>NC_141484.1:13333154-14004967 GCF_009769465.1 Tauraco erythrolophus | reverse complement strand
ACCATTGAACAATGAAAGAAATGCAGCCCTGCAAGTGAATAAAACCAGTTTCAGGGAGTTAACAGAGAGAACAAACAAGTGACCAACTATGTAAAATGCATCATATACCTGCAGATGTGGCGTGAACTTGTAGACAAGTCAAGAATGAGCAAGGTGTGAACGTATGTTAGCAAACATACAAAAATTAGACCAAGAGAATCCTAGGAAGAATCCATCATCATCGCCATCACGAGCTCACTCCTCCTGAGGAAGGACTGGCAGCACTGAGGACTTGCCAAACCATTCCCCACCAGACAGATAGCATCAACCTCAGCAATCAGCAGAGTAGTGGAAAGGCAGGCACAACAGCACAGAGAGACATAGGCACTGGGAAGTGTGTGTATATCTACCTTAACTGTTGAATTATTCAAAACTTTCCATCGTACTATGCTTCTCCTTTTTCACTTTTTCTTTTTTTCTTCTCTGTAAGAATTCAATCCGACTAATAAGAATTGTCTGATTAGACTTTAAGTTTACTAAGAATAAATCATTGGCTGTATGTGTAGGGTGTTTCTTTTTCCCCATTAGATGTTTTGAACATAATAGCACCACAGTAATCAGTGTTTGCAAAACATGAGTTTGTCGTTCACATAGGACAGCTCCATAGAAGAGATACACAGCCTTCTCTTGAAGGAAGCAATCCAGAGAACTCTCTCCTTTAACTGAGGAATAAACCATTGTAAACATCATCTGGCACCTGCCTGGCTACAGAAAGTATGTTAGATACATTTTCTCATTTAGCAAGTAGTTAGGGCATCAAGAGCTCTGACCAGATTCCATGGGTCCAACAAAAGGCACTTCCAGGAACTGCAAGTTTTCTAACAGTGGCCAAAAAATAAAATGTACTTCAGTAAGCATGTGGGCATTGAGACATAGGTCCAGTGCATGCCTGAGAGCATTTTTCCCAACTCTATTCATGCAACAAGAGAATAGCCTAGTGCCACCTTGGAATTAAAAGGTCCTGAATGTGCCACTATATCCCTGACTCAGGAAAAAAAACAGGCATGGCCTTCTGGATACTGACCTGAACAATACTCTGCAGCATAATACAAGGGTGTGGGGTCTTTATGATGGATATACTTACACAAAAAAATCAACTTGTTTTGGGATGACTTTCAAGCAAGCACTCAGCAGTCTCTCATCCCTCTCTGACACTCAGTGACTTTCCCTCTTACATCCTCTCCACTGCCCCCACTTGGAAGAGTGAAGAAAATGAAGTCTATAGAGTAATGGCTATGCAATTTGCAGAGAACAGTTTGAACTTTGTTCACTTGAAGAAGTCACAAAACTCCTTGCATGGCAGGAAAGTGTGTGAACCATGGAGGCTGGAGGTAAGTATAGGCCCACTGTGAAATGGCCTGGGGATCTGAGCCTCCTCCATTCTCTGTCCTTCAGACAGACAGGCATCTTGCAGGGGCTTGGTGGTGCTCTGAGGTATTCCATGACTCTGCAGGGACTTGTTTTTCTCAGGCCTCAGCCCCTCAACTTCACAACTGAAATCCTAAGTGAGCGGTGGTTCAATTCCTGTGGTGGGTTGGCCCTAGCCAACAGCCAAGCACCCACACAGCCACTTACTCATTCTCCTCTTTTGCAGGACAGAGAGAAAATAGAAAGAAGGCAAGAAGATTTGTTCATCAAGACAACAGGCGTCTAATAGATGAAGAAAAAGTTGCACATGCCAACAAAAAACCGTAATGTATTCACTACTTCCTATCAGCAAGCAGATACTTAGCCACTCCTGGAAAGCAGACCCTCAGCATGCTTAAAGGTTTCTTGGGAAGGAAAACGACATAACCACACACATCCCCCTTCTTCTTCCTTTCCTTGAGCTTTTCTTGCTAAGCATGACATAATACAGTATAGAATATCCCTTTTGTCAGTTCAGGTCAGGTGTCTTGGCTCTGCCTCCTCCCAGTTTCTTTCCTACCTCTAACCTACATCCTTTAGCCCACCACTTCTTAGCTGCCCTGCTGGCACCAATCAGCTGCTCAGTTAGTCATCACTGTCTCCATTATTGCACTTTGGGCATGGGTTGCTCTCACTGATTCCGCCCAGCTCTGCTGACACCTCCTGTTCTATAATGATTCTCTCCTCTGTAAGCAGATTCCTACAGGATATGCATCTTCTTGTTTCCTAGGCCTCAAAGGAGACTGCTTTATCAAACTTCCCTCCCTTTTCTTCTCCCGTTACATTTAGGGAAATACTGCATTTGCTGTCCGCGGAGAATAACTTTCTGTTCAACTGGAGCCAGAAGAAAACAGGAGTGTTAACTCAGTTACTGGAGAGGAAGAAAATGGTAAGACTTAACCATGATCCAAGGAAACACAAGCCAGCTGTTCCTAAAGCTAAGGGCAAGCTTATGTGCTATGCAAATTCTAGGCTGAAACAGACTCCTGTCCATGGGCAGGGGGTGTGGAGTAAGGCCCAGGTGGTGCTAGCCAGGGCAATTAAACCCATTAGCGTACTCAGGACCCTGGCAGTACTCTCTATATAATTATTTCTACGACATGGAAATAATACACTGTTGCTATACTTTTATAGTACCCTGGATGGAACTGTATGAGAAAACCTTGACAGAGCACCAGATAGGTGAATAAAAAAAATGCAGTAAAATTTATTTCTAATAGTTTTGACTGTTCTCTACCTGCAGCTATCTACATGACTTACTAAAGCTCCTGGAAAGACAGCACTGCATTTCTGATCCAGGGTTTAATGTACTGTTCTTCACGAATGATGAGAGGATGTGAACCAGAGAAGACTGCTGCTAATGCTGAAAGTCACACAGGACATTAGTAGTTCAGAGCTGCTTCACTTTTCTTCAGAGCTACTTTCACTTTTCTTCAGCAATTCTTCACATTGCTGAAGAAGTTCAGCAATGTGTAAATTTGCACACCTGCAGCACTCCCTGTTCCTCTTTTAGACAGTCAGAGAAGATTTGAAGGGATTATTTAGACCTACCCTCATTGAGATCAATACCAACCCAAGAGCAGAGACAATCACAGAGAGGGAAGAGACTTACACCCACTTTAAGCCCACCTTTTGTCAACTATATGTGAAAAATCAGAATAAGCTACCTTGAAATTTAGACATGGCTATACCAGGCAGCTTCTATTAGTGATAGATATTTATTCTTTCTTAAGTAAGCATAACTGCAGTGATGATGAGCTGGTGGAATTCAGGATCTCGAGAGTGTGGAAAAAGGCAAATAACAGGATCATAATCCTGTGATTCAAGAGAACAGAATTTGGCCACTTCAAGGTCTGCTTATAAGAATCCTGTGGGAAACCATCCTGGACAGAAGAGAGTTCAACCAGCAGAGCCAGTTGATTTTCAAGGATCATTTCCTCTAATATCAGTAAGGGTTCACCTCAAAAAACAGGAAAATAAGAACAAGTGGTAGGAGGCCTGCATGGATGAACAAAGTAGACCTGGCAAAATTCAAATATGAAAGAAAGCATATAATGGAAAGCAGGGTCAGGTGACGCAGGAGGAATACAGAGACATTGTTTGAGTGTGCAGTTATGGAGTAAGAAGGCTAAAGCCCATCTGGACCTGAATCTGGTGAGAGACATGAAGGCTGACAAGAAGGGCTTCTAAAGGTATGTCAGCAGCAAAAGGAAGACTGAAAAAAACGTGGGCCTTCTGCTGAACAGGGTGGAGGGCCTGGTGAAAAAACAACATGGAGAAGACTACGATGCTGAATGTCTTCTTTGTCTTGGTTGTTATTGGTAAGATTTTTCCTCAGGAATCCCAGGGTCATGAGTCAGTGGGAAAGTCTAGGACAGGGCCAGTTGACAGGCTGGAGAAACAGGCTAACAGGAACTTCATCAAATGGAAGAATGAAGTGCTGCACCTGGGCAGAAATAACCCCATGCACCAGTACATGAAAAGGGCAGGCTACCTGTAAAGCAGCTTTGCAGAAAAGGAGGTGGATGTCCTGGTGGACATCAGCCAGCAATGTGTCCTTGCAGCAACAAAGGCCAACAACATCCTGATCTGCATTAGGAAAAATATTGGAGGTCATGAAAGGTGAACCTTCCTCTATATGCAGCGCTGGTGAGACCACATCTTTGCTCCCCAGTTCTTTGCTCCCCAGTACAAGAAAGACATGGTCATCCTGGAGCAAGTCCAGAGCAGAGCTGGAAACATGACTAAGGGATTGAAACAATTGTCATACAAGGAAAGGCTAAGAGAGCCAAGATTGTTTAGCCTTGAAAAGAGAAGGGTTAGGGGACATGTTATTAATGTATTTAAGTACTTCATTTAGGAGAACAAAGAAGATGGAACCAGACTCTTTGCAGTGGTAACTAACTAAAAGGCAAGAGATAATAGCCAAAAAGTGAGATACAGAAGATTCCCCTTAAACATAAGGAAAAAAAAATATTTTACTGTGAGAGTGGCAAAACTCTGGAACAGATTGCACAGATATTTTGTGGAGTTGCCATCCTTGCAATACACATGATGAGTTGTCATCATGCTCAATATACACTTGAACATGACCCCCAAGAAACTTTCTCTAGCTGACACTGCTTTGAGCAAGGGAGTTGTCAACAAGAACACTGATGTTCCCTGTATACTCATAACAAGTCTAGACCATGCAGTCACATAGACATTTTTCTCACCATAAAGGAAGCATCTCCATGGGGTCAGATGACTGGCATTCTAAACAACGTGGATTGAATCAGAGACAGACAAGAAACAGTCTCCAAGGCGAGGCAGCTAATAGCTTTCCAAGTCACATGCCCTATCCCATCATAACAAATACTCTTCTGGTTTCAGTGACTGCAGATGGCTGGAATGGTCAAGAACTCATTTAGTCCCACTGCAGCCCTCCGCGGCAATCTCACCTACTGCTTCCTTGGTCTTCCCAGAAGGAGAGTCATCTAAGGTCCAAGTGAAGTGCTCCTGACTGCCATTTAAGCCCAAGATCTCTTGCTCAGCTTCAGGAAACACAACTTTTTCTCACCTCACTGAGCCCTTTTCCTAATGAACCCCTGCAGTAAAGCACTATGGGTACAATAAATGAAGAGACAAAAATAAGCTCTAGCAACAGCACATTGCCTAAGAGCAAATTTACTCATCTTCCCTCCCTGAGGGTTGACTCCCAGGTGCTTTGCCAGGTGGATATATGTGCCAGAGAAAGGTGGGAAATGAGCAAATAGAGCTATTGTGAGGGACAGGTCAGCTTGGGAGAAATGTAAAGATAAAAGTGAGCTGGGGCTTGAGGGACAGAAAGTTATTTCAGGAATGGTGCTGCATTAAAGCAAAAAATAGATGGGATGGTGCTTGGCTGTTTCAAGCTTGTCAGGTGCTTCTGTAATTGATACCTGCACCTAAGACCTCCTCGATTCTGTTTAGACCTTCTGGAGAAACTAGACCATTGCAGGATAGAGTAACAGAGGTGGCCTCACAATACTTCCATCTCTTTCCTTCTACTTTGCATATGGGCTCTGGGTTTCCTATTTCATAGAATCATAGAACGGTTAGGGTTGGAAGGGACCTCAAAGATCATCTAGTTCCAACCACCCTGCCATGGGCAGGGAAATCCTCCACTACACCAGGCTGCCCAAAGAATCATCCAACCTGGCCTTGAACACTTCCAGGGATGGGGCATCCACAACTTCTCTGGGCAACCGTTCCAGACCTCACCACCCTCAATGTAAAGAATTTCTATCTTATATCTAACATAAATCTGTCCTCTTTCAGTTTAAATCCATTGCCCCTTGTCCTATCATCACACGCCCTTGTAAAAAGTCCCTCTCCAGCTTTCCTGCAGGCCCCCTCTAGGTACTGGAAGGCTGCAATAAGATCACCCGGAGCCTCTCTTCTCCAGGCTGAACAGCCCCCAACTCTCTCAGCCTGTCTTCATAGCAGAGGTACTCCAGCCCTCGGATCATCTTCGTGGCCAATCCTCTGACTCTCTCCAACATCTCCATGTCCTTCTTGGTTTGGGGACTCCAGAGCTGAACATGGTATTCCAGGTGGGATCTCACGAGAGCCGAGTAGAGGGCAGAATCACTTCCCTCGACCTGCTGGTCACGTTCCTTTTGATACAGCCCAGGACACGGGTTGGCTTTCTGGGCTGCCAGTGCATATTGCGGCTCATGTTGAGATTCTCATCCACCAGCACTCCCAAGTCCTTTTCCTCAGGGCTGCTCTCAATCCATCTCCGCCCCAGCCTGTACTAGTGCATGGGATTGCCCCGACCCACGTGCAGGACCTAGCACTTGGCCTTGTTGAACTTCATGAGGTTCTCACAGGCCCACCTCTCCAGCCTGTCAAGGTCACTCTGGATGGCATCTCTTCCCTCCAGCATGTCCACACACCACACAACTTGGTGTCATCTGCAAACTTGCTGAGGGTGCACTCAATCCCACTGTCCATGTCTCCAACAAGATGTTAAATAGCACTGGTCCCAGTACTGACCCCTGAGGAACACCACATCACTGGTCTCCACGTGGACGTGTGAACCATTGACCACAACTCTTTGAGAGCAACCATCCAGCCAATTCCTTATTCACCGAGTGGTCCATCCATCAAACCACGTCTTTCCAGTTTAGAGATAAGGATGTCATGTGGGACAGTATCAAATGCTTTAGATAAGTCCAGGTAGACAATGTCAGTTGCCTCTTCCCCTGTCCATCAATGCTGTAACCTCATCATAGAAGGCCACCAAATTAGTCAGGCAGGATTTGCCCTTAGTGAAGCCATGTTGGCTGTCGCCAATCACCCTCCTTGTTTTCTATGTGCCTTAGCATAGTCGCCAGGAGGATCTGCTCCATGATTTTGCCAGGCACAGAGGTGAGACTGACTGGCCAATAGTTCCCTGGGTCTTCTTTTTTCCCCTTTTTAAAGATGGGGGCCTGTGTTTCTCCTTTTCCAGTCATTGTGAACTTCACCAGATGCCACGACTTCTGAAATATGATGGATAGTGGCTGAGCAACTTCATCTGCCAGCTTCCTCAGGACCCGCGGATTCACCTCATCAGGTCCCATGGACTTGTCCACCTTCAGGTTCTTTAGATGGTCTCGACCCTGATCTTCTCCTACAGTGGGCGGTCTTCATTCTCACAGTCCCTGCCTTTGCCTTCTGTGACTTGGGCTGTGCCGCTTTAGCTCTTGCCAGTGAAGACTGAGGCAAAGAAGTCGTTGAGAACCTCAGCCTTCTCCATATCCTGGGTGGCCAGGTTCCCCATTTCCTTCCGGAAAGGACCTACATTTTCCCTAGATCTCTTTTTATCACTGACATATCTATAGAAGTCTTTCTTATTGCCCTTGATGTCCCTGGCCAGATTTAACTCTATCAGGGCTTTAGCTTTCCTAACCTGATCTCTGGTTACTCGGACAATTTCTCTGTATCCTCCCAGGCCCACCTGTCCTTGCTTCCACCCTCTATAGGCCTTCTTTTGTGCCCCGAGTTGGTCCAGGAGCTCCTTGTTCACCCATGCAAGCCTCCTGGTGTTCCTACCTGACTTCTCTCTCTGTTGGGATGCACCGCCCCCTGAGCTTGGAGGAGGTGATCCTTGAATATTAACCAGCTTTCTTGTGCCCCTCTTCCCTCCAGGGCTTCATCCCATTGTACTCTAGCAAGGAGATTCTTGAAGAGGCCAAGTCTGCTTTCCTGAAATCCAGGGTAGTGAGCCTGCTATGCACCCTCCTGGCTTCTCTAAGTATCTTGAATTCTACAATTTCATGATCGCTGCAGCCAAGGCTGTCCTTGAGCGTCATGTTCCCCACCAGCCCTTCATGTAGTGAGAACAAGGTCCAGCAAAGCACCTCTCCTCGTTGGTTCCTCTATCACTTGGAGAAGGAAGTTATCATCCATGCATTCCAGGAACCTCTGGATTGCCTATGCCTTGCTGTGTTGTCCTTCAACAGATATCAGGGTGGTTGACGTCCCCCATGAGGACCAGGGCTCATGAACGTGACGCAGCTCCTATCTGTCTGTAGAAGGCCTCATCCAGCCGGTCCTCCTGGTCAGGGGGTCTGTAGCAGACCCCTACTACTACGTCCCCTGTCCCTGCTCTCCCTTTAATCCTAACCCATAAGTTCTCAGTCGGGACCTCATTCGTCCCCAGGTGCAGCTCCATGCACTCTAGCTGGTCCTTGACATAGAGGGCAACTCCTCCTCCTCTTCTTTCCTGCCTATCCTTCCTAAAGAGCCTGTACCCTTCTATTCTGACACTCCAGTCATAGGATTCATCCCACCACGTCTCCGTGATGCCAATAAGATGATATCCCAACAGGCGCGCACACACTTCTAACCCTCTTGCTTGTTCCCCATGCTGCATGCATTGGCATAAAGGCATTTTAAGTTGGGCCCCAGATGAATCTCACTTCCTGGCTGGAGCGGCTGGAATTCCCTCCTTCTGTTCTACAGGTACTTCCAGCATATCTTTACCATTCTTGATATTCCCCCCCTCCCCCTTATTTTCTCTTAATACAGAATGACAAGATTGCTGAAATTGGAAGGGATCTCTGAAGGTCATCAGGTCCAACCCCTCTACTCAAGCAGAGTCAACCTGAGGCTACCCAGGGCCTTTTTCCTATGTCTTTTGAATATCTCTAGGGAAGGAGACTTCACAACCTCTCTGGGCAACCCATGCCACTGCTAACAGAGAAGCATCTCCTATTGTTCAGAGGGAGCCTCCTGTTTTAGTTTTGTGCCTGTTGCCTCTGGTCCGATCAGTGGGCATTACTGAAAAGAGACAGCCTGTGTCGTCTGGGCACCCCTCCCTTCAGTATTTATATACATTGATACGAGCCTCTTCTCCAGGCTGAACACTCCCAACTCTCTCAACCTTTCTTCATAGGAGAGATACTCCAGTCCCTTATCATCTTGGTGGCCCTTTGCTGGACTATCTCCAGTATGTGTATGTCTGTCTTGTACTGGGGAGCCCACACTGAACAAGTACTCCGGGTGTGGCCTCACCAGTGCTGAGCAGAGGAAAGGATCACCTCCCTCAACCTGCTTGCAACATTGTTCCTAATGCAGCCCAGGACACCTTAACCTTCTGTGCAGCAAGGGCACATTGCTAGCTGATGGTCAACTTGGTATCCTCCAGGAACCCTGATCTGTTTCTGCAAAGCTGCCTTCCTGCTAGGTTGCCCCCAGCATATACTGGTGCAGGGGTTTTTCCTCCTCCTCAGGGCAGGACTTTGCTCTTTCCCTTTGTGAACTGCATGAGGTTACTTACAGTTTCTGCAAGGTCCTCTGGATGGCAGCATGACTCCCTGGCATATCAGCCACTACTTCTGGTTTTGTGTCATCTGCAAACTTTCTCAGGGTACACTCTGCCCCTATCATCCAGATTTTTAATGAGATGTAAATAGGATCAGACCAATATTGACCCCTGGAATACTCTGTTAATTACATGCTCTCAGACAGCCTCCTGGGTCAAGCACTTCAGGGAATTTCAGATCTCCTTCAAGTTTCAGGTTTGGACACACATTGTTCAGCTCTGGAAGAGTTCCTGGAGCTCAGCTCCGGACAAATGGGTTGTGGATGTAGAGATGTTCAGAGCTAGGTAGGGGAGAGCGAGGGCCTCGCTTTTGTTCCGGTTTCCCAGTAGATGACTTACCCTTTTCATGGGATCTGTGCTCTGAAACGATTTAGAACGATTTTTGTCTCTCTGCTGTTTCCAGAGGTGCTCAGTAGGTGGCAGTGCAGAATACATTGCTCGGTACTCCATCCGACTGAGAGTTGTTTGTTTGGTATTATGGTATGTCTGCATTTTTCCGGATGACTCGGGCAGTCTTTACAATTGCTCGTTATTATTAATAGAGATATTAGCATCTTATTATTACAATCTTACACATTGTTGGTTCTCTAGGTCTTTCAATCAACTTTTTCCTATTCTTGCTTTTACATTACTTGTATAATTGCTCTGATTCATTTGGGAACAAAGCAAATAAATCACTTGGAACCTCTATAAATCCTCTCTCTTTGCTGTGCACTTTTTTTTTTTTTTTATGTTTCATCTTCGAAAGAAAATATTTCCAGGACTCTGAATAAATTAAATGAACAACGCATCCTGTTCCATAAAAGGAACAAACCAGTTTACTTACTGATAGGGAAATGCATATCTGTTTATTTAAAGCTGATGCTTTGAAAGTAAGTGAAGATAGATGGAGCTTTAGCAGTGACAGAAAATCAGATTTCCTCTCTGCCTCTGCAGGTGATTTGGCATGACTTCTCAGTTCATTTGACTTCATGTTTTTACATTCTCCCGTAGAAACTGATGTAAATTTCTGGACACCATGACCATTTTGCATTGGAAAACAGATATTTATTCATATCTGTCATTCACTTTGGAGTCTTTTTAGCTAGAAGTGCACACGTTTTAAACGTTGGCACATTATATGAGTCTGTGGTTTGGAAATCTTAAATCATGGTTTCTTTAGCAGGTAAGTTCATTTTCACAGGCTGGAATATGCATCTTGATTCCCAATGTCATTAGCTTCTAGAGGAAGTTAGATTTACAAACTACGTCTAAAAGTTCTCTCCTACATCTTCTTGAATAATTTCTATCCTTTCCCATTCATTGAAAGCTAACACTGTCCTGGTACCTGTAGACCTAACACTGAAGTCTGTTCTTTGTTACAACACTCCAGTATCAATGACTCTCTGTCATTTGTAGACTTGTCATTCTCTCACTGGAGATGAAAATTAGAACATAGAATTTAGATTGCCAGTTACACAGCACGAACAGGAGTATTGAATCTGGTTGTCAAAATTTACAATTTTAAGACTGTGATACAATTTTTTGAAACAGCAATGCAGGAATGATTTATGGTAAACCACTAATTTCCCTAGAACCACAAAGGACAACCTATAACTGTGAATGTCAGGTTAATGGATAACGTCTCTCTACAGGATATGTAAACTTGCATCACTTACCTAAAGTTGATATGGTCCTGAAATTGCTGGGAAAGAGGTGCATCTGCCTTGCAGATACAAAGAGTGGAAAGCAATTTGCAGCATCTGGAAGTGCAGTATGCCAGCCTGGTCTGTGTTCCAGCACTCAGCTGCCCACAGCAGCTCTGTGTGATGCACTGACTCCCAAGCCAGCTTGCTCAAAGACATTTTCCTGACACATACGTACATCATCCATATTGCTGAACAGTGATTATTTCTAGCAGACTTTGGCCTCTTCAGGGATCTGCTTGGTAGAGTACCATGGGATAAAGTCTTGGAGGGAAAAGTGGCCCAAGAAAGCTGGTTAATATTCAACGATCACCTCCTCCAAGCTCAGGAGCAGTGCATCCTAACGAAGAGAAAGTCAGGAAAAAATACCAGGAGGCCTGCATGGATGAACAAGGAGTTCCTGAGCCAACTCAGTCACAAAAGGAAGCCTACAGAGGGTGGAAGTAAGGACAGGTAGCCTCGGAGAAATACAGTAGAGAAATTGTCCAAGTAGCCAGGGACCAGATTAGGAAAGCTAAAGTCCTGATAGAGTTAAATCTGGCCAGGGACATCAAGGGTGACAAGAAAAACTTCTGTAGGTATGTCAGTGATAAAAGGAGGACTAGGGAAAATGTGGGCCCTGTCTGGAAGGAAATGAGGGACCTGGTTACCTGGGATATGGAGAAGGCTGAGGTACTCAATGACTTTTTTGCCCCAGTCTTCACTGGCGAGTGCTCTAGCCACACCACCCAAGTCACGGAAGGCAAAGGCAGGGACTGGGAGAATGAAGAACTGTCCACTGTAGGAGGAAATCAAGTTTGAGACCATCTAAGGAATCTAAGATGCACAAGTCCATGAGACCTAATGAGATGCATCTGCAGTCCTGAGGGAACAGGCAGATGAAGTTGCTAAGCCACTATCTATCATATTTGAAAAGTTGTGGCAGTCTGGTGAAGTTCCCACTGACTGGAAAAGGGGAAACATATGCCCCTTTTTTAAAAAGGGAAAAAGGGAAGACTCAGGGAACTACAGGCCAGTCAGTCTCACCTCTGTGCCTGGCAAGATCATGGAAGATGTGTTCCTGGAAACAATGCTAAGCCCATGGGAAAAAAAGAGGTGATTGGTGACAGGCAACATGACTTCTCTAAGGGCAAATCCTGCCTGACTAATTGGTGGCCTTCTACAACAGGGTTACAGTGTTGGTGGATAACAGAAAAGCACCTGACATCCTCTGCATAGATTTGTGCAAAGCATTTGACACTGTCCTGCATGACATCCTTGTCTCTAAATTGGAGGGACATAGAATGGACAGATGGTCCACTTGGTGGATGAGGAAACAGCTGAATGGTCATGTACAAAGAGTTGCAGTCAACAGCTTGATGTCCAAGCAGAGACGAGTGATGAGTGGTCAGTATCGGGGTCAGTAGGGGCTGTTTAACATCTTTGTCAGCGACACGGACAGTGGGATTGAGTGCACTCTCAGCAAGTTTGCTGACAACACCAAGCTGTGTGGTGTGGTCTCATGCTGGAGGGAAGAGATGCCATCCAGAGGGACCTTGACAGGCTGGACAGGCTGGAGAGGTGGGCCTGTGTGAACCATGATGTTCAAATGCAAGGTCCTGCATGTGGGTCGGGGCAATCCCAAGCACAAGTACAGGCTGGGAAGAGAATGGATTGAGAGCAGCCCTGAGGAAAAGGTCTTGGGAGTGCTGGTGGATGAGAAGCTAAACAATGTGCGCTTGCAGCCCAGAAAGCCAACCGTATCCTGGACTGCATCAAAACAAGTGTGGCCATCAGGTCAAGGGAGGGGATTCTGCCCCTCTACTCTGCTCTTGTGAGATCCCACCTGGAATACTGTGTTCAGCTCTGGAGTCCCCAACACAAGAAGGACATGGAGTTGTTGGAGAGAGTCCAGAGGAGGGCCACGAAGATGATCGGAGGGCTGGAGCCCCTCTGCTATGAAGACAGGCTGAGAGAGTTGGGGCTGTTCAGCCTGGAGAAGAGAAGACTTCGAGGAGACTGTATAGCAGCCTTCCAGTACCTAAAGGGGCCCTACAAGAAAGCTGGAGAGGGACTTTTTAGAAGGGTATGTAGCGACAGGACAAAGGGCAATGGTTTTAAACCAAAAGTGGGTAGATTTAGATTAGATCTAAGGAAGAAATTCTCCACTGTGAGAGTGTTGAGGCACTGGAACAGGTTGTCCAGAGAAGTTATGGCTGCCCCATCCCTGGAAGAGCTCAAGGACACCTGATGTAGTAGAAGGTGTCCCTGTCCATGGCAGGGGAGTTGGAACTAGATGATCTTTGAGGTTCCTTCCTACTCAAACCATTCTATGATTCTATGATTCTATGGTATCTGTTCCTTGGTTTTGAAGGCCTATCATTATCATGGAGTTTATACAAATGTTTTTATGTGTAAAGTGAATTGAAACCCAATGACAAGAAATGGAGAGAATCCTATGAACAACTACAACTGAAGGCAAGACAGAAAGGTATATGTTTTTTTGTACGGTTGAACTCATACTGTACTAAGAGCTTTTACATGTCTGTCCAGCCTGTTGGACGAGATAGGTCAGGCATGCAAATCACACTGTAGATGCTATATTTACTTTTAAAGCATCTCTGTCACATGGCTATTCATAGCCATCGCATTCAGGGCAAGTAGCCTCAACAAATGCAATGCTCTATGGAATTGCTAAAGGACTGTAATTAAACCTATAATACAAAACTCTACAAAAATACAAAATGCTTCATTTGTATCTGGAGTCTTCATAGCCATAGTAAGTGATTCTATTTTCTCTACCTTTTAGAACAGAAAACACTTCTATTATGTGTTTTATCTGCAATTAGGATTAAAAGCCCTTTATCTCTTTTCCTATAATAGCTATATCATTAAAAATTCATTGCTGTATTTTAGCCTATGTTTTGCCTCAAGGCAATATTTGTACTAAAATTCTATTATGTTTTTGCCAACACAGTAATTTTGAATAAAAGGAATCCAGGTTTGGTTAAACATTGCAATGATGAGGAAGAGAGTCAAACAATCAATACTAGTCTGTTTATTAAACAGTAATATTAAGCCATTGATTTGAAAATAAGCTTTGCACTGCTTCAAGCCTTTGACATGTTGGTTACCGGATTTTCTGTATATGAAAACATTGCTTTTTTAGATAAGAATAATTTGAAAAATAATGAATGCATGTTGTGATTACTGTTGCTCTCATATGGTCTTTTGTTTCCCACAGAGATGGGTATTCTTGCAGTACCTGCTCTACTATTGCTTCTTTTAGGGATCAGTGGAATTATTTATATTTATCAGTCAGTCAAGTGGCTATTGTCCAAGTCAGCTGTGCAAAACAAAGTGGTGGTGATCATGGATGCCATCTCTGGACTGGGCAAGGGTGAGTTGTCTCATTTCTTCTCAGTGTCAGAGAACAGACACAGCCAGAGAACCACTCTCCAGGTGATAAAATGTGCCTGCTTTACCTTGTATGTGTTCATAACTGCCTGGATGAAACAGAAGTTAAGAAATCTATTTTTAAACAAATCCTATGATTTTTAAATGTACATTTTTAGTCTCAGCCACAGGAACTGCTGGTAAACTTTTAGCAACTGCAGAGCTTTGTATTTATTTAGTTCCATAGAATGAGAGGTTTTGTAAACAAGTTAAGAATGCTATTTTTAGCATTTGCTACTTTGAGATCTTATTACATAGGCTGTCACTGCAGGGTAGCAGCAAATCAGTATGAACAGGTGTCACCTTACTCTCCACATGTTCCTTTTCAGCCCTTAAAGACTTCATCATTTCCTGCTCCCAGTAAATGACAGTGCACACTTGTCTGTCCCTGTTCACATCTCTGCCCCCTCTAACACTCATGTTACTCCTCCTCTCTTGACATCCTCCAGTACCTCCAACTGGATTGCCTGGCTATGTGTAATGGTGGGTTCAGTGCATGAAAGGAAAGGGTATGTGATAATCATCTATTTATATAACCTATTTGCCTGGGTGGCCATCCACTTGGCATATATTTCTTCTTGGCTCATTTCTCCTGCCTACACGGTGCTGCCAGATTAAAGGTACAGAGTCATATATTGCTTTGTACAGTCCTGCTCGAGGCATCACTTGAGGGGCAGTAGATGCAAGTGTTTGACAAGGTAACTATAGCTTGAGGCTACGTTTTGGCATTTTCAGTTAAGACTTACTGTATGTTGGAAACCTTCCACTCACAAGCAGAAAACAGATGGGGAAAGGAAATGTTGTTGCACAATTATTCTTTAGCAGATCAGAGACCTGCAACAGAAATGCACACTATGCTGGCAGGGATTGCTCTTTGTCAGAGTCTGTTAGGACAAGGTATGAAATAATTCTGACCTCCAGATCCCATCTGGTCTTTCCTTTTCCCTAACATGCTCCAGTTTAAGTTGAAGATAATATTAGCATGCATTTTCTTTTGTTGGTTGTATTTCAGTATTTTTGTTCGGATACACATCATTTAGAGTTCTCCAGCTGAGACTGGGTGTCTTGTAGAATCGTAACGTGCCTGGAGATTTCTAGAAAAAAGTCCTTCTTGGAGCAGGCACATTACCAGTGCTAGATCTGATTGGGTGTGGCTTCAAGCCAAATCTTGGAAACCTCCAAGGATAAAGAACATTAATTGAACATTTCTTCGAATATCTTGCTCCAGCACTGCATGACCCCTGGGGAAGATTTTCCTAACTTCTGCCTGTCCCTTGAGGGTAAAAAGGCAATTGCCTCCCTTGCTCTCTGCACCCTTTTTCACATAGATGAAAAAGGAGGTAACTCAAAACAATTTTATTATCCTAAACATATCTACTGCCACTATCCCATAGGGTGTTATCAAGAAGTTATTTGCAGGCTTGAGTGATTCCAAATGATGCAGAACTTACTGTGCAGTCCACTCATGCATATGCTTTAAAATACCAGCTGACTGGCCAGCTGCTACATATTTGAGCTCTTAGGCAACAGCAAAATTCTTTTTCCCACATGCCAGAATTTCCTGACTAAAGATTGCATTCATCAAAGTTAGAAAAGAGGAACAAAAACTATGATGAATGAAGATGTTTGCAATGGTTTGTGGTTGTTATTTAAACCTGATTCCTGTTTCTTCTTGGTGCTATAACTCAGAAAAGTCCAGGATAGTTCTAGAGGAGAACATCATTGGTTCCCCTTTTCCCTATTATTACTATTCATATAGTAGTCATATTTTATTCACAAGGTTGCCCCAACTGTTATGTTTGTAGGAAAAATACTGGTCCTAGTACTGACAAATTATTTTTTGGGTTTTAAATCAAAAATATTTCTGTGCTAGAAAAAAAGAAAATTAAAGACATTCATAAAATTACTGTTGTAAATAATGAAAAAGAATACATAAATAAAAGTCTCCAGCTGCACAGATTTACAAAAAAAGAGTGGATCCAGAACTGCTTCCAAACAGATACGAAGCATCTAACATGAGTGTTTAAGAAATCTAAGATGGGCATATTAGCATAACTAGATTTGCCTGTAGGTATTGAAATCTGAAGAAAATGTTTTTGAAAGACAGACAGCTATAGCACTGGGGTTGTACTGTTACCCATTCAACAAAGGCCATAGGAGCTAAGATAAATCAACAGGCTGGAAAGGCATAAGAGTAATTATAAGACCATATTCCCATTCTTCCCATGCTGAATATGTAACTGTCATACAGATTTGATTTAGGGACCAAATACAAATATGAGGGCTCCAAGGCTGAGAGCTTTTTGGAAGAACTGATTAGGAAAAAAAACATGACAGGAAAAATAACTCCTGATTTCCAATTCTACCAGCATACATAACGCACTGTCAACTAATTGTCTGGGTGCAGTGGGCACATCCGCGTCCTCAGGTCTATCTGCAAGACATTATCTATTCCAAGAAAGAAAAGGCGGGCAATTGTGTACTTTTCCTTGTCAGGGCAACAACCTTGTCAGATTCCTGGACTGAGAGCCACAGTTTCTGTTCAGCTGAGCTAGAACATGCACCCTGTAGCAGCCTATAACAGCCAGAGGGATACAACTATCAATGAATTCCTAAAGATTCCCTTGAAAAATCTATGCTCCATGTTTTTAAACACATGTCTTTGGTCAAACTGACACAAGAGTGAGGAATATATTCTCAAAAAGATGCTGTTTGTATTGTAACAACCTTAAGCGTGTATTTTTGTATATATTTTTCTTTGCAGCAAGTGTGTCTGTAGGTGGAGGGAGTTAAGAGAGGAAGATAATCAGAACAATTTTTCTAACTCAAACCCATCATCCATTAATGAGCATATTGTTCTTTTCTTAATTAAATTTGCATTAAATCCCATGACTAAACAGTGCTATTAATTGTGAATTATACCATTACATTAAATTGTAATTTATTACTCACATATATATTATTGCCTTTTAGTGCTTCCTTTTTTCTCATATATATTTATTATTTAAAAATTAATGAATTTTAAAGCATAGATTCATCATTAGCAAAAACAGCATCTCATTTCAAGCAAAATAAACAAAATCAAATTGTTATTATTACTGCTTTTTGAATATATTTTTCTCCTAGAATGTTCTCGAGTGTTTCACACAGGAGGAGCAAGGCTTGTACTGTGTGGCAGGACATGGGAAGAGTTAGAAGCCTTGTATGATGCTTTAATTAGTGTGGGAAATCCCAGTATGGTAAGTATTCCCTCACTCTGCTTTGAAAATTCACAATTTGAAGTAAACACCTGGCTCAGGTACACAAAGAGCTTTTAAATCCAGTAAAACAAGGTATGTGAAACATGATTCAAAACATGATTCACTGCTAGTGTTGATTTTGGTCACCAAGGTAACATAGTCAACATAGTTCAGAGAGAGAGAGAGAGAGACACCTCTGAAGGTCTTCAGCATGATGCCAGAAGTATAAATCAGAAATCCTGCTCTCTTGGGCTAATTCAAGGCAATTACTGTAGAGCAACTGAGTGGTCCTGCATTTTGAACAAGCCATCCATCTAGAAATGCTAGGCAGAGGAATTTGCCTGTCAATTTGGATGAAAGGGATTCAAAGTGCTTCATTTAATCAAAGGAACGATCGTCCATTTTTCACATAATTAGAGTGCTCAAGGAGTGAGAGACAGGTCTAAATATTGAATTAATTGTGAGTTTCTTCACTACTTCAGAAGAAGTCCCAGCTAGAAGGGTGTAGGATAATATGAATGAGTGCCCTTTCCTCATTATCTTATCACTGGATCACCATGTAAATAGACATGCAAGGCTGCCCCTGCTACCAGTTCTTTGGAAGGTGTTTCTTTGATGCTCATGGAAAAGCTTTCCCTCTGACACCAACAGATAGCTGATTCATTTCAGTGGACAGGTGTTCTTGAAGACATCACACAAATTCTACAGCCATTGCTCACCAGACCAATAAATATTTGCATTTGACCTTTTTTGTTTTCGGTGAGCTTCATTCATCTGCATAAATAACCAATAAAAGTAGTGTGTTCAAGTTAGTCTGTGCAGACTCAACTAGGAAAAAATAATAAGGGATCTGCATTACATCGTCTTAGTAATATAGTAAGAGAAGATATTCAGATTTCATTCCTCTGTCCCATAGCTGATGAAGTCTACATCTTTACAGAAATCGTACAAATGTAAACTCTATTTGGATAACCTATAGCTGAAGAAACCATTCCTACCTTGCAACTGCCCCTCATATGTATGTAAATTATCTATCAAAGCACTATATCCTAGATTCTGTGGTCACCAAAGTTCTCCAGAGGGCTGCTTATGGAAAAACCATACCTTGGAGTGGTAGGAGTCAGTCCCTGTGTCTACTATCTGTCTCCACCCATTACAAGAAAGAAAGAACTCAATAGGGTGTAGCTAGTCCAGTTTATCCTTCCCATGGTGTTCTGCTTCATCTGGATTTCAGAGTCTACGAAATACCCATTGCTAACCACCTTCCTTCTAGAGTGGGTTGAAAGAACAAATCAAAGTTTTTGTAAGAATGATAAAAGCACTTTCTTCAGATAACAAAGTAAATTAATTTACGAGACAAGTAAGTATAAATACATTTTTATAATAACAGGTATCCTTAAAATAAGTCTTTTCTTTATTAGACATATGCACCAAAGCTCTTACTTCTGGACATCTCAGACATAAACTGCATTCAAGATGTAGCTAGGGAAATCCTGAATTGCTATGGCTGTGTGGATATACTGATCAACAATGCAAGTATGAAGGTGAAAGGAGCAGTGCAGAGCATTTCATTGGAACTTGATAAAAAGATAATGGATGCCAACTATTTTGGACCTATAACATTAACCAAAGGTATTTTACTTTTTTTTTCCTGTTTTACTGTTGCCGTTTAAAGCTCAAGATCCAAGTCATTGGCATTACAAATGAAATTTGCACTTATTTTTTCCTTCTTCACTGTAATCAAAAACAATTCTGTGAAAATCGATGGACTGAAATTGAGGTAAAGAAGATCAAAATTGAAGTGCCTGGATTTGGAAATAGACTGATCAAGAAATGTATAAGCAGGTGTTTGAAAGACAGACTTTTTTTTAAAAAGTCTGCTTGTTCTATTTTGCCTATGGTGACTCCTTTATTTACACGCTTACTGCCTTTGTTACAAAGACATTTTTTTTTAGAACTTTTGCAAGAATAGAGATAAGCTGAGAATTAAATTTGATAATACTGCACCCGAATCTGCATGTAGAATCAAGTGAAGTTTAGAAGATGCTCAATTTCCAGCTACTGGAATTTGTGATATTTTTGATTGCAGTATTGAGACAACCTTCATTAGAGTTGTGCTACCTACACTTCCGCTGTCACTTCTTTTCACTAAATACATTAACCTCATTTAATTATGTGGCTCTTTTTTTTCTTTATTTTTATTTTTTTCAGCCATTCTTCCCAGCATGATCTCAAGAAGAACTGGCCACATTGTTCTAATTAATAGTATCCAAGGAAAAATAGGAATCCCATTTCGTGCAGCTTGTAAGTGATATACAGCAAAAATGTACATTCTAATGCATAAATCATGAGTGTTCCATTGCAGTGATAATGGATTATTAAAAGTGCTAATTTGCATCCTAATTCAATAAACCACAATATTTGGCTGAAAAATTTTCAAAGAAGTGAAACTCAAAAAAGAAGAGTTAAATTACTCTCTTTTAAGTATAACTGAAGTGTAAGTACTCTCTAAGGTACTTGAGGACAAGAGGATATCAAATGTGACAGTAAGGTTTTTTTGTGATCTTAGGAGATGTTCAGAAAACAGCAAACTTGTACGTCCAACACCTGTGCTGGGCATGTTAGTAGAAACCATAATGAAGAATGAAGTAGTGTATAAATATAACGTACTGGTAGACACTAGCTAGTGCTTTGTAAAGGGACACTCATGCACTTAATGGATTTATGGGCAGGAGTTTAAAAGGAGATGTAGTAATTGTATTCTGCTTGACTTTCCACAAAATTTTCAAGGTCTTTCATCCAAAGCTCCTAATGAAACCAAACTGTCCTGAATTATGATGAAAGATCTTTGCATTAATGAAATACAAAGTTAGTGAGCAGAAAATATAGACTAGATGTAAACAGACATTTTTAACTATGACAGAAGGTCAGAGTGGATGATGGGCTCTGAATTAAAAGGTCTGTGAGATCTCAGGATTGTGACTTCTGGTTCCAGGAAAGGAAAATACAATACAGTGACAGAAACCATAAGGAAAGTAGTGGCGAAAAAAAGTAAATCCTATCTTTATGCCTTTGTATAAATCTATGCAGGGCCACATCTTGAACATTGTGCACAATTCTGGTCCCCCATCTCAAAAGAAGTATAAGAACTACAAAAAAGTCTCAGAAAAGACACAACACATTGATGGGACATCTGGAATGGTTTCTATCTAGGAAATAGCTGATTATGTCAAGATACATTACATGTGTATAAAATAATGAGTAGCAGAAGAGCAAACAGAGGTGGTTTTTACAATGCCTCTACCAATATCTATGTTCCTTGATATTAATCTGCCAAAAGGCGGAATTTCAAAACAAATGAATGGAAAAACTTCTTTCCATTCCTGGAGCCCACCTACCATTTTTTAGATTATGTTATGCATAAGTGGATTTTCACTGCAAACTGAGTCAAATACAAAGTGGACAAGTGCTTTGCAGCTCTGCTGCACTTAACACATAGTTCTGTTTTTTGGTCAAGGTTCACATACACATTCACATCCTTGTTTAAGACCATTCTCAATAGAAAGGAACTAAGAGTAGTTAAAAAAGTTCTTAACATTCAGTTACTTTAGAATTAACTTTAATATTAAAAGAATCTTGGATTACTGCTGCAGGGCAAAGACCTAATTAGTTTACAAAACATTAGTACTCCTGCATTCCAGAAACGGACCTGTATTTCACTGCATTTTATTGATGTATCACAAACTGCAGCAACAAATGGTGTGGAGACTCATCTCAGGGACAGCTGTCCATCCATCAAAGACATTTTTAAACTCTAGAGACAATAGAAGCATTGCTCTTTAACCCAGGACTTAATATTTCTGATCGGGAAATTCAGACATATGTTCTATGACAGGTATAGGGAGACTGACTGCATACCTCATGCATAATTATCCTGTACAAATAATTTTCTTTTGTTTATTTTAAATATGTCATATGGTAATTTCACTGGGTGAAATAATTCACTGTTCTGTTTCCTTTTGGCTGGTCATTCCGTGCTCAGTTATCCAAACAATCATGTTTTATGGTGCTCTATCATAGATCTATGTCCATGCATTCATATATCCAAACATATATATGTGGGGTTTTTTCTTTCTTTTAGATGCTGCTTCTAAGCATGCTGCTGTGGGCTTTTTTGATTGTCTTAGAGCTGAAATGGAAGAGTTTGATATTTCTGTCAGCACTGTGAATCCAACATTCATCTGTTCATACCATCACCAACCAGCACCCGGCAACTGGGAGGCATCTATTTGGAAATGTAAGGTTCGATGCATCGAGACAGACAGTAGATGAGGCCCATATAGCAGTATGGAGGCTTTTCCCAGGGAGAAGAAAGGAGCATAGGAAAAAGAATGAAAATGACAGAAAGGATCAACAGGTTAGAGGAGCAAAAGAAAAAAGAGATTGGAGAGATCAGATGAGCCTGGTGAAAAGAGAAGGAACATGGAGAGAGACAACATGTTCCTTCCTATTGTTGTTTGAATGACACCAGGGCAAGGGGAATCGAGGTTGAGCAGAGCATGAGAGGTCCCAAGGGATAGTATCACTACACTCAAGTTGCTCCTTCTCTTAAGGACTGTGAGGATTTTACTTCAAATTATAAAAAGTTCTCAAGGACATACTGATGAGGAGAAGGGAAGGGATAAGGGATTGAAAGCATGTAGGAATTTAACTAATTTGACTGATGAACTACCTGTGTATGTTTTCACTACCATTCGCTCAGATTCGTCTGTCTATCTGCCTGCAGCTCTCACTCCTTTCTGTGTTACAGTCTTTTTCAGAAAGGTGGCATATGGTGTGCATCCAGTGGAGGTGGCAGAGGAAGTCTTGCGCACAGTGAGCGGTAAGAAGCAGGAAGTACTTATGGCAAACCCTATCCCCAGAGCAGCAGTTTACATTCGCACCTTCTTTCCTGAGCTGTTTTTTGCCATTGTTGCCTCAGGGATTAGGGAAAAGCTGAAAACAGAAGAAGAAAATTGATTTTGTTCAGTTCTTTTCCCCGATTTTGACCTGAAAAAAGTTTCAAATGTCAATGATTTCTGCTTCTCATTATGGATAAAGGTTCAACCTTCTCACTATGAATAAAGCAGAAGGCTTTATTAAACATGAACCATCCAATGTCTCTGTTAGTGATTCACTATCATTGATACACGTTCGTCTGTGGGACTTCTACTCTTCTGCATTTAGTGAATATGACAAGATGTCATTGTTTGAGTTGCAACAGTATGGAAAAAACTCTACTAGGGACTCTATTACTCTTAGAGTGATTCCCAATCTAAATGGGTAGATCAAAGTTTGGGGACCTGCAGCAACTTATCAGAACAGTCTGTCAGTGCTAGGACTAACAGGAATTTACAGGAATTTACAGGATGGGGAAGTAGAGAGATGTGAGAGACAGAGAAGTTAAAAATCAGTGGAAAATGGGGTTAGAGCCTGGATCAGTGTTCCTCAGATGTACTTTTTTGAAGTATTTGCAGGATATGCAAATGGTGAGCCCAAATAAGGGCTTATCTAGTTCAATATCTCATCTATGACAGGACCCTGGAGTACATGCTTAAAAGAAATTATAAGAATGGGACCAAATATGGAGAGACTCCTTGTATTATATGCTCCCAGGTTCTGTTAATCTGCTATGCAGTTTGAAACAGAATCTGTCTCTGCATCTTGTTAAACTATGATTTTTTTCTACACAGATTTTTCAAATTCTTTTTTTAAATATTCCACCTTCGAGGAAAGGAACTAATCATATATTAAAAAAGACTTCCTTATGTTTACTTTAAACTTGATGTCAGATAATATTCTCTGATATCTCTTGCTTCTTTTACTGTGAGAGACAAAAATTAATGTTACTCAATTCATTCACTCGCAGTGTTTCATGCCCATCATATTTTCCATGCAGTTACCTGTTTTCCAAGTTGGAGAGCCCTGGTATTTATTCACTGTCTCTTTACGAGATGTCCAGATTATTCTTGTTCTTTATATCTTTTCTTGGTTAACCTTACCTTCTTTTCTTTTTTCCTGTTTTCTTTTTTCTTTTTTTTAAAAAAAAGACTTTCTATTGGTAAGAATCATCAACCATGAAAAGAATTCTCAGTGCAAGGAAATATATAGTTATCATCTTGCAGGGACTCTAAACTTTTGTTGTATCTCTAATTCAATTGCTCTGGTGTCAAGAAACATGCATGCATCTACCTCACTCAGGGAGGTAGTTCACAACTAGTGAGAAGTAACCAGTTCCTGCAGTACCTGCTGGAGCTTCATCTATTTTCTGTTGTAGCACTGGGCTTCTATTGTTGTTTGAATGACTATATCTTAACTGCAAAGTCAAATATTCACTTAGTCCAAAATTTTCTTGCTCCTCACTAGAACTTATTCCCTCAAACAAGTGGTCTTTTGCTGTGTTCGCAATTATGCTTGTGTCTGTACCTCAGCAACAGCCTAACTCTTCACAGCTCCCCAAAAGCAATATATGGAATGACTGGATAATTTCATCAGAAAAAGATCAGCGAATCAGAGGACATCACAGCTAAACAGGAATCAATATTGTCTGGCCTTGTTGTAAAAACAAGTGGATCACGTCTTAAAATAAGCTGAATAATCCTTCTGCTCCATTTTGCACTTTCTAGATACCAACAGAAATTCTTCATTGGTTTTGAATATTTCATTTTAAAAATGTGGAACAGTTAAGAAACAGCAGTGAAAAGCAGTGAGAGTGACAAAGGTGAACACCTGTGATCTATCAAGATATTTTTAAAGAACACCTGTATTTTAATCTAGAAAGTAGAAGAAAGTTATATAGCTAAACAATTTTCAAATACCTAAAATGTACTGCCAAGAAGACAGAACCAAACCGTTCTCCATTTCTGCTGTAGTAGGACAACGTGCTAAAATTACTGCAAAGAAGATTTACAGGGAAAGAATTTTCTGCTAAGAATAGTTAAGCACAAAGGATAAATTGCCACAGAAATTTTTGAATGCCTGTCTGTGGAAGCTTTAAAGAAGAGATTAATGAAACATCTGTAAAAAAGCGATGTAGCTTTAGTTTATCCTGCCTGAAGGAAAAGAAGGATTAGGTGACCTTTTATATGGGTCACACTTTTCTATAATTCTGTGGTTTTTTCTCATATTGAGAACAAGGTTTCTCCACTTGTATTTCTGAAGTAATATTTTTTTCTTCCGGGAAAATCTATTAGTTAATCTGAAGTTTTCTATTTCATTTGTCCATCTCTGCCTAACTGTCTAAATACCTGTGGATATATGTTGCATATAAACAATATTATGACAATAAAAAGAAATATTATGAGTTAAGTTCATTAAGAGATATTTTCTGTGAGCCTCATTCAGCCATATTTTAATCTATGTAGATTCTTTAATAATACTAACTTTTACAAATAAGGACAAAACTAGGCCTGCAGATTTAATTGTTGAAATCATAGGAGAAAGACATGCAGCTACAGCTCCTTTATTTTTTTTTTAGGCTGCTCACATGCCTAAAGGGCACATAATTTTCTTTTAATGTGAGCTGCAGTTGCACTGTTTTAAATTTACAGGTTTTGTGCTGAATCAGCTATTGGTGTTTGCCAAAAAAAAAAAAAAATTACATTGCTGAACACAAGGGCCCTTGAAGTAAGAAAGAATTCAAAAGAATGCTAAGACATAAAAGTCTTAGAAGTGAGGAGACTCTTGTCTAATTTTAGACATCTGTCCTAGATATAGCCTACCCAGAGCTAACCTCCCAAATCCCCTTCTTAAGCAGTGGAAACAAGTGCCTGTAACCTGTGATTTATCTGATATACAGCTTAGGATAACATGAATTGCATCCTAGAAGTTCTCTCAATAATTTTCACTGGACTCTAGGTAACCAGCAGAACTGTAGATCTGGTGTGTCTGTTCCATAGGCATCTGAAGTTTCCTGAGATGACACATGCATCAAGTTTGATGGGTCAAATGAGCTGGAATAAAAATGCCACAGTACTTGATAAACATTTTTTTGCCTACTTTCACATAACACGGTTCAAGGACTTACCCCAGAATTATCAATGTCCACATACTGGAAGTAAAAAGTTAAAATAAGAGCAAGAATGTGAAATCATAGAATCATAGAATCACAGAATGGCATAGGCTGGAAGGGACCTCAGAGATCATCTAATCCAACCTCCCTGTCATGGGCAGGGGCACCTTTCAACTAGATCAGGCTACTCAAGGCTCCGTCCAACCTGGCCTTGAACACCTCCAGGGAGGGGGCATCCACAGCTTCTCTGGGCAATTTATTCCAAAGTCTTACCAGCCTCATACTGAAGAATTTCTTCCTAAGATCTAATCTAAATCTGTTCTCCTTCAACTTAAACCCATTTCCCCTTGTCCTAT
This sequence comes from Tauraco erythrolophus, assembly GCF_009769465.1. Lineage (NCBI taxonomy): Eukaryota > Metazoa > Chordata > Aves > Musophagiformes > Musophagidae > Tauraco > Tauraco erythrolophus. The sequence continues at coordinate 13,978,922 of NC_141484.1, read as the reverse complement.
CAGTGGACACTCTTGTAAAAAGTCCCTCTCCAGCCTTCCTGTAAGTTCCCTTCAGGTATTGGAAGGCAGCTATTAGGTCCCCCGAAGTCTTCTCTTTTCAAGGCTGAACAATCCCAGCTCCCGCAACCTGTCCTCGTAGCAGAGGTGCTCCAGCCCCTGGATCGTCTTTGTGGCCCTCCTCTGAACACGCTCCAACAGATCTGTCGTGGTTTTTGGACTGAGGGTCGAGACAAGAACCAAGAGGGAGCACCCACCAACTATGGTCTCGGGCAAAACATGACTCAGGCTTTCTTCATAAAACAAAACAATTTATTAACAGTTACTTAACAGGAAACATAAGGGAACGAAACCGGTTACTTGAGAGGATAAAGAGAAAACAAGGCCAGATCTTAAAACAACACCTCCCCACCCCCTATTTTCTTTCCTTCTTGGCTCTACCTCCCCCCCAGCAGCGCAGGGGGACAGGGAATGGGGAGTGCAGGTCAGTTCATCCATGCTGTTAACTGCCGCGCCTTTCTTAAAGGAGGAGGAGTCCTTACACCATTTTTCCCTTGCTTCGGTGGATCCCCTACTCATGAAGAAAAAGTCCCCAAACTTTTCCAGCGTAAGTCCTGCCCGCAGGATTGCCATCCTTCCCCATGGATCGCACCAGTTCGGGCTTTACCAGTCTCGGCCCCTCAGGGAGCTGCTGCCACTCGCGTCGGCCGTCCCACGGATTCCAGATGCCTCCACGACCTCGTCGTGCATTCCATGCCCCATTGTTAACAGTACCTGGTCGCGCATCCCCTGCTCCACGACCTCTCCTGGGCTCAGGCATCTCCTTTCCGACGTGGGTTTCTCCACGGACCACGAGTGGATTTCTGCCCCGCCGAGTACACCCTGGCTGCAGGGGGCCGCCCGCCATCTTCACACCAATTGCAAGGGAAACCTCAGCTCCAGCGCCCCTCCTCCTCCTCCATCTTGGCTGACCCGGTCGTTGTGGTTGTTTTCTCTTAGATATTAATCCTCTCTGGGGGAGCTCGGCCCGGCGGGCACCCCGGGAGCGGGGTGCTTCCCGAGCCCCCCATGTGGCTCCCCCGGTGCCATCTTGAGCACATGGCGCCTGCTCTCTCCTCGCTCCTGAGCAAAAAGCCGTTTCCTGACCCTTTGTCCCAACTTAAATAGGGCCGTTTGCAGAGGCGCCAATTTGGCTCAACCTCCCCCGGGGGGGATGGGACTCAGATCTGGTGGCACAGGGAGCAAATCCCCTCCCCTGCCACCAGAACACCCCCACACACATCAAACTATCGCAAGATCTATGTCTCTCTTATGGTGGGGACACCAAAACTGAACGCAGTATTCGAAGTGGGGTCTCACAAGAGCAGAGTAAAGGGGGAGAAACACCTCTCTTGACCTGCTGACCACGCTTCTCTTGATACATCCCAGGATGCAGTTGGCCTTCTGGGCCACATGAGCGCACTGTCGGCTCATGTTGAGCTTCTCATCTATAAACATCCCCAAATCCTTCTCTTCAGGGCTACTCTCAACCCACTCTGTGCCCAGTTTGTCTTTGTGCCTAGGATTGGCCTGACCCAGGTGGAGGATCTTGCATTTTGACTTGTTGAAGCTCATGCAGTTTGCACTGGCCCATTTCTCAAGCCTATCAAGGTCCCTCTGGATGGCATCTCTTCCCTCAAGCGAGTCCATGGCACCACACAGCTTGGTGTCATCGGCAAAGTTACTGAGGGTGCGCTCAATGCCACCATCCATGTCGCTGACAAAGATGTTGAACAGCACTGGACCCAGAACAGACCCCTGAGGGACACCACTTGACACAGGTCTCCATGTAGACATTGAACCATTGACCACAACTCTTTGAGTGCGACCATCCAGCCAGTTCTTTATCCACAGAGTGGTCCATCTGTCAAATCCGTGTCTCTCCATTTTAGAGACAAGGATGTCATGTGGGACAGTGTCAAACGCCTTGCACAAGCCCAGGAAAACAACATCTGTTGCTTTACCCATGTCAACCAGTGCTGTAGCTTTGTCATAGAAGGTCACTAAATTAGTCAGGCACGACTTGCCCCTAGTGAAGCCATGTTGGCTGTCACCAACCACTTGGTTATTTTTTATGTGCCTTAGTACAGCTACCAGGAGAATCTGTTCCATGATTTTACCTGGCACAGAGGTAAGGCTGTGTGGGAAAATAACCAAAATTGGTGAAAATTGGAAAAATACGGCTTTGCAAAATTTAGCTCAAAGGCTGCAATATTAGAGCAACTTTGAAGTGAAACACAGTTACTGCTTCCAGGATGGACACGGCCTGCTGGACACAGCTGCTGCTCCCAGGAACAATCAAGGCCCACACAATATCCTTGAAATGGGGAGTAGAGTGATACGGAGGTATCACGGCTCATCCTGTTATCAGGGATGAGGGAGCGCCTGGTGACAGACAAATCACAACCGCTGTTTTAGCAGTAATGGTGAATTAGCTACCAAATCACACCTCCACCCCTCACGAGAGAAATTTTCACCAATCCTAATAAAGTGATATATGACTAGAGTCACTCGAGCTCCACCTAAAAGTAAAGAAATAATATAAAATGGCAAAAACTAAAGGGGATGTTAGGGAGAAGCCCCCCCCGTCGGAACGTCCGGGATCAGTCGACGGGCTGAACCTCTCTTCTCCCCCCCACTAGGGACGCCTATTGGGTAAGAGCTCTGTGTTCTGCGCGCTTAGTTACTAACACCTTGCAGCTATTTACTACTATCACTAATCAGTAATAAGTTTATATTATCACTGCAGTATTTCAATTAAAGTTGTTTTTGTAGTCAGTCACTATCACCGGCTATCCTTGAACCTGTATTCTGTCACAAATAAAATATATATGCATGTTTCCGGAAACTTTTGACTTATTATAAGGAGTTGGCCCATAGTACTACTAGTGACAGTCCCTGATAAGTGGGCGAATCACCCTCCAATTCACTGGGCTGCCAAGGGAAGGCAGGGGGAGTCGGATCCAAGGGTCTTGCCTGACTTGGGACACTGATAGACTGGTCTTTTGACCTCAAAACGTGACAGTAAAATTGGCGTAGTCGGCAGGATAGCCATGGATAAACTGCTACAAAAACATAAATGTGCCCCTTCCCAGCTGGGAAGGAGTGGGCTCAAAAGTATTGGAAGGATAAAAAGAAAGTGGTAGAATGCAATGAAAAATGTCAGGCTGAGCAGCATTTTAAAGTGGGTAAAGGTAAACAAGGAGTTATTTGTGCCATGCTTGGAGCCTGTTTTTCTTGTGTACAGCAAGAAGCTAAAGATTTTTCTGTCCCCTCCAAACAACTTGCAGATATAGAATATACTGCTTTAAAATCAGAAAATGAGACACTGAAGTCATCATTAGCTTTTGAGAGGGAGACAAAAGAAAAACTGGAAAACCGAAATGATAAACTTAAGACTGAAAATGATCATCTTAAATCAGAATTGGACCACCTTAAAACTCTGCTCGCTGCAGTACAGCGCAGAGAGAAAGAAGTGCTGGAAAAACAATCCTCTGTTTTGGTCGAACAAGTTCGTAAGTCTGTTCAGTACACGGACGCTGAGACTTGGGACAGAGAAATCACGGGGACCCCCGATCCCAACTCTCAGCCACTTCCTTTAAGACCGTTAATTAAGACCGAAACTGCTGTTGATAACAGTGAAGAAATTCACACCATTGTGCAAACAGTCCCCTGGTCCCCTGCTGAATTGGCAAAACTAAAACAAAAATACTCCAGACATCCCGAGGAGTCAGAAATGGAGTACGTGTGGCGAGTCTCCCTTACAGGGGGAGATCAGATTTTACTAAGTGAGGAGGAGGCAGGTTTTTGGGGTCCTGGCATGTTTTTAACTACTATACCTGGAAATTATTATTGTTCTTTAACTACACAAGTGGCATACTGGGCAGGTGGTATAGATCCTCAGGAAAAAGGTGGCATGCACACAAGCAATGCTTGAGAGAGACCCGACAATAAAATCCTCAGTGTCAGCTCCCATTGATCGAGCACAATTAACACCTCTAATTCGTGGTCTCCCTGATAGTTTAAAAACATCTGTAGTAACTGAAAAAGCTGCTGAGTATCTAAACATAAAACCCAGTCTCCACAAAGTGAAGGTTGTTGAGATTAAAGGAGAACAACCAACAGCAAAAACAGCTCTGTGGCTTCCAGGAGATAAAAACTAACCTGTGCTGAAGTGCCAGTCGGTGCTGCCTGCACTGACATATTAAGCTTTGATTTGCTATATGGCAGGTCATGGAAATTGCCTGATAGTTCCTTAAAGAGTTTTGCAGGGCGAGGTAATGAAGATCGGCTGTCGGTCGATTCTGATTTTGTAAAACTGAAACTGTTAGAAGTGTCTATTCCCCTGCCCCCATCCCGAGTCACAAATACAAACCAACATCCTCTGCCAGCTGCAGCGCAGGCAGGAATTGACGGGGTGGTGAAAGAGGAGCGAGCTATTGTTACGCACGCTCACTCCCCCTACAATTCTCCTGTCTGGCTGCTTGAAAAGCCAAACGGACAGTGGAGGCTCACCATTGGTTACAGGCAATTAAATGCCAACACTGCGCCTCTAACAGCAGCCGTACCAAACATTGCAGAATTAGTGACTCGAATTCGAGAAGCTAAATTTCCAGGAGTCTGGTGGATTAAAGGAGCTACTTCTGTCCCTCCGGACACTCTGGAAAAAATAGAGCATGGACAAAATCCTTCCAACAAAAAAGAGCTGCAGCAAATCCTGGGAACTTTAAGTTACTGGCATAAACGCATCCCCAGTTTTTCCATTGTTGCTCGTCCCTTGTATGATTTGCTCAAAAAAGGCAGATCATGGGACTGGACCAACCAGCATGGAGATGCATTAGAGGTCCTGATAAAAGGACTGAGATTATTTCAACAACTCAGTCTCATCCACCTGATGGATCCTATCTGTGTAGAATGGGAGTTCAGCGAACATGGTTCCCATTGCCACAAAGACCTTTTGTCCCTGGTGTGAGCAGAGAAGTGGGTAACCACAAAGGCACACCACTACCTGCTGGCATTGCTCAGAACATTTTAACTAACATTTGCCGGTTGTATTAGCAACCGAGCGCGTGTTTTTCTTTTTCTTTTACAGGTACTTTGAATGATCTGCACGTGGACAAATGGGTACACCTACACAAACATTGACTGTGTACAAGGCCTGTTAATATTAATTTTAGCAATAATACTGTTCTTGTTAATTATGGTAATCTGGAAACCTAAATTTTAAAATGGTTAATCAACAAGTTAGGATTACAGTACTGTTTTGCATTTTACCCTTGATTCACAACAAGGATGACCCAGAATGGCCGTGGTCTCAAGCTTTCGTTCAATACACAGCACAAGCAGCATGGGGCAATACCCCAGCAACAACCCTCAGAACAGGATTGGAAATTCTAAATATCATGGATTCTGAAGTATTGATGAACAAACTAGTCACCACAATCAGTGACTTGAATAAATTGGAGCGCCACCAGCAAAGCCACAGCTTTTGTGCTAACTATATCAAGGCTTCAGAATTCACAATACACCCCATCATTGCATTAGGATTGAATCACAACGGAACTATACTCTACCCTTTAGAGCATAGAGTATGGGCCCGGAAAAATGGAGACAAATGGCAAACAATTGGTATCAATTCATGCATTGTGAGAGAACAACAAGGATTCATTTGCGAAAGTAACACTATTCAAGCCCAAGATACCTGTCTTGACACTGAACAGAATGACTGTTATTTTGAAATTCATCCTAATGAAAACACAGAGACAATACTTGTATACATTGGCAAAGGTTGTGTGTGTCTTAGAACTTTGTGTAATTCTATATCAGTTGACAATGTTGTTATAGATGTAAAAAACTATTCAAATCTTTGTGTGTGCAATTTTGTTGAGATTGTAGGATGTGACTTTACCTATTTAGCACCAGTTATATCTTCTCAGCTGCTGCAAGCAAATCTCACCCTGATTCGAGAACTGTCACCAGTGCCTATTGGAATGGATCTTACCTTGGCAAAGAAGCTGCTACAACATCAGGATCTAAAGGAACTGCTGAAACAAATTCAGGACAATGGTAAAAGGCCTCTAATTACCACACATCATGACACCGATGAAACACACCGTGTCCTGGAACGAGTAAGAAGAGATGCAGAACACCGATGGTAGGATACCCTTTTGGGATGGTCACCCACTGCCAAATGAGTTCTTAACGGAATGCTTCACCTTGTTGTTGTTCTTTTAATCCGAACTATGCTGTGCTTTGTTTTATTGATAGTAGTGTATGTGAGAATCTGGACAATTATGAAAAGTTTAACCTATTTAAAATCCATGTCTAGTGCGCATAACACAATTGATGTCCCACACACTATGGGCATCCCCAAAACTATTTAGGCATTGTGAAACTCCAGTGACTATAGTCACGGGGTGGATTATGTGGGAAAATAACCGACATTGGTGAAAATTGGAAAAATATGGCTTTGCAAAATTTAGCTCAAAGGCTGCAATATTAGAGCAACTTTGAAGTGAAACACAGTTACTGCTTCCAGGACGGACACGGCCTGCTGGACACAGCTGCTGCTCCCAGAAACGATCAAGGCCTATACCACATACTTGAAATGGGGAGTAGAGTGATATGGAGATATCACGGCTCACCCCCTGCTACAAACAAGGCCCACACAACATCCTTGAAATGGGGAGTAGAGTGATACGGAGGTATCACGGCTCGTCCCTGTTATCAGGGATGAGGGAGCGCCTGGTGAAAGACAAATCACAACCGCTGTTTTAGCAGTAATGGCGAATTAGATACCAAATCACACCTCCACCCCTCACGAGAGAAATTTTCACCAATCCTAACAGGCTGACTGGTCTGTAGTTTCCTGGGTTGTCCTTGGTCCCTTTTTTAAAGATGGGGGTTACGTTTGCCCTTTTCCAATCTGTAGGAACCTCACCAGACTGCCAGGACCTCTCAAATATGATGGCGAGTGGCCTAGCAACTTCAGCCGCCAGTTCCTTCGGGACCTGTGGATGTATCTCATCAGGTCCCATGGACTTGTGCACCTTCAGGTTCTCTAGGTGTTGCTGGACCTGATCTACTCCTACCCTGGGTGGTTCTTCACTCTCCCAGACCCAGCCAGCATCCTCTGTGATTTGGGTGGTGTGGTTCAAGTGGTTGCCAGGGAAGACTGAGGCAAAAAAGTTGTTGAAAATTTCAGCCTTCTCCATGTCCTCAGTAACCAGGTCACCCATATCGTTCCGGAGAGGCCCCACATTCTCTCTCGTTTTTCTTTTTTCTCTCACATACCTATAAAATCCTTTTCTGTTATTTCTAATATGGCTGGCCAGATTTGACCCTGTCAGGGCCTTCGCTTTTCTAACCTGGTCTCTGAGTACACGAGCAACTTCCTTGTGATCATCCCAGGTTACCAGTCCCTGCTTCCATGCTTTGTGTAATCCCCTTTTGTATTTGATTTTAGCCAGGAGTTCTTTGTTTATCCATATAGGTCTCCTGGTGGTTTTGCCTGATTTCTTCCTTTTAGGGATGCAATGCCTTTGAACTTGGAGGAGATGATCCTTGAAAGTCAACCAGCAATCTTGGGCTCCCAGTCCTTCCAGAGCTTTATCTCATGACACACTACCAAGGAGGTTCCTGAAGCGGCAAAAGTCAGCTCTTCTGAAATCGAGGGTTTCAAGCTTGCTGAGCTTGCCCCTCTTAGCTGCCCTTAGGAATTCCAACTCCACCATCTCATGGTCACTGCAGCCAAGGTTACCCACGAGTTCAACATGACCTACCAGCCCTTCCCTATTGACCAGAATGAAGTCTAACATGGCACCTCTCCTCATTGGTTCCTCTATCACCTGGATAAGGAAGTTATGGTTAATGCATTCCAGGAATCCCCCGGATTGCTTGTTCCCCGCCGTGTTGTTATTCCAACTGATACCGGGGTGGTTAAAATCCCCCATGAGGACCAGGGCTTGTGAACGAGCAGCAACTCCTATCTGCCTATGTAGGGCCTCATCCACTTGGTCCTCCTGATTGGGTGGTCTGTAGCACACTCCCACTGTAAAGTCTCCTACCCTTCCTTTCACCCTGGCCCACAGGCACTTGGTTCGTTCATCATCACTTGCCAAGTGGAGCTCCATGCATTCTAGCCGTTTGTTGACATAGAGGGCAACATGTCCTCCTCGTCTCCGCTGCCTGTCCTTTCTGAACAGTTCATAACCCTCTAGTCCAACACACCAATTGCAGGAGTCACTCCACCATGTCTCTGCGATGCCGATCAGGTCATAGCGCTGCAGGCTCACAAGCATCTCCAGCTCCTCTTGTTTATTGCCCAAGCTGCGGGCATTCATATAGAGGCATTTGAGTTGGGTCCCTGATGAGGTACCTGGAGCCCCCTGATGATGCTCAGATGTTTCCACAGTAACCAACCCCTCAACAACCCCTGTGCTCTGTCTGCAACCCGGAATGACACCTTGATCCCTTGCTAATTCACAAGACTGCGCGATCGTGCTAGTGCATTCCTCCCCCACAAGCACTGGCGTACTGCATTCCGGCTCCCTTCCAGTGACCCTGATTTCGCCCCCACGCCCTTTCATACCTAGTTCAAAGCTCTGTCTATGAGCCCTGCCAACTCCCTTCCCAAAACCCTTCTCCCTCTGTGAGACAGGCTATTACCATGCCTTTCTAACAGACCTGGCCTCTTGCAGATCCAGCTGCTGTCAAAAAACCCAAATCCCTGCTGGACACACCAGGCTCGGAGCCAGGTATTAATCTGCTGGTACTTCCTGCCTAATCCCTCATCATTGCCCACAGCTGGAGGGATAGAGGAGAACACAACCTGTGCTCCTGATCCCTTGACCAGGCACCCCAAGGCTCTGAAGTCCTTCTTCATTGTCCTTGGAGTGGTTCTTCCTAATTCCTCACTGAAACAACAAAAGGGGGTAATAGTCTGAGGGCCGTACTGGGGAAGGAAGCTTCTTCCTGACATCTTTAACTCTGACCCCTGGGAGGCAACAGACCTCCCTGTGCAGTGGGTCCGGTCTGCATATCGGGCCTTCTGCTCCCTTAAGCAATGAGTCAGCAATGACCCGTCTTTTATTCCTTACTGATGAGGTTTTAATGCCTCATCATAATCATAACCATAATCATGGGCTGCAAATAGGGATAAGAAGTCTTGCATTTCATCAGGTGAATTTGTTTACCTTCCTTGAATGGTTAGCATGTGAGATAACCAAACTGAGATTGAAGAATTGATCCAGATGAGGATCCTATTGCACAATGATTTAGAAGCTGTAAATCTACTGTAAAGAGATCACAGTTATAAAGGAAGAAAAGCAGAAAGTCAGATGGAATGAGAAATAATTCTTCTATCAGGGAAGATGTTAGAAACATCTCTATCACAAAGAAATATGTGAAACAAGTGGAAGGAATCAAGATCTTGTGTGGTGGTCAAGGGATTGAGACTACTGCTAGAGTGGATACTAAACTCTCTAGCAACTACTTTTTTCATCTGCAGAACTGAAGGTGGAGTTTCAGAATACTGAGTATGCTGTAATGAATAAGATAGACTTTTCTAAAGATCAAAGGGAAATCTTGTTGCTGTCTACAGCTACCTAGTAGTATAGTGTAGAGAAGATGGAACCACACTCTTCTCAGATGTGCACAGTGGAAGAAAAAAGGTAATGGAGACAAATTGGAACACATGAAATTCCAATTAGGTATTAGGAACTATTTTTATCACAATTACAATAGTCAAGCATTAGGACAAGTTGCCAACGATGTCAGGAAATCTCATTTCTTCAATATATTCAAAACTCAACGGCTTAAGGCTCTGAGCAACATCGTCTAATTGGTCTGGCTTTGAGAGGGGAGATCGGACCAGAAATCTCCAGAGATACCTTCTAACTTAAATTATTCTATAATTCTGTGTGAGTCTATAGGTGTAGGTGACTCTTCCATTTGTTCTCTAGCCAAGATAATTTTTATGTTCTCCCAGTCAGAGAAAGTGATTGTGTCAGTTTTCTCACTGGATTGGAAAATTTGGATGAGTACCAAATGTTGAAAATGCTGAAAATTAGTGAAACTGCAGGCAAGTTAGGTAAATAAAACATATAATCAAACAAATTCTGCTGAAGGTACCCAGAGATGACTTTGCATATAAATACCTGATTGACATCCTTTAGCGAGTACCGTAGTGCTCTATTCATTAAGGTGTCAGCTGTCAGGACACAATCTACCCCAGCCAATATTCAGAGATGACGCTTTACATTTGTTTGTTTGTTTGTTTTTAAAGTGTTCCTGAGCGTTTAGAAGCTGGGAATAGGTAAAATGTTAAATTAATAAAGAGAATACTGTGGCGATTGTTCTTTCTAAAGTTTGTGTGAATGAAGTGATGGTGCACAATGACCATAAACTAGTCAATTATAAAGCTAGCAGAACGGATATAACTTATCTCCACAGGAAGTGAAAAGCATGAAGAAATTATGATGCTAATTTTAAATTGTACACGGTCAGCAATCACAGCAGCCCAATTGTAAAACCATGTCTTTTATGCCAATGGTACTGCAGCTCCCTGGCTGCATATGGAGATCTAGTTCCTCCCACTCGTTTCCCAGGCTGTTTACATTTCTGCACATACACTTGAGGTGGGTTTTTCTTTATTCAGTTTTATCATTCCTGAGGTCTCATTTTTTCCTGTCACCTTGCACTTTTTACTTTCCATCACTGTTGACTTCTACCTCATGACAAAATCTCCCTCCTCCATTATTCCTAGTTTAAAGTATTTCTCATCAATTTGGCCAACCCAAACTGCTTTCGTTCAGCTTTGCCAAGTGAACCCTGTTTCTCCCCAGCAGTTCCTCATGCTCTGAGAGCGAGCTATTATTTTCAAAGCCAAATCCCTGTCACCAGGACCGGCTGTGCACAACCTAGTGTTGACCACAGGATCCATGCCCTGCTCCCAAGCCTTGCTCTTGCAGGATCAATGAGAACATCACCTGGGCCCTCATGTCCTACACTTTCAGCCCCCAGAGTCATATAGTCACTTTGATGTGCTTAAGATCTCCCCAGTAGTATCATTGGTGTCCACATGGATAATCAGTATGTCTGAGGACTGGACAGGCTTCAGCAGTCTCCCTGAAACACCTTTGATCTAAGGCCCCAACAAACAGCAAACATCTGTGGATAGCAAGTCAGGTCACCAGATTGTGGCCTCCAACCCCTGAGGGACATAGTCTTCCACTACTGTCACTTGCCATGTCTCCCTGGTTCTGCTGCATGTTTCAGACTCAGCTAGCTCTGAATGCTCCCCTGACAGATCTTGAAGCCTCTTGCCTGCTGCCAGAGACCAAAACGATTCTGCAGTTGTAGATCTGCCAATGGAGAAGGAGCCATCCTCCTCTTTTCAGAAGCCACAACATCCAGCATTCCTAGTCCTCGAGTCTCCAGCAAGCACAGTCTCTGGCTACTCTTCTTTCTGTGCATTACAGAAGTTCAGGCTCTCATCTTTGCAGTGTCTCTGTGAAGATCTTGTCAATCTCTTTTTCATCATCCCTTGTGCTATGCAGCCTTCTCATCTTCTTCCACAGCTCCTTAATTTCAATACAGCTTCTCAGTCACAGCACATCTTCCACAGGTGAGAATGCTGCGCTTCTACTACTCCAGCTTCAGCAAGTGGCCCCAGGCACTCTCTGCAACCCCAGACCCAGAGAGTTGCATCCTTCCTCAGGAGTCCAGTCTGGGCCAAGACCTCTGCTGTGCCTGGGATGGGTGCTCTGATTGGTGCTGGAACAATGCCCACTAATATGTCACCATCAATGCTGAGTGCTCACATACTGCGTTCAGCAGTGTCTGCTGCTTTGGAGAGTGATACTCTTGTCCCTAGACTTGCAGTCCAGCAGTTATATAGCTCTTTCCCTACGACTAGTTGCATTAGCGTTTGAAGCTCCCTGATGGACAGTCAGGTTTTCCCACCTGCAACTTGGATCTGAGGAGCCTTGAACTTGATGCCTCCCAGATGAACTAGAAGCAGAGCCCAGAACTGTTGCACAAACTGCAAGAACCAGCAGCCAGCAACAGTCCAAGCAGTGTCTGAGGCCCCTGCCTGCATCCTGCTCACAAGCTGCCTGTCCTGAGGTCACAGCACTCCCAAGGGCCAGTTACATAGCAGCTGGAGGCTGGGTGCAGCTGCCTGCCACCCCTTGATGGGCTTCCCACCATCCACCACCTCCCTTCTGATGAGACTGGCTTATGTGTTGCTTTGTTATCTCATTGTCTCTCAATTTTTCTCTCTTGCCACCAGTGACCCATGGTTTCCTTCTGAGCTAATTGTTTTTAATTGTGCTACTCTATTATCAGGTCCATCTTATCACTGACCATAAAGTGACCTACTATGGATCCTGCTGGTATAACAAGTTCAGATTGTATTTATGTTTTGCTTTAAAAAAAAAGTGTATAGTGATTTTTCTAAAGCCCAGAGCTGCTCAGCATGCTGTGTGAGGCCCATTCCACCCAGCATTCACAAGTCTACTTCCTAGTAGACTCATTAGCAGGAGGATTCGTACAAAAATGAAGAAAAACTGATGTCCAATAGGTAGGCACACATGGCTCGGCTGGTCCTCAGAATAGAGCAGCTGCGTGTTTCTGATCTATGAGGATTGTAATCATTTCTACTTTCCCATCTTTAATGTGATTGTAGATTATTCTTTATGTATAATAATGACAAATCGATTTTGGGTTCTTTCTGACAGAATGATACCTAGAGAATTTCATAGGTGAGTTCTGTGTTGTCTACAGCAATGTATCCTCCAGATTCCTGTTACCCTTCCTAGCCATTTTGAAAGAGTAGTATTTACATTGAGAGCCTCTTCCCTCTATTAGCCTTTCTTTCACAGCAAATCCTACCACTATGCATATGGTGAAACTCTTGAATCATAAGCTGTAATACACAGATTTTCCTGGAGAGCTTGAACAAATTATTCGTTGTGCACCAGATGTGGGCTGCATTATTTGCTCCTCTGCTCTTTGTGGGTTTTGGTTTTAGGATATGATTTTTTACAGTCTTTTCAATAAAGAATTAGAGTGGAAATCCATAATGCTCTGAAATTCTTCTAAACTCACATACTCCATATTAGCATTAGAAACTGCTTAAAAATCAGGGCAGTGGAGGACATGTACCACTGTCTTTTTCTGAACTGGGACACCTGAATCTACTTTTCCGATACTAAGACTTCCTTGAAACATCCATGGAAATATCATTTCTTTATTAAGAAAAATAACTAATGCTACACAAATATACATTTTTATTAATTAATAATATTTCATTCTGATCTAATATTATGATTTACAGGATACCTTGAGATATGGTTCAAATTTACAGAACTGAAATATTGGCCAAGTGACACAAGCCTTTTATTGAGCGAACAGGGTCCTCTGTACTGTTGTGAAAAGAGTTCACATACACATTGCAAGCTTTCTCTGGAGCTGTATGATCAGGAAACTTGTATTTAATCTTTAAACTCCTTTCCAGCGTTTTTCTCTTGTGCTTGAATTCCAAAATAGTTTTTGTGTATTTGTTAATAGTGGTGACAGCTGCAGCCATACAGCAAGCGAAGGAAGCCCATGCGAGACTACAAACAAAAAGGTTTATCAGAAATTAGCAGAACATTTTCATACCCAAGTCTTTCAGTTTTATTTTTGAAAATACTGCATACATGTGATTGTTTAGGTGTATATTATGGAAAGAGGAGCATGGTAGGGGAGGAAGAAAGATTCTTGGTTAATTACCATCTACATACCTGACTTTCATAGTTGAACTCTACATATTGGTTATAATATTCACATTTAACATTCCTGTTTAATGAAACCCACCTTCAGTTTCTCTGTTTACTCTACTTAGAGCTTCATATCAGAAAGAGGAACTATAAAAAAATGAGGATGCATAAAAAATTAAAAGGTGCAGTTATTGAGACTACAAATCTCACAGATGACACTGAGAAAAATGTGTGCCAGTTATCGAAAAGGGTTAAAAAGAAAAAAGAAAGCACAGTTAAATATCTGACTAAAGCAGGCTCAAAGCACTGAAATGCATTCTTGGGAAAATATAGGTTATGACTAAACAGAGAGAAAAGGGCATCAACTCTGAAATGTTAGAATTAAACCCATAAGAAGATAGAACTAAAAAAATGATATTGAGGTGCAATTCGCTAAAAACGTATGAAACTTCCAGAATGAGTGGGCAATGCAGGCTGGAGGTATAAAAGTAGCACAAAAAATATGGCCGCAGTGGAATGAATTGGAGTTGACAGTGAAGGAACTTACTCGAAGAGCCTTTCTTAACATGACAAGGTCATGATTATCTAATGAAACTTGTGCTTTGGTGGAAAAATCAGTTTAAGAAACTTCTGCATGTCTCTTCTCTCCCTCAAAGCTGTTTGTTCCCTCATCCTTGCTATAGTTCAACAAACTTCTTTAGGTTTTTAAAGATGATGCTCCGATGACAGGAGCACCTCTGCTATGAAGACAGGCTGAGAGAGTTGGGGCTGTTCAGCCTGGAGAAGAGAAGGCTCCGGGGTGATCTTATAGCAGCCTTCCAGTACTTAAAGGGGGCCTACAGGAAAGCTGGAGAGGGACTTTTTACAAGGGCATGTAGTGATAGGACAAGGGGCAATGGCTTTAAACTGAAAGAGGGGAGATTTTTATTAGATATAAGGAAGAAATTTCTTACATTGAGGGTGGTGAGGCCGTGGAACAGGTTGCCCAGAGAAGTTGTGGAATGCCCATCCCTGGAAGTGTTCAAGGCCAGGTTGGATGAGGCTTTGGGCAACCTGGTGTAATGGAGGATTTCTCTGCCCATGGCAGGGGGGTTGGAACTAGATGATCTTCGAGGTCTCTAACCAACCCTAACCATTCTGTGATTGTATGATTCTATCTTCCTACAAAAGGAGTGAATTATGGACAGGATAACAGGTATTAGAGGGGCCCTGCCTCCAGCCAGGTAGAGGAAAGGGACAATTTAGTCTAGTGGACTGTGTGGATTTGTTGGCCTGGCACATCAAACCCCCAAAAATATAAGGCTTTAGTGGACCGTAGTGCCCAATGCACTTTGATGCCATCAAACTTTAGAGGGGCAGAATCCATCTACATTTCTGGAGTGACAGGGGTTCCCAACAGCTGACTCTGTTAGAGGCTGAAGTGAGCCTAACTGGAGAGCAGTGGCAAAAACATCCCATTGTGACTGGTCCAGAAGATCCATGCATCCTCAGCATAGATTATCTGAAGAGAGGGTATTTCAAGGACCCAAAAGGGTATCGGTGGGCTTTTGGCATAGCTGCAATAGAGACAGAAGAAGGCAGACAGCTGTCTACTTTGCCTGGTCTCTCAACGGACCCTTCTGCTGTGGGGTTACTGAGGGTCGAAGAACAACAGGTGCCAATTGCTAATACAACAGTGCACCGACGGCAATATCGTACCAACCGAGACTCTCTAATTCCCATCCATAAGTTGATTCGTCAACTGGAGAGTCAAGGAGTCATCACAAAGACCCGCTCACCTTTTAACAGCCCCATATGGCCTGTACGTAAGTCCAATGGCGAGTGGAGACTGACATTAGACTCTCGTGGCTTGAATGAAGTTACGCCACTACTGAGTGCTGCCGTGCCAGATACGCTGCAACTTCAGTATGAACTGCAGTCAAAGGCAGCCAGGTGGTACGCTACAAGTGATATCGCTAATGCGTTTTTCTCAATTCTTTTGGCAGCAGAATGCAGGTAACAGTTTGCTTTCACCTGGAGGGGTGTCCAGTATACCTGGAATCGACTGCCCCAGGGGTGGAAACACAGCCCCACTATTTGCCACGGATTGATTCAGACCACACTGGAACAGGGTGAAGCCCCAGAACATTTGCAATACATTGATGACATCATTGTATGGGGCAACACAGCAGAAGAAGTTTTTGAGAAAGGTGAGAAAATAATCCAAATCCTTCTGAAAGCGCTTTGCCATAAAACAGAGTAAAGTCAAGGGACCTACATGGGAGATTCAGTTTTCAGGAATAAAAATGGCAAGATGGGCGTCGTCAGATTCCGATGGACGTGATTAATAAAATAACAGCTATGTCCCCACCAACCAACAAAAAGGAAGCACAAGCTTTCTTAGGCATTGTGGGTTTCTGGAGAATGCATATTCCAGATTACAGACAGATTGTAAAACCCCTCTATCAAGTGACCCAGAAGACGAATGATTTCATATGGGGCCCTGAGCAAAAACAAGCCTTTGAACAAATTAAACAAGAAAGAGTTCCTGCAGTAGCCCTGGGACCAGTTTGGACAGGACAAGATGTTAAAAATGTGCTCTACACCGCAGCCGGGGAGAATGGCCCTACCTGGAGTCTCTGGCGAAAAGCACCAGGGGAGACTCGAGGTTGACCCCTTGGGTTTTGGAGTCAGGGATACAGAGGATCCGAAGCTCACTACACTTCAACTGAAAAAGAGATATTAGCAGCTTAGGAAGGAGTCTGAGCTGCTTCTGAAGTGATTGGTATGGAAGCACAGCTCCTCCTGGCACCTCGATTGCTGGTGCTGGGCTGGATGTTCAAAGGGGGCGTCCCGCCTACACACCACACAACTGATGCTACATGGAGCAAGTGGATCACACAAAGGGCTCGGATAGGAAACCCCAATCGCCCAGGAATTTTGGAAGTGATCACTAACTGGACTGAAGGTAAAGACTTTGGAATGTCACCAGAGGAGGAGGAGGAGGAGGAGAAGGAGGAGGAGGAGAAGGAGGTGACACGTGATGAAGAGGCCCCACCATATGATAAACTGTCAGACAATGAGAAGAAATATGCTCTGTTTACTGATGGATCCTGTCATCTTGTAGGAAAACATTGAAGGTGGAAAGCTGCTGTGTGGAGTTCTACTCGACGAATCACAGAGGCTACTGAAGGAGAAGGCTAATTGAGTCAGTTTGCAGAGGTGAAAGCCATCCAACTGGCTTTAGACATCGCTGAACGAGAAAAGCGGCCAATGCTCTATCTCTATACCGACTCTTGGATGGTAGCAAATGCCCTGTGGGGATGGCTACAGCAATGGAAGCAGAGCAGCTGGCAACGCAGAGGTAAACCCATCTGGGCTGCCCCGTTGTGGAAAGACATTGCTGCTCGAGTAGAGAAGCTGATTGTAAAAGTACGACATGTAGATGCTCATGTACCCGAGAGTCAGGCCACGGAAGAACATGAAAACAATCAACAGGTGGATCAGGCCGCTAAGATTAAAGTGGCACAGCTGGATCCAGACTGGCAACATAAAGGTGACAAATTCTTAGTTTGTTGGGCCCATGCCATCAAGGAAGAGATGTAACATACAGATGGGCTCGTGATCGAGGAGTGGACTTAACTATGGACACTATTGCACAGGTTATCCATGAATATGAAACATGCGCTGCGTTCAAGCTAGCCAAGCGGTTAAAACCTCTTTGCTATGGAGGACGTTGGTTAAAATATAAGTATGGGGAAGCTTAGTAAATTGACTATGTCACACTTCCACAAACTCGCAGTGGCAAGCGTTACGTGCTCACAATGGTTGAAGCAGCCACTGGATGGCTGGAAACCTATGCTGTGCCCCATGCCACCGCCCGGAACACTATCTTGGGCCTTGAAAAGCAAGTCTTGTGGCAGCATGGCACCCCAGAAAGAATTGAGTCAGACAATGGGACTCATTTCCGTAACAATCTTATAGACACTTGGGCCAAAGAGCATGGCATCGAGTGGGTATATCACATCCCCTATCATGCACCAGCTTCTGGGAAGATCAAACGATATAACGAATTGCTAAAAACCACACTGAAAGCGGAAGGAGGTGGTGGAACTTTCAAACATTGGGATACACATTTAGCAAAAGCCACCTGGTTAGTCAGTGCTAGAGGATCTGCCAATCTGAGCCCAATCAGAACTTTTTTCATACTGCAGAAGGAGATAAAGTCCCTGTAGTGCACATGAGGAATATGCTGGGGAAAACAGTCTGGGTTATTCCTGCCTCGGGTAAAGGTAAACCCATTCATGTGATTGCTTTTGCTCAAGGACCTGGGTGCACTTGTTGGGTGATGCAGAAGGACGGGGAAGTCCGATGTGTACCTCAAGAGGATTTGATGTTGGGTGAAAATAGATGATAAAATGAATTGAATTGAAAAATGATATTAATTGCTGAATAACCCTGTCCCTGCATGCCATCATCGCTACGGTTGTCACATTAGACTAATGACATTATTTTAAGAATCATCCAGGTTAATGAAGAATGAACTTCGACAGAACCAGAACTGATTCCAGACACCCAGCAACTTCCTTGAGATCGACATCTTCAACCTGCAGACTGCGGACATGGACTGCTGCCGAATACACCAACTACGAGCTCCAGATGTCACGTGCAAAAGAGACTACGTCATCCGTTCTACTGACTGAGCAAATTCCACATCATCTTTCCTGCCCTGAGAGACTGCTACAACAGATGAAGCCTGAATTTATGGACTAAATGAACTCAACACACGTTTTGGAGGGATGACCCATGGACTAAGGGAATAGTATCTCTGTATATATGAGGTTTGAGCACGGCATGCATAGTATGGAATAAGGGGTGGATACTGTCCTGGTTTCAGCTGGGACAGAGTTAGCTCTTCTTTTTAGCAGCTAGAAGAGCTCTGGGTTTTGATTTTAGTCTGAGACTTGTTCTGAGAAGAACGCTGACGGCGCACTGATGTTTGTGGTTGGCACTGAGGCCTCAAGGACTTTTCAGCTGCCGTGTTCTTGCCAGTGTGCAGGAGCACAACAGGATAGGGGGGAGTTTAGCTGGGACAGAGGGTCCACGGCTCTCCTTATGATTTGTACTTAGACTTAGGATAGAGGGTCGAACTGGCCAATGAAGTATTCCATATCATGTCATGTCATGCCCAGCATGAAAATGAGGGTCAGCTGGAAAGAAGAGCCTTTGCTCTTCCGGGGCTCTCACTCGTGGACTCTCGGAGTGCGCTCTCTGTCTCGCTCTCTATTTTCGGGCCTCTCGCTCGTCTGGAATTGCAGTGTTGGGACTTATCTGTTTCAGGATCATTAGCTCAGGACAAGACGGGCCTTGGTCAAGGGGTGGTGAGCAATTACACTGTGCATCACTCATTTGTATATAATTATCATTGTACATATATGTATATATTGATATATTAGTATTAGTAGTATTAAATTGTTCTTATCTCAACCCACGAGTCTCTCTCCCTTTTTCTATTTTAATTCCCTTCCTCCTCCCCAGGGTGTGGGGGAGGATGAGCGGGTGAGTGTGTGGAGTTTAGTTGCCAGAGCAGCCTAAACCACAACAGTCCTGAAGCATATATCTGATAAGCAAAAATTCAGCCTAAATGGTTAAAGCTGGAACAGTTTTAAACAACTTATGCAAGGCAGTTTTCTTGGGATATGAGGGTACTAAATCTGGTTCGGATGTGTACGGAGAAGAACCTCTGCGTCTTGCAGTGCAGTTGGAGTTCTCCATACTGTCTAAAGAATGACAAAGGCAAAACTCACAAACTTACATATTCTGTGCAATAATCTAAGACAATTGAATTTGGAGAAAAAGAGCTGGTTATTGTACTGCATCCCAGGACTGAAATAAGGTAGACTCATTCCTTATAAATTAGGTATTGAACATCGGGTGAAGTGACTGAAATGCAATGGAAGAACTAAATATAAACCAATAGGTACCAATAGGACCAGCCATAGTCCCATGTGTGAGGTCTCCAGTCTTCAGGACCAAGATTTACAGTCATTTGAAATACAGTTGTGTACATCATGTGAGCAACCATGCCCAGAAGACCTAAAAAAAATAATATTAAAAGAATGTTAGAAAATGTAAATTAAGGACATTCTTCTTTGACAACATTTTCAAGTTGTCCCTTGAGCTCCTGAAGAATATTTAATGAAGTACTTAAATTCTATAAATCACCCAAAAATACTGGACATCAAAATGTAAATGTATTCGTGTCATGTATTTGCCAGTACAATCACTAATAGAGTCTCTTGACACCTACTCTGTATCCTAGAGGAATCTAGGGGAGCAATGGGACATGCAGCCAAGAGATTTTAAAAAGCAACATATTGATTGAGCTTCTAGAAACTTCTTAGTAATTCAGCCCTGAGCAGGGATCAGCCAATAAAACAAAGTATCACTCGGTTGGATTACACAGGACATATTTCCCACTTTCCTATCGTGCAATAGAGAGACTTTTGAAAGGCATACAGTCATATGCCCTTTCCCAGTGCCTTAAATGCAGCCAGATTTAGCAACGCTATGTAAGTGAATGAAAAAATGAACAAACACTTAATGGTCATTAAAATGCACTGAAAGTCTAGTTTATGAAAGGGGCTTATACTTAATCATCTAACTTTCAAAATTGCTGCTAGGCTGCTACCTAATCCTATGGGTATCTGTTTTCCCTCAGCATTTTATCTTCCAGTAGGGAACTTCCTATGAACATCTATTTTTTTGTTTCCAGCTTCATATATAAATCCATAAACACCCTTGCAGTGTAACTATCCACAGTTTAAAACACATTAGTTTCTCAGAGCAGATGATCCCCCATCGAATTCATGAGACACGATTTGTTAGGCGTTCCTGAAGCAGGCCTGTTTCACGAATTCTTGCAAAACTAGCTGGCTAGCAAACAGCATCTCTCAGTCTATGACACACGTCCTTGAGTGAAACGCAACGTTCAGCGGTTAGCGGGCACCCGGATAGCACATGTTTGGAGAAAGTTGTTTGACTGTTGATGTGGCTATTAGAGAAGAGAGACGAGTTGTGCATCTCTCACCAGAGAGGTGGTATGTTGTAGCCATTTTTGAGTTAGAAATGCCTAGAAATGCATATAACTGGAGTGTGAACATGAGCTCCTGTGCTGCAGCTCTCCTCTCAGCTCTTGTGCAAGGATTAAATTCTAAGTCAGGCTTAACATTTCAGAAGTGTCATCAGGGCAGTTTGGTGCCTGAGAAATGGTGAAAATTTAACTAATACAGACATAAAAGGCAAGCATAGCATAGTCATATATGAATGCCTGTCAATGTTCATTTTCACCAAAGGCCGTTGAGGGCAACAGGACAATGGTATCGCTAATGAGTATTTCCTGTCAGTGGAGTTAACTAGCAGTGTGCATGTATTTAAGAGAAAACATTACAAATTACATACCCCTGGTCAGAAAATTTCACACTGTGATTGTTCTTTTAAGTCACCGTGTTCTGCGCAAGTTAGAATATATTTTAGGATTTTATTCAGTCTGAGCTAAAGACTGAGGGAACTGAGAAACCAAACACTAACTTTAATGTGGTTTTTTTTTTCTAAATACTGTAACAGTTTTTTTTAATTGTGGATTTTCCATATGGCTAGAATCATGCAGCAACAGTTTCCAGTAGCTGAATTTTAATTTACGTTTGTCTGGTAGAATCAAATGCATGTTTGTGCAAGAAATTGCATCTTCATTACAGATTAGGGCAACTAGATTTGGTTTATATTTATAGAAGATTTGTACATAAGTTCAACAACTAAGACACATGCTCTTCAACTTGTTAATATTTCAAGAAATTTTACTAGCAGAAGTAAACACAATGTCCAGGAAAAGCTTGCTGCTTGCTGTGTAAGCCTCTATAGTACATGCCAAAACCAAAAAGAATATTAATAAAAGTGAATATTTATGATTATTGGGAGAGGGAAAAGTCGTTAATAGTAACAAATAGCAAAACTGTCTAAAGAGTTGAAGAAAGCTCACTATTCTTTCTTTGGAAATAGATGTGACAGTGGATCATGAGGTTTGGTGAGATACAGGAGAAATGGCTTTTTTGAGCAATTAGTAGAACTGGTGATAATAGAGATTTTTAACTAGTTGGACAACTTTCAGGAAAGTCATTCAGAAGAAAGGAGATACTCTAGCAGGTTCTCAGAGTTCATAGACAGCAAAGTTTGGGGACTGCTCTCAGGACTACAGGGAGCTGAGATGACAGTAATCTTCAAATGTGTAAAAGTTTACTGCAAAGAGGAAGGAATCATTTGTTCTCTGTTGCAGGTGGATATCCTAAAAGAAATGCTGTAAAATATTACACCAGCTGTGGCTTTAGATTAGATATGAAGAAAAGCTTTCAAACATATAATTGCTTCTGGCTGTAATATTAATAACTCCTTGAAACATTGTTCATGTTACCCATAATTGCTGTTCTTACTGCAAGATTCCTCAGTAACAATTCTATAATATAGATAGAATTACAGAGTACTTTAGCCTGTAAGACACCTTCAGAAGTCTCTGGTCTAACCTCCTCCTGCTAAACACATGATCAACACTGAATTCAGACCAGGTTCCTCAGATCGGACAAGGGACCCTCTGAAGTTTCTTCCAAAATGAATTTTCTTGGAATCTTATGATTAAATAGCACTGGATTAAGAAGTAGTATTCAGAAAATGAAAGACAATTTTGATGACTATTCTCTACCAACAATTACTCAATTACATTTTATTTCCTCTTAAAAATGCTATTTTAATTTGGCTATTGCTAATTTTATGCTTAGCATGTTGGAAATTAAAAGAATCAAGTTTTTTGGAAGAGTACATTACTTTTTTATCTTTGACAACCAACCTGATTATGAAGTTAAAAAATATAAAATTAAAATAATTAACTTAAAACTAGTAGAAACTATAAATATAAAATATGAGACAAATCATGTTAAGAAATAATTAACTGGCAATAACATTTTCCATAAAATTTTGCTGTATCTTATATTGTCAGTGTCTCCATAGGTACTGTAACAGTTTTGAAACTTGGACACTGGTATTGATTTTCAGGTGAAAGTCTATCAATGTTGCATCTTGTGGATGTAATAAATCAAGATCCTTAACTGTACCTGCTAATACGGTCACTACTGCAGAAAAGGCGTTGATCTTTAGCCCATCAAGGACAGTACTGTAGTAGCACATTTCTACTGACATAAGAATGGCTCCAATCAGAAGCAAAATGATGTACAGAAGCTCTGCTACAATAGACAGCCATAAAACCCCTGGAAAATCAAATCAATAGCACTGATATCATAAGCAGTCACTTAGTATTTTCACCATTGTAAACATTTATACTGTTTACACAACATTAAACAAAAGCTCGAAGGCTGTGAGGATGCTAGCATAACATCGATAGGAAGACTTCAAGGTCAATGGATGGCCTAAATTATAATTTCTTCTACTGATTTGGCCATTTAGTGGAAGAACACTTGCACATTCCTTCTCTACACTTAAGAAGCTTACAGTACAAGATCGAGTAGTATGGTTTTGTACTCAATAGCTACTTCAAAATTACCATGAACCAAAGTTAATATAAAAAGAAGAATTGCTATCCAGTTATCTAGTTTTGACATCACAGTTGCTGAGTCCAGAGAAAAGTGCACCAAAATGGAAGACCATGTTACCCAGCTAGCAAACTGCCAGGCCATGCACTCAGCTACGTGACCTGAGGGTCTAGTCATCAAATAAAATTTTCTCTGTAGGCTTAATTTTCCACCAGACAGGATCTTGATTGTTTGGACAGAGAAGTCTTCATGACCCCAGACATTCTCTAGGTTTCATTGAGATTCATTTCTCTGGTTATCTGCTAAATCTTATCTTTCTTGATATCTGTTAATTACATCTCATGCAAGAAGTTAATCTTCCCATTACAGTTTCTGAGCCTGTTGTTTTATGATCAGCATGTTAACATCCCACAGTCAGGAGCAGGAGGTCTTGTGCCCAGATTATAGCAAGAACTGGCCAACAATCTTCCCAAACCTTATTAAAAACAAGTAAGTGTGTTCTGAGGCACCTGGTTGTAGATTGAAATAGTGGTTTCATGTGAAGGTATACACTAACAATCCTAACTTAAAATAGAAACATTGCTAAGAGAGGTAATTGATTACTAAACACTACATATGGCAGTAAACAATGCTTATGTGGTGAATAACTCCTGCTGCAGGGTTTGACAGTGTCTCTGGGACTTCTCTGATTCAAAGGCCATTCTTGTCCCAGGCTATGTGTGGGGGTGCCTGGGCAAGGTTTATTTCTCCAGAAAACCTTTGTTTCCGTAAAAATTCTTATTTTTTTCAGGAGCTCCAAATGTTATGTTGCCCAACAGTATTGGCTGCTCCAATACTTCAAGAGCTTGCATTTTAAAATTTTTGTGAGTCATCATTACATATAAACTGAACAACTATGATAATCCCTGTTTATGATGTCTAGGGATGATAAATCCAGGAGGGATATCATGTGAGTTTTGTGCACACAGGTAGCCATATGCAAGTGCAGAACACAAGCTCATTCTTCTCCCGTGCAGGGCAGGAGTCTGTTTCCACATAGGATTTCACTACTGCAGGATAGATTGTCAGTATGGTTGTCAGGTACCTAGATCTTAGGTGTCTTGATCCGACCTGCAGGTGTCTGTGACATCTGCTGATGCTGCGCACAGTTAGTTTCAGCACTACGTCCACCAGTGTTTTCACATGTAAGGAGTTCTCAGAGCAGGGCTTATAATCCATCCCTCTTTTCTGAGGGCTGTATCTGTGTGACTAAGAACCAGACCTCATTCATATCTTCAATTATATCATTTATATCTTCAATTATTTGTGCACAGTGACAAGCTGCAATAGAGGGGAGGACTAACCTTCCAATACTGAGTTTCTTTTTCCCCAAGGGGCTGAAATTGCATATCCAAGAAAGTACTCCAGTCCTAGTATCTTGGACGTGCAACTTCAATGCCCCAGGGGAAGAAGGAAGACGTTATTTTCTGGATCAGCCGCTTGCAAAGTGGTTGATCGAACCACATCAGTGACAGGGTTTACATTGCGGAGGGGCGGGGGCACTTAATGTCATTGCAGGCATGTTTTATAGGAACATGAACCGTTCTTTGAAAGAAAGAGGGCAACTCTCTGCTTTCAGGAGAATGGAAATACCTCCTTACAGCTCTGTGTAAGGTACAGGGAAGGGATGCAGACTGCCATCAAGATTGGCTGGGTCCACAACATGTCTCCTCCAAGTCCCCTCAGCGTACTCCCTGCCCTTGTTCATGCACTGCCTGTCCTGCCCTCTCCAGGCTGCATGGTGCAAGCCACAAAATCCTGACTGTGAATATGGAGGTATGAGGAAAGAGGTGGAAAAACTTAGAAATCTTGACTTCCAGTACCTATATTCAAAGTAATTTAAAAAAATATTCGTATTCAACTAGGGTGTTTTCAAAAGACAGAGATCAATATTTTAAGTCATGTGGACTTCATTTTGAAGTTGAAAAACTAAATAAAGGACAGAAAACTGCGATATCAAAATAGGGAATATTTATATTGATAAATGTGACCAGGAAAGTTTTATTTACACAAGCAATATATGCATGTTTACCTCGATCAGCAGCTGGAGTCAGACTGATGAAGCTTCTACATTTCTCACCTAAAAAAAAAAAAAATAAAATTTAGGATTATTTTGTATTCTGTAATAATCTAAAGAAATAAATTAATGGAAAGCAGAAAATGCAAAATCTATCATAAATGTACAAATTGTGATGATCAGGAGAAACTGTTTCTGATGTATGCTTGCACACAGAGTCCCTGGTACATCATCCTACTCCTGGGACTTAGCTAGAGTATCCTTCCAGACTTTATCAAGGCCAAACCAGAGTCTGGGAGACTTAGGGAAAGGCTATGAATTCATTTCCAAAAGGTTGTAGCTGCAAAAGCCAGAATGGGAAAGCAATCAATTCCTTCGAAAGACTGGCAGCCTGTATACCATCTCTCCTGCGCAGGAAAACCAGCTCTCGTT
Organism: Tauraco erythrolophus; assembly: GCF_009769465.1. NCBI lineage: Eukaryota > Metazoa > Chordata > Aves > Musophagiformes > Musophagidae > Tauraco > Tauraco erythrolophus. The sequence goes on along the minus strand of NC_141484.1, from coordinate 13,953,060 downwards.
ACAGCAACAAGGCTGCTGCTCTCATAAACTTCTTCTAAGCCTGATTCCAATTTCTTTCTGTAAGCTTTGCTTTTCAAACCCATGTGACCTCCTGACCCTCACACAGATGCTGTGAACAAAGCTCTCAGAATTAATTCTGCTCTGCTCTGAATATGCAGGGTGGCTTTTTTCAGCTAACTGCATCGAGTTGGAAAACAAGAACTGTCATAGCAGATGCACAAATTAAACAACCCTGGTATCCATAGCAATCACCACTTGAAAGACGTGTTTTGAAAACGTATTTTGCTCTGATCTTCAACATTACTCCCCTTAAAATTGCATAACTTGCAAGACTTTCGGGTAGAACTGGACTTTCAGGACAGGTGACTGAAAATATTTGCATTCAATAGCACAGATGACAGTGATTTGATTTCTCTGAAGTTTTGTTCTAGTTGTTATTTTTAAACTGATCAAGACAATAAGGGGAAAAACTTGACGATCTGAATTTACAATAAATGCCTGATTTATTGAACCAGCTAAGACATTCCCTTATACATAGATTCTAAACTAACTAGAAGCTTTCTTTAATGGTAAGCTAATGTCATCCTACTGACATTTACACACGCAGAGTGAAACTCAAGTGTCACCAATCATGACTAGCAAATCTCCAAATTATGTGTCAGCAGGGTGAAAATAATCTTCTGCTGTGATTTATGAAAGGTGAGATCCCACTAAGAAAGTAGAAATACCTGTGCTTAAGAGGAAATCCATGAAAAAACTTCGATCTCAGAAATTGAATTACTCAAATAATTTCTAAAACAAAAAAATCACATTGTGCCTTTTATGTTGCCATAGGGGATCATAAGCAATCATTTAAGGCAAATATGTTCATTTTTCCCTAAGGGACTAACAAGATCAGAAAAAGAAAATACTTTCCTGTTGAGGCAACTTAACTTGCTGCTCTGGTTAGAATAATAATAATAATAAAAAAATCTTCATCTGTACTACAACCTACCACTCTAAAGTTCTTCACAGAATTTATTAGGAAATTTTTAGGAATTAATTAGATAGTACCCTCTAAGATTCCCCTTCCCAGAGAAGAGCAACTTTTTTGGGATACTTTTTCCATTAAAATACATGTATGATATTGCAGCAAAGAGGAAGTTGACATCAAATAAGCAGGAAGAACTATGATAAAATTTAAATTTCCATGGATTTACTCACCTTTTTCATTTATCATTTCTTCACAGGAATACCAAATCCCAGCATGAAACTTTCGGTCAACGAACTTGTCATCTCCTGTCTCCCAAATATACTGCACAGCATTGCTGTTGTTGCCATCAGGGTTATTAAAGCGGATGCAGTTGTCCCCTTTGCTCTCTCCTGTACAGAAAGGTTTGGCAACTTTTCTCGTCCCTTCACACCAGTAACTGCTACTGAATGCTGTAATAGAGAAGACTAAAGAGAGAAAACTGAGAGAAAATGCTGCTGAGGCTCTCTGCCGTCTGTCTGCAGCTGGGACTGAAACTGGCATCCTCCGCGACTGCACTATCAATTATTCTAGAAACAACCTTTAACAAAGCTGTGTAGATATTTGCCTAGTGAAATACCTGCTTGTATTTACCATTCCATTCTTCATTCCTCTCAGAAAATTGTACCAGCTTAGTAGTTAAGACAGAAAGCGGAGCTATGGGCATGACCATAAATCATGTGGCAGGAGAGATTAAGGATATAGAACAGTGTTGTTTGGCAGTAATGTCTTGTGAAAGAAAGATGAGGAGGTGGGAGAATAAATTATAGTTTGCCCTATGAATTACAGGAGTAAAGATACACAGAACACAGAGGCATTGGAAGTACCCCAGTACATGATTAGAAAAGTTTTATTTATGCAAACAAAATATGCTTATTTACCTTGATCAGCAGATGGAGTCAGACTGATGAAACTTCTCCATTTCTCAGGAAACAAATAAGTAAAATCTGGTTCCAAATGCTCCTGTTACACTGAATACTGACTTAATTGAATACAGTTGTGAATCTTACTATAAAGAAATTCCTAAGGAGATAAAACCAACTGTCAAGTCAGAGCATTTCACAGCATTATAGCACTTCCCAAGACCACTGGGAAGGTGACTGGATCTTTTTGAAGTTCCACCAGTGACAAATGAAAGTCACAAGTTACATGACTTTGCTATTGATGTGCTTCTGGGCACTGTCCAGTCTGCCTCTATGAACACATAATAGCAGTCTTGCCAGTTAGGTGAAAGAGTAGAAGAAAAGCTGAATTATCCTCATTTTGTCTGCCCATCTGTTCTCTCTGTCAAATATCATTTCTCTTGCCTTCATCTAAGAAAAATTTCCCATCTCGACATGTTACATATGTTCCTTTTTCTGCTGATTTGATAATGCAAGTAAATGATGAAAAAAATCAGAAAGGAGCAGGAATATTAGTAAATGATTGCTTCATTTTACAACTGTAAGGTCAAAGCACATACCCTAAGGGAGAGTGATACCACAGGACAGACACCGAAGTCACAGATGTATCCTTTAATGAAAATAATTCTGATTTTTAAGACAACTCTCTACCCAGATGTCAGGGTTGGAGAAGCATTTGCCTCGACAAATCCCAGCAAGAAACTCAAACGAAACAGGATAAATGCCTGCTTTAGACTGTTACAAAGACCTCAGCTTGAAGAGCCGGCTAGCCATCGAGTGAAAGACCAAGCAGGTATCTGGACCAAAAATGGCAGAGCAAATCTCATAATCCAAAAATCAGACTGTAAATTGAGCCAGAAGTTATTTTTTCCTACAGCTTTGTGTTACTGTATTTTCACAAGGATACAGCAGCACTCATGAACTCCACCTGAAGCCTCTGTGTATTGACATGCTGCTTCTGGGCAGCATTACCAACTGCCCAGCAAGTCTGAGAACAGGATCAGTGGGAGGGAAGGAGGGAGGGAGACAGGGAATTTCTCATAAGGATTAAACACTTATCTATTCCCAGGAGTAGTCTGCATATGGCTGTATTCAAACATATTTTGAGGCCTATGAAATCACTGTCTCAAGACAGTTGAATTCACTTGGAAATAACACTGACAGCTCTTCAAGATCTACAAACTTCACAGTTTTATGCCCATTATAAAATTTAATCAGCATAAACATCATAGCACTGTAGTCTTCGTTGTCTAAATAGACCTTGTACTAGACTATGAATCAGTCTCTGAAGACTTCAGAAAAAGCTCTCTCAATTGATATCTTCTGATTGACAACTGCAGTCTGAGATTTTTCACTGAGCCAGTTTTCTGCTTATGCATTATCGATGCTGGTGTCACAAAATTTAAATCAAGTTGCCATGTAAGAATGCTCTATATAATAGGAGAAAAGTATTGCACAAACATTTATTGGTTAGATTTGTCAACTGTGAATAAAGAAAGAAAATAAAAGAGGAGCAAATAGATTAGCTGCTCCTTCCTTCAAACAAAGCATTATATTCAGTGATTTTTGCTGGAGTAAAGTTGAGAGTGAATGAGGGTGGGTAGTTGTGGCTAGCGTTCAGCATTATGACCTTCCAGACTTAACGTCGTTCTAGTAAAACCTCTGAACATAACTCAGAAATTCAAATTTCAGCTTTGCGTTCTCTCTTTACCACCTAGTGCTGCAATTTATTGGTGTAATTACAATATGGGGATGCCTTAATGTACCTCACCTCCTGCACTGACCAAGTCCTGGGCAGTGTTAACTCTAGAGAAGGACCACAAAGCTCATTCAAGTATAAACTACAGACAATCTTTTAAAAGTGAGTAGGTAAAAGCTAACTTGTAGAAGTCAAAACTGAAAACAGAGCCTCAGCTGCTGGGTGCCAGCTACCAGTGAAGATGAGTGGACTTGCACGCTCCTGAGCAACAGTGAGGATGTACGGCAAGATGTTTTGTGGATCTCCTTATCTAGGGTCTACGCAGGCCTCAGGGTTTCTTGAGCACTAGGAAACTCCTTATGGTGATCTCAGAACAGATCCAATGCCAGGGCACTATTCGTCTCCTGGTTTTAACCTGCTACAGAGCTGATCTTTATCATATGGCCATTAGGAAATGTGATTTTATCCCTTGTAGCAACACACAGATGAGCAGTTGCTACAGGGGCTTTGAAGTGCCCCTCACTGGTCCCCGGAGTTGCCCTTAGCTGTGGCAGGAAGGAATGTGTGTACTGACACACGCACCCAGGAGGCACAGTAGTGCAGAGCAGCCCTTACTGCCAGGCCTCTAGAGTGAGCTGGATGTATTTCCACCCTGAGATACTTGTCCCAGAGCACTTCCATACCCCATGTCCCCGCACTCTTTTTTAACACATCTAGACTTTATGGAAAGATGAGACATGGGTATGCATAATGCCCTTTCACCTCCTGGATTCCTCCACAAGAAAGTTTTGGCATGTGTGTAGAGAGAGACTCAGGTCACACTGCTAGCCAGGTTGATGGGATGTGCTGCAGGGTGCATCTGCCACACAGTTTGGGTTTAGCCTATGTCTGGCATCAAAAACTGCGTGCTGCTTGCCTCCACCGTCCTAGTGTTGCACCCCTACCTGTTTTCCAGCTTAGCTGCTCCCAACACCCATGAGTTCTGGGAAGGGCATGAGCCGTCCTCCCATATAAACAGCTGCAAGTTTAATTTCTCTTGGAAATGGAGGAGGCAACATCTTCTTGTCTCTACATATTGCCACTATGACAATTGTTATTGCCAATATGACAATTGTTAGCTAGACACTAAAATTATTGTATTATAAATTGGTTTATTCCCTGAGCCTGTATAACACACAGATTTATCAATGTTTTCAGGCTTTTCTCTGCAACTAGAAAAGTTGCAAACCATTTTTTGAAAATTAAAGCTGAAATTCATTGACCATTTCTCCAACCTCACAGCTGAAGCTGTGAATAAACCACTGAATGTCATAAAAATTGTAGTAAAACTTTAGCTGCTGGTAACATCATTTTTTTGTACATCTAGATTCTCCCTAATCCTACACTGACTGTGCATATGACAGAAAATGATCAGAAAGGATAAAAACAGCTATTACTGAGCTGCTGCCTAACAGCCAACTAGATTCAGCAAGCTTCCTACACAAAGTTATTCTGTGTTCTAAGGCATCTTTTAATGGTTTTATGAGGTGTGTATAAATATATACATGTATTTATGGAGCTGGACTGCATTCTTGCAAAACCACTGGCAAAATTCCCATGTAGTTTCAAGGGAACAGGATCAGCCCTTTAATGTTTTAATAGTTTTCTGACTTCTTATTGGCTAAAGGACAAGCTACAGTAAGCAGACTTTCTGTGAAGTTTAGAGTAAATTGTCTCTGCCCTTAATCAGAAAAAAAAGAAACGTAGTTAGAGTCTAGCAAGCCTAGACACTTTAGTAGACTTCCTTACTTATTTGTAAGAAGACTCGTTAACAGTCGCACTCATAAAAGAAGATATTTTTACCTTTTTTCACAGGACAGGGTGATATAGTTGTTCTATAGAAGACTGAAATAGCAGCATATTGGGGGCAAAGTTATTAGCATGGGCATGGTGACACTTTTGAGTCTCTGTTCCAGCATGACACTCTGGTCCAGAATGTCTCCTGCACCTGCAAGTTCTGTAATGATATTGTTTCTAGTGAAACAGGTAAGTTAATTCAATAATTAATAATGGACAGTATAAGAGTATATTCCTATCACATAACATTTTAACCTTCACGAACAGCATGTTTTTTAAAAAAATAGTTCTAACAAAATGATTTATGTTTATTAAAAATTAATCATGAGAAATGTTGACTGAGAAACTGTAGAGTTTTGTATTACATTTTTTTTCTATTAATGATCATTCATCCAGTGAATAAAATGTGTTTGCATCCATTTATACAATCTCTTTTCATGCTAATATTCACCAATATTGAATTATATTTATTTTTCAATTTTCCTACCAGATATCAATACTATTGTGAATCGTGTTTATTTTCTACTGTCTCCCCTGTTCTAAAAGCAGCTTTGCCTTGTTTCTAGCACCGTCTTTTAACCGTTGACTTGTTAGACGAGTGAGCATTGAATCTCAAATTTGTGAAATCTGGTGTTAATGGTTTCATGCTACACCTCAGCTTCTTACAGAAGGCTAATAAAACTGTACGTGATTTCTACTTTTATTTCTTGTAGAGATCTGCTAAACTACTCACTTCTTTTTTTTCTAAATCTATAAAAAAAATCGGAAAGCTTACTTCTTTGTCTATTTTGTCTTGTAATTTGGAAGATTTTTAGGTATTTAATGACAAAATATTTTAGAGCATTTCACTTCAAGGAAATTTTCATGTGTGCTTTTAATCATTATTAATTTATTAATATCAACCTGGATTTCAATAAATTTTTTTAAATTACTCAGATGTAATAAATTTCAATTCATCTGAATAAAATTCATATATAGATTTAGGGTACATGTCTATGAAATAAATGTGCATGAAAATAAGTGTAGTTGACAGGCTTACTTTAAACAGAAAGTAATAAAGTATTTCTATCCACTTGTCCTCCATTTAGTTGTTGGGTTAGTAAAGAAGTGGGTTTGCATGTGTATATGCTGTAGAGGCTGTACTTGTGTTCCTAACTTTTTTATGAAGAAAAAGTTACCAGGAGACACATATTCTGGAGGGTTTTTTTAATAGTAAATATTCCTAATGCTTTTGTATAATTCAAATCTATAGGGTTTTTTCACATAAATGAATATAGAATTGAAACAACTCTTGGGTTTATGAGACACTTTAAATCTGTAGGACGCTTTGACCAAAGTACTGATTCCATAATGTTAACAGAAAATCTCCCAATTATTTCCTTGAGATCAAAACTTTTCAAGACTATAAAATTGCAGTGAATTATTTTGTCATAGTTATTCCTGTAACTTGTTTAAAGAAATATATTTCTTTATATTTTATTTAATAAGAAAGAAAAATGTAAAGCAATAACAATCACAAATCACTATTATCCACGTTTTCTAGCAAACATCTACATAGATATGAAAAATATCAATCAGAGTAAACCAGGGTCATGAATGAAAGAATAAGTACATAGTTAATCTCTTATTTCTAGTTTATATCTAAATTGAAGGTTTTTTTTCTGTCTAAAATAACACAGTCTGAATAAACAGAAATATTTCATTTCACCGTTAGCTTAGTATAAGAAATTAAAAGGGTGAAATCCTGATTGTACTGTGGTCAGTTACGAAAAAAAAAATACGTTTAAACCAATCTGTTTGCAAATTTGGAGGTTTATTATTATAATCCACTTCATAAGCAAGAGTTTCAGGCAGTGTTATCTGCTGCATCCAACACATTTTTAAACAGTGGTGTCATCTTGGTGCAGCCTGTGGGCTCTGAGCAAATCAAATGAATTGAAAGACTTTTTCAGGGAAGTTTGATTAAAATTCAGTATGGGTGAATTTTGGTGCAGTCAGGGTGTCGCTCACAGGCTGAGCAGTTCAGTTGCTGCCAGTGAAACTTCAGATAGACTGAAGTGAAGAAATGTCCAGTGTAGGGCAAAAGGTTGTGCATTTTCAGAGCTTCTGTCTTGGACATTGGCGTTTTGTTTCTTCTGAGTCGGAAGTCCTACTTAAATGCTAGTGGCTGAACACCAAATGAAACATAAAACTGAGGTCAAAAGCCATGCTGAGCTGCATGTTGCCACTGCTTGAAGTCATGGTAGATTTACCTGAAAGTGGTGTTGCTACCACTGAGCATGCATTGTATCTGAATTTTGATAGCACTGAGTAGCCCTTGGATCATAATAAAACCTCACTGGGATCTGTAATCACAGACTCATGTCAGATGCAGAAAGCAATTTGTCAGTTCTTCTCAGAACTTACCCACAGGACTGAGCCTTCTTCCACATGTGGCAAAAGGATGAAAAGCCACCGCGATCTCAGCAGTGATTGCTGTGCTTCTCACATTGACCCAGACTGCAGACCCTCCTTCTTCTGAGAGAGCCTGTGCTGCTCTATGAAGAATAATAGTGACATGGATACAAGGTCTCTTTGATCCTTTTCACTTAGATATAGGACATCAAGGTATCTCACCTCTTTAAATTCCCCTTCCCTCTTAAGGCTAGTGCCTTATTTCCAGTCCACACAGTTTGCCTTCTCACCAGGCAGTGAATAGTTCTCTAGTACACTGAATGCAGAAGAGCCTTAACAGGATGTCCCACTGCAGAAAACACTGAAGTCTTCTGTCTGGGGCAACTGCATCAAGCCCTTTCAAGCCAAGAAGGGCTTTCTCATTCCAAGGCACTGCCAACATTCTTCAACCTTTTTTCACATGTATGTCCTTATAGATTTTCCCCAGAGTGGAGACCACTGCAGACTGAATAGTCATGTACGAACAGCAAGCTTGCTTCTTAGCTACTTCTAGCAATCCCTGTCAGTTCACAAGTTGCTGCCATTCAAGTCACCATGGTTTGCTTTGTTTATAATTTCTTTGATAAGACAAATCTATGGGGATTTCTTAGTCTTTTAGTTTAAAGATTAAGACCACTCCAGCACTTTCCTTACAACTTGCAGATTTGTCACCATCTCTTTTGAGGTATGACCATCAGAGTTAGTCGTATTATCCAGACAGACTTGCACCAGGGACAAATACTGCTCATTAATACTGTCTTATACTCCTTTTCAACATCCTCCTGTATATGTACAACTACAGAAATGTCAAGTCTCCTGTAATGCAACATTGTCTACAGGGGGCTCATGTCACTTCATTTCTGTGACTAAATATAAATTCTAGAAAAGTCCTGGCATACATCCTCCAGCTGTGGCTTCTAGGAGTAAAATGTTGCGTTAAGTCTATCACAGTGCATGTTCTACAGATGGGTTAATGTTTCTCTGAGATCTAAATGGCCCTTATTAACTGGTCATTGTCTGCTCCTCTGTTAATTTCCAATCATCTTTACATTTTTTTATTAATAATTCGAATCATTTTCCATGTCCTTCTAACTATATTTCAATTAGCTTTCGAGATCATGTGACAGTTCTTAAATTTTTGTCAGGTGCAGCTCTAATTTTATATAGACTTGATTTGCTTTTTTCTTCAGAAAGTCTTATGGTAGAAAACCAAGCATCTCAGATATTTAATGACCAGATATTGGCTATCTGACTCTCCCTGCAGCTTTGCAGAAGCTAACAATTACATAAGGAAGTGATGTAAAACTGTCATTTATGCCTAAACTGTTCCTCACTCTTGTTGAGTGAGCTTCTTCATGACTGTATGTCAACCTCTTCTACAGGAATGGAATCAAAGAAGGAGCCAGGTATCCTCTGTGAGGCTTTCCTTGTATTTCCTTGGCTGTTTAATGCATTTGTTTATTAGAAACTGAAGTGTTATCCCTTAAATCAAGCAGCCTTTTCTACAAATGCGTCATCTACATGTCTTTGCCTCTTCAAATGAGGTTCACTGACCCAGGAGTGTCTGAAGAATCTCTCCTGGCTCCCAGCATTTTGAGGTCTACATGAGGGAAATGTCGAGATGCTTTTCATTTTGGAAACATGCATTCCTTTCTCATGGCTGCTGTAAATATTCTCTCCTTATCTTTCAGGCCCATCAGAGAAAGAATAATTATAGTCTTTCTACTCTCTGGAATTTAAAGTAGAGTGTCTGGAGACTCTGAGAGACTAAAAGCAAGGTATTGGGCAGGCAAACGTGTAGAAATACAGGCATGCTGTATTTCTACACAGTAAAAACATGCATGAAAGAGTGGTCTCATATAGCAGCTAGCTAATATTCTCCACTGTTCTTGTTTTGAAAGTAAATAAATATTATATTCTTTATTTTTCCAAAAAACATTGGTTCAAAGAGAAAGATACAGGTGAATTTCACAGTCATATGTTGTCCTGGTGTAGTGGTTTTATAATAAAAGGACTGAGGGTCCAGACAAGAACAGAGGGAGCAGCCACCAACCATGGTCCCGGGCAAAACAGACTGGGCTTTCTTAAAACAAAAACAATTTATTAACAGTTGCTTAAAAAGGACAAAGGGAATATGGTTTAATGGGGATTAGGGATGGTTGGACTCGATGATGTCTAAGGTCTTTTCCAACCTAGAAATCTATGAATCTATGAAAACCGGTTGCTTGAGAGGAGAAAGAGAAAACAAGGCCAGGTCTTAAACACAACACCTCCCCACCCCCCTTTCCTTTTGTTCCCGGCTCTACCTTCCCCCCAGCGGCGCAGGGGGACAGGGAATGGGGGAGTGCAGGTCAATTCATCCATGATGTTACTGCCGCTCCTTTCTCAAAGGAGGAGGAGTCCTTACACCATCTTCCCTTGCTCCAATGGATCCCCTACTCACGAGGGAAACTCCACAAACTTCTCCAGCGTGAGTCCTGCCCGCAGGATGCAATCCTTCCCCATCGGATCGCTCCAGTGGGGGCTTTACCACAGTCTCGGATTCTTAGGGAGTTGTGGCCACTCGCTTCGGCGTGGATCGTCCCACAGACTCTAGATGCCTCACGACCTTGTTGTGCATCCCAAGCTCCATTATTAACAGTTACTCGTCGTGCATCCCATGCTCCACGACCTCTCTCAGGCTCAGCATCTCTTCCCTGACGTGGGCTTCTCCACGGGCTGCAAGTGGGTCTCTGCTCCACTAAGTCTGTCCTGGCTGCAGGGGCCGCCTGCCATCTCGCCACCGGTTGCAAGGAAAACTTAGCTCCAGCACACCTCCTCCTGCTCCATCTTCACTGACCTGGTGTTGGTGTGGCCGTTTCTCTCAGGTCTTACTCCTCTCTGGGTGAACTCGGCCCAGTGGGCACCCTGGGAGCGGGTGTTCCCCGAGTTCCCCAAGCGGCTCTGTCACCACCATCTTGAGCAGGTGGTGCCGGCCTGGTACGGGCAGCTGCCTGGCCAGGCTCAGAGAGCGAGGGCAGTGCCCCTCTCCCTTCTCCTCTCTCCTGGGCAAAAGCACACCTTTCCAGTTCCTTTGTCCCAACTTAAATAGGGCAATTCGCAGAGGTGCCGATGATTGGCTCAACACCGAGGGGGATGGGAGTCGGATCTGGTGGCACAGGGAGAAAATCCCCTCTCCTGCCACCAGAACCCCCTCCCCCACATCGAAGTATCACACCTGGTTAGTTATCTCAGTCCTCGGCACCGAGCTCAGACAAGCTCAGGACAACCACAAATGCGAAAGGCAGTTTCCAAGGGCAAAAGGGTCTAGTCTAGACAAAGGAAATTGATTTTCCCTGGAGACTTGAAAAGCATCTTTTGGTGTAAGGATTGTTGTTTTTCAGAAAACTTATATTTAGTCTGCTTTCCAAAATTTGGTTGTTACAATTGGTGACATTTTTAACCTACTGGTTGAAATTTTTTTCATTTTTGGTGACTTATAGTGACAATGTTCTTTGACTATTTGCCCACCTCTGGCCTCTCAAAGCCCTGGTTTCAGGATACTAGCAGGCATATTACACAGAGACTGCTTAGGCTAATGTTCTTTTCCCTGGATAAATAACAACCAAGTTATCATGATGATGATACTGAACTATAAGGAGTATCTAGCAGTATCCTTTCTCTACTGCTTTGCTCCTAATTAGATATTTCTTCAACAGCCCAAATCTAACATGTCACCAAGCAATTTTGCTTTTAGCTATTCTATTTTTAGCCTTTCCTTTCCAAAACAGTAATTATCAGTTATGGCCCTCTTAAAGGCCTCTTCATTCAGAGCATTGTGTGATAAAGATGTGTCAGAAAAATGGATATTTACAGAGAGCAAGTTAAAATGCAAGAGTCCCCTCAGGGCAATTGCAACCCTTACATTGATAAGATACATGCCACAGATGTCCACCACATCCTAAACACATCAGTCACTATATATAAAATCATTATTAAAGTCTGTCTACGGCTAGGATGTATTTATTTCTGTATTTAACAGCAGAGCAGATTTTATATTAGGAGTAATTTTATCAGTGGCGACAAATTTAATTCTTTCCTCTCTGCTAGCAACTGTTGACCTCCATCCCTGATCTCACCCTTTCATGCTAACATCTAGGTCTCTTTCCTTTCTGCTTGTCTGTTTCCCAATGCCAAGGGAGTGGCTCAAGGTCAGCAGGTCCAAGCAGGGCTTCTAAGCCTCTTCTCTCATTCTCTTTTTCAACACCACTGACAATTCCCTCAACCTCTGTGTTTCTTCTGTGTGTTTCTGCGGCAACAGTGCCATCCATGTCTTGTAAATGCAGCAATCCTCTCCCATACGGCCTGCCAGAATTTGTCCATCAGAGCAAATTCTCATTTAGACACTAAGATATTTTTTGCTTCGGGTTCTCAGTCTATCTTCACCCAGAAAAGAAGAGAGAGGGTGATAGGTCCAGTAGGACCCTGTGGATTGAGGGTGCATTGTTCTTGCTTTTAGAAGCAGCTAAAAGCGTTTGGGGACAGAAACTTCCAGAACACAGCACAGGGTGAGCAGGTCAAGAGAAAGAGCCAGAGCAAGGAGCCAAGAGCCTGCAGCGTGGGAGCAGTCAGGAGGAACAGTCGATTTCCAGACACCAGAGGGGACTCCATGGAATCTGCTATCATTAAACTGACTAAATGTAGACTTAAGCCTGTCTTCAAGGCTACACTAGTAAAAGGGAGATTGTTCTTGAAGTGCTTTTATTTCTGTTCTCTCTAAACAGATCACATCAATGCAATTGTTCCAGATTATATTTTCTCCAGAAATCTAGCTTTTCAGAATTTAAAGGAATTCTTGATCTCCTCTAGAGTTGTCACTATAACAGGAAGGCCAAGGCAAAAGCAGCTTGAAAATAACTAAAATAAACAAACAAAAAAAGAAAAGAAATGTACCTACAAAAGCTCAGGACATAAAACTCCATTTGCATGAGATGTTTTATATGGAGAAAATTTTAGCATGAATAAAACATAATGCTCCATTTCACTATGTGAGAAATCTTGAGGGCAAAGACTTTTCTCCCCAATAGACACAAAAGGACAGCAAAACTGTGCCCTGTTCAGGTAAAAAGGGCAATATAGTTGGTGCAGATTGGCAAGTAAAACTAAGATTTACAATTGTGTTTCCTCAAAAAAAATGATGAAAAGAAAGATGTCTATAGCACAGTTGCAGCTGTTGGAGAAAGAAGTGGTCTTTGAAATGCAGGACAGGATTACAGAATGAACTGTAAAGAGAAAAGATGTTAGTAGTTAAATATTATTTCTTATTCATTACTCTTTTACTCAATTTTTTACTGTACTACTCAAACAGATGTGAATGATTATCTTTAAAAATATTCTAAAAATAAACTGCACTCAAAATTATCATCAATCATATTCCTAAATTAATCTAGTAGAAGCATAAATACATAAGAAATATTAGCTGACCTTGGCATAAATTGACTGTGAAAAGCCTGGAAAGACTGTAAAATTTGTGAAGATAAATGTCCATTCTCTACAGTGGAGGAATGAAGTGCCAGTGTTTTTGGCGCACCCTCACAGGTACTAGCAGTTAAATATCTGTGCGGGTTTTTTTAAAAGGGACTTTATACAAGTCCCTGAATAGATTTCTCTGGTAATATTGCACCTTGGCAACACATTTCTTGCTCAGGCAAAGACAGCAACAGAAGAAACTTCGCTAACAGTTTCCTGGAGAAGGAAGGAGTCTGTGTTTACTTCCCTGCTTAGCCACCATTCCTCCATTCTCCTCTTCTCTCCTCTTAAATTTCTTATAATGGAAAGAAACTTGCCACTAAAGGACCATAAAGTTCTAACTGATTTTCCTCATGTTCAGTATTTTCACTCACAGGTCAAAGGATCTCTACTGGAAAAAACCACTACTGGATGGAACAAATATAAACAAGAATGCTTGAAAATGCTGCAGGAATCAACTGTAGATACTGGTAAGGAAACAAACAGCACAATAAAGCAATGTGTTAAGTAACATTGATGAATATGCAAATATTGTTACTTACTTTGCAGAAGCTTGTGTCTGTTTATGAGTTCTAAATGTGGAACAATCAGCTGTAATGGACATGCAAACACGCAATCATGAAGTTAATGATTCTCTCTGTCCTGAAACATAAGGTTCCTATAGGTGAAACCAGATCTTATACAGAAATGAACCATTGAACAGCTGGTGCTAAGCTACCACTATGGTGCAACACTGAGTGCCTTGGTCAAGACGTAGCTGCTACCCATTGTTGGTAAGAACCATGTCCTTTGGATGAAGAAGATCAGTTTTCACTTCCCTTTTCAGCCTGAAGGATGTCAAACCCATATTGCTGGACCTAACCACAATGGAAACAATGCTAACCACAGGAGAACAGACCATCCAGGGAAACGAAGATGTCTCCCCGTTCTATACTTTAGAAACTGACCCATGGCAGACAAGAACCCAAAATACATGAGGCAAGACAGAGTCTGATTTCTGCCTAGTCAATGCAGCTAGGGAGCTGCTCTCTTCTCACAGCACTGCTTATGTGATACAGTCATCAGGTTAATAAACTAAGACACAGAGACCAGGTTGCCCCATGTTCACCTGGCACTTACAACTATTAGCCTAAAGTCCCTTATTTATTCTCCTGCCTCCACATCTTTTGGATTCTTTTCTCCTGAAAAGTGGCAGAGGGAGGAACTGAGCCCACACCTCCTACCTCTGGCAGAGTGCTCTGAGTTTTAAGCTGTTTGGCAAAAGGAGAGCTTATCTGTGATGATTTCACTCTTAAAAGTATAAACTATGCTCAACTAGAGGTCTGTCTTCAGGAAAGGATGACACAGGTTTGGTTTGAGTACTTGGAGAAGTTCAAAAAGTAGCTGAGAGAGAGCTGACTGCAGTCACCAAGGAAAGATTAAGAGTAAAACTGCTCTGTGTTTTATACTCACAGGTGCCTGCTCCTGTGTGCAAGTATACATTCATGGTCACCTTGCTTGGTGGCTACCTCACGCCATCAACTGCACAAGGAGACTCCAGGATGATATGAATTCTGACTCACTTTGCTAGTGGCAGAAAGCTGCGTTTATGACATTGAAGTGTGCAACTTTGTTGGCCAGAACTGGTCTGATTAAGATCAATGCCTGTATTTTTCATCATTCAAAATGAATTTAGAAGTTGGAAATGAGTCTAAAGCATCGGCCTGGCAATTTAAAACAGCAGAAAAAAAAGGAAAAAGAATACAGGTTTTCAAGACTAAATTATGTAATATTCTATGTTTTAAAGTTCCTTAAAATTTTCCCAAAATATTGAAATCTCTAACTTTCACAAGCCTTTGAAAATTAAAAGGGAAGATGTACTCTGTGAGGCAAAAAAACTGTTTTTAGTGATCACATTTAATAACAGGCTTTCTCTTTTTTCAACTGAATTAGGAGTTGCAGAAAATTAGCAGTTCTGCTTGGGCATAACAGCATGCTAAAGGAAAGAATCCTTATGTTCTCCAGCCTTTGTCATTGACCTGCTCCAGAGGCAGGTCAATGGCAGTTGCAACAGCATGAGCTAATTGCCTTAGCTTGGGATGTGAAGCTGTAACAGCCGAGGAAACAAAGCAAGACCCCATTCTCATTTCTGACCCCCCTCTCCATCAAGAGCTTGGTTCAGCTGTCGTAGTATACGTGGGGCAGGAAATGTCTACTCGTTCTTTCTGAGCTTTTGAGTGTCCTCAGAAAAAGAAGCATATCAGCTATGCAAAAGTGGCCAGATACCCCCTGAGGACTACCAGAACTTTGCTAGGGCATGCAGAGATGCCTTAGTCAGGCACTAAGGCTCATCTAGAACTGAAATTGTCCAAGTATGTCAAGAACAACATATGTGAGCACAAACACAGGGAAGACATAGGCTTGTTACTAAACAGGGCAGGAAAACCAGTCACTAATAATGGAGTACCTAGGAAACTACATGCCCATTTGTCTTACTTCAATCCCTGGGAAAGTAATGGAAAGAGACCTCCTAGAAACTGTCATTAGCCGAATGAAGCAGGTGGCTGGGAAAAGCCAGCACGGATTTACCAAGAGCGAATCATGCCTGACTAACCTGATCACCTACAACAAGGTAACATCTGCTGTTTACTTGGGGAGAGAAGTGGGTGTTGTTTACCTGGACTTCAGCAAAGCATTCAACGCTGCTTCCCACAGCCTTCTCCTAGACAAGTTGGCAAGGAACAGATTGGATGGAGGGTTGCAAGATGAGTAGTAAACTCGCTAGCTGGCCACACTCAAACAGTAGTGAAAAATGGTTTTGAGTCAGGCTGGCAGTCTGTCACAAGTGGGGTCTGTCAGGGATGGATACCAGGCCCCCCACTGTTCAACATCTTCATAAATGATCTGGGCACAATGGCACTGAAAGCACCATCAAAGATAGCACACAGCTGTCTTTGTTGCTCCCTGTATTTTTCTTCCCATAAAAGTATCTCAAAGTATTGCTAAGTATTATGGAAAACAAAGCAGGATATACTCTTCTAGCTCTGAATGGGCACTAAAGTTAAGAGAGAAGAACTTCAGCTTATCCTAGAAGACAGATAGAAACTGAGACTAGTGCAGTCATTAATGCATTTTATTTTCTTTCACTGTAAGCTGATTGCACCATTTCATTTCTGCATTATCAAATGTTTTATCTTAACCTTAAGTCCTGTGAGCGATGTGATACCTGTGAAGCTTAAAACTATGTCTGAGATGTTACCAGCTCTCTAACCTCTATTACCCAAAGACAAGAGGAGTCACTATCCGAGAAGCTGGCAGTGGTCTGAGCTGAGAACTGATGTCATAGGGGTCATGAAAGATGGAATATCTTTCATTTACCAGAAGTCTGTGACGTACCAAAAAAAGTGAGTGAGAGCACAACTGGAATCTGTTTGCTACGTTTGGACAACAGAGGCCTCAGGATGATTTTGAGCAATACCCTCATCTCACGATAATGAAGCATGTGCAACCTGCTGCTGATAGATCCAGTAGCAGCCATTTCTTCACTGTGCACTGCACATTGCACAGTGGATGCACAAAGTTTATCTGCTACATCTTTTAAATAGTCTGGAGTAGCTGGCAGGTTACCTGGAACAGTATACAATGGTTTTCTTGATTGTCCATTGTCTGAACAATTTTTTTTGTAAAACTTCTATTTGATTCTCTCCCCAGGAATACATTGCAATGGGACATTTGATCAATTTGTTTGCTGGCCTTACTCATCCCCAGGAAATGTCTCTGTTCCTTGTCCTTCATATTTGCCATGGTTGGAAAACGGTAATGTGAAAGTGGTAACTCTCCTTGAGTGCATGCTGGGAATCCAGCTAAGGACAGATGATGCTGGTCTCTCCTGTCCCAGTGTCCTTTGAAGTGTCTGAGGGCTTTCTTGTATCACCTCTTTCACTCCTTTTCTGAATTGAGGTACAAAACTCTTGTCATCAATGTTTAATTATTTACTCTTTTTCTGCATCTGTGCTTGTTACAGCTCCATATTGTCTGCTGTAAAAGCAACATTTCCAACCGCTTTGCCAGGCCTTTATTGGCAGTAATGGGTTTGGGGTTCGGCTTCTGAGGTTCAACTTCTGGAGTCTCCACTGACCCCAAATACGAAGCTCTCTCCCAGAAAACTGCAACAGCCAAGCAAAGCCGCAATCCAAGCAGTGAGGCCTCCAGTAGGAAACACCTCACCACCAGTGGTGTGGTGGAAAACCAAACTTTCCCAGCAGCCTTTTCCTTGGAGGGAGAGGAGCAGGGAGACTCTCAGGAAGGAAAAAAGAATAATATGTACAGGATCAAAACTGTCTAAAAGCAAACAACATTCCTTTCCTCCTAAAGAAATGAAAGGACATTCCTACCACTGCAGTCTAGCATTTCTGAATCCTGCTACACAGCCTTTCTTAGCTACATGTGGCATCCTTAGCTGCATTTCTAATACCACTTGGAAGGACCAGTTGTGTCTGAGTCCTTTACTTTATAGGAGACTACTATGGGCTGCTTATCATAGCTTTCTCCAGCCCACCCCACACAAGTTTTTTTTCTATGATGTCATAATTTGACATTTTTGGTGCCGCTAAACAGAAAGAGACCAATCTTCTATCTAGTCAACCCAAGAAAATGCTTCTGCCAACCATTTAGAACAAATTCAGCTCTTCATAGTAAAGACAAAAGCATCTTCCTTCCCTCCATGTAATGGAAACTCTTTTTTTTTCTCTTTTTCTGTCTAAATTTCTACAAAAGCAAGATGCAATGCATTGTACCAGGTTATGAAACTTTTAATTGTGTTCACAGTGGGGAACATAGTGGGGCTACAGTGTTTGTTACAGCATCATCTGGCATTCTCATCCATACCACAGCGCCTTAGAAGAAGAGGCGTTAGAGACAGCCCAGCTGTCGGTCTGTTCTAGAGATTTTGTGGGACTGGGGTTAGGGTTGCTTGTGGTCCCTATTTCCATTGCTAGTCCCATTTCCAAGGCAAAGCTGTGTCTGTTCTGGGACACCAGTGGACTTGGACCAGAAATGCTTGGAAGCTTGAGGTAAATTTATTGTGGTTTGTCATCATTGCCAAGTCCGAGCACTGAAACATTAGGGTTGTCTAGAAATGAGATTTCTGATCACATTTCATAGATGTCTTCAGATTTTTTTTCAGTTTCTAGTCTCCACACAGAGCTCCTGCTCCATCACAGCAAACTGTGCTCCCATAGCAGTTCTCTCAGTTCTGTCATCCTGAGCGAAATGAGATATTCTGGTTGTTGCTGCAATCCTTAAACACTTCCTGATTAAAAAATGAATGAAAAAGATCAGGTCTGATTAGAAATAAGTGGAAGGCAGCTGTTGAGGACCACATCAAACAAACATCAACCCAGGTCCCCATACCATTCTTCTGATGCAAATTCTTAATTAGTATAAACTAGGACAGAGCAGTGAAAGCCAAGAAAGCTTCACCAGTTCACCCCACCTGCTGATGAGGCCTCAAAATATGTAAATAAAAGACCAGCCACAGGTGTTCCAGAGAAAGGTAATTTCCTAATCGAACCATACTCTTCCTCCTACAATTTTGACTACACAACCTGGGCAATGTGCTACTCGTACTTGATGAAATTTATGAGCTTAATGAGGAAAAAGGAATAAAGTGAGAGGTAGGCTATTCTTTTGGATGTAGTAACTATGTGGGGTTTTTTTTAAATACCAAGTACATTCTGGGAATTTATTTCTGCTAGATTACATTTCTACTTTGTCCTATGAAAAATATGTTGTTAAAGACAAATGAAAAGTGTTTTTTATTCCTTTTTTGAGTAGGGGTGAGGTAGTGTCTATTGCTGTGATGTGAGGTAGAAATCTTTAAAACATGTATGAAAAATGAAGTCTTTATTTTGACCTTTCAAACTAAAGCTCTGTTTACTTTCAGGAAGCGTAGGAAATGTATACAGAGTCTGCTTGGATGAAGGGACTTGGCAAACGAAGGAAAACTCCACAGACATTTGGCGTGATAGTTCAGAATGTTCTGAGAAAAATAATTTAAAAAAAAATGTAAGTATGTTTTATATTATGGTTTAATACTTTAATCTTCTTAATCCCTTCTTGAGTAACTGATAAAACATTTCCACTGAATACCTGCAAAAATGTTCAGATTTCATTTAGATTACCAAATGGAAACGTTATTTTATTTAGAAGAAGCAGAGGAGGAAAGATTAAGGAGGGGGATTCCTGCTTTAGATGCCACAAATTATTTTCTCTTCAGAGTCTAGTGTTCACGTGTCCTGAATTTCTCCTAATAAAATTGAGAAAGACTGCAACTTGAGAAGCAAATAACTTAAATTCGAGCATCCCATCATCTGCCCCAAATCGCCGTAGTCTATCAAGGCCAGATAACTTCTTTCCCTGCCGGTTCCTGGGCCTTTTAGCATTTAATGAGCCACTAACTGGTCCTTTCAAATTTAGCCAGTCACAGACTGGAGGATTCATCATCATGCAAATGCCATCCTGCCCGGTCCGACACAGCGGGCAGCCTCAGCGTGAGGCTGTCGGCAGCAGAAGGGCTCTCCCGAGCTGAACCAAGAGCGAGCTGGGTACTGCCCCCTCAACAGCACCCAGCTTCTTCTGCCGAACATCACATGGAAGCGATTACTGGCCAGCTCAGGTTTGTGAAGCTGGGAATCACACTCTTGCTCTGCTTCTGCAAAGAAGCCTGACTCGCGTTCTCTGCGAGAAGGCAGTTTGCAGCCGAGCAAGCTCACTCCAGCACGCAGCTGGCTTTGAGGGAAAGGGCGGTTCAAGCAGGGATATGGGATCTGATCCTGCTGCCTGCTTGCACGACTGTGAAATGACTTGCAATGAAAGCAGCAGTTTCAGGTAACAGTAAAGCATGCAGCTCATCTGGTTTCAGCTTCTTGTAACTTCTTTTGCCATAGAGTTCAGCTTAGATGATGTCAGAATTAAGTCTCTTATGTAAGCACTATTACTGTTGATTATTTTTTACTTTTTAGTACTTTATTGGGTGAGCACTGTTACCATTTGTTACTTTATTGAGTAACATTACTTTATTGATTACTTTATTAAACACTATTAGTCCAGAATCCTCATGTGCTGCTAAATTTTTACTAAACTCTTTATCTAATGAGTACATGAACTTCTAAACTTGCACATTATTTACAAAAGTGAGGTAAATATTTGTAAGTATTGAGAGTTTTCCATGGCTTCTTGACCATTCTGGATCGCAAACTTGTAGGTGTGTGATAAATGAGTGAGTCCCAAGCAGAACTCCAACTAAAGTTTACAAATTATTGGGTGAATAAAAGCAAGCAAACAGCGCTGGGTGTGCCGGGAGTCTCCGTTCCACCAAGACGCACACCGTATAGTTCCCATTTCTGGTTTATATTCCTTTTACTAATACATATTCTTAATTATTTCTGAGAAAAGGTGGTCTTATTACAATGAGCTCAGAGAAGTCATCTCCATAGTCTCCACCCCTAACCCCCCCAGTTGCGCGTGCGCAGTGTCTCCTGGTGGTCGTGAGTAGGGGTCTCAGGGATGAAGGCTGTATGTCTTCCTCGTGATGACTTTTTCACCTCCCCAGAAAACTAGTGAAGTCATCATGACTGTGCTCTGCGAAGTCATCAGGACCGTCCTTGTTCTCCATCTTGGCTCCTGCTTATCTTACACAAGGGTTGTGCAACTTACAGATACATGACTTAAGCAAGCTAACTTAAAAGTGGTTAAGTGAAATTAGAGATTAAGCACGTACAGGCCCCCAGGCCCCTCTTGTCTAACACCTTGCAACTGGCAGTAAAGCAAAAGAAGAAGAGGGAAAAAAAACCAAAATGTTAGGTGGCTTTTGCAAGAAGCGAGAACTATATCCATACCATTCTGCTTCCTCTAGGACTACAGTTATACAAGAACGAACAGAATGGTTAAAGGTTACCTGTACAGAGAAGGTCATATTTCACTGTGCGGCCCTGACATTGTTCTAATAAGTCCTAACATATTTCACAGGTGGAAGATACAGTAATTCATCTTGTGTGACAGCAGACAGTTTCTCAGAAAGATTTAACCAGCTTTCCTACCAGCACTAAATGTGGGTGTGAAATATGTTCATTTGATTCGTGTCAATATGGGATGTGCAAATAGGTGGCAAGGAGTAGGGTGTGCCTATTCAAGACAAGTGATTGTCTTAGTTTAAGATCTCTGTGAAATGCAAAAACATGAACCTGCGAAATGCCTCATGATGCTGCTAACCAGGAGCCCCAATTGTGAAATGTGTTCCCCTGATACCTGGCAATATAAAACAGTGTTAGGGCCGCACGGTGAAATATGACCTTTTTATGTATGTAACCTTTAACCATTCTGTTCGTTCTTGTATAACCGCAGTCCTAGAGGAAGCAGAATGGTATGGATATAGTTCTCGCTTCTTGCAAAAGCCACCTAACATTTTGGGTTTTTTTTCCCTCTTCTTCTTTTGCTTTACTGCCAGTTGCAAGGTGTTAGACAAGAGGGGCCTGGGGGCCTGTACGTGCTTAATCTCTAATCTCGCTTAACCACTTTTAAGTCAGCTTGCTTAAGTCATGTATCTGTAAGTTGCACAACCCTTGTGTAAGATAAGCAGGAGCCAAGATGGAGAACAAGGATGGTCCTGATGACTTCGCAGAGCACAGTCATGATGACTTCACTAGTTTTCTGGGGAGGTGAAAAAGTCATCACGAGGAAGACATACAGCCTTCATCCCTGAGACCCCTACTCACAACCACCAGGAGACACTGCACACGCGCAACTGGGGGGGGTTAGGGGTGGAGACTATGGAGATGACTTCTCTGAGCTCATTGTAATAAGACCACCTTTTCTCGGAAATAATTAAGAATATGTATTAGTAAAAGGAATATAAACCAGAAATGGGAACTATACGGTGTGCGTCTTGGTGGAGCGGAGACTCCCGGCGCACCCAGCGCTGTTTGCTTGCTTTTATTCACCTAATAATTTGTAAACTTTAGTTGGAGTTCTGCTTGGGACTCACTCATTTATCACATGGGTTTGTACCTGTTTCATTTATTTTGTGAAAGACCCAAGAAATTAGCAATAATCCAGAGCTAGTATCCGCACCTATTAGAGGAATCAGCTTTATTTCATTTGTTTTGGTGTTGCAAAATTGTCCCAATCAACATGATAACTCATGCTTTTTGTTAGGCTCATGCCTATTTGAATGTTTTCATGGAGTAGAGTGGCTGATGGCTGTGCTATGGGAATCTCCTGCACCCACACTGCTCTCTCTGGGCGCTTTCACCAAGAAAAGAAAAAGAAGAAGAAAAGAAAAAGAAGAAGAAAGGAAAAAGAAGAAGAAAGAAAAAACAGAAGTATTTCTAGCAGCAGGCACAGCCTACTGGTGCTATCCAGATAGTGATCATTAGCATAAATTTATTACAGACAACTACTGGCAGGAAGACAGTGATAGAATCCCTGGCACTGAGCAGTAAGACAGTTTACAAGGGAAGTAGCAAAATCACTGAGGAAAAGATACAGGTTCCAAGAAAGTCTTTGCAGGCTCATTATGGATTATGAAAGTCACATACCCTGTATCTCTACATCCCCTTTGCAGAGAAGCTTTCCTTGAGCTCGAAAAGCAATATGAAGACATGAGAGGTAGGCATAAGCAGCTAAATGGACAAACTTAGCAAAAAGAAATGTTAAATGAAGCAAAGTGGAAAGAAAGTATGAGTGCCCCCTTCCTTCTCTGAGGTCATTATTTGTCTTTGTTTGTCATTCAAAGGTATTCTAGAAAACTCTAATTGCTATAATTTTGATCTTTTTCTTTGAACTCATGGCAGAAGTCTATCTATTTCAATGATTCTAGACAGAGCTGATTCTCAAAACTGTACAGGCACGACTGACTTGTAACTGTGTCCCCAGGCCGCGCGCATACTAATTTTTCCTGTGCATACAGGTTAAGTGAGTTGATCTCTGCAGTTACTAAATGAATTTGGTGCATGTAATCCTGGCAATGAGTAGCTGTAAATTAGACTACGAACGCTGTTCGTGCAGCAGCAATCTGGAAATGAGACTGTGAGTGCCTTAGAATTTAAAAAGAAACTGAGGCTGTCTGCAGGTGCCTCTGTCATGCAATGATTTCATGAAGCAGCTCAGGGAGCAGGCATCAGAAACTTCCCCTGGCTACTTTGCAACAAAAAGAAATTGGACTCAAAAGCTTCTGGGCTGTGTTCCTGCTCAGTCCACCTCTCTGCATGTGTAACACACTTTTCTTCTTTGTTCCTAGGAAGAAGAACATAAATTGCTTACCACATTACAGCTGTTGTACACTATAGGATATTATTTTTCTCTCATCTCACTTGTATTAGCTCTCCTGATACTTTCTTCACTCAGGTTAGTACGAATTCACATTCATTTTTAAAGCACAGATCCCAGTATGCACGTTCTTCTTTTAATCTAATTCAACTATTGCTTAGCTTCTGGAGTAAATAACTTGTATTTTCCTAGTAAGCATTATAAAAGTAATTTCTAAGCAAAATTTATTGATGGCAACAATGTGAATACAACAGTATTTTTTTTTATTTCTGCAGATTAAATATATTCCAGAGGATTCATACATTATTTTTTTCTCCCACAGAAAACTTCACTGCACAAGAAACTACATCCATATGAATTTATTTGTATCTTTTATCTTACGTGCCACAGCAGTTCTTATTAAAGACACTGTATACTACAATATTTACTCCAGAAGACCAAATGATGAAACTGGATGGATATTATACCTCAGCCCTGAGGTAGCTTCTTAGTTCATTGCTAATAGTAAATTAGCTGCTAGGGGCTGTAAGAATTACAGTTTCAGAAGTTTGCCATATGGCAGCAAGTTTTGCAGAGTTTGTTAGTTGAGCTTTGAATGCTGAAATTTTGCTGATAAAGCTTGGGGTACTCAAGGAAAAAAGATCTGATTTGATAAATTATAATAGATTGATTTTATATGAAGCCTTGTTTAGAAACAACAAATTAATCTATAGTTATATTTAGTAACATCCAATTAAGCAAAACAACTTACACTTGTATTATTTAGGAAGAAATCTACACATTTATTTGGCACTTATATGACACGATTCGCTCCTGGTATGCATAGCACAACGCAACGAATACAAATCTTGCCCATAAGACAATGTTACCAAGCAATGCATTTTCTGTGAAAGAACATTAGGAGAGAAAAAAAATAAAGACTTTTCTGTACTAGGAAAATGAGCTGATTTTCTTACACTTGCTTAGATAATGGAATACCAACATCTCTCATTTGCCACCACTGTGGAAAAATTATACTTGTATGATGTTGTATGAATATAGTTTGCCCATGTCAACAAGCAAAATAACTTGCAAGATGTTAATGGTGACTATTATTTTAGTAGCTCATCAGTAAAAATTCTGATATGTAGATCATGACAAAGAACGCACGTCCCAGGCTACACTGGTCACTGTTTTTTCCTAATTGTCACCTCCACTCAAATTTTCTGACAGTGTAGAAGCCTTTAAATTGTTGCGCTGCCCTCCAGCCTCTCACAAGCAGCAAGGAGAAGTTTGTGAGATGTGTGACCAAATCACATTTATATCACAACCATGTGCTAGTTTTGAAATGGTTGCTAAAGTAACAAGAGAAAGCCAGGATTTGCCAGAGCTTTAATATATTAAAAATGATTCCTGATCTCTCATTTCTACAGATTGTAATCATTTGCAGGACTGCCCAGTTTTTCATGCATTACTTTGTTGGGGCAAATTATTTTTGGTTATTAGTGGAAGGAATTTATCTACATACATTACTGATAACTGTTACACTCTCTGAAAGACGACTGCTACAGACATACATTGTGATAGGATGGGGTAAGTACATAACAATTCCCAAGTTCTTGATTCTGTGGTACATTTTTGAGTTGGTATTGGATATTTTGCAATGAAGAATGAAGAAATCTGAACTCTTTTTTGTTTGTTTTGAAGTCATTGATTGTCAATAAAGGTATATCAGCAGTGATACATCTGTTGCAGTTCAGCTTGACCTGTAGCTACAGGAAACAGGTGAATAGTTTCACAGGAAAACAATAGCCTAGTGGACAGAGCAAGAAAAAAAAATACTATATTTGGCTGTGTTTTCTGTCATCACTGATGTCACAATTTTGAGTCAATAGAGGATGGAGATGGGGGCTACTTCGAGCCCTTTTCAATTTGACCAGCCTGCCTATTTCCCAAGAAAGACGAGACCCTTGTATCCAACCTGCCTGCCACAGCCCATTTAAGGAGAAGGAGGGTTTCCTCCAACCCTTCACAATTTGACTAGTCTGTCAGGCTTACGCTGACAGCATCACTGGGACAAATCCCTTTGGACAGCCAGCAAGGTTGGAGGATGGTCATCTGACCTATTCAGGGACTTTCACGGGCAGCAACACTGGGATAAATCCCTTCTATTCTCTGTATCAATTACCAAAGTTTCCTGAAACTTGATATAAACCAATTTTATTATATACATTCATGACAGGATACAGGTTCGAGGACAGCCGGTGGTAAGATACTGACTGTGAAAACAGATTTGGAACAATATACAGACAGAACGGCTCAGCGATTATTTTAAATGGCGAGCAGGATGTTAGTAACTAAGCGCGCACAACAGCGCTCTTACCCGATAGACGTTCCTATGGAGGGGAGAAGAGAGGTCCAGCCCATTGACTGGTCTCAGACATTCCAGCGGAGGTCTTCCCCTGACCATTCCCTTCTCTTAAGCCATTTTTATATTGTTTTTTACTTTCCAGTGGAGCTCAAGTGACTCTAGTCATACACACCTTTTTTAGGATTGGTGAAATTTTCCTTGCTTTGGCTTAAAGGTATACGCTAGAAGAATTTCAGAGCGCGTGCTCAGTGAGGGGTGGTTGCAGCCTGGAGACAGGTAGCTTTTGAGATGGAGGTGTGTTTTAGTATTCTAATGACATTATAATGAGCAAAGTTCAGCTTCAGGACTATTTCACCATAATTGCTGAGGCAGCAGTTGCAATCCATCTTCCTTAATGGCAGCTATGCAGTTATCTTTACCATTCTTTATCCCTGCTAACAGGGACGAGCCGCGGTACCTCTGTTCCACTCTACTCCTCATTTCAAGGATATTACACATTCCATTAGACCAGATGCAGGCCGTGTCTGTAGCAAGTGCATTCTGTTCCTGGGAACAGCAACTGTGTCTCACCTCAATATTACAGCTCTAATCAGCTCTAATATTACAGCTTATGTTAAGATGTAAGCTGATTTTAGGGGAACAGTGTTCTTCCATTCCTCTCAATTTCTGTTATTTTTCCACAAGTGAATATTATGGTACTATCAGCAATTTCATTTTCTTAATCATAGAATCACAGAATAGTTAGGGTTGGAAGGGACCTCAAAGATCATCCAGTTCCAACCCCCTGCTGTGGGCAGGAACACCCTCCACTATACCAGGTTGCCCAAAGCCTCATCCAACCTGGCCTTGAACACTGCCAGGGATGAGGCAGTCACAGCTTCTCCGGGCAACCTGTTCCACTGCCTCACCACCCTCTGAGTGAAAAATTTCTTCCTTATATCTAATCTAAATCTGCCCTCTTTCAATTTAAAGCCATTGCCCTTGTCCTATCACTACACGCCCTTGTAAAAAGTCCCTCTCCAGCTTTCCTGTAGGCCCCCTTTCGGTACCGGAAAGCTGCTATAAGATCACCCCGGAGCCTTCTCTTCTCCAGGCTGAACAGCCCCAACTCTCTCAGCCTGTCTTCATAGCAGAGGTGCTCCAGCCCTCGGATCATCTTCGTGGCCTCGTCTGGACACGCTCCAGCAGCTCCATGTCCTTCTGCTGTTGGGGACCCCAGAGCTGAACACAGTATTCGAGGTGGGGTCTCACAAGAGCAGAGCAGAGGGGCAGAATCCCCTCCCTGACCTGCTGGCCACGCTTGTTTTGATACAGCCCAGGACACGGTTGGCTTTCTGGGCTGCCAGCACACATTGCCGGCTCATGTTGAGCTTCTCATCCACCAGCACTCCCAAGTCCTTTTCCTCAGGGCTGCTCTCAATCCATTCTCCGCCCAGCCTGTACTTGTACTTGTTCTTCCTTTGTAACAGAGCATCTACACAGCAAAGACATCTAAATGCGAAAGATTTTCTTTTGTATGTTCACCTTCCGAGCTCGCCTTACATATCTAAAGAGTGCTTTAAGTTAGATGACAGTCTGAAACACTGTACAATTCAGGTCTTATATTTCAGACATTTATCATGGAATAAAGACAAAGTAAAGTTAGTTACAAGCATTTGAACAATTTTGTGTAAATTTTGTTGTGTAATCTGATACTTATGTTTGTTGTTTCCTCTAAGAGCATAATTCTGTATATTATCAGGACAAAAGAGAAACCCAAGGTTTCCCAATTCCCAATAATCATATAAAATCTACCTGTGCAACTTGCAGGTCTTTGTAGGTTTTAAATGAAGATTAAAAAATGTACTCCTAGACAATACCTAGGTTTGTTGCAAGAGTTATTAATTCAAATCCAGTGGCCTGAGTTAAGGAGGAGAATAGGATGGATGGCCATGGGATCTTATGACTGTAAAATTTTTCTCAGTGTGTGTTTTTACAAGCTGATTCATTATCATCACAGCTATGTCTATTGAACTGTATTGTCAAACGTAAAACTTTGTATCCAGGACTATGGGAGTATAGTGGATAGTCCACTTGAAAAAAAAGAAAAGTGATTTTTAGAAGGACGTAATTGTGGTGTCTGATTAAGTAGCTGTAAATAAATTATTCCATATTTGCTGTGCTGTACTGCTTGCTGAAATGATCTACAAAGAATAAAGAGGTACAATTTTAAAGAGATGTTTATCTTCAAACATAAATAGCTGAAGCAAATGGCAGCTAAGATTAATATTATAATTTTTCCAATTGCAATACTACAACATTTACATGTTTAAAGGAAATGTTCAGTTATTGTTATCAAGGCTATGGCAAACTCCCTCTCAGTTTGACAGTAATTCATGTCATTCAGTTTTAGCTGTCTAAAAGTTGTACTAGGCTCTCTCTGTAACAATCAAAGGGAATGAAGACACTTCACTTTATTTCCCTTTGACATCTACCATACCTCTTGAATTTTGAAATGACAATTGGATAGCATCTAAAAAAAATAGCCTACAGGAAAAATTCTTAGAATTAAGTGAATTTCAGATAAGGCCATTTTTCATGCTTTTGTAATATGACTGTATCTATTTATTAAAAAAGAACCATTGCTGTAGAAAAGCATCAATGCTTAAAAACAAAATCCAAAACAGTACTTCATCATCTAAAATACCACACAGGGGGAAACCTGAGCAAAAAAGTTTCAAAAGCATTATATAAAACCCTATTGAAGTACATGAGATAACTTAATTTAAGGCAAAACTATCTAGTATGAAAGAATAAACATCCAGTAAAGAAACCAGAAATCAGTGTGTGGCCAGGAGGAGTAGGGCAGTGATTGTCCCCTGTACTCAGCACTGGTGAGGCCGCATTGCGAACACTGATCAGTTTTCAGCCTCTCACTACAAGACAGACATTGAGTTGCTGGAGCGTGTCCAGAGAAGGGTCACGAAGCTGGTGAAGGGTCTGGAGCACAAGTCTGATGAGGAACGGCTGAGGGAACTCAGGGTTGTTCAGCCTGGAGAAAAGAAGTCTGAGGGGAGACCTTCTTGCTCTCCACAACTACCTGGAAGGAGGTTGTAGCGAAGTGGGGTTCAGTCTCTTTTCCCAAGTAACAAGCCATAGGACAAGACAAAACAATCTCACCAGGAGAGGTTTAGATTGGATATTAGGAAAAATTTCTTCACTGAAAGGGTTGTCAAACATTGCAATAGGCTTCCCAGGGAAGTGGTTGAGTCACCATCCCTAGAAGTATTTAAAAGATGTGTAGATGTGGCGCTTAGGGACATGTTTTAGTGGTGGACTTGGTAGTGCTAGGTTTAGGTGATCTGAAGGGTCTTTTCTAACCTAAATGACTCGATGATTCTATGATTCTAACCTTAACTCTCTTCTGTAGAAAGGGTTTGTGTTTACTACTACTGACAAGATTAAAAAATGTTTGACTTTTGTCTCTTAGCATTCGAACCAGGTTTTGAATACGCATGAGGTAGTATCGTATGCATTGTTGTGAAGATGTCAGTACAATAGATGGCTTCACTTTATGCATTATGTAATCTTGTTATCAGAGATCGATAAAAAGCTACTCAGACCCAGTGATTTTGGCAGTGGCACATTTAATTTTGGAATGTTAAATCATTAGTTAGTTACATGTGAATGTAAAACTTGTGCCATTTTTTTTTCCCTTTTGTTCACAATAAAAATACCTATGTTCTTTTCTTCTTGTTTTACAGTTTTAAATCCAAAATAAGATTTTATTTAGCTTTCTGTAACAATAGTAATACTCTAATAGACTGCTCAGCACCTCACACCTCTTAGTTCTTTAAAGACAGTTAAAAACTAGCATATCTCCAGAAGTTAAGAAATTCAGTAGGTTTGGTCTAGACTTATGAGAACCTGAGGAGTTCTGAGGCCCTGATGTTAAATGCAGAGCCTTCACTACTGATCAACACAACAACAATCCAATAACATGGAAAGAGCTGAGAGTACAGAACAAGGATTAAATAGAGGTGTTTGCAATGGGAACATACATGTTTTCAGAAATGTCAGTCAGTGCATACAATGGAAGTGCTGTAACCTTGGGAGAATTTTGTTTCTCATGTTTGAAACAAAAAGGTTGATCTCCTTTTATTTCTTCACTATGAGGATGCTGAAGCACTGGCACAGGTTGCCCAGAGAAGTTGTGGCTGCCCCATCCCTGGCAGTGTTCAAGGCCAGGTTAGATGAGGCTTTGAGCAACCTGGTGTAGTGGAGGGTGTCCCTGCCCATGGCAGGGGGATTGAAGCTAGATTATCCTTAAGTTCTCTTCCAACCCAAACCATTCTATGATGGTTTAAATCAAAACTATCTCGCTGTATACCTTAACCTGACATTCTGGCATCAGATCAGAAAGGAGCTTCAGGAAAAATCATTGCTTTTAAGTGAGGAAGCATGTACAATGGGGAAAGGCATGTTTTATTGCATACTTGGAAAAAACAGTTATTTGTTTCACATCTGAAGCAGAAGTATGGATCTTCAAGTTAAGTTGAAGTTTAACTTCCGGAAGTTAGTGATAAACAATTTGATGGAAATCGTTTTTTAATACCTATGTTGAAGAGATAAGGAAAGCCTAAACAGACTAGTCATTGATCATTTGAAACATGGTACCTTAAAGTCAATAGTAGATACTCAAATGCAGTTCTTCCAGGTTCCAAGGCAGATGTGAAATTCCACACATGAAATCTTTTTTCACCAAATCCACTCATGCATTTAAGCTGAAAAGGAAGTGTACCTATATGACAATATTTTACAGCTCAGATTTGGTGACTAAATCTAGATACATACTGTGACATCTCTGTGGAAGATAATGTTTTTTCAGGACAAATACAAAACAGAAACTGGAATATTTAAATATTGCATTTTGGTACCTGGATAGAAATTTGCAGGTTAAAATTGTCTCAGAAAATTGGTCTTGTCCCAAAACAAGCCTGGTTTCTCAGGGTAAAGGATCTTGATAAAAAGAAGATAAAATACAATTCTTATGTACTGCACTGTATTATTCCTTCTCTGCACAGTCAATGAGGAATCCCACGTATTCTGGAACAACTTCCTTATGTTTACAAGGAAATCAAGTAGTTAGTCTGAAAAAACTAAAACTTTCCTGATTATCTAACTATGAAGTCAAGCTCCATAAGACTAAACCAGAAATCTTTATTTTTTCATCCTCATTGTTGCAACAATGCCATCTCCCACCCAAGTGAGACCTTTTCTAACTCTTT
Organism: Tauraco erythrolophus; assembly: GCF_009769465.1. Classification (NCBI taxonomy): domain Eukaryota; kingdom Metazoa; phylum Chordata; class Aves; order Musophagiformes; family Musophagidae; genus Tauraco; species Tauraco erythrolophus. The sequence continues at coordinate 13,921,751 of NC_141484.1, read as the reverse complement.
CCCCACTTTACCCACTCAATGGTCTATTATCTCTGAGTGTTTTGCTTCTGACCTTCTCTGTATTGCCACACTCCAGCTCTCCCCATGACCTTAACTAGTGTCCCAGAATGCCGAATAGATACTGTTCTGGCCCCAGTGACCCACACCTCCTTTCCTTCCTGCCACATCCACCTGAAAATCTTCTGTGTGTTATGAGAATCCAGTCAAACACCCGCCTTTCATAGCTCACATGCCTTGTGGTTGTGATTGAAGCTTGTGCCTGCATGTTTGTAGATCACTGGAATAGTGTAGTAATTTAGTCTTTTTTTTCAGTCTGCAGTCTATCATCTCTGGGGTCAGAGGGCAATAATAGGGGAATGGGGACCAAGGATTATCTTTAAGGGGTCCAGGAAAGGTAAGTCAGGAAAACAAGCCTTTGTCAGTTGTTTTAAGTTACCTAGACATTCTTCCATGCCTCCCATGAAAACTCTTTAAGGTTCAACAAATAGAAATGTTAATGATTGGTGCCTTAAGTAGTCTGCAAAGTCTCAAATGCTGATTCCTTTGAACTCTCAGAGTCAGGAATTTAGAAGATTTGGAAAGGTCAGTAGTGTGTGTGTGTCTATATATGTATGTATCAGTCTTAAAATGCAAAAGATTCGACTATACAATGAAATTCCATTTTGTAGAACTTGAAATACAAATGAGGAAAGCCAGGATTGGGTTGATTTTTGTACAGTTCTAAATAGGAAACTGAAAATCATATGTCTTTGCATCACGCACTACTGTGTTTTGTATGAACCATTCTGCAAGCTTGGCTGTAACTGACTCCTTCTCTTTTCAGTTGTTCCTATCCTGTTCGTGGGCCCTTGGGGAATAAGCAGATCAAAACTGGAGAACACAGGGTAGGTTACTAAACAAAATCTACCTTAGAATATTGGTTTTCAGTTTGCTTAATTTTTCTGCAAACCCTTGACAATACTTGGCACAAGAATTGACTACTATATTAAGAATATACAGCACCTGTTACATTTTCTACGTTCATTTTAGTACTTTTACAGTAAAGTACTTCTGTGAATTCTCAGATTTACTTATGCATAAATCAAGAAGTAGAATGAACGTTCACTGTTCCTGAAATGAAAGCTGTTGTATCCAACATTCATCCACTTACATGAAGCAAATTGTCAGCACAAACATCTTTATGCAGATCATCTTGTTAGTAAGAAAAGGAGACCAGTGCTTTCTTTGGAGAGCATCTACTCTTTATTTAGTATTCACTGCCATTTTGTAAAAAATCATTGATTATGGAGGATAATGACAAAAACTGATATTCATTAAAAGCTGATATAAAATGAATGTGTTCAGTATTAGGTGAATTAATCAGTAAGAGTAACTTGCCCTTGTAAGTAGTTTTCCAGTCTTCTGGTCTTCAATGATGCTGTTAATGGCATCACATAGACTTTGGGGTTCATGTATGATTTCTTTTGTTCCCCTTTTTTATTCATGGTTCCTGGAGAGTTTTGTTTGGAGCAGCAGTATTAAGCAACAACATCAGGAACCTACTCACAATTACGGTCTCTTAGAGTTACATGTTATATAGACTGTAGATGACAAACCAAGATCCCATGGAATTTCAGGCTAATTAGCAAGAAGGAACATGTACATATGACAAATTAGAAGATTAGAGCAGGAGAAAAGGAGATAGCTTCAAGGAAACAGTATGCAAACTTTTTAGCAGGTCAAGAGCCATGGTCGCAATTAATAGTTTACCCATTTCCAGTTTCCAGTTTCAGACAGACAAATTTGGGTAGGATGAATTTCATTATGAAGGTTTCGTGCCGTGTACAGTTGTGTGGATCCAAAGACTGTGTTTGCCAGATAGTTCTAAAGTTTGCAGTCTAGGGAAGCTTCTCTCAACATTCTGGTGGAAAGACATTCAGAATAAATAAAATTACAGTTGTTGGTGAGACTTTTAGTTTTATTTCATTTCTCCTGAGTGCCACATGAAAAAGTTGAACTTTGTCAACTTCATTTTGAAGTATATACATAGGTTATGTAAGTTTTCTAATTTTTTTTCTATAAGAATAATGTAGCTACACTTCAAATTATTCTTCAGATGCTGGGGAACAAACGAGCACATGGGAATCTGGTGGATCATCCGAGGACCAATGTTGTTTTCTGTTGCAGTAAGAATTATTTCATCTGTTCCTAATATCATGCACAATTGTAATTGTCTTTTATGACTCTTCCTCCAAGTACTATCCAATCCTTCGTTTAGAAAAGATGAGACAGAAAAAAGTGTAAATGAAGCTTCTTACTGTGAGTGGATGGGCATGATTCCCTTTCTCTCTGTCTACAAACAAGATTGTAGTGTTGTCTTCTTAAAACACGGCTGTTTATCCATACAGTGAATTCTGCACAGCTCCATCTATATCAAAGACGAAGCTTTTTGCTTCCAATATTTTTCACTTCTCATCTTTTTGAAGGCTTTTACTTCTCATATTTTTACTCTCACTTTCTCAGTGAGCAGGTTACTTGGGATAGTGCTAGCATATGGTGAGCAGTACTAGAAAGCTCCAAGTCCTCTATAGAGGAAGATCTTATGATATAAGGATGCAGAGAAGTAGCAACAGAAGTACTGATGGTCATGGGAAGAAAGCCTACACCTAATGACAGAAAACAAAGCATAGCATGACAAGACAGAGTCATGGATTTTTTTTCTGACACAAACACAAAAAGCTGTACACCTGAAATGCAGTGATAGTGAAGAGAAAGAAACAGCATGATCAAAACAACTCATGAACGCACAAGTATGAACACAGAATTTTGATAGGTGGGACCGTGATATGTGTCCAGAATACCTTATATTATCACTTAGTCAGCAAAACATAAAGGGATTAGAGAAATAAGTGATGAGGTTAGCTAGACAGAGAGCAAATGTTGTTGAGAAGAGATGTACTTTAGTCATGCAAATGTGTACGAGGAGTAAAAGAAGGACTACCCAAAGTGTAATATTGAGGAACCGATGCATTCAATGAATCAATTGGGAAGGAGGGCCTTGGTTTCTGTCCCACTGGAGGAAGATGTGCAAATAAAAACTTTAGAGAAGAAATCATGGGCTTTGTTTTGTGCTGCTGAGTGAGAGACAACCATGTGAGAGAGAAAGTGAGCCTAGTTGGAACTAAGCTGTGAAACAGAGAAACACACTTAGTAGCCGTCAAAAAAAGTAAATATTAATTTATAAAATAAATAAATAAATATTATTATATTTTATTATAAATAAATATCAATTCTTTGCATTTGTGAAAACAAAAAAATTGTAGTAAAAGAAGTCAAATTATAAAAGTTAGGAAAGACAAGAAGTAGAATCATCCATTTAAAGGTAAACCATTCCTTCTTGTGCGTTATCTATAGGTCCTCTAACTTGTCCAAAGACATACCCGCAAGATCAACTATTGGTGCAGGATAAAACAAGAAAGCACAGTCTGCAAGACATGCGCTTTAGTAACAGAGATGTGTGAATGACAACAGGGCACTTCATGAGGAAAAAAGATGATTCTGAGCTTAAGGTAGTTCAATGCTGCCCCAGAAAATTATTTTCCAACTCTGTCTCTGTCCACAAGTTCATACACAATGCTAGGCAGGACAGCAGAACTGACTACTAACTTCTGGTTTTTGCTTTCTAAAGGTCCAGACAGGCCATGGGGTAAAGTTTGAGAACTTCCAGTTGCAGCTAAAGTAACAAGTATGATACTCTCAGTAACATAATGTTGATGCAAATTGCTCTGCAAAACCAAACCAAAGCGCCTCTGACTGGTGAGATCTTACACTTTGGACCCCCATTTATGCTTTAGTTGTCTTTTTTTTTTTTTTAAAGGGAATAATATACACTTATCAGTGGGATATTCGGATCAGTCACCAAAGGGAGCTGCTCTGGAGCTGGCCTGACCCGCTGCAGAGCAGCAGATATTGGCACACAGGGGCTTTTCCCAAAAAAGCCAAGGAATGCCAGGGGAGTGAAGATACGCCCCCAGGAGCCGGCATCTCTCTCAGGAGATGCTGATGTGGCCTGGGTGTTGCCAGAGCAACGGCTGTCCCTCCCACCCCTACAAAAACCAGCCTGGGGAGCACTACCGACCGGGAGCGCAGAGAACAGGGCACGACGTGGCAGCTTGCACGGCGGTTCACGAGGAACGGCACGGGAGAAGGGCGCAGTCACCCTGCCCGCTCAGGGGTGAGTTTAGCTGTGGCCATCACCCTCTTGGAAGGAGCTCAGCGATGGCAACCACCCGGCGGGAGGCTGAGTCCTCTGCACTCGGTAGGAGGGACGTGGCAGCGCAGACGGAGCTCCCACAGAAAGACGTGGCTGTCCAGGTCTCGGGCTGCGGCGAGTGCCTGAGCCATTCCCTGGGAAGGGACGGCAGTGGTGGAAACCGCTGTCTGAGGTGTGAGCAGGTGGATGATCTGCTCAGCATGGTCACAGAGCTGTGAAAGTGGAAAGGTTAAGGACCATTAGGGAGTCTGAGAAAGAGAGAGACTGGTGGTGTCAGGCACTGCCCGACCTGAAGCAACAACAGGAAGAGCCAAAAAAAGAACCCCAAGACAAAGGGGATTCTGTATCCTGACCCCATCAGGCAGAAGGCAGTAGCTTAAAGAGAAGCCAAGAATGGGAGCAAGTCCGTGCTTAGAGCAGCAGGTGACCCCCCTCCTTGCCCACTTCGCCTCCCCAGGTGCCTCTGCACAACACGTATAATGCTCTGGACATGGAAGGCCCATCGATGGATGATGAGGCTGATGGTCCATCTGCACTGGAGGTGTTGCCAGGGTCAGAAAGGACAACCCCCCGTATCACAACCACCTCCTCAATGAAAGACAGGTAGTAGTTACAGGCAACTCCCATTTAAGGGGAACAGAAGGACCGATATGCTGGGCAGACCCTCCTCTCAGGGAAGTCTGCTGCCTCCCTGGAGCCCGGGTTAAGGACATCGCTAGGAAACTTCCCAGCCTGATACGGCCCTCAGGCTACTACCCATTATTGCTCTTCCACGTGGGTGGTGATGAAGCTGAAAGACGAAGTCCAAGGGCAATCAAGAAAGACTTCAGGGCCCTGGGACAGCTGGTAAGAGGATCTGGGGCACAGGTTATCTTTTCTTCCATCCTTCCAGTTGCGAGCAGTGACACTGGAAGAAGAAGATGCATCCAATCAATACATGGCTCCACAGCTGGTGTCATCGCCACAATTTTGGCTTTTTTGACAATGGGACGGGCCACACAGCACCAGGCTTGCTGGCGCCAGATGGGATTTGCTTTCTCAAAGGGGAACAAGGGTCTTTGCACAACAGCTAGCAGGGCTCATTGACAGGGCTTTAAACTAGATTTGAAACGGGAGGGGAATAATATCAAGCTTGACAAAGATATGCTGCAAGCACCTGAAGAGCAGCAGGAAGGAATTACAGACACTCCAGCCAGGAAGTCAGATTCATCGGGGGCCCAAATTAAATGCCTCTATGCAAACGCACGCAGCATGGGGAATAAAAAACAGGAGTTAGAAGTGTGTGCTCACCTGCAGGAATATGATCTTATTGGCATCACAGAGACATGGTGGGACGAATCCTATGACTGGAGTGTCAGAATGGAAGGATATAGGCTCTTTAGGAATGACAGGCAGAGGAGACAAGGAGGAGGTGTCACCTCTGTGTCAAAGATCAGCTGTAGCATAAGGAGCTCTACCTGAGGATGGATGAGGAGCCAACTGAGAGCTTATTAGTCAGGACTAAAGGGAGGGCAGGGACAGGTGACACTATAGTGGGGATCTGCTATAGGCCACCTGACCAGGAAGACCAAGTGGACGAGGACTTCTACAGACAGATAGGAGCCGCCTCACGTTCACGAGGCCCAGTCCTCACCCCAATACCTGTGGGAGGGACAACACAGCACGGTGCAAGCAACCCAGGAGGTTCCTGGAATGCATGGATGATAACTTCCTTCTCCAAGTGATAGAGGAACCAACGAAGAGAGGTGCTTTGCTGAACCTTGTTCTCACCAACAAGGAGGGGCTGGTGAGGAATGTGACACTCAGGGCAGCCTTGGCTGCAGTGATCATTAAACGGTAGAATTCAAGATCCTTAGGGAGGCAAGGAGGGTGCTCAGCAAGCTCACTACCCTGGATTTCAGGAGAGCACATATCGGCCTCTTCAGGGATCTCCTTGGTAGAGCACCACGAGATGAAGCCCTGGAGGGAAGAGGGGCACAAGAGAGCTGGTTAATATTCAAGGATCACCTCCTCCAGGCTCAGGAGCGGTGCATCCCAACAAAGAAGACGCCAGACAGGAACACCAGGAGGCCTGCATGGATGAACAAGGAGTTCCTGGACCAACTGAAACACAAAAAGGAGGCCTACAGAGGGTGGAAGCAAGGACAGGTATCCTGGGAAGAATACAGAGCGATTGTCCGAGCAATCCGAGATCAGGTTAGGAAAGCTAAAGCCCTGATAGAGTTAAATCTGGCCAGGGACATCAAGGGCAACAAGAAAAACTTTTCTAGGTATGTCAGTGATAAAAAGAGAACTAGGGAGAAAGTGGTCCCTCTCTGTAAGGAAACGGGGGACCTGGCCACCCAGGATATGGAGAAGGCTGAGGTTCTCAACGACTTCTTTGTCTCAGTCTTCACTGGCAAAATCTCCAGCTGCACAGCCCAAGTCACAGCAGGCAAAGGCAGAGACTGGGAGAATGAAGAACCGCCCACTGTAGGAGAAGATCAGGTTTGAGACCATCTAAGGAACCTGAAGGTGCACAAGTCCAAGGGACCTGATGAGGTGCATCCGCGGGTCCTGAGGGAACTGGCAGATGAAGTTGCTCAGCCACTATCCATCATATTTCAGAAGTTGTGGCAGTCTGGCGAAGTTCCCAATGACTGGAAAATGGGAAACATAGCCCCCATCTTTAAAAAGGGGAAAAAAGAAGACCCAGGGAACTACAGGCCAGTCAGTCTCACCTCTGTGCCTGGCAAAATCATGGAGCAGATCCTCCTGGCGACTATGCTAAGGCACGTGGGAAATAAAGGGGTAATGGGTAACAGCCAACATGGTTTCACTAAGGGCAAATCGTGCCTGACTAATTTGGTGGCCTTCTATGATGAAGTTACAGAATTGGTGGATAAAAGAAGAGCAACTGACATCATCTACCTGGACTTGTCCAAAACATTTGACACTGTTCCACATGGCATCCTTGTCTCTAAACTGGAGAGACACGGATTTGACAGATGGACCACTTGGTGGATAAGGAATTGGCTGGATAGTCGCACTCAAAGATTTGTGGTCAATGGTTCGATATCCAAGTGGAGACCAGTGACGAGTGGTGTTCCTCAGGGGTCAGTACTGGGGCCAGTGCTATTTAACGTCTTTGTTGGAGACGTGGACAGTGGGATTGAGTGCACCCTCAGCACATTTGCTGACGACACCAACTGTATGGACACGCTGTAGGGAAAGGATGCCATCCAGAGGGACCTGGACAGGCTGGAGAGGCGGGCCTGTGAGAACCTCATGAAGTTCAACAAGGTCAAGTGCAAGGTCCTGCATGTGGGTCGGGGCAATCCCATGCACAAGTACAGGCTGGGCGGAGAATGGATTGAGAGCAGCCCTGAGGAAAAGGACTTGGGAGTGCTGGTGGATGAGAAGCTCAACATGAGCCAGCAGTGTGCATCGGCAGCCCAGAAAGCCAACCGTATCCTGGACTGCATCCAAAGCAGCGTGGGCAGCAGGTCGAGGGAGGGGATTCTGCCCCTCTGCTCTGCTCTCATGAGACCCAACCTGGAATACTGCCTTCAGCTCTGGAGTCTCCAACACTAGAAGGACATGGAGCTGTTGGAGCGAGTCCAGAGGAGGCCACGGAGATGATCTAAGGGCTGGAGCCCCTCTGCTATGAAGACAGGCTGAGAGAGTTGGGACAGTTCAGCCTGGAGAAGAGAAGGCTCTGGGGTGATCAGCCCAGAGCAGCCTTCCAGTACTTAAAGGGGTCCTACAAGAAAGCTGGAGAGGGACTTTTTACAAGGGTATATGGTAATAAGACAAGGGGCAATGGCTTTAAACTGAAAGAGGGGAGATGTAAATTAGATATAAGGAAAAAAATTTTTACAGTGAGGGTGGTGAGGCACTGGCACAAGTTGCCCAGAGAAGCTGTGGCTGCCCCATCCCTGGAAGTGTTCAAGGCCAGGTTGGATTGGGCCTTGAGCAAACTCATGTAGTGTAGAGTGTCCCTGCCCATGGCAGGTCAGTTGGAACTGGATGATCCACTGGAGCAAGGGACAATGGTGTAAGGGCTCCTGCTCCTTTAAGAGAAGCGGCAGTAACAGAACTGACCTGCACCCCCCCATTCCCTGCCCCCTGCGCTGCTGGGGGGAGGAGGTAGAGCCGGGAAGAAGAGGCAAAGGGGGGGAGTGGTGTTGTTTTTAAGACCTGGCCTTGTTTTCTTGTTACCCTCTCAAGTAACCGTTTTTGTGTGCTTTTCTCTTTGTAGGTAGCTGTTAATAAATAGTTTTGCATTAAGAAAAAAGCCTCTTTTGCCCAGGACCGTGGTTTGTGGGTGCTCCTCTGTTCCTGTCTCGACCCTCAGCTCTTCTATTTTTCTCCTCTCCATTTTACTGGGGTGGGAGAGCTGTGTGGGGTTTAGTTGCCGGATCGGCCTAACCCACGACAGTCTTTTTTGGCGCCCAACGTGGCGCTTCACCCTGTTCCAGTGGATCCCCTACTCACGGCGAAAGCGTGAATCCTGCCCGCTGGGGGGCAAATCCTTACCCCATCGGATTTGCCCCAAGTGCGGGCTTTACCAGCCCTGGGCTTTTAAGGAGCTGTGGCCACTCGCCCTGCCGTGGGCCATCACACAGACTGTAAATGCCTCCGGCGTGGGGCGGCACAGCGACCCGAAACGCGGCTCCGCACGGACTGAGATGCGCAAATGGCCTCGCCCCGTGCCCGGGAGTCACAACAGGCTCCGGCTCGGGCATCTCCTTTAACCAAACCCCTCCCCACCGGCGGGGGCATCCCACGGACTCGAGATGCACCGTGCTCAGGCTCTGGCATCTCTTCTTGATGTGGGTCCTCCATGGGCTGCGAGTGGGTCTCTGCTTGCCCCACCGAGGGCTGTTTGCAAAGGGGCTGCTGGCAAGGGGGGCTCAGCCGCGGCACACGCTGTTCCGTCCCATCTTCACTGACCTCTGATCTGTGCGGCCGTTTCTCTCAGATCTCAGCCCTTTCGGGGTGAACTCGGCCCGGTGGGCGCCCCGGCAGCGGGGCTCTCCCCGAGTTCCCCAAGCGGCTCCGCCGCCGCCATCCTCGACGGGGCGGGCACCGACCCGGCCGGGAGCCGGGAGCAGGGGCCGTGCCCCCCTCCCATCTCCTCGCTCCCGGGCACAGGCACACACCTTTCCGGTTCCTTTGTCCGACGTCAATGGGGCAATTCGCAGAGGCGCCGATTGGCTCAAGCCCCGAGGGGGATGGGAGTCCGGTGTGATGGGCAGCTTCTGCCACCCGGACCTCCCCCCCACTTCAAACCATGACATACCTACACATCAAAAGAAGACAAGAAAAGTAATCCTGAATAATTGTCTATCCTCAAAATGAAGAAGCAAAGTTCTATGTAAAAATGTATTTTTATACTGGAAGATCATGTGTCATAACATATACATAAATCGGACTGAATAAGGCGATACTAAGTTTCTCAACTTCGCATCCTTAATAACTTTTTTGCATAGGGCTTTTGTTTTGTGGAAGTGATAAAATGTCTCGGGCATTTGCCAGCCTCATTAGAAAATAAATATTTGCAGATTGGTCTTGGCCCAGTAAGCACAATTTAATTAACAAAGCAGTGAATTATTCATAAAAGAATATCCAGGGCTTCCTTGTTCGGCTGTCTGTAGACTCTATCTGAAGAATTGCAGTCACTGTAGTTTACCTGTCATGGTCTGATGAAGAGTTGTACGATCTAAACTCTGTTCCAACTGCCTCATTTAGAGAGAGTTGGTACCAGCAGAGTCTGTCACTGCTGCTCTGTGCTCTCTCCTCCAGCTGTGGTGATACCTTGCTTCAGTTCCTCCCTGATCACAACTGCATTCTGGTTATTCGGCGACAGGTTTTACAAATGTTTAATATCAGTTTTACATTTCTTTAATAGCTATATGAGGAGGGTATTGTAAGTAACCCATATGTATTTTCTTTCAAGGTTAACTTTGGCATCTTCTTAAAAATTCTCAGGGTGCTGGTTTCCAAACTAAAAGCTCAGCAGATGAGCTTTCATGACTACAAATACAGGTATGTAATAAATAACAAAGAACTCCCAGCCCTTTTTTCTCTCAACATCAGAAGGTTGCCAGTCTGCCTTTGCAGACCATGCATTCACCTACCACCACCGGACGTAACAGATATTCCGACAATATAAGAAAGCCACCTGGGGAAATAGACTCCACAAACATTTTCTTATCTGAGAAGTAAAGGCAGGTCAGCACCTGTGTGCTGAGAATTATGGGCATTTTCTCAAGGACTTTGCAATGCAGTAAGATGTCTGGTACCCTCACCATACACATGTGGTCTCTATTGCTGTGACATATTTTGTAACTTGAGTGTGACAAAAGGTCCTCAAAAGATAAAGTGTAGATTTGTGGGACATTCCTAAGTAACATTAGCATTTCGGATCTACCTTTTTTTACAGACCAAGACACTGTTGACTCGACAATGTCCCTGGTCTTCTTGTAAACCCAAATGAGAACATTACCCTTAGCCTGTACTCTTGCAGGCCCCAGTAAGGGCTCTCTTGGCCAGAGTCTCATCATGTCTTATGTAAAGTCCTGGAGTTGGCCTTTGCATAAACATCTTCTCACTTTGTGGGAACAGCAAGGACAGGCTGGTCTGCAAGGAGTTAATGAAGTAGTGAAAACTGCACTTAAATCAATGGAAACCTGAGAATTTGTTAACTGCCTTCCAATCCCACTTCTTTCCAGTTCTTAATATCTTTAATTAAAGCATTGTGAATCCCTGTCTGCTACTACAGTCCTGCCTTACTAAGATGAATTATTTTATTGTCTAACAGGACTGGGTAGGGGGAAGGAGGGATGGAAATTTCACTACCAACTTCCTATTAAATTCCAGTATTAAATTTCCAACAGGAGCATATTTCCGTTTCCTTCAACATTCGAGGTCCAAAAGATCTCAGCTATGTTCTCCAAATTGCTACAGGAAGATTGTTGTAATCATAGTCAGAGACAGCACCTGTATTTAACATTGGCTAATGTTTTGCATTATATTCTCTTTTTTACTGCTTTTAATTTTGCTAAACTTTCAAAGATTCAAGCTATTTCTCACATTGCAAGTCTTCCTCAGAACTCACTTTCTTTTGAGACCTCTTCTTTCATCCATGCAAAGATGTTTCCAGACTTGTTAAAGAAGATTCTCTTCCATAAACATTATTCTGGTTGTATTTTTTTAAAAGTAGATGACTGTTGACAGTACCGCAGAAACTTTCTATGCAGCTACACAGTTTTTGGCAGTGGTAGGAAGGTCTAAGAACCCTGTTAACAGGCCACTCATATTTAGCTATGTAAATGTTTTTCCGTTGCCTAGCAGCTTAAGTTTTATGATATTGGCCTTCCTGTTCAATTTCTTGTCCCTAACCTTTCACCTTAAACCCAAAGCCAAGATTCCCTCCTATATAGGCTTTTTCGATAGTGTGCTTCAAAATTCCTATCTGGGAATTTGTCCTCAAAATCACAAAATTACTAATACTATTCTGAAGTCAGAATATTGAAGGAATATTTCTCGAATAATTTCTTTGTAGCTGAATTTTTGATTTTTCCACCAAAGATGTTGAAAAAAATACTATAATCAAACATTTTCTTTTTAAGATTGGCGAGATCTACACTTGTTCTGATTCCGCTCTTGGGCATCCATGAGTTTTTATTTACCTTCATCACTGATGAACAGGTGGAAGGACTTTCAAGACATATAAGACTTTTCATTCAGCTGACAATGAGCTCATTTCATGTAAGTACTCTTTTATAAGTGTTGTTTTTAGAGATCATAGATCAACATGTGCATGTTGCTGACCTATAGATACCACAAATAAACAATATTCTTATTTAATATTATGCTTCAACCTTTAATGTCTCTAAATACACTATTACTGTGACAAGGAAAAAACTTCAAAACCTGCATTTTCAAAAGATCGTAGTCCTAAACACCAAAAAAGGAGTCTGACACATTGAGAAACAATGTGTCTTGTATTGTCTGGTAATGGGTAACAGTTTGTCACAGATCCCTGTTCTGAAAACAGGATTGAAGTTGTCTATTTTAAATGTTTCATGCAACTTAATTCCTAGAAAGCACTGTATGACTTTTTTAAACAAGATTTTCAGGTGATTTGTTGATGTTGGAGTCACACTGAGGAGAAAGTTGGTTCTGGACTCATCTTTTTCAGTGTATAGTACATGTCCAGCATACTTCAAACACACCACAATGACCTTGTTGTTGTGCCCCTGTACAAAGAAAGAACAATCAAGACTCTATACCAGGAGATGCAAGGATCAGCTGCACTTTAGCTTTGGTAGTTGGGGCAGTCAGCTCATGTCTGACATACCACTGACACAGCGGGCCTGTGGGCCAGTCCTTATCTCTTAGGACGTTTTCCAAAAGGAGTTGAACAGAGACTGTGTGGAATTCGGGGCAGTTTCATGAAAGGAAACACAGATCTGAATGCTGTGAGAACAGCGAGCAATGTTAAAACACTTGCTGTGAGGAGAAGCATGTGAAGGATAAGCAGGAGTTGTGTGTTGTTCCAGCCTAGAGGACACACTCTGGGTATGCTTAGCAGACTAATGCCCTCAAGCAAGTGCACTGAAAACATTGTTCTCCTACAAGAACCTTGTCAGGACCATGACTCACTGGAATTGTGTTCTATTTGGTAGTTGTAACAAAGGTACTTCCACGTAAGCCTAGAGAAAAACTTCAAGACATTTTTATGGCAAAACCATGCCTACATACTTCAGGCCTCCATAGTTCACATATAGGCATCAGAGATGACATGTAAGACGCCCTTTTGAAGACCTCAATTTAAGGTTTCTGTCTCTTTCATGGGTTTAAGTATAAATTCAACTAAGCACTTAATGCATCAGAAGTGCAACATAGAAAGCCACTGTGAATTCAGTGCACAGGCACCAGTAAAAAAGTCTACTTTTGCACACTAGACCCCTGATAAGCGCACTCCTCTGGGAAATGGAGACAGCACAGTCCCCAGCCAGGGGATGGTTTAACCTCTTCCAGAGAAGTGCCCAATAAGGCTGAGGCAGCACTGTTGCTCTTGCCCAAAGCAAGCTGTGTAAACCAGCAACCAAAAATGAAAAATGAACTGAGAGGAAGGAGGATGAAAGAAAATTTGAACCTATGGCTTAGTGGTCAGAGCAGCTGTCTGGGAAAGGGACACTTTGAGGCCTCAGTGTCTGCCCCTGAGCGTTGGTATCATTCACATCAAATAACTATAGGTTTAAAAAGGTACAAGAAAATTAAAGCAATCAGAGAAGCAAGGAGAACATCTCAGCACTTGCCTTACTCATCCTTTGCTTCCACTCACAGCCTCGTGAGTCATGGCAGTAGTCAATATTAATCTGCCTTGATTCAAGAGAAGGTGCAGATATGCCTCCACCCAGAGAGGCTGGTAGCTAGGTGACTGCTGTAGGGCATGGCTGTGCCTGTGGTGAAGCACTAGGTATTTCTCATACTTTCAGGTTATTGGGCAAAATTTGTGATGTATGACAACAGCCAGCTTCTTTTTTGAAGAACAGCGCATTGACCCACTGACTATATCTAAATCCTTAACATAGGTGTTTAAATTCATGCAAGGAATAACTGAAGCATTTACATTTTCTGCTTTGTTGTTTTTTTCTTGGTTGCTTTGCATTCCAGCTTCCAGTTACTAGGCTATTGTGAGTCCCAGTCTCAGTGCCCAGTGCCCCATCCTCCATCCCATTCACAATATACAAGAGCTTAGCACATAACTTGACACTTGAGAAAAATTGCACTTGTGTAGGCCTAAGTAGTCTATCTTGGGCATTTAACTCCCCACTGAACATAGTTTCCTAACCCTTAAATGCTTATATTTGCCATGTTCCTACTAGTTAAAGGACTTTTGGTGTTTCCTCCCAGCAACAAAAAGATTACCTCTATATTTTCCTCCCATGGTTCTCAAGATTTAAGCCTGGCAAGGTTAATACCTGTAAACCTGTGTGTCACATCTACTCTTATATCTCTATAGGGAGCTATTTTTCCTCCTGGTAATGATTTCAGCTTGATCAACAGGACAACTCTTCCCATTTTGGTTACAAATAACCATAAAAGGAGGCTCCATAAAGTTCAAGTCCTTATGGGATGCCATTCATAAATTCTATAGTTTCAAGAGAGTTTCTTTTTGACGGAATTGCCATACATCCAGTTCTCTCAGAAGGCACACAATCAGACAGCAATTTAACTTTCCTGAGCAAAGAGCTTTCTTGCTGTCTTCTGAAAGAACAAGGCAGTTCAGGAAGTACCAGCAATTCTTCAAGCAAAAGAATAACAAACAACGTTGTTTCCTGCAATACTCCATTTGAAGTGTCTGTATACAAGCTTTTCTACCCTGCAAAAATCTTAACTATGAGAATATCTGTCTTCATCCAGAGTTTGGGCTCCATTTCCCTAAAGGATGTGTTCGTTCACCATATCTGCAAAGTGACACCATGGCTTCCTATAAGTACATTCACACAAAGTACTGTACTCATGAACAAATTTCTAGAGCTAAGAGAAAACTTGTTAGTGCACTCACGTGGGTGGAACAGATAGATGGCCTAGCATTTGCAGGTGGAAAACAAGTTTGTCACCTATACAGTCAGCACAGCATTTTAGAGATGTTTATGTACTTGGCTCCCCTTCAGTCACCCTGCCTTGGTAGCGTTTAAGTAGGCAGAGACTTGAGGTAGAGTGAAGGAATGAGAGTGTAGCTCTGCGCCCTCCTATCTTGGCTGTATGCATGAAGGTGTGAAGGAGCCATGCCCCAATAAAACAGTCAGTGCTAAATAGTCCAAATTCCACATCAAGCTGTTACTGAAACCAAATTGTGAGTCTTAGATAGTATACACGTGTTTTACTGTAACTATTCAGTCCCCAGTTTGCAAAGGCTGAGAACTGGACACAGCAGTCACTCTGCAGGCACAAAGCACTGCTGCCTGCTTCAACCTGTGCTCTGCAGAATTGTTGAGTAATGACTTTTTTATGTAGTTCTCCTGTTAAACTACCTGCTTAGCAAGGTTGTCCTTTACCCTTATCTTCCTGCCTTGACCTTCTTGGTGAGACAGGACAGCAGTTTCCAGGTCTCCTTTCTTTAATGAGGTACGCAGCAATACCTCTGGCTAGAAGTCCTTACTACTCACTGACTCACTACTTTAATATATGGCTGCCCTCTTCTACAGTTTGAGAAGTCATCAAAGCATTATTGCACTTTTCCCACATTTTATGGTGAACCTTGTTTCTAACCTGTATGTGTGCACCATTGCTCTTGTCACCGAAAATCCATACAGAAACTCTCTAACACAGTTTGCAGTGTTAGAAAGTGGCACTGGTTTATTGCGGCGCCGGGTGATATCTCCTCCTGGCACGTACACCCGGCCCCTGGACAGAAACTCAGTTATACACCACAATCATGCATATTCACAGCATGTTTACATATTCATTGTTATTTTCTTAAACAATTGGTTAATTTTCGCTCTCTTTACATGTAAATTACTTCCCATGCTCAGTTCTCTTCCTCCGCCCCTTTCTTTTGGGTCTGGGCTATGTTTAGTGCAGGTGGCCCATGAGTTGGTGGTCGCCATCTCCCCCGCTGGAATTCCCTTTTCCCCACATCGCTGCTGCGCATGTTCCCAGCTCAGAAAAACATGAGAACAAGGTTTATCCATTCTCTGGGATGTTCCCTTCAAGGGCAGACAGCTCTGGATAGAGTCTCCCTTCTAATCACTTCTTCAGTGTGATTGAAGGCAGCTTCAAGGATGGTCATCTTGTTCTGTTCCTTAGGTATGTGCAAAACCACCTACTAAACCCTTCATGAAATTCTTACAAAAGTTTTAACCCCTTCATTGTTGAGTAACACTCTGGCGTATGCATGCATCAGTGCTTTGACACTGTTATTAAGGCTCTAACGAAAAATTTCTGCTACAGCTTGATGGGAAAAATGTCCAACCATGTAGAAAGGAGTTCATGCAGATCCACCACCCTAAGAGGACCTGCTGATATGATGTTGAAATACATGTTCCTCAGCTAAACGTATCCTTATTTGGAGAGGCTGCAATGACTAGATGGTATTTTAAGAAACGCAGAGTCATTTTAAGTGAAAATTTTCTTTACTGGCTTGTACGAAGAGATCTGATGTAGAAGATAGCTTACTCATCCCTGTTAGAAAACACAAAGTTCATTCCTTTCAGAGGAACATGCACATGACAGACTACATGGCATGCTTTAGAAGAAAAACTTCTTTTCAAAATACCCAAAGATCTTAGACAACGTTTATTGCAGAGTCTCTTTTTTAGATACAGCATTATTTGTGAAGGGATTAGCAAAAAAGCACATAAACTGTACACAATTACATTTGTTTAGTCTGTAAATCTTCTCAGTAGTTTTCAAAAGCAGTTAAACTGTTTTGTTAAAGATAAACAATTACCTCTGGGATCTCATCTGGAGGTTTTAACTCAAACATTTTCAAGGAGCACAAAATTAAATTCTAAGTACTGGTTCTGCAGTAGATATGATGCTTCTTTGCTTTAGAAAGTGGGATGATCTAAAAATCTTGGCTCACTGGTGCATGCAAAATACTAGTTTCTGGTGGATAAAACCCAGTTATTTAGTGAGCAATTTATCATGCTGCCATTGTCAATAGAACTGAAAAACAATTGTGCATCTATCCTTTCCTATTGGTTATTGTGCTAATGAACATTTAGTCTGAATTTCTGATTCTTCTTTTTCCCTCAAACTGATCATTTTAAAAACGTATGCCTTAGAAGTTGTGGCATACAGGAAAGTTTCCTAAGTATGAAGTTCTATGTATTGTGAAAAAAAAAAAAAAAAAAGGAATATGAGGAAGCACTAAACAAATCCGGATATAAAATGAACATCAAATATCAATAATCAAATTAATTTTCAACCTTCTGCTATGATTTTACAGTGTTTCTGCCTGTCACTGCATGTTCTGATCTTGCAGCAAACTAAATTCACATAGGGATTTACAAACTTAAATTCAACACAGAGCTGCCACTAGTATTCACAAAGTCCTCTCCTAATCTGGTGAGTTTTTGCCTTTCTCGCAGGGGGTATCATCAGGCTTAGCAGTCACGGGACTTAGCAGCACCGTGTAGTTTAGATCCTATTTCTGCTTGTGGTGTCTGTGAGGCCAAAACCAGAGCTTGTGCTCAGAACACAAAAACACCCAGTAAAAACATTTTCATGGACTTTCTACCCCAAAAAAGAGAACTATCTACAGGTGCAGAAGGAGTTCTGCATAAGAAGCTGATTTTAAGCTACTAAATTTGTATTTATCCATCTCCAAGGTTTCTCAGTCTTTTATAACTACTATTCTAAAATTTATCCCCATAGTAAAATATCATCTGTTATGAACTCTAATGACCATAGTATTTTGTGATTTTTTTTTTGCATATTTCTGTGAAATAATTTAGATGCAGAGGATAATTTAAAAGTTACCTTGATACATGACAAATTACCTATATCTTGCTATCACAACCCAGGTGAAGCATGAAATATAGTAGAGATAAAATACATGGAAAAAAAAATTGTGATTGTTGTTCCTCCTGCCCTGATTTCCACTGGTGTGGCAGATAAACTGTTCTTTTTCACACTTACTGCTCATATGCTTAAGGAATTAATAGATCCAAAGCTTTCAGGATCACTAGGAAATTAACAGTAGGCTCAAAATGTTATTGGTTAATGCTAGATATAATAAAAATATCGATGTTGCTGTGTATGTGAATTTCTTTTTAAGCATTGGTCTGAGAAAAACAAACATTTCTGGAAAAGTATGAGTGTGAAAACAATTGAATGATCGCAGCTGTATATTATATGGTTATGACACCTTCATACTTGTGATATGAACATTGCCTTGGGACTGATAGTCAACAGGATTTATTCTCTTCATCAGAACTTGTGTCATAGATGTGTTTAGACGTACCAAAAGAAGTGCATTTCCTGAAGCAATGGTAATACATCTCCTTGTTTGTTTCAGATTGTTAGGCTGAGATGCATGCATGTAAGATGTTTTGCTCTGAGATCAAAGGCAGACAGAGAAGAGTTAAATGGAAAAATAATTTTGAAGTTGGTTTAAAACAAGTTTTATCTCTATGATTTAATTATTTTTCAAAACATGTTTATTTAAATCAACTTCAAAGGAAACATGGCAATTCAAAATAGCCATAACTAGCACTGATCACTTAATATATCACTAATTTTTAAAAATCATCCAAATGAGATCCCTCTCAGTAGTCTCATTCACAGATTCAAACAAGCACAGATAATATGAGACTCTAAGCTGCGTTATTTTATTTTAACATGTTTAAATATAGCCATAATCACAGTATAACAGCAGTAGTTTGAAAAAAAAAATGTGGTAGCAAAGTGAAAAAAACGTGGAATATCAAGCGGGATCTATAGTCTCTGTTCTTCAGCATCTGCACAAAAATACCCGCAAATGTGCCCTACATTTGCTAATGCACCATATAAAAACAAGTACATGGGTACTTCAATAACAAGTAAATACAGGCAACTAGTTTCCTTTTTGAAAATTAAGAAACGTTGTTTATACTGTGGCTTTAACGCTAATGTCATCTTCAAACTAAAACTTCAGGTATTTCCTGTATACTCTAACTTTTTCCTCTTACTTTCTTTTACAGGGTTTTTTTGTAGCAGTTTTATACTGCTTTGCTAATGGAGAGGTAAGAGAACGTTATGAGAAAAGTTTTTAGTTGATTAATGAAGTACACTAATGACACAAGAAGGATGAACACACTGACTAGCTCTGCTTATTCGAGAGCATGCATTCTTTTGAACTGGTAGAGTTGCTTTATGTAAACACAGCAACAAGACCTCTCACAGGTTTGGGATTCAAATGCAAAGTATTTCCACTGAAGCTTGAGTGACTATAACACTGTGGAGGTACTGATACCCTGAGGTGTCTGAAATACCAGTGAAGGCTTATGTTCAGCCACCTGAACCCCACTTCTTTAATCACAGACTTCACGTTTGGTCAGGCTAAACCATCTCTCAGTTTACCCCTAAAGTCCATGTGAAGCAACCAAATTTGGAGTGCTTTAGTATCTTGGACAACCACATGTTGAAAAAATAATTTCATGCATGCACTGCTCAGGACATCTCTAAACTTGATGTGAGGAGATTCCTTGTCTGGGACTTGTTTCCTGTTAAGCCTCAAGGGACAGCTGGGGGTGCAATTTGCTCCTTGGCAGGATCTAGGCACATCAGTGATGGCTCTTATGCAAGGAGATGACAGCAGAGAAAACTAACCTCCTGTCCAGTGCAGAATGAAGACTGAATTCAGACCAGGTTGTTCTGGGATTTGTCCAGCTGGGCTTCGAACTGCCCCCAAGGACAGAGGTTCCACCAGCCCTCTGGTCCTCTGTCCCAGTGCTTCACTGTACTCAGGAGGAAACATCTTTACCATATATTGTTAGAACTTGCCCTATTTATGATAACTATCTCTTGTGTCCCTACCAAACACTTCCGTAGAGTGTCTGGCTCCATCTCCTTCATGATCTCCTCATAGGCAGTATTTAGGCCTTCAGCTTGAACCAGCCCCATTGACTCAGCTTCTCGTCATAGGGCAAGCACTCCAGCCCTGACTTCTGCTCATAAGTTCAAGCTTATCAACAGAGTTCTTGTACTGGGCTCCCGAAATTAGATGCAGTATCCAGAGGTAGTCTAGCAGTTACTGAGTAAAGGACAACAATCACTTCTCTTCATCTACTGGCTCTGCTCTTGCCTATACAGCCCAGTGCTTTCATCGCCATCGCAGCTGCCTGCTGCCTTTGCATTATCACACCGACTTGCTACAAGCTACCTCAGAAGATGACGCTATGTAGGCTGTGGAATTAATCTCACTTAATTTTAAATATTTTCCAATTGAATCTCGCTGTCTGTACTTCCCTTATATGTGGTCCGGGTGCAGGCCTTCACTACTTGCAATAAACAGACAGTATCCAGTGTCAGGAGCACTTAAGCGCCTGGCACAGCAAGCTGGCATGGTACACAATACATTGACACAGGTACATGAACTTGGACACCTTCTTAAGGTCACCAGTGAAACAAATGATGTGGGCTTTATACAAAAGGGAGGCTATATGTTCCTAATATTTAACGAGGAAATCTGGAGCAATTTCGAAACTACTTAAATAAAAAAGAAAGCTGGCACTTGTCTGCAATACAGGAGTACCTGTCTAACATTTGTGAAGGGCACAGAACTGCTATCATCTCTCAACAGCAGTTGCTCTTTTGGCCTTCTACCTCCTGGTCCAGCTCAGCTCTCAGGCCAAAAGCCCACTGGTTGGAGCAAGGGCACATCCCGCTCCCCTGCGAGGGCGAGAGCCTGCGCTCCATCTGCAGCACTCGCTCGGGTAGTGCAGGCAGCAGAGCACCCAGTGCTGAGGAGATGAGGCAGACTGCCAGATAAAAAGCTTTAACAAAACAAACCAGATGTGCAAGCACAACACTCCAGCAAAGCTGCGTGGTTCTCATTTCCACAGCCCTCGGGCTTTCCTCCTGCGCACTTCGTCAGGCTGCAAACATGAAAGTCACTCGAGCTCTCCCGCAGACACACGTTGAGATCGCGATGTATCAGAGACCCAGGGGCTGGGAAAAACTCTCCTAAGTTAGGGTGAGGAAGGCAGACTCTTAAGATCGACTTAGCAAACAAGTCTGTTTCCACCCTACAAGGACCTCGCCAGGTGTGAGGTGCACCCCAAAGGGGCAGGGAGCTCAACACTTCCACAGTCCCTCTAATTTCACAACTAGCGTTTGGGTTAGTGGGCTGCAGGGTGGTCACAAGACATCACTGTGGACAGACTGTCTTCTTCTCCTTGCAGGTGAAAGCAGAGCTCCAGAAGCAGTGGTCCCGTTTCCTGCTGGCAGATCCTTTTGGCTGTAAACTCTGCTTTCTTGGGGAAAACATAAAATACCTCAGGAAATGTTCACAGAAACGAAAAAAACAGCACCTTGGCAGTAAACACCACTTGTGCCTGGAGGCAAGAGAGTCCTGGGGCATGCAGTTCCAGCAAGTGCTAGTGAAGCAGAGAACAGATGGCAGCCCAGAGCCAGGCTGTGCTCTCCCACCTCGTTCACGGGCAAGCATGTCGGACAGCAGTGAAGGAGAAGTCACCACTGGAGAGACAACCGAGGAAGTCTTAGAAGAAAGCGAGATTTAGAAAGCTGTTCACTAGGACAACGCCTTCCAACAGCCGCAGTATTTTGAAAGATATTCTCTCACCTCCTTACTATACAGATCTCTGGGAGGTGCAATGCAAGGAGGAAGCAGTTAATATCCCAATTGTCCCAGTTTTCTTAATCTGAGAAAAATGTTCATCTGGTTGTTACCAATCTGTGTGGCTGGGGTAGAAAAGCTTCGTGGATCAAAAAATGCTTTGAGTTGACCAGTCTGGTAGAAAACTGATGCTGAAAGAGATATACACAGGGAAGCAGGATGTACTCTGGAAATGAGTAGACTCTGGACACACATGTTGTGTCCCAGCAGCTTCATCCATTCTTGACTGCCATGCTACTCACATAATAGAGAAGTTGTTTGCTTTTCTCTTTCGTGGGTATGTCTCATAAATAGAGATATGAGTGTAGAAGACTTCTGTCTGCAGAGTGAAACCATCCCCCATCTCAAAAAAACAGTTTCAGGCCAAATCAAATGTTTATTTTTAAATAAAATGAAAGAAAGAAAGAAAGAAAGAAAGAAAGAAAGAAAGAAAGAAAGAAAGAAAGAAAGAAAGAAAGAAAAAGAAAGAAACATTTGCTTGCATTTTTGAGCATCTTCACTCAAAGTTTAGTGCTGGAAATGTCATTATGAAACAAAAGACCAGAATATTTTCTTCGGAAAGTGCCCAAATGAAATGTTTTGATACAATTTTTGTTTGCTTATTTTTGTTTTCATTATTTTTTTGACACAAGTCACACATTTTAAAGCATATTGAGGTTTGCCCTACCTGTGGCCCAAATGACAAAATTGATTGGTGATAAGTGCTGCTTCTACTTTCCTCCCAGAGGACCTGAAATGGATAATGACATGAGATTGTGACAGCAGCTAAAGAATCTTGTGAAATCCTTCTTCCAGCACTTTACAAAAGACACAGCGAAATTTTAATTGTCATGCTCAGCTCACCCAGAGACCTAAGAAATTCAGTTGTTTGTTAATATTCTGAGTCAGTCTAAACTTGCGAACATGAGCCAATTGGCATACTGAAAGGAAAAAAGAAAAAGGCAACAGAAAGATCAGACAACAATATTTTTCTACAATATAAACATATACCCCAGGCACACACGTGTAACTATCCAGCCTGCCACTAGTTCCATAGCATTGGTTATGAATTTTTCCTGTACTTTACTGGCAAGCACCCTATTCTAACCTAAATGCCTGCAAATGCAATAAAACATATCCTGGGCAACTGGCTCTAGATGGCTCTGCTTGAGCAGAGGGGTCGGACCACATGACCTCCAGAGGTCCCTTCCAACGCCAAGCAGCTTGTGATGCTGTGAAAATACTATATGTCAAATAAATAATTTCCAGGGATGCTCATGGTCTCTATTTTGCATCTTCTCTCCATCAGGTGTCAACGCTGTGGTTACCCTTCTGATTTCCCTGCTTCTACATCTCCCCATGGGGCAGCTTTGTCCTTAGGCTCCTGCTGCCAGCTGTACAACAGCAAATGGCACTTTTTGGAGATGAGTTGCCTATATCTTCACTGTGTTGTTTGTGTAAACTAAGTTTATGCAGCTTATCACACTTACCAATACTTTTGAAAATTATTTTCACTCTACAGATGTTTAGACATGTAAACTTTACCAGTTACAATATACTGTTTTCTTGCAAAGAATAGACAAATTAATTGACTAGCACTAAGTCAAGAACACATTTGAGCTGTCACATTTCCAGTACTTTTCAATGAGCATTTTTTTTACGGTTCTGTCAGTGTTAAGAACTTAATCTTTTTAATCAATACAAGGCTGTATATTTCAGTAAGATATTAATAAAATGTAAATATTTGATCCATTATAAAATATATCTGTAGCTTTAAAAGACTCTTTACCAGAATGTGTATTCTGATTATATAGCATTTTACTGCAGTGTATTTCTCCACCACCCATTACAAGCACCAGCCACTACATATTCTGTTGACCGTGTCTCCTCCAACTTAAAAAAGACTGATTTCTTCTGTAGCTGTTGTTTAAGATATTAAAAAGCTTGAAGTGGTTTAGAATGCATTTGACTTTGTTGTTGAAAATGTGAGAACTATAAGATTTTACTGCACCTTAGTAAAATAATTTTATTTTTAATTGCATTTTAAAGTATTTCAAATGGTCAAGAAACCAGTTTTTTGTGCTCTCAACTGCAGTCCCTGATAAGTGTATTTTCTTCTCTCTGTGAGGGTTTTTTTTGCCTCTTTCAGTTTACAAAAATCAACTTTTTTATATAAGCAGACCCTGGAGGCTTGATAAAAACAATCAACACAGGAATTCCTTCAGAAAACATGTTTGTAAGTAGATAAATGAGCAATTTCATCATTAAAATATAGTATTATTTATTATATCACTAAACTACACTTGTTAAATCTGGATGGCCACACACACAATGTATCTTTACAGAAATATTACAAGCTCCTCAGTTCTAAATAAAATATCAAGCACTCTAGAAGACAGCAGCAGACTCAACAATTCAAACATGTTAGTAGAATCAGCGAAAATAGCTGCGAAAAGAATCAGTGAAAATAGCTGACTCTCCTCCTAGGCAGAAGGTCTGCAGCTAGGTATCCTCCTGGGACTTTGCTTCCAACCTCTGTAGAGCCCCAGGGCTGCAGGAGGGACACTACAGCCATAGGAGCTGATAAGAAAAGCTGCAGTAGGTCACTGGGATGTGAGACAAGCCAGACTTGCCAGGGTTCCTACAAGTGCACCGACTGGAGAGACAGAAACAGTTGGAAGAAAGGAAAAGAAATATGATCTTGCTCTGCCGAAACAAGAGGTGGAGACAGATCGACCCAAACTGGTATCTGTTTGCAAGTGACATTTTGTGTCAATTACTTATCCAATTTGCACACAAGTTAATTATCAGACAACAAATACTTTAATGTTAGCCCAGGGTTTTATGCTTGTGTAGACCTAGTAACAGGATTTTTCTCTTTATCAGTCAGCTGCTCACCTTTACTCCACAGACTTCCACTGCCTTCACCTTATGAGAAAGACTGGTGTGAGCCAAAGGCTTGTTCCCTCTAGATGAGAGAGCCCAACCTCCCACAGTCCTGGTGAGTTTGGTCTCTGCTGAGTCAGTCCATTAAGTAAGTCAAGGTGGCATATTCATGCTCAAGATCAGAGACAATCCACACTAAAACCTGACTCCCACAGCTTTCAAGTTGTCTTTGCCAAGGATTTTGCTTTCCATCAAATAGAAATAGGTATGACAAATAATTGAATTTCAAGCCCAAAATAGCTTGTGGCGTTCAACAGAGCTTTCCCATTAGAGGTAGTGGATTCGTATGAACAAGGTTTATGCAATCTTAATCATCTGCTGTAAGATATGCTATAAATTTTTCTGTTTTACTACACATAAAGCACAACCTTCCAGACACAATGTCTCCTTCTACGGCCAGAGATGTCAACTATACGCTAATTATAAATGTGTACTTACAGTCTTTGTTTAAATATATTGCTTCTACACACCATGGTCTGTGCCTCAAAGGCTCAAATAGTAAAGTACAAATACTCCATCTGGAGAGCTCTCTGTCAGTTATGCCTTAGAAACAATAATACTGGTTTGTATTTTTTAAAATACGGAATAAATCCAGTAGATTAAGAGACGTGCCAGTTCTGCCATATTTGATGTTCTCACTTCCCAAGGCAGCAGATAGAGGTAAGGCAAAGAGTCACACACGTGCTACCTCATTGAAGACTATGAAAAAGACAAGTTTTTTGTTGTTCTGTTTTGTTCCAGTGCAAACATGAATTTAATTTAACAACCAGGGTTTTTTTCTTTCCTTTTTTTTTTTTTTTTTTTTAAGGAGAGGAAAGACAATTTTAATAAAATAGTTAAACATAATATCCTATGATAACTTGTGCTTAAGCTGCAATCATCTTCCCTCTAGGATGTTGAGGCTGGGATGTGAGGAGGTCTATCTTAGCTACTGACCAACCTATGGCATAGTAATGGTATTCCTACGCCTCCAGCCTCAGATACAGGAGATGAAAAAGGTGATGACACATCTCTGGGTCTATTTGGACATCCCATACACCTGTGCCTGATGCCAGAACTGGAGGAAGTGAATTCCTACCAGCAGACATGTACCTTCTTCAACAGTCTTGATATTTGTGAGTGCTCAGTATTCAGTGGAAACTGAAGACAACCTTGAGTGTGTGGGACAGCAGTAGGATGAGAAATGCCAAACCATGACATAGCTCCTCAGGAGGCTGTAGGCCACAACTTCCGGGGCATAATCTCCTCACTCCAGGCTGATGTCAACTTCTTCACCTGCACGGTAAATCAAACCTCTTCCACTTGAGTACTTTTGTGTTTTGCAAACTGTTGTCTCTTGGTCTACTCCTCTGATGATATCCCTCTAGGATTAGCATCTGATGTTGCTGACACTCTCCATTGCAACAGTCAAAGCTTCAGGGATTTTCTTAACTTTTTCCCGTATCTTACCTCCCAGTAAGAGGAACTCTGTGATCTGTGAAATTCTTCCTGACATTAGTACTTTTTTTTTTTAAATCAAGAATATTTTACTGACATCGTCTTTTTCAGCTTTCATAGCAACACAGTTCTGGATTTTTAATTATTTCTTTTCAGCCTGCCATTCCAAATCTCACAAGCCATCTGCTGCGCTAAATGTCATGTCACGTTTAGGTATCTTTGCAGTCATTCCTGTAGCCACACAGAACTACAGTGAGAAGCAGTTGCTTGTAAACCGTGTCATTGCAATTAGCTGCAGGAAATTAAATTGGAGCTGCCACATAATCAGGCTTCAAAGGCTTGAAGGCTCAGTTTCCCTGCGTATCATGCTCATCACATTGTAATGATTATTTTCTCCCATCACAGCCAAATCCCCACTGCTCTCCCTGTTTGCTGTTCAGCTTGTTTCTCTGCCTTCCCCAGAGCTAGCTCTGAATTTAAGCCCAGCAGCATCTTTGCAGACAGCCCTGGGCTGTTCATCCTCTCCCAGTGGCCGCCCTCTTCCACACGTGTATCTGAGTGCCTCTGGCACTAATAGAGAGTCCTGTCTACCCAGCATGCCATGTGTGTCTACCCAGATGCCAAAATTCTGTTTGATTTTACCATGTTCCACATGGGTCCATCCCTCACAGTGTCACAATTTTCCTGCCTGGAGGACCGTATGATTGCCAGAAAATGGCACGATTTGCAGGGAGTTTGGGCCTGCCGGAATGTGGAGAGCTGACTCCATGTGGTGTGTAGCACTAACCACAGACAGCATATGGGCCACATCAACAGCAGAGATGATGAGGATGACCAAGTGCTCCTGGCTTCCTCTCCTCCCTCGTGTTTAAAGGCTGGTGTGTAGGTCTGCCTCTGTGTAATACTTGGGGATTACAGTTTGTTGTAGTGCAGAGTCCTCTCTTCAGGCAGACAGTGAAGCTTAGCAAAGAGGGTGCTAAACACCACTTAGAAGAACTAAACAAGGCAACAAGGCAGTAAAAAAAAAAATGCACCAAGACTAATGTTTTTCCTGCCTCCTTTGTCTCACAATCCCTCCTTTGGCTGGTAGCCAGAGTTTAGAGGTGAGAGGAGGCAAACGGCACACTCACATTTTAATTCTATGGGCACAATGAAACAGAAGACTGGGACTCACGATGTTTAAATTTTACACAAGATGACTTCTACCTTGCTGGATAGCTTTGGAAAAGTAGTCTCAGCTCCATGTTCAAGGCAAGGGAGTAATGGGGTCATCATTACTTAAATTCAATATGTCAGAGATTCAGACAAAAACATAAAAGTCCAAAGACAGGCTAAAATAGAATACTTTTTTTGTTTTCACTCTCTATCTTGTTATTTCCAGACCGATTCCCTGCTGTAGGTGGTTTGATGCATTTGTATGAGCATTCTTCCAGTAGCATCCTGTCGGGGTTCAGCTCAGCTGCTCCCCGCTGCCTGCAGTGCGGGGAGAGGAGAGAAATGTCACCCACGGCGCGAGGGTGGGACGGGAACGGGGGGAGCACCCACCGACCGCGGCCCCGGGCAGAACGGACTGGGCCTGGGTTCAATTGATTGACAGTTACTGGAGAGGATAACGAGAAACAAAGATCTTAAAACCAACACCTCCCCCACCGCTCCCCCCTTCCCGCGACTCCCTCCTCCCCGCGGCGCAGGGACGGGCAATGGGGCTGCGGGGCAGTGCGTCTCATGTTTGTGCCGCTCCCTTCCCGAAGGAGGAGGGCTCCCCACACTCCTTCCCTGCTCCAGTGGCTCCCCCCCTCCCGGGACAGCCCACAGGCTGCTCCGCCGTGAGCCCTTCCCGCAGGATGCGCTCCCGACCCATCGGATCGCTCCGGCGCGGCTGTCACCGCGGTCACGGTGCTGCGGGCGCTGCCGCCCGCTCCGGCGGGGGCTTCTCCACAGGCTCCGGGCGCGTCTCTGCTCCGCCGTGAGCCCCGTTCCCTGCGCCCCCCCTCGGGCTCAGCATCCCCGCCCCAGCGCGGGCTCTCCCCGGGCCGCGGCGGGGCTGTGCCCCACATCTGCCACGGCTGCGGCGGCCGCTGCCCCTCACCGCGGGCTCAGGGCGATCCCCGCCCCCCCGCGCTGCCCGCGGTCCGTGGGGCCGTTTCTCTCCGCACCCCTGGGCCCGGCGCCCCCCGCGGCCATCTCCGGCCGGTGGGGCCGGCCCGGCGCGGGCAGAGCCGCCCGGGGGTGGGGAGGGGGCAGCCCCCGCTCCCCCCGCTCTGCACTAGAGACCCGGCCTCGGCTGCGGATCCTTTGTTCCCGGCTCAAAGGGGCCGCTGGCGGAGGCGCGGATGGGCCCGGGCTGAGGGGATGGGGGTCC
Organism: Tauraco erythrolophus; assembly: GCF_009769465.1. Lineage (NCBI taxonomy): Eukaryota > Metazoa > Chordata > Aves > Musophagiformes > Musophagidae > Tauraco > Tauraco erythrolophus. Next base: position 13,893,431 of record NC_141484.1, on the reverse strand, counting down.
GGGCTGGCCAGAGGCCGGTCCGAGCGGTTCTGGGGCCCGGGAGGGGCAGGGGTGAAGCCCCTCTCCCGCTGCCGAAACCCCTTCGCACGAACGCGGCGCCCGCCCTTAAAGCCAGGAACGGGGAGCAGGGATGGCTTCGGGTCTGGGTCGCATCTGTAGGAAGTGGTACGGCAGCAGCACAAGGCTTTTATTTGTACCTTCTAAGGAATAAATAACGTACCTAAAGCCTTAAGCTTTGAGGTCTGGGGGCGATAGACAAAAATCTGAGCGGTGTCTCCGCAGATCTGTTGACATGCTCTGAGCACTGAAAAGCAGGACCCTTGTCTCTCACCCCTAGAACAGCTGTGCAAGATGGGAAGGAACACAGAGGAGTTGTGCAGTCTAAATTATTTTCTCTCATTTTCAGACACTGAGCTCAATATTCCACAACAGAAAAAAGTCACAAAAAGTAACTGACTTAATTCTCTTCTTAGACAACACATCAAGTTACACTGTAGTCTCTTTGAAACTCACAGCGCGAGATGTTGCTTCCCACCTCCTCCTCTCCTCCTCCTCTCTGCAGCCCGAGGGGAAACATGCACTGGAGGGGCAGCCTGTGCTTTGAAGCCAGGTTGGGTGAAGGCACATCCTATGCCGTGCTGTGAGTGAAGAACTGCTCAGGCACATGCCTATGCAGAATTCCTGGCTGGCTCCAGGACACCTAGGTCAATGTTTGAAAGCAGTGCATGAACCTGCAAAGGTGTGCATGTTCCTGAAGAGTCTGGAGAGCACTAGCTGTATCAAGGATGGGATCCACTCGAGGGTACTGAGGGAGCTGGTCAAGTGCTCACCAAGCCGCTTTCAATCATTTATAGAATCATAGAATCATTTGGTTGGAAGAGACTCTCAAGATCATCGAGTCCAACCATTCACCCTGCATTGTCAGGGTCCCTAAACCATGTTCCTCAACACCAAATCTACATGGTTTTTAAACACCTCCAGGGATGGGGACTCCACCACCTGTTCCAATACTTCACAACCCTCTCTGCAAAGAAATTTTTCCTGATATCTAATCTAAATTTCCTCTGGCGTAACTTGAGGCCATTCTATGATTCCCTCTCATCCTGTCATTCATAACATGGGAGAAGAGACCGACCCCCATCTCCCTACAACTTCCTTTCAGGTAGTTGTGGAGAGCGATAAGATCCCCCCTGAGCCTCCTCTTCTCCAGACTAAACGGTCCCAGTTCCCTCGGCCGCTCCCCATAGGACAAGTTCTCTAAACCCTTCACTAGTTTTGTTGCTCTCTTATGAGCAGCCCTGGCTAACCAGGGAGGTGCCAGTTGATGGGAAGTTAGCAAATGTGATACCCATCTACAAGAAGGGCTGGAAGGAAGATCTGGGAAGCTACAGACCTGTCATTCTGACCTCAGTGCTGGGGAAGGTTATGGAGCACATCATCTTGAGGACAGGACAACCAGGTGATCAGGCCCAGTCAGCATGGGTTTATGAAAGGCAGGTTCTGTTTGACTAACCTGATCTCCTTCTATGACAAGGTGACCTGCTTAGTGGATGAGGGAAAAGCCTTAGATGTTGTTTATCTGAACTGTAGTAAAGCCTTTGATGCTGTTTCCCATAGCATTTTCCTGGAGAAACTGGCTGCTCACGGCTTGGATGAGTGTACCCTTTGCTAGGTAAAAAACTGGCTGGATGGCTAGGCCCAAAGAGTTGGAGTGAATGGATTTAAATCCAGTTGGTGTCCGGTCATAAGTGGTGTTCTCCAGGGCTCAGTATTGGGGCCACTTCTGTTTAATATCTTTATCAATGATCTGGACAGTGGGATCACCCACATCCAGCACCCTCAGTAAGTTTACAGACGACACAAAGCTGGGCAAAAGTGTTGATATCTTTGAGGGTAAGGAAGGCTCTACAGGATCTGGACAGGCTGGATTGATAGACCAAGGCCAATTGTATGCGGTTCAACAAGGCTAATTGCCAGGTCCTGCACTTGAGTCACAACAATCCCATGCAAGGCTACAGGCTTGTGGAAGAGTGGCTAGAAAGCTGCCCGGCAGAAAAGGACCTAGGGATGTTAGTCAACAGTCAGCTGAATATGAGCCAGCAGTGTGCCAGGGTGGCCAAGAAGGCCAATAGCATCCTGACTTGTGTCAGAAATAGTATGGCCAGGAGGAGTAGGGCAGTGATTGTCCCCTGTACTCAGCACTGGTGAGGCCACATTGCGAACACTGATCAGTTTTCAGCCTCTCACTACAAGACAGACATTGAGTTGCTGGAGCGTGTCCAGAGAAGGGTAACGAAGCTGGTGAAGGGTCTGGAGCACAAGTCTGATGAGGAACGGCTGAAGGAACTCAGGGTTGTTCAGCCTGGAGAAAAGAAGTCTGAGGGGAGACCTTCTTGCTCTCCACAACTACCTGGAAGGAGGTTGTAGCGAAGTGGGGTTCAGTCTCTTTTCCCAAGTAACAAGCCATAGGACAAGACAAAATGATCTCACCAGGGGAGGTTTAGATTGGATATTGGTAAAAATTTCTTCACTGAAAGGGTTGTCAAAATTGCAATAGGCTTCCCAGGGAAGTGTTTGAGTCACCATCCCTGGAGTTATTTAAAAGATGTGTAGATGTGGCGCTTAGGGACATGTTTTAGTGGTGAACTTGGTAGTGCTAGGTTTATGGTTGGACTTGGTGATCTTAAAGGTCTTTTCTAACTTAAAAATTCTATGATTCTAAGGAGACACGTGTCCATACATCAGTCATCTCACCTCCCCATACACTTGTTTAAGCAGAAAGAAGCCCTGGTCTCTGAGTTGGAAAGAAATCAACAGTGTCCTCCAGTCAAGCCCCTAGTCTTGGGGTCTGGAGAGGCCCAGAGACCTCAGTCTGGAGAGGCCTGAATGCCAAGGACCTTTGCATGTGCTGCAGCACATTGAGCCCTCAGTACTGAGGCAGCCTTTCTAACCTGTGGGAGGCTCCTTCTTGTCACCTTTTGCAGTACAGGGAGCCTTGCAACTTCGTATTGCAGTTTCATCACCACCCACATGGAAAAGCAATAACAGTGAGTAGACCAAGAGCCATATCAGGCTGGGATGTTTCCTTCAACAGGGCACCAGGGAGGCAGCAGACTTCCCTGAGAGGAGGGTCAGCCCGGCATAGCAGTCCTTCTATTCCCCTCAAATGGGAGTTGCCTGTAACTATTATCTGTCTTTTCTTCCTCATGGAGGATACAGGGGTTGTCCTTTCTGACCCTGGCAACACCACCAGTGCAGATGAACCATCAGCCTCATCATCTGTCAATGGGCTTTCCACCTCCATAGCGTCATACCTGTTGTGCAGAGGCACCTGGAAGATGAGGTGGGCAAGGAGGGGGGTCACCTGCTGCTCTAAGCACGGACTTGCTCCCATTCTTGGCTTCTCTTTAAGCTACTGCCTTCTGCCTGATGGGGTGAGGATACAGAATCCCCTTTGTCTTGGGGTTCTTTTTTTGGCTCTTCCTGTTGTTGCTTCAGGTCGGGCAGTGCCTGACACCACCAGTCTCTAATGGTCCTTAACCTTTCCACTTTCACAGCTCTGTGACCATGCTGAGCAGATCATCCACCTGCTCACACCTCAGACAGCGGTTTCCACCACTGCCGTCCCTTCCCAGGGAATGGCTCAGGCACTCGCCGCAGCCCGAGACCTGGACAGCCACGTCTTTCTGTGGGAGCTCCGTCTGCGCTGCCACGTCCCTCCTACCGAGTGCAGAGGACTCAGCCTCCCGCCGGGTGGTTGCCATCGCTGAGCTCCTTCCAAGAGGGTGATGGCCACAGCTAAACTCACCCTTGAGCGGGCAGGGTGACTGCGCCCTTCTCCCGTGCCCTTCCTCGTGAACCGCCGTGCAAGCTGCCACGTCGTGCCCTGTTCTCTGCGCTCCCGGTCGGTAGTGCTCCCCAGGCTGGTTTTTGTAGGGGTGGGAGTGACGGCCGTTGCTCTGGCAACACCTGGGCCCCGTCAGTGTCTCCCGTGAGAGATGCTGATTCCTGGGGGGTCACTTCTCTCCCCTGGTGCTTTCTATTTTTTTCGGGGAAAGCCCGTGTGCGCTGAGATCTGCTGCTCTGCAGCGGGTCAGGCCGGCTCCGGAGCAGCTCCTTCGGTGACTGACATTAATGTGATGGTGAATTATGCAAGAGGTTGCCTAGTAACAGACCAACGGAGGAAAGAGATAGGGAATGAACCACCAATAAAATGCAGAACTGAAACAGTCTGAGCAGAAAAAATAGTAAAAAGAGGGAGATAAGGGGGAACAGGAACCTAAGTTTATGTGAGTTCCAAAATCAGCTAATGGGAGAAAAAAAATAAATCTGTCAAGTGTTGTCTAACTACAACACTGCCACTGTTGGGGAAGAGAGTTCCAGAGACAGCAAGGATCGCCAGAGGCTCAAAGTGTAATCCAGGGACAAATCACAATGTGTTTCATTACAAAGCTTTCTTCTTCCACCCTTCCCTAAGAAACCGTCACTTACTGGTCACTGTTCATGCCAGGATACTGGACTACATGGACCTCTGGCCCAATCCAAATTTTTACTCTTGATCTAAGTAGCTGATAGAAAAAGAGAGTCCTAGTCTCTTTGAGCAAACAAGCAGAGATGAATAATAGTCTTAAAGAATTTCCTAAGTCTACCAAAAAAAAAAATCATAGTTCTGTAAATAAAAAGACTATAACTTCTGCTGTAGCTCCAGGAGACTGGTTTTCTACTTTATAAAACAGGAAGTCAAAATAAAATCAGAGCTAGATGTTCTCATCCTCTACTTTCAGGGACTTGTGAAAAAAAAACAAACGCAAACAGAGCATGCAGTGTTAACCAGTAAGGCTGGACTGTTTGTCCCTACAATAAATACTTCACCAGTGCATGTTTGTAATTTTTTTCTTTTTTTTTCATTTGTGTAAGGATTGAGACAGTAATTTATACAAGCAAGATTCTTTGAGTAAGAAATGTGCGGTCAGTATTTCTGTGGTTTTAGTCAAGATAGAATAGAATATTCCCAGTCCAGTAAAATGGAGAGGAGAGAAAAATGTAATAAAAGAGCTGAGGATCGAGACAGGAACAGAGGAGCACCCACCAACCACGGTCCCGGGCAAAAGAGGCTGTTTTCTTAATGCAAAACTATTTATTAACAGGTATCTACAAAGAGAAAAGCAAACAAAAACGGTTACTTAAGAGAATAACAAGAAAACAAGGCCAGGTCTTAAAAACCACTCCCCCCCTTTGCCTCTTCTTCCCGGCTCTACCCCCTCCCCCCAGCGGCGCAGGGGGCAGGGAATGGGGGGGTGCAGGTCAGTTCATCCCGTGCTGGTACTGCCGCTTCCCTTAAAGGAGCAGGAGCCCTTACACCATTGTCCCTGGCTCCAGTGGATCCCCTACTCACGGCGAAAGCGTGAATCCTGCCCGCTGGGGGGCAAATCCTTACCCCATCGGATTTGCCCCAGTGCGGGCTTTACCAGCCCTGGGCTTTTAAGGAGCTGCAGCCACTCGCCCTGGCGTGGGGCATCAACAAACTTTAAATGCCTCCGGCGTGGGGCGGCACAGCGACCCGAAACGCGGCTCCGCACGGACTGAGATGCGCAAATGGCCTCGCCCCGTGCCCGGGAGTCACAACAGGCTCCGGCTCGGGCATCTCCTTTAACCAAACCCCTCCCCACCGGCGGGGGCATCCCACGGGCTCGAGATGCACCGTGCTTGGGCTCCGGCATCTCTTCTCAATGTGGGTCCTCCACGGGCTGCGAGTGGGTCTCTGCTTGCCCCACCGAGGGCTGTTTGCAAAGGGGCTGCTGGCAAGGGGGGCTCAGCCGCGGCACACGCTGTTCCGTCCCATCTTCACTGACCTCTTATCCGTGTGGCCGTTTCTCTCAGATCTCAGCCCCGTCTGGGTGAACTTGGCCCGGTGGGCGCCCCGGCCGTGCCCCCCTCCCGTCTCCTCGCCCCTGGGCACAGGCACACACCTTCCTGGTTCCTTTGTCCGACGTCAATAGGGCAATTCGCAGAGGCGCCCAGTTGGCTCAAGCCCCGAGGGGGACAGGAGTCCGGTGTGATGGGCAGCTTCTGCCACCCGGAGCTCCCCCCCACTTCAAACCATAACAATTCTGAATGACAAACTTCACTCATGTGTGAGATTAGATTCACTGCAAGGTGCAAACAGCCTTCCTTGGACCATTTTGCCTTGACCATCAGTTCAGAAATTGCCACTGTATTTAATGAAACCATGTGAGAGAAATAGCAGTTGGCATCTCTGTAGCAAACCAGGAAAGATTACAAAAGCTAAGCTAAATCAATTAGAATCTTAGAATCATAGAATGGTTAGGGCTGGAAGGGACCTTCAAAGGTCATCTAGTCCAACCCCCCTGCAAGGAACAGGGATATCTCCAACTAGATCAGGTTGCTCAGGGCCTCATCCAACCTGGCCTTGAACGTCTCCAGGGATGGAGCATCCACCACCTCTCTGGGCAACCTGTTCCAGTGTTCTACAACTCTCATGGTAAAAAATTTTTTCCTAATATCCAACCTGAATCTACCTCCCTCTATTTTAAAACCATTACCCCTTGTCCTATCACAACTGGCCATCCTGAACAGCCTCTCCCCATCTTTCCTGTAGGCCCCCTTGAGGTACTGGAAGACCGCTATAAGGTCACCCCGGAGCCTCCTCTTCTCTAGGCTGAAGAGCCCCAACTCTTTCAGTCTGTCCTCATAGGAAAGGTGCTCCAGACCTCTTATCATCTTCATGGCCCTCCTCTGGACCCTCTCCAACTGGTCCATGTCCTTCTTATGTTGGGGACTCCAGAACTGGACGCAATACTCCAGGTGAGGTCTCACGAGGGCAGAGTAGAGGGGGAGAATCACCTCTCTCGACCTGCTGGCCACGCTCCTCTTGATGCAGCCCAGGATGCAGTTGGCCTTCTGGGCCGCAAGAGCACATTGCCGGCTCATATTGAGCTTCTCGTCCACCAGTACTCCCAAGTGCTTCTCCTCAGGGCTGCTCTCGATCCATTCACCACCCAGTCTGTATTTGTGCCTGGGATTGCCACAACCAAGATGTAGGACCTTGCACTTGGCCTGGTTGAACTTCATGAGGTTGGCACGGGCCCACCTCTCCAGCCTGTCGAGGTCCCTCTGGATGGCATCCCTCCCTTCCAGCGTGTCGACGCCACCACACAGCTTGGTGTCATCGGCGAACTTGCTGAGGGTGCACTCCATGCCACTGTCCACGTCACCGACAAAGATGTTGAAGAGGGCCGGGCCCAACACGGACCCCTGAGGGACGCCACTCGTGACCGGTCTCCACTTGGACATCGAGCCGTTGACCACTACTCTCTGAGTGCGGCCATTGAGCCAATTCCTTATCCACCGAGTGGTCCATCCATCAAACCCTTGCCTCTCTAGTTTAGAGAGAAGAATGTCGTGCGGGACAGCTTCAAAAGCTTTGCACAAGTCCAGGTAGATGATATCCGTTGGTCGACCCTTGTCCACCGATGCTGTCACCCCATCATAAAAGGCCACCAAGTTGGTCAGGCACGATCTGCCTTTGGTGAAGCCATGTTGGCTGTCACCCACCACCTCCTTGCTCTCCATGTGCCTTAGCATGGTTCCCAGGAGAATCTGCTCCATGACCTTGCCAGGCACAGAGGTGAGGCTGACCGGCCTGTAGTTGCCCGGGTCCTCCTTGTTCCCCTTTTTAAAAATGGGGGTTATGTTCCCTCTCTTCCAGTCATCGGGGACCTCGCCAGACCGCCACGACTTCTCAAATACAATGGCCAGTGGCTTGGCAACTTCATCCGCCAGTTCCTTCAGGACCCGCGGATGGATCTCATCAGGTCCCATGGACTTGTGCACCTTCAAGTTCCTCAGATGTTCTCGAACCTGCTCTTCAAGTACAGTGGGCAGTGGTTCATCCTCACAGTCCCTGCTAGTTCTTTCCATAGCTTGGGCAGTAAGACAAGAGGCTTTATCAGTGAAGACTGAGGCAAAAAAGTCATTGAGTACCTCAGCCTTCTCTATGTCCCGGGTAACCAGAGCACCAGTATCCTTCCGGAGGGGGCCTACGTTCTCCTTGGACTTCCTTTTGTCCCCTACATACCTATAGAAGCTTTTCTTATTGCTTTTTATATCCCTTGCCAAATTCAATTCCTTCAGGGCTTTAGCCTTCCTCACCTGATCCCTGGTCACTCGTACAGCTTCTCTGTATTCCTCCCAGGCTATCTGTCTCCGCTTCCACCCTCTATCGGCTATCCTCTTCATTTTCAGTTGGTCCAGGAGCCCCTTGCTCATCCACGCGGGCTTCCTGGTCTTTTTGCCCGACTTGTTCTTCGTTGGGATGCACCTCTGCTGAGCTTGGAGGAGGTGCTCCTTGAATGTGGACCAGCTTTCCTGGGCCCCTCATCCCTCCAGGGCCACCTCCCACGGCACTTTGCCCATCAGGTCCTTGAAGAGGCCAAAGTCCGCGTGCCTGAAGTCTAGGGCACAGAGCTTGCTGTATAGTTTCCTTGCTGCCCCATGGATCTTGAACTCCACCGTGTCGTGGTCACTGCAGCCACTGTTACTTCAACTTTCCACTTAGCTTTGCTTTTCAAGGCCTCATGAAGGATATTTGTCACAATAACCTGTGAGGGTTCAAAAGCACTTTCAGCCCATTCAACCTGTAGGGGAAGTTTAACTTGATTAGACTCACAGCAGTAGACTGCTCCTATTCAATGGTCTTGTGTGAATCCTTCCATGAGCAGTACAAACGACCATGAGCATCTCTGACCTTCTGCAACATGGTTCTCTGTTCATCCTAAGCCCTGCAAAGCAGAATTGTCTCTTCTTGTGTTTATACAGTGGTCAACACTGATGCAGACAGGTCCAACACATTACTTTCTGTCAGGCCACTAAGTGCACCAATAGGACTTAACTGTCTTCATCATCCTGACCTGGGGCTTCCACCCACACCCTCTGCCCATGGTTCCAAGAGCACCATTTAAGTCCAGGCTTGAGCTATGTTGTAGGTGTCTAAGTTATGTTGTAGGTGCAGCTACCTCCAGCTTTGCCTCTTGGATGGACCTCAGATCTTTGTTGTAGCCTTGTCTCCTAGTACTGTGTCTGCCTCATCTCCTATTGCTCCTGACAAAATTTCATGGATAGACCCGGTTCATCACCTCACCTTGTCTTAGGAAGTTGATGCATCCCATTATGAGCATCATAATGCTCATAATGCTCCCGCTTTTTCCACACTATTCAGATCTGTGCCCCTGGTCAGTGAGGGCTCTGCCTGTGCTGGTCACTTAGCTCCTGGTTTATTCCAAACTCAGGGAGTAATCCTGCCTCTTGCTGCTTCCTGACACCATTGCTCAGCACAGTTTTCATCAGGAAACATGACTATTTCATCAGGAAACTATGACAGGCTGGAGAGGTGGGCCCGTACCAACCTCATGAAGTTCAACCAGGCCAAATGCAAGGTCCTACATCTGGGTCGTGGCAATCCCAGGCACAATTACAGACTGGGCGGAGAATGGATCGAGAGCAGCCCTGAGGAGAAGGACTTGGGAGTACTGGTGGACGAGAAGCTCAATATGAGCCGGCAATGTGCTCTTGTGGCCCAGAAGGCCAACCGCGTCCTGGGCTGCATCAAGAGGAGCGTGGCCAGCAGGTCGAGGGAGGTGATTCTTCCCCTCTACTCTGCCCTCGTGAGACCTCACCTGGAGTATTGCGTCCAGTTCTGGAGCCCCCAACATAAGAAGGACATGGACCAGTTGGAGAGGGTCCAGAGGAGGGCCACGAAGATGATAAGAGGGCTGGAGCACCTTTCCTATGAGGACAGGCTGAAAGAGTTGGGGCTCTTCAGCCTGGAGAAGAGGAGGCTCCGGGGTGACCTTATAGCGGTCTTCCAGTACCTCAAGGGGGCCTACAGGAAAGATGGGGAGAGGCTGTTCAGGAGGGCCTGTTGTGATAGGACAAGGGGTAATGGTTTTAAAATAGAGGGAGGTAGATTCAGATTGGATATTAGGAAAAAATTTTTTACCATGAGAGTTGTAGAACACTGGAACAGGTTGCCCAGAGAGGTGGTGGATGCTCCATCCCTGGAGACGTTCAAGGCCAGGTTGGACGAGGCCCTGAGCAACCTGATCTAGTTGGAGATATCCCTGTTCCTTGCAGGGGGGTTGGACTAGATGACCTTTGAAGGTCCCTTCCAGCCCTAACCATTCTATGATTCTATGATTCTATGATTCTATTTGTCATGGTTGTATGTGAAACATTAGAATATTAAAGAAGCAACTCAACTAGGGCAATATCAAGGAAAACAGCTGTCCAGTAGAGGATTATGTGGTCCCTTTCCAAACTTGTCACCCTGTCATCCACCTGTCAGGTGGAGATTTTGGGTGCTTTGGTGCTTCTGAAATTGTAGCTCCCTGTGGTAGAAAGGTCCTTTCTGGCTGCAAATTATGCCCTACTCCCTGAGCAAAGCATCTTGTGCTGCACCACCACTGCTCTGCCCTAAAAGAATGCTTTAAGTGCAAGGCTTTTCCCTGAAATCCCACGAAAGGTTTCAGCTCAGGGATAAGCAGTAATGCTTCAAGTAAGGTACGTAATGTGGCTACAGGTGTCTTGTACTCTAATGACCATACATCAAGGTCATATACAAAGAAAATGATGCAGGTAGAAATATGTCACATGGCTTATCACAGGACATGGCCTGTCATCTCCTCTTTCCTTGTACTGTTACAAATTGGGATACACTGAGGGTCTGCAGGCTGACAGTGAGCAAGAATGAGTCAATTATGGCAATTAAGCCAGGTGTTCAAAAGCAGGCGGCTTTCACGTTTGTGGCTGAGGTGCTGGGTTACTCTGCTGTTTGGTCTGCGCCTGCACATGGTCCATCACCAGTCCTGGTGACACATCCTGCAATTTTCAACTGACACAGCTGCAGTTCCCTAAAGACATCTTGGTCTAAAGCCCTCTAAGGCAAAACGGGAGGCACACTGACACCTGGTGTACAAGACTGAAACATGCACTCCAAAAACTGCACTGTAAGATGCAGAAATGGCTTTGAACTGCAGGAGGGTGAAAGGGCACTGGGAAACAATCCCAGGGTTTCTCCTTAGGCAGCTAGGCAGCAAGTTGCTTAAATAGAAAAATACATGGAAGAGCTATGCTGGACATAACATCATCTCCTGCGTTTAGCCTGTGTTCAGGAGAATCTGTATTCGTTCTCAGTGCTATTTTTAGCAAGCGTTTTTACTGTGATAGATTTAATCATGCTTCTGATTAGATTGCTTGTTTCTCTGTTAGTCTCAATGACTGTCTTTAGCTATGCTTTTGCCAAGCAGCTGGTGTGTCTCTTGTCTGTAACCAGAATAGAGCTGGAGCCTCTCAATCTGAACTCTTCAGATCTCCAGTGTAAACCAAATCGACACGGATTAGGTATAAACGCGTGTACTCAGAACAAGACTGCTGAGTTCACCCATGGGGCAGAAGCGGAAGAGTGCAGGGGCTTGCTGGGGCATGTCCCGTTTTAACCACAAAACCCGAGCAAATCTGAACCTATGAGGCCCTTTGACATGTTCTTGAAACTCACTTTTTTTGCTGCTTTGTGTTCTGTCTCCAGTGGTGGAAATCCCCATACGGTCAGGGAAGAGTGCACAGCCAGCCCGGTGCTCCTTCCCTCAAACTCCTGCCATAGGCCATACTGCTGCTGGACCTTCTGTCACCAGAGGCTGAATCTCTGACTCCAGCAGAGTTGGAGTAAAATCTCTCCCCACAGCCTAAACCTGTTTTAGAGTTATGCAAATATCTGACATCATCAGCATAAGAATTTGCAGCTTGACTGTGCAGCCTGAGAGGAATTACTATCTTCTGCTCGTTTTTGGTGAATTTAAATGCTTCTAGCAGGAGGGATTTGTGAAGAAAAGAGCTTTCCTGGCTTGTTTCAACTTCAGGGGAGGGAGGGGGACCCACAACTGCAAGATGCAAAAAAAAAAAAAAAAAAAAAAAAAAAAGGAGCAATACAGGCAGGTATGCTTAAAAACTAATCTAGGCTGGGAAGAGATGCAGAAGGCTGCTGAGAGGAAGGCTTCACATCCCTGGACTTCAGATGTGTTAGGAGTAGCAATTTAAAATAAGCCTGTAGCTTCTTGGACATAAGGCCTGTGCAAAGCCCCGAACTGTGAAGACGGAAAGAAGTGTTAATATGCCAAACACGACCCTGACACAAAGTTTTCTTTTACAAATAGGAAACAGTTAATTAAATGTTCCTTGGATCCTGTTAAGTTTTACCAACCTACTGACCACCAGCTTTTTATCAGACAGAAGTTAAGAAAGATGTACATCTCGTGAAGGACTGGAGGGCACTTCCTTCAAAAAAGGAAATAATTACTGGGCACTGCAATGAAAGTGCCAGCCCAGAGCCCAGACCTATATAGAGCACCACAGGGCGATGCTGTCTGTCTGTTGGGTAGAGCAGGCTACTGTTGATGAACATCTTTGTTTTTATTACAGCAGGAGCAGTCTTGGGGCTCTAGACACTCCCAAGACTTTCTTATTTGGGAACTCTGGGACAGGATGAATGACCATATAGCAAAAACTTGCAGAAATGCCTTTTTGTAAGGTAGATCTACAGAAATATTTCATTTTAGGTGACAAAGTACTGTTTTTATGTCAAAAGGGTCAGTTCTAAATGTTTCTAACAGGTTGCAAGGCTTTCCAGGCTGATGGGTTATATTAATCATAGAATGGTTTGGGTTGGAAGGGACCTCAAAGATCATCTAGTTCCAACCCCCCTGCCATGGGCAGGGACACCTTCCACACTACATGAAGTTACTCAAAGCCTCATCCAACCTGGCCTTGAACACTTCCAGGGATGGGGCATCCACAACTTCTCTGGGCAACCTGTTCCCAGTGCCTCACCACCCTCAATGTAAAAAATTTCTTCCTTAGATATAATCTAAACCTCCCCTCTCTCAGTTTAAAGACATTTCCCTTTGTCCTGTCACTGCACACCCTTGTCAAAAGTCCCTCTCCAGCTTTCTTGTAGCCCCTTTAGGTACTGGAAGGCTGCTAGAAGGTCTCCTTGAAGCCTTCTCTTCTTCAAGCTGAACAATCCCAACTCTCTCAGCCTGTCTCCATAGGAGATGCGCTCCAGCCCTCGCATCATCCACCTAAAATGTATGCTGGTTGCAGGAAGTTCCTGTCTGAAATAAAATATTTTTTAAAAGGTTACAAGATTTTCCTTACATCAATTTATGGGGCTTTTATTGCATAGGAGGTCACTGCAGAGTACACGCTCTCACCCCTGAAACAGGTATGCCTGAAATGCTGCGTTTTTCCACAAGTTGCATGACAGTCCAAAATCAATAATCAAAATATAGTGCACAGTATCAAAAGTTAACACTCACCTCCAACAGCATAAGACAAATGCAGGGTGGTATCTGCAGCCAACAAAGCAGATGCCTCTTCCTGAAATACTCTGTGTAAGACCCTGACTCAGCCATCACCGACTGATTATGTGCCTACGTGATTTGACTGCTGAACGTGGGTGCCCCCGTGGCAGCAGTTCCCTGTGCAACAGCCACAACAAGAAGATCTGGCCAAGTCTGGGTGGGTGCAGTTCGACACAGCACAGTCCGCATTCCCTGCAGCGTTCAGGACTGTCACAAACAAACCTTTAGCTAGTTAGAGCATTTTTCTCTGAGTTGCAGGGCTCAGCTCACGTTCTCCTCAGGCTCCTCTTGGATATTCTTCCTGCTGACTGAGCCTCAGGACTGGGGAAGGGGCTATCCACATCTTACCCACGCCAGAGGCCCAGGAACAGCAACACAGGCAAGATGGTGTTTTGTGTGTGCTCAAACCACTCTTCATGGCTGCACCTCACCCAGAGCATTTCCAGAGCTGCACCTCTCCCAGCTCTGAATAGTCTGAAAGATTGTTTCTAAGAAGGGTTACCAGCCACCAGTGTCCTTCACAGAGAACTCCAGCTTTTCACAACAGGCAAGGAACCCGCACCACCTCCCACCCGCCCCGACAGCAGGCAGGGCTGCACCCTGCCAGGGCTGTCCATAGCTTCAGCACTGAAAAGCAAAGCAGTAACTCATCACAGCAATCCGGCTCTTTGCTTTTGAAAACGCTCTCAGAACTGCACTCAAACGATTCATGCAAATCTACCCCCAACATGTCCCACCCCCTCCTCAAGTGGGAGGAATTTTAACAGTTTGTTCTGCTTCCTGGGGATTCAGCATTTCTTTGCAACATTCCTCAGCCATCTACCTCCTCGCTGGAGCTGCACCAGTGCATGCAGGGGGAGGGGAAGGGCATGCAGGGACCAAGGCTCATCAGGACAGGGCTGCAGCACCAGTTTGCAGTGTGCAATCCAGAGTCATTCCAGTCACTTTAACCACTGAATTGCTGATGAATTCTGCCTTCAACAAGACCGAGTTTTTCCACCCCAAAGGCAGGGAGGACTCAGCACAAAGGCAGTGCAGGTGCTGTGAGGAACAGCATTTAAAGTAAAATAGGCTCTGATTGTGTGCACATAGCCTCTGATTTCCACTCAATATTTACAATAAAGTAGAAGTTAGGATACTCCTAACATATTGTCCAGTTCACCATACAGAAAACTTGTGTATTTATCTGGAGATTTCAGGATCGTATATCAGGTTGCCCAGAGAGGTAGGAGATGCCCCATCCCTGGAAATATTCAAGGTCAGGTTGGACTGGGCTCTAAGCAACCTGATCTAGTTGAAGATGTCCCAGCTCATTGCAAGGGAGTTGGACTAGATGATTTTTGGAGGTCCCTTCCAATGCAAACTCTTCTATGATTCTACGATATTGCTGATCAGGGAAACAGCAGAAGATGCAGACTGTATTGACATAATTTTATTTATAATTAACAGGAACTTCTGAAGTATTAGGTAACAGCTTGAGGCACAAAGGATGTCTACTTCTTAGTCCCAAAAGTGGTCTGAAATCACATCTCCTCACTTTTCCTGCCCTTGCACCTTTTTTCTCACTCCTGAGGAATGTAAGAGGGTCAGAGGCTTAATTGCCTGGTGGAATCCAAGCTGATTTTTTAATTATTTTCGTCGCAAAAGTCTAGCACATTCCTGTTCAGAACAGAGTAAAACCTTCTGCCCTTTAGCTAAATGTCGCAGACTGCGAGGCTGCCCCCCTGCTACTTCCACTGTCCACTCTGGTCCTTTCACTGTTAACGTTTTTCTGAGTGCTGGTGCCAGCATGGCCAGTAAGTGTCATGACTTGTACAGTACTCCTCATGTTGGGCTTCAAAGTTGTATCAAAGTCTCTACAACTGAAAATGGTTTTTGCTGGTAAGTTGCCGTTAAATGCACCATAAGTACGTAGAGAATTGTTAAGTACTCACCAAGCTGGTCTCTACCATGCATCAACATCTGAAATAGCTTTCTGAGATTTTTTAAAAGATATAGACTACTTTGGGAAAGGTGCTAAGACTGCTGTGAAAACCAAGCTTCCACCTGGAATGTTTTGGTCTTACCTTTCTTCTCCTCTTCTTAAAAGAGTGCGTGCACCTCTGCAACTACTTACCACATCAGTGTACAAACACACTGTGGAGCTGCAGGACGTCGTTCTGCAGGTGGTTGCAGAAACTAAATTTTTATATGAGTTCAAAATCAGATAAATTCTTAGAAGAAAGCTCCACTGAGCTTTATGAGATATGTGGATAATGCCATTACCTTCAAGGTCCCCAAGTTACACATTGCTGGGAAGGTGCACTCATGTTCTGCAGAACTGCACCACCTGCTTGCTCTGAGCTCCGCGCTCTGCTTCTATAGCAGTATCCCATGCTGGTCACTTTTGAAGACAATTATTGGAACAGGCAAGATTTTGGAAAGGCTGATTTTGACTTTGGCAGAAAACCTGCCAGCATGCATGTTAACTCAAATATTCAAAGTAGAACAATTTATTCACAACAACATTTTACAACAGTGTTTTCTCTTCAACTAAGCTTCAAATGGAACTTGCAGATAAAGGACTGACTGGGTGCAGAAGACTTACATTTAAAGCATGTCCATTTCACAGCAGCTGCTTTCAGACTGATCACGGTCAGCTTGCCTGCTTGTTTAAGAAATAAAACCACTTAACTACAGGTGTTTCTTGAATTAGTTTCCTTATAAAAATGAAATTTTAGGGACTGTACTCATCTGAGTATCATGTAAAGAGTGACAAGAGTAAGTACAGGAAGATTACACCCAAGTGATGTGATTGCAAACGCAAGCTTCATTAAGCTGGTACGAACAAAGCAGTTCATGTGCATATGGCATCGCACTGATGATGTTGCATCCAAAAGGTGTGTGGCTTTGGTAGAAGAAAAAGCAACTGGGTAAAGACAATTCCATGCTCAACATGTCTCTGTACAGTTTATTTTACAGGAGATGAGATGAGCACTGTGGTGCATATAAACTTGCAGAACAATATAGGAAAATACAATTTAACCATATGAAATTGTTTTACAGTAAGACAGAAAAAATATGTATAGGAAATACCTTCAACACTGAAGGACAAGATCCACAGCTGACATAAAGTAGCTCCCACTGAACTCTGCCAGTCTACCCGAGCTGAAGATCTGCCCCTTAAACCTTTTCTGCATTCAACTTCTTAAGTTCAGTGATTCCTTCATGTATCCTTATGGAACAAAAGCCAACCTATAATTTGCACAATGATCCAGGATTTACTAGTTATCCAAACAGAAGCTGCATGATACATAAACTATTTATGGAGTCTATTCAGCCAAAATGTATGGAAAGTTATACAATTTTGGTTTAACATCTTAAAAAATAAGTCATTAGTACTGGCAAAAGACAACTTTCCTAGAAATTTATAAAGTATTTAGCAAAAGTTACACAAAAAGGACCAAATAAGCAACTTTATTTTAGTAGAAAACTCTGGTTTAGTGTGTGACTGGTGACCTGGCCCACCTTTGAATCCCTGCTGTTAGAATGTTTGCAAAAGTGTTCAGTGGATTTTTCACACTGTCTTGGGCTGCTGAAAGAAATTAAACCATCTGAGGAGGAGAAGAAAATATTGGTCCAATATTAGTACCTGCTTTTTTCATAAAGGATAGAGGTTGCTGTCCCTAAAGAGTGGTTTTTACTCCCTCTGCTGGAGTAAAAGAGTGGTAAATGGACATCCAAATTCCTTAGGCCACCACATCACAAAACTCCAAAGGAACAAGGAATTTCAGGCGAAGCAGTCCCAAATTTGAATGACTAAGACTGCCATGTCATGCAGACGTGAGATCCCTGAAATCACCATTCGGCTTTAGCCTTCCGGTAGCAGAAAATTTCTTCTAAGCAACTGCTTCAAAAGGGGTCAGTATTTTTTTTTATTTTACACAATAAAGGCTTACTTAGGCCCCAAATGCCACTTACTCAATTATTTTTATGCAGAATTCCCTGCTTGTTCTACTGAAATCCCTATACTGAAGGATGGGTGTTAGCAATGCTCCTCCCATGCAGTTGCTTGTAAGTCTAATGTTTCCTGCTCCATTTTCAGCATTGAGAATTGAGGAAGTCTGTGCTGGACAGTGAATGATCAGTGAGACAATGGCAGGTCTACTGGATATGTGGATGCCCTAAAAGAGTGCACAGTGCAAAGCAACGAAGAAGGGTTGAGAATCCAGCACAGATCTGCGCATACTGGCTGCTCCTGAGTTTTGGAAATTTGTAGGATGAATCTGTGTATGTCACATGCTTGTAGCAGGTACAATTTAAAGAGGCACTTCAAGGGGAACTATGAGCAGAATTTTAGTAGGGTTGTGATACAAGCCATTACTCAGTTACTTGTTAAATCAACAGACCTGAAAGACTGCATATATTCAAAATTACAGTCTTGTCCTCTCACTGAACCTGAATACAGCAGCTGAAAAGGTTTTATTCTGAATATCCACTGAGTTTGTCTCTTACAACACACCTGAAATAGTTCAACTTAATGTAAGTTGAGGGAATTAAATTTGAATGTTTCAAATTTATATTTCTTTTCTGTAATTATTATGTGGTTAACCTAAGACATATTTTTTATTGGTCTATGAAAGATTTTATCCATGTACAATTCTTAGAATCAGATGCATCATTAGGCACAAAAGGTTTCTGCCTTCAGGAACGCTTGGGATTAGAAATTTAAGTCAAATTGTGCCATATGTTGCTCCCTTTAGAAAATATGTCCAGGAAGAAAAATATAAACTGTGACTAGCACAAAAAAGAAGTCATTGCACTTCCAAACCTGGTGGCTGGTAAGAAAAATCCAAAACGAAAACTAAAATAGCCCCTCCCAAAACCATGCACTTGCCACTCTCAGAAAATATCCAAAAGCATGAAGTTTGGTCAGCACATGAAAGCAACAGAAACGTTCTATGAAAATTCAAAATTAAAGATTCCGAAAACTGATGTATCTCAGTGATGGAGGGTTGGCTACAGAAACAATGAAGAGGAAAAAATAAGAATTGAAAGATGCAGATTTATATGAGGAAGATCTACTGTAAGACAAAGTAATGAACAGTATTTAGTATCTAGTGCTTCTCAGGAAAAGACAAGGATTTGCTAAGGAGAAAGACTTCCCCATCATTATGCAACAGAAAGAGTGTGTGCTCCAAGCTCCTGGAGAATACCCGAATGCCAGGCTTGATACGTCTCCACCTGACGTACTGTCAGTTCAGTGCAAGAGCGCGGGACATCACAGCGCTGACAAATGCCAAAAACCATTCTGTAGTCACCAGTGTGGCATCACCACATACTGGTCTCCCGCTGGTACAACCAGGTGCTCTTTGGAGAGCCCTGTATCAAGCAATAGATACAAGGGGATGTTTCATCACTGGTTTCCATGTGCTAAGCAGAATCCAGAGAGTGATGAGCCTGTTACTGGACCCGTCAGGGTCGGAGGGAGACGACTGCCTCATGTCGAGAAGCTCAGATGCCATTGGGGAAGCTAAATATTTTCCTGCCCTATGTGTCTGTTTTTAATCTGAATCTGCCTGCGACTATTACCCATCTGGTTAAGTTAAATGTGACCAGCAGGCTCCTCTGATAAAATGTCAGACATCTCTGCTGTGCAGAGAAGGAGGCCCGTCAGCCGTTCCCCACCACTGCACGACTATGGGAGGAATGCCCACACAGTGAGAACCATTCACAGCAATGCTTCCGCAACCTCTGGGACCTCATTCTCCTATTTCAACACATGCTGGAGTAGCAAAAAGCCTACAGACTTTCCAGAGAGGTCCGTGACTAGGAAAACTTCTCATTTTGAAAACTGCCTGGCACTGTCTTTTGAAGACCCAGTTCTCGCAAAGCAGAAATGTAAGGGTGACCAGGACTGCCTCCAGGACACCAGACTGAGTGCTGTCTCTGGGAACAGATCCAGAAGGCTGCACTTGTGCAAAAGAGCACACTAGCTACTATAAAACAGCAATTATGTTTTCAATTCATAAGGAAACAATCAATTGATCGTAACAAGAAGTCACATCTACTCATTCCAGGGGGACCTTCAAGGTGCTGGTCTGGATTTCTTAAGGTGCTTGATAGTGAAGGACCCACCTGGGTAAGCAGTGCTCTTTTTCTCCCTCTGTGTGACTGAAGAAATAGATGGGCAGAGCTAATTTTTCACGTAATTTTGGATTTCAGTTTTTACAGCTGCACCAGAAAGTGAGCTGTAGGCCCATGCTCTAGAGCTGCACTCCTACCACAGCCTGAGAGAGGGTCACTCGTGGAGCTGCTGGGAACTGCCTGTTCAGCAGCTAGATACATTAAGTATTTGAGGTTCTTGTTTCTTAATGTTTATCTTACACATGTACTCAATAACTAAGAAAAAAAGTCTTGTGCATTTCTATTTGTTAGCCTGATTTTCAAAGTCTCTAATCACCTACATGCTCCCTGCAGTGTTCCAAGAAATCTCTGAGCGCCGAGCACTTCCAAAGAGCAGGTGAAGACTGCTCATTTCTACATAAAGAATCTAACTTGCAGCAAATATTTAAATAATGACATTCATAGATTCATAGATTTCTAGGTTGGAAAAGACCTTATAATAATGACATTAAAAGCAGGGACAAATTCAAAGAGAATTTGAGAAGTTCTGAGCAATTACAACTGCTACTGAGCATGCAAAAGTTTCCTGTGAATACTTTACAGAAAACTTTTTAGGGAAAAAAAAAAAGTGGTGATCTGCATGCAGTTCACCGTCACAAGACAGCTAGCACACTGACAGTACAGCATGGGGCTGTCAGTTAAACAAAAAGCAGCTCGTTCTGCCACATGAAACTGTGCAGATGTGTAGAGGGCAAAAAGAACCAGAGCACAAGTTTGCATGCTGCCTGTCGTGCCCGGACGGAAGAACGTTTTCCGTGTTTCCTGTAACTGTGCAACACAAGGGAGAGCACAGCTGCCCCACAGCAGCTCAAGCAGGGCTGCAGAGGGGTAGAAGTATTCTAGAAATATAACAGGGATTTTGATATGACGTTCACTGCTGTTATGATATTTTAACATTAAAAAAAAATAAATAAAGCTATCTCTAAAGATCCCAGTGTCAAATAACATTCCTATAAGGGAACAACTGAAGTCTTTCAAAAGACCAGAAGTGATGAACAAATGAGAGTTTCAGATATGAGCAAATCTGGAGCTGACTGGAAATTTGAGAATTAGGCCTTTTTGGATGTTGCTCTGTGAAAGCAACTGGAATCTTGTGGGTGATGGGAGAAGAGTGCACTTGGCCCATGCGGTGAAGGACTCATCACTTTCAGCTCATTAACTCCAACAGGAATCAGTCAACAGCACCGGATCCACAAAGAGTTCTGTTAGGAAATAAGCTGAAGGAACGCCTTGGAGAAAGACTTCCAACAAAGACTCTATTGAGTAAACTGTGTCAGATGGCTTTGAAGACATAGGCAGGATGGTATGGAGGATGAATAAAATGTTCTCATTCTGTCCGGTAGCTGAGGTTACAGCTGGTAAGCACCTCACCAGCTCTGGCACTGGGGTCAGGACACCCAACATATCCCAAGCCTCAGGAAATCACAAAACCCTTGAGCTCAGACAAGAGCCAAAAGGCTCTGGCTGAAGCAGAGATCACCAGGGAACCAGAGGCTTGACAGCACTAGACAACTATGGGACAGCATTGCTTAGGCAAAGAGGGAGCTCTGCAGGAGTGGCAGGACTCCTGAAACACTGGTGGCTCCAGCAAAGACCTGGGCAAGCAGAGCTACCAGGTAAGAACCAGAGGGAAATTCCCACTAATTGTACCTCTTCAGGCGAAAGCAAATAGTACTAATCAAAAGCTCACCTTCTGCTCTGTGACCACAAGCCTTACGAAGATGTAAGACAGCCTTATTGCTCAACAAAAAAAGACTGATGCAGGTAGTGACTAAAATAGTAAAAACTTGCATCAAGTGTGCGTGCTCACCTGCCAGGTGAAACGAGATGACCCTCAAGCTCAGCACCTATGGAGGCAAGAGACTTACTTTGCCACTCCTACTAATCAGTTACATTGCAGTATCATTGTCCTTTTCACATGCTAGCTACTTAAACACAACACGAAGCTTGACCTTGCTCTGGAGCAATTGCATGAGGAAAGACTGGGTTCAACTGCATTTCTGCAACTCAACAGAAGAGGAATAGACCAATGCTGAAACTCTCCAAGTTACCTTCTCAGGAACAAACACAAGATCAGGCATGCATGTTTCCCTTCCATGCCACGACCTTCTCTGAAGAAGATGTTGTCCATTCAGAAGCACAGGGGCTCCAGCACTCCCTCACCTGTAAGGCATCACACTGTACAGGATCCATCAGCCAGAGAAGTGACTGAGACAGGTAACACTGATCCCATGGTCTACAGCATCATACCACAAAGGACTATCATCTTTTGCAGGAAGTAAGCTGGAAACTCTCTACAAGCAACAGCAAAACTTCCCTAACACTTCCACCAATTACAGATGTAAGTCTTGTTGTAGAGGAAGCGTCTCACACCTTGTAGAGCAGCACGACGCGAGAGTTTGCTGGGTCTGGTAAAGACTAGCAGCCAGGTACCAGTGCTCTCGTCAGACTATCGAAGTGAAAAAGAGATACAGACTCCATCAAGAGAATTATCATTCTGTGCAGCTCACACATTCCTGCAACATTTCAAATGGACCAAAAACTAGAAGTAGGAAAACTGTCTGGAAATAAAACAAAAGGGGGGAAAAAAATTACCAGAAAATACAACTGAGAATTGAGAGCAGCTTAAATACACCTTAGTAAGAGGAACCAAGATACATTTCAGTCCTCAGAGAAACCTGTGCTAATGGACAATATTTCCACTCCAATATAGATATAATAACAAGCATCTTTAAAGAAAGAAGAAAAATCAAGTGTTATTGATAACAGATTATTTCAGATATTTATTAAGGAGACTACTGTATAAAGTGCACAACTAGCTTGGTTTTGCAATCAAAACAAGAATGCTGTGAGGTGTCATCAAGATTGCTCATTTTAACTTACAATACAGCTTAGAACACAGGGGTCGACCTGAGATGCAGTTCTTAAGTATTCCAGTTATTTTTGGCCTTTGAAGTTTTGAAAGATCACCCCACACCTGTGGTTTAAAAAAATAAAAATAAAAATAAAAATAAAAATAAAAATAAAAATAAAAATAAAAATAAAAATAAAAAACCCAAGCGTCTGTCCTCCAAAGTGCACAGTAGAGATAGGAAAAGCATACACTGGCATGCCAAAAAAGTTAATAGAACAGCCAATGAATCAATACGAAGACTGAAAAAGAGAGATCATCAGGAAACTTCCCTGCTCGAGCAGCAGGAGTCTGGGGAAGCGTATGTACTCTAACTGGGCTCAAGGACCATGCGACGCTTAGGCAAACCGTGTTTCATCTGTATTGCAGTGGTCTTTGCAGGAACGTAGGAGATTCACATAGCAGTGTGCTGGATGCTTCCAACATTGAGAATAAAATAGTAGTTGCAAATTCAGAAGTGTGTAATGCAAGTGCAGCACAGGAGGTGTCACACCAGGAACAGTGATCCTGAGCATGCAGTGGTCATGGCACTGCACCTGCCAACGTGCAAAGGTTTATAAAGGTTAATGACGCAGCAGAGAAGTAGGTTGTGGAGGCATTTGGAAGACAGGAATGAATCCATACTGGTAAAGAGATGGTTGAGAAAAAGGGAACAATACAAAAATGCAACAGAATTCACTTTGAAATATCAAACCAGAAAAATAATCACTGCAGTAATATCAGAAATGTGTTTTAGATAAGACTTCTCTGTGTCTCAGTTTGCATTTGTAAAGCGGAATATTAATTCTTAATGATCTAACCACAGCACTATGAGGCTGGCGAACAAAAACCTAGAAGAGCAGTAGAACAAAAGAAGGGTGCAATTTCAGTGCTGGGGAAAAGAGATCGTAACAATGAGATCAAGTGGAGCACAACTGTGGATCAAATGAAACAGTACAGTTTGGGAAACTGTAAATAGCAACAGAGTAAACACCGAGTAAAGGCCACAGTGGTGAGAATCAAGGTTCCTGCTGGATTTAAGCAAGAATCTTAAGAATCTTGGTATTGTATGAAATGGTGAAAAATATATTAACAGCAACACTAAATAATCAATCAGAAATAACAGCAGGAGAAGAAAATTAACACTTCTTCAAAACCAGTCTCCAAACTACATAACACTATGTGCCAGGAGCAGCGTTGAATTTTTGGTAGTTTGCAGTAAGGGTAACAAAGGAAAAACCTCAGGTTAAGAATCTGATGGTGCAGAAGTGCTGGGCACCTACATCTACATTGAATGCAACTTAGCATCACAGATTGATGGCACCTTTGAAAATCAGGCTTTAAAAAGACAAAACTCACAATTTAGCTGGACAAATCTGGTAATTAAAGATACCTAAAGGCTGTGATATTCACCTGAAGGAACCAACAAAGGGCAATTTAAACCTGGATCCCAAATAAAACATTAGAGGACTGTCTTCAAGGAGATTCTGTGAGAAAACATCTTGCATAAGCAGGAAAGGTTTTGAACATCTCATTTATTCCTTGGTATATAACCTCCTTCTGTCATTGAGGACACTCAGACAGCTCATGAGGTAGGTATAGCACAACCAAGTCTTTCCTGACAAATAACAGCGATGGTAACACTTTCAACCTTATTGATTGGCCTAGAACAGAAATCATGATGATAATGGGTTTATGTATCCCTGAGAGGGAGTATAAAACAGGAAGAACAGGAGTCTTCTCCATAGATTTTGGAAGAAAGGCCATCACTTCACTGCCATGGTAGGAAACTGTGTTATATGAAGTAAACGTATTCGTACAACATTGCTGCGAGATATGTGTGGTTCATAGATGGGGGAGCCAGAAAAGTTACTTGACTTGCCTATGGCCATGAAAGCAGTCAGTGACAGACCTGGGATTCCTGATCAGGACTTCCTCGCCTCCTGCATCATGTTCAAACAGTTACCTACTGGCTGGCCAGAGGCTCACTGCATGGATGTTCTAACACACGGTATAAAGATAGTCATGCAAGGGATGTAGCACAAAGTCACTGAAGAACAAGAGCTCTTGCTGTACCAGAAAGCAGATTTCTTCTGGAAGCTGCGTGCAATTGGGAATCTCTGGTGGGAAGCACACATCCGGTTTCTTCACCCTGGAATGTCTGGTGCTTAAGGCTTAGCACAATGAGGACCATTTTAATGACTAAATGTAACAGAGAGAGCCTGTACAGGCATAAATTACAAGGTGTCTGGTAGTGGAACCACCTTTTCCCCGTGCTCTTCTGACCCTTAGAAAACAAACATTAGCCTGGTTAATTCAGTGGACTCATCACATACAACTATAGATCAGTCTATATTTCCATGTCCACAGGTCGGATATCTCCAGTTTTGTGTTCTTTTACCCACAGTTCCCTGTCTTTGGCAGGATCCACTTTCCGAAGCAACTGATCCACAAGCTCTACTGTCTAAAATGAAGAAAACAAGAATCAAAACATCAAGGGCACATTTCAAGTAGAGACAGTCATTGCTTTGAAGCATAGAGAGCTATGGGCACACCTACGTTGCACTCGCAGAAAAGTGAGAACTGCACATACGCGAGACTCGGCGGACAACAGCCAGATCTAAATGTGAAGCCTCGTAGAGGGAAGCCAAGAAGAGGCAGACTTTTAATGTCAAGCAGAGACAGGCTTCCTATGCCAGGCATTGGCCAGTTAGTCTCTGACTCCTGTCCTCCTATCTGTACCTTACACCAAATATAACCATCTACTGAGGTCGGCATACATTTCCCATATTTTAATATCTGAAAACTAGCCAGTTTTTTAATAAGAAAAAAATATACACTCCCTCCCCCAACACTGAAACCATTTACCACCTTCCTTGCAAGAACAGATGACCTCAAGGAGTAGTGCATTGTGTTGAGAGAGCTAATAATGGCTTGTGCTGGCCAATCATAATGCAATTCATTGTTTCTCCTCCAGCAAAAAGCTATGATCCAGTAGTATGAAATGTAGCCAGGATCAGAGAGTCCTGGAGGAGCAGGACTGTAGGGTGGCAGTACAGTACTGCTGCAAAGTAACGAGCTGACCGCACACACTTCCCACATTTCCTTTTGATACAGGTCAGTCAGACCAGGACAGGGACACTTTTCTCAGCTGAAGCGCAGTAGAGACCAAAGGGGCCGAACCAAACGCTAACTTACACTTTGGTTGAACATGTCCGTCTCATGCCGCAGCTGTGTGTACTGGCAAAGATGCTGCCGAATCATCTCCACCCTTTCAACTTCTAGTCTCTCAAGCTCCTGCATACAAAGAAAATTAAGTCCATATTTTTCTTGGAAGCTGAGCTTGAAGGCCCAGAGAAAGGATGACACACAAAAGGTGCCAGTCAGTGTGATACTACCCCAGGGTCATGCTTTGGAGCTGAACTCTGTGGTTGCACATCCCTCTGATTTGCAGAGAATCAGAGACAGCAAGCAACAGAAGTCACTTCAGCCTGAGCCTAATGACAGAAAAAAAGGTCAAAACCTTTCCAAAACTGCGACAACCAAGGCAGAGAGAGGAGCTACTGTCTTCAGGGTCCCTGCAAGCAAGAGGGAATCTGTTTCCTGAAAGAAGCTTTACATGCTTTGTTGCTCGCTCCAGAAGTTGCAGTGATTCCTTGGGGAAGCAGGAGACCATGTTGGGGTGTATGGCTCAAGACTGCCCTTGGTCTAACCAGACACCTGTAAGAGCAGTTTTATCTGTTCACCTGATGACGAGCTGGGACAAGTCTCCACCTTGCTCAGCTGGCAGTAAGCAGACCTCAGCAACGCTTTCATTGAAAAGGCAGGTGATTTCTAACTTTCCTCCTGATTTTTTCTGCCTCCTTCTTCTCCTGGATTCTGATATTATACCTCAAAATCTGCATTTAGTCCCTCCTTGTCCATCTGAGTTGCAGCAGCGGAAGCAGCATGCTATGGAAGTCTGCCTGCCTTTAAAGACATCTACTCTAATGGACTTTGCTGTATCACTAGAAAGCTCTGTATTCACAGGGACATCAATGGGGCCATATCTTAAAAAACCTGCCTCCAGAGGGCATTTCTGATGCCCGCTTACTAGGCATCCTGGTGGAGTGTAACCTGGCCATACACGAGCAGGCAGGCTGCTACATCGCCTTCCCTGTGCTATCTGCAATTTGTTGAAAGTCTTTTAGGAAACAGATTCTTCATTACAGCACAAAAATATCAGGTGGCAGACGATCTGGAGAAGAGCAAAGAGGCTTACGGTATGGACAGGACTGAAATAAACTGAGCTCCTACTGCTGTTGCCAGCTGATGTACTGCCCTTATGGAAAAAACGCCCCACTTTGAACCCTGACTGCCTTACTTAGGGCACAGATGCGCAGGACCAGACTGCACAGAACCCAGTGTGCTAGTGCTGGGAAGTATGCCATACGCAGAACATGCATTGTATCTGCACCAGAAACTTCAGAGAGGAAGGTACGCAAGGAAACACGAATCTTCAGACCTTGACTCCCTCAACTTTGTATTGCATATGAAGTAATCTGTGTCTGAGCTATCAGATGCAGGCCGCTTTTCAATTTAGATTTTATATTCATGTATACCAAGACTTACCTTCAAATGCTTCTCAGCCTGAGTTTCACAACTGACAAACCTGCTGTGCACCCTGCAGGCTATGACTTCCCTCTGGAGCTATCTACTAGCATGCTTCTGAGTTGTACTTCTCCAGGAGCAAATATGGAGCTAACGTATACCTGGCTGTATCTGGACACAGTGGCACTGATGGTCAGTGCCATCTGCACCTGTGAGAAACCACCAGTAAAGGTGAGAGGTGAATCAGATCCCTTATGTATAGGAACAGCCAGCTTTTTCTTTCTTGTTCTGTTTTTGGGAAAATATCTGCCTCCTGTTTTTCCACTCATCCATCTGCCTTGATTTGTTTACTGCAGTTTAAATATTGCACTGACACACTTACAAATGCTGAGCAATTTACTACCCTGCTTCTTATTAGGACGAGTTTACAGTTTTGTGTTTGTCCAATGAGAAAAATTCATACAAAAGACATTTTTATTTCCCACTTTTGAAAGCAATTGGCTGTTTTCCAGAAGGGCTCTAAGGAATGACATGAGGGAGGAGCCCTAAAGCCAAAGTATAGGTATTTCAAGGAATACAGAGCATCAAAGCTGTATCTCGGCATCTTGGTGACTAACCCCAAAGCTATACACCCTTAGGGTGAATACTGTGAGCTGTGTTATCTTCAGAGAAACAGAACAATAGGCATTTAAAGCATGCCTCTTCTGAGCTGGCAATACTCGTGAAGAAATTGCAAAATCATGGACTACAAAAATTCATTAACGTATAAATGGGTTCAGTGATTTATCACACGTTTTTTCCATGTCTTGCTTGTGCATTACGTCATCCTTGCTGGGCACAATTCCAGCGTTCTGGCCCCTACGCCGCCCTGAAAAGGTTTAAAGTCTTCTGCAAAGGAACAATTATTTCTTCCTTCCCCTAATGATACGAGTTTTCTTAGAACTGAAAAGGGGAAATACAACGGGAGATTTATCACCTAATTTTCCCCACCACTTTGCACTGTAACGAGCTATGAGTGATGCTGTACGCTCTTACAATTTTGCAGTATTATACACGTAAGATGCTACGCACACTTACATACCAGAGTGGTGGTCACCATTTCCTCAAACCACTTGGACTGGGCTTGATTGTAAAGATCTACACAGCGCATCAGGTCATCACCTGAGAAATTCCAGACAGCAACACATTAGTCTTCTCTAGCCAGGGTTAACGGAGCTTAGAAATAAATTGCAGTTCAGGTTTTGTAGACAGACCCAGAGGGTTTGAAGGTCAGACCTGGTGGAGCTGAAGGCAGTTCTGCTATGTGGTATTTGTCAGGTGCAACAAACTTTCAATAAAATGCATGCACTTGATGTGCGGTAAAAGACCAGGTAATTGGGGTAAGGAAGAATGAGGAGGGAAAACAAGATTTTAAAAGGAAAATATGAACATTAAAAAATATTTTTGAAAATGCCCTGAACTATGAAAGCAAGATACTTCATTTAAAAAAAAAATGGTTATAGACAGAAAGTTGTATCTGAAAAATAATTAAAATGGGAAATCAATAATAATGACTTATTGTGCTGCAGGGTAGCACTCTGTAGGTGAGACTCCATTCTAAGACAGGTCTGTTTAAATGGGAGCAAAGCTTTAGGCTCAAGCTGTCTGAGATCAAGGGATGTTTATTTGCAACCTCAATCCAGTTGCACACTGTCACAGTTTTGGCTGGGACAGAGTTAGTTTCTTCTTAGTAGCTGGAATGGTGCTGTGTTTTGGATTTAGGATGGGATTTGGTATGAGAAGAATGTTCATAACATACTGATGATTTTAGTTGTTGCTGAGACATCTAGGACTTTTCAGCTTCCCATGCTTTCCCAGTGTGCAGGAGCACAACAAGCTGGGAGGGAACACAGCCAGAGCATCCTACTTTAGGATTTGATTTTAGGCTCAGGATTGAGGCCCAAATTGGCCAATGGAATATTCTACCTCATGCCACGTCATTCTCAGTATGTAGACGAGGGCTGGCCGGGGATGTCGCTCTCTTCAAATCTCTTTGGATTTCTCTTTGGGGCTCTTGCTCTTCTGGCACTGCTGTTTCGGGACTGAGATCGCTAGCCAGGCTGGGTCAGCCTTACATGTCACTGGCTGGAATGTCGTTTGGTTGATTTGCCTTCAGAGTTGTTTTCCAAGCTGTATTGCAGAGCACCTTATTTGCTGCACGTGCTGCTTGCCCGTGCGGTACCGTCCCCAGGCGCTGGATCAGGATCGGCGATGCCGTTTCGCCGATGACGGTATCGCGGTGCTGCCGAACGACAGGGCGCGGACCGAGCCGGTGCCCGTGTGGCACGTCTGTGCCGTAGTGCCCCTGGCGGACCCTGGGACCCATCACAGCGGGTGAATGTCTGTCTAATTACGTACCTAATTAGGGTTAATCCGCTGTTTCAAAATACCATCTAATTCATTACTGGTGTCACCCCAGCTGCTACCAATTGGCCAATGAAGTATCCCATATCATGCAGCATCATGCCCAGTATATAGATGAGGGTTGCCCAGAGGGCTCCCTCTCTTTGGATCCCTCCCCAGGGCTCTCACTCTTCTGGATTGCAGTGTTGGAACTTCTCTGTTTCGGGATTGCTTGCTGGGACAGGACAGGCATTGGTCAGCAAGTGGTGAGCAATTACGCTGTGCATCATGTGTTTCTAGATATTATTATCATTTTAATATAATATATTATTATTATTAGCATTATTTTATTTTATTTTATTTTATTTTATTTTATTTTATTTTATTTTATTTTATTTTATTTCAATTATTAAATTTTTCTTATCTCAATCCATGAGTTTCCTTCCCTTTTCCCCTTTAATTCTCTTCTCAAAAGCCCGGGGGTGGGGCAGGGGGAGCAAGCAGCTGTGTGGGGTTGAGCTGCCAGCTGGGTTAAACACACTCGTGCATTCTCCAGCCTCGAAGATGCACAACTCCAGTCAAGCTCTGGCTTCCTCCCATGTTCAGGACAGTAACACAACAAACTGTGAGTGTTTCAACTGTTTCTTTCTTGCAGGACTCTGCTCTGACAGAGGGGAAAGGTGACTGGAAAATCTGGAAGGCATGTCTCAGGGATTATTGCTTTCCAACTAGTAAACTCTCTTTTACTTTAAATGAGGCTCAGTTAAGCTTTCCCTAACGGTTTGATGCCTAGGTCCAGGGCTCAAATTCACCCTCTTCTTTTAGGTGCAAAAACCAGGGGCAAATCAAGCTTCAAGAAAAAGAGTCCACAGATCAAACAAGTGTCAAAGAAGTAAACGCATCTGGAAGTCTCTCATGGACTCATAACTTGGGGTGGCAACCAGACTCTAGGAAGAAACCAGGATTCAGGGCTCAAAGCTCAGCAATAAGCTTATCTACCCAGATGGGGGATGGCTAGTTTGACATGACAAGTCTGAACTAATGGCTCCCACACTCCAGGAGGCTCCTCAGGAGCTACCTGACTCGGGGTTATCCTCCACCCACCCGAGTGAATCTGAGCCACTGTACGGCCAGCAACGTGAAAGCCATGAAACACATGAACAATCCATGAGAGTAGAAAGCAACGCCAGGTATCAGTAACTGATGGGACTGTAGAAGAGCTCTGGTTCTAGAGCTCTCTAGTCCTATTGTCCACTTGTAGCAGGCCCCACTTCAAAGCTAGATGCTTCAAAACTAGCATGCTGCTCCTGTGCGCATCGCAAGCACTCCGGCTGGGCTGCTGGGCAGCATTACCTGCAGAAATGGGGCAAGTCCTCCCCTGCCACACACTGTAACAGTGGCACAAGGTGGCAATGGCACTGGGGACTCACACCAAACTTGAGAGGCGAGCCTCTGCGAGCCTCATGAAGTTTAACAAAGCCAAGTGCAAGGGCTTGTAAATGGGTCAGGGCAATCCCAAGCACAAATACAGGCTGGCTGAAGAATGGGTTGAGAGCAGTCCCGAAGAGAAAGACTGGGGGGTGTTGGTTGATGAGAAGCTCGATATGACCCAGGAATGTGCACTGGCAGCCCAGAAAGCCAACTGTATCCTGGGCTGCATCAAAAGAAGTGTGGCCAGCAGGTTGAAGTGATTCTGCCCCTCTACTCTGCTCTCATGAGACCTCACCTGGAGTACTGTGTTCAGCTCTGGGGCCCTGAACATAAAAATAACATGGAGCTGTTAGAACGGGTCCAGAGGAGGCCACAAAGATGAGAAGGCTGGAGCACCTCTGCTATGAAGACAGGCTGAGAGAGTTGGGGCTGTTCAGCCTGGAGAAGGCTCCAGTGCCTAAAGGAGGTCTACAAGAAAGCTGGGGAGGAACTTTTGATAAGGTTCTGTAGTGACAGGACAATGGGCAATGGCTTTAAACTGAAAGATGGTAAATTTAGATCAGATCTGAGGAAGAATGATGGTGGTGAAACTCTGGTGAAAAACAGGTTGCCCAGAGAAGTTGTGGCTGCTCCATCCCTGGAAGTGTTCAAGGCCAGGTTGGATGAGGCTTTGAGTACCTTGATGTAGTGTGGAAGGTGTCTCTGCCCATGGCAGGGGGGTTGGAACTAAATGATCTTTGAGGTCCCTTCCAACCCAAACCATTCTGTGATTCACATGATTCTATGAAACTCTGGGTTACTCCCATCTGCTCTTCAGCTCTCCCTTGCTTGTTCAATAAATATCTATCAGGAACAAATTCTGAGGACCCAAGAGAACACAGAGAGGCTGTGAATTTGGAGACAGATAAAGGGCATCTCTCACAGAGCCTCCTGTTGCTAACACATAGATTTTGTTTCTCCTCAAATGGTTGCCTATACACATGGTCACAATACGAATGACTCTTCACAGTCTCCTCAAAACCCAGACAAGCTATTCCGAAGTTTTAAAAGCCTTGGAACTATGAAGGACCACTTGGCCAAGGAATGGACCTATGAATGAATGAAACATGGAAACCTTAGTTAAAACATTTTCCACAATGATACTAAGAGAGTCGTACATATCAGCTTTGCAGATCTCCAGACAGACAGTTCCTGATGGATCTTGTAGAAGTGGTCTGAGCCTCTGTAAAACATGCACAGGTCACACAGGTCACTGTGTCCTCAGTACTGTATAGCACACACTACTGTATGCTCAGTATCCCTTGAACAGAACTCATTTTAATCACAGAGCAGCAGTGGGGGGAAAAAAAAAAGTTCACTTTCAAGGAAAAAGAGAGTAACAGGAAGCACAGCAGGCATCCACATAGTTGCGAGTGACTGTGATTTAGGAAAGAACCAAGGAAGAAACTATGATTTAAGGAAGAAACATCCTCAGCTGAGCTTCTCTGAATCTGACTTTGTGAAAGTTTCACAAACATTCCACTATCTCAGCACACTTTCCCTAAACAAAAGGACAATTCACTCTCCTTTTACTGTTCTCATCCCAATTATCAAATTCATCATTTTGTAACATCTGACTTGGAAAAACTGGGCCTGTTTCTTCAGAGGATTTAACACCGAACAGGTTTGTAGCACAGTTCACTTTGACTTTGTAGCTACAAGGTTAAAAACCAAGAAACCCAGCGGGGCATGGACAGCTGCATCCCGCTTTGCTGGTGCCGTCCGTGGGGCTGCGCTCGGCTCTGACCGCCGACAGGCACCGGTACTCACCCGCCTGCGTGGACTTCCGTCTCGCCTTCTTAATCTCCTCTTCTGTCTTGTTGCTGAGCTTCACCTCTAGCTGCTGTGTTTTCATTTCCAGATCCTTCTGTCTCTCTGTCAAGGCTTTCCGGGCCTTGGAGTAATTAAAGAAGAGTCACATGTTTAAGAGGAAAAGCGCTGCCAGCGGCTTTCAGCCATTTATGACTCCTTCACACAAGCATTTGTCAGTAAGAAGCCAAGAGACTCTGCGTAAAACTGGGTCCCAACTGGGATACAAGTTCTTAGGACACCATGTGTGTTCAGAGAAGTGTCCTACCACCATATAGAAGCTGTCACCAGCAAATCACAAAAGCATCTGAACTCTTCATAGGTTCTTAAAAAGGCACAGTACAAAAGGCATCATCAGACTTTCGTGTTTCTTAGTAACTTTCTCACTATTTCCGGAAGAAAGAGGAGCTGAAGCTTCTTCCAAATGTCTTAACCAGCATCGCAAGACACCTCTTCCATTTGCTTTTCTTAGGATCTAAATCATTGTAAGAATTTCAAGTATCTTACAAAATTTACTTAAGCACCTTCTGTATT
Source organism: Tauraco erythrolophus (assembly GCF_009769465.1). Classification (NCBI taxonomy): domain Eukaryota; kingdom Metazoa; phylum Chordata; class Aves; order Musophagiformes; family Musophagidae; genus Tauraco; species Tauraco erythrolophus. The sequence continues at coordinate 13,860,158 of NC_141484.1, read as the reverse complement.
CAATATACACTTAACAGAAACTCTATCAATAGGAACTTTTAGACTGGTTTCAGAAAAACTAATCCAGGTTCCTGAAAACAGCAGTTTGTACTGTAGAAATCAAGAACCTGAGACCTAGTTACAACTGATTATTTAAACACTTTGAAGTTCTTCAGGCTTTTAAACTCAATTTATCAGTATTGTTACTGAACTTAAACAGACAAATTAGTGCAGTAACAAATAAACATCATTACCACATCTGCATGCTGTCACATCATTTGCTGAGGTTGCCTAAATACCCAAAAGTATTTGGGTAGACAAAAGTCCATTGTTTTGCATGGACTTGTTATAAAATAGGTCACATTTGTTCTTTATCTAGTGATAGTGTTTAGAATTAAATTTGGATGATTGTATTTTGTTAGCACCTTACAGTTTTCTACAGTCACATCAGCCTGCAAGTTACAACGTTCTTGAGGCATTACTTGAATTTTTTCAATTTGCAGTTTTAAAGACCCTGTGCTTGGCTCGGCAGTCGCAAGAGGGAGCTGCAAGAAAGCAATCTAGTGAGAAGCTGTGTGCTTCATCAGGCACACTGCAGACACGGCTTTTCTCTTTTTTTTTATTCCTTCTTCTCAAGGCTGTTCTAATTCATTCACCATCCCTACTGAAGACTGTGTTTCTTTGCAGATATGACTGAAGAACTTACTGTTTTGCAGAAAAATGTCTTCCCTGCATACATACCTACCTTGTGTATTCTGCAACAATTCTGGCCCCGGGTAGGAACTTACTCATGTGCATTCTTATCTTTAATGAAAGCCCTTCTGGGTTGACTGAGCCTGATACTTTCCTTTCCAACTTACACCCAAGAGCAAACTGAGTGAGGATACCATTTGGCACAAGTGTCTTGGCAGCTGAGGCATGGGTATCCTGTTCCTTGCCAGCTGCTAATAAGACGGCACTTTTTGTGGGTATAACTCTCCCTAAATCACCACCTCAGCTACCTACTGGGTGTTCATGTTAAAACAGTCCCTGATACTAGGGTGCAGCTTCTGTTTGGGTTTTTCAGGTGAGGATGTTTGCTGTGAGGCACAGAAAACACAAACTGGGAGATGGTTTGCGATTTGCCATGGCAGGCTTGGCTGCCTTCCTTGGCCATCCACTTTTGGCCACCGCATGAGAGGATATGGAGCCACGTGAGCCTTCGGCCTGACCCTGCTGCTATTTTAAGGCAAGGTTTTTTAAATATTGAGATCCATAGAGGTGACTTCCAGATGCACACAAGCAAGGAATACCTTCATCAAATGTATTAGAAATATATTGTCCCAAATTGGGAAGGGGAGGATGAAACAAAAAGACAGTTCACCAGTAACATGCAAGCCCTGCCTGCAGCCCCTGGTTTCCCAAACCTCAGCTAAGCAGTAAACACTGTCTGGGGCCCAGCAAAGCTTAACCGACAGCAGAAAGAGCTCAGCAGAAACCTTTGTGATTCTTTGCGGCAGAACAGAAACTTTTCACAGCTGCTTTTCCGTCCAAACCAGCAGCATCTCATAAACTCTCCAGTTTGTTCTCTGCCCCCACCTTTTCAACTGCTGTGTAGCGGCTGGCCAGATGCTTCCGTAAGTCTGCAATATGGTGGTCACACTTCTTCATGTCTTTCTTAAAGTTCTCTCTGAAGTTGAGCAGGGGTTTCTCTACCTCGCTTTGAAGCTGGTAATGAAAACAAAGGAAGAAATGGCAATAATGAGGAGCCAGGCAGTAACTCCTGGCTCTGCTGCTGAGCAGAGCGCAGGACAGAGAGGAAACGAAACACTCACCACGGCCAAAGGCAATTTCACACAGCGACACTTCTCAAGAGAGCTGAGTGAAGCACGACAGCTCTGTTAAGGGAGTATTTACTGAAGGGAGCAAAAGGACAGAAATCTTGTCTTTCTCCCCATAAAATCAAATTTGTCTTCTTACACATAAGATCAAACTGCAGGCTCTGATTTTGGCCTAACTGATGCAACTTGCTTAAAAAAGCCCACAAAGGACACAAACTGAAGCTGCCAACCCTGACTGCAGTACGGTGAGTCAGTGGACCACAGCGACACATCTGCATTTCTTGTATACTGGAAAGAGATCCAATAAGGGCACATTTTATTTATTTCTGTCATGTATAAGGGAGCTTAAAGAGAACCCTGAGTATTTAGTTGATACTCCTTAAGTAGAGCATGAAACCACTGAAATGAACTCAAGGGAGACCCATCAAGACCGCACATGTGACTTATCTCTTTCAAGCAGCACTTGACAGCTCTGGTAATACTCAACTCTGATAGAGTTTGTACCATATTGCTCTTTGGTCTTCCAATACAGTTTTGACATCTAGGAAATGTGCTCTAAAGGGATACAGATATTCCACCTCCCAGAAGCAAATAAAAACTTCTTTTCTATTGTCCCTCCTGTGGGGATGCTGGACTCCATCAACACAGGTGAGTTGTGTCTGTAATCACCTAACATGGCCCACAGTGGAGCAGTATCAAATAGTTCCTGAAAGCAAATATTTTTAGCCTTTCTTCAGTGGTATCTTAATGGAGAAGGAAACTTCATTCAAGCTCAGTACAGTCTTTTAGTGCAGAGAGGCTACAAAGACTGTCAAGGCCTTATAGCACACATCCTAGAGAGGTTAAACAAGTCTAAACAAGCTCTGCTTGTTTAGATGAAGCAGATGAAGACTGGCACGATGGTGATCTAATACGGCCTACAGCTATCTGAAGGTCAGATGCAAAGGTAACAGAGCCAATTCTTTTTTGTAGGGCCAGGCAATGTCACAACAGACAATTGAGCTTTGGGAGGTTCAGGTTGAATGTAATTTTCAAAAAAAAAAAAAAATTGCCAGAATGGTAGCTTGGCACTGGAAGAGGTTGACCAGAGAAGTTGTAAAATCTCTGTCCTTAGAGATATTCAAGACTCTGCTAGACAAAGATGTAGCTGACTTGATCCACTGAGGGTGATAGTCCTGCTCTGACTGTGGGGGCGGGGGGGGGGGGTGTGGATTATAAAATTATGGACAATATTTTTATGACAGTCTCATCAGGATGACCCCAGGCAAGCTAATAAAGACCTGTTCACAACTGTGTGGTCCAGCACGGTAGCATGAGCTCTCTCAAGAACAGAGGAACAAACCAACAGCTGTGCCAGGAGCATAGTCAATGCTCAATGAAACAAGAACTGGAACAAAGAGAAGTTCAGGATGGCTTCAGTGAACTCCAGATGCAGTATCTTATAATTGACAGAGATGTCTGTGTCCAACTGAGTTTGAAATAGCTGAACAGTCTGAACGCCCTTCAGACTGCTCCAGCAATAAATGATTAACTTGGGTAAACAACCCAACAGGAGTCAATCATGCTCAGTGGAAGAAGTGGCAGCCTGATTCACATGACGTAAGTAGGCATTGCTGTTAAAACCTTATAAAAATCCCCAGGGCCAGGGACACATCAAACAGGGGGACATTTCACTGGTAGTTCTACTTGTCTAATAGAAACTGAAGGTATTTGTTCATTTCACATAGTTTATAATAAGACAGGAAATTCTTAGATCCTCATAAAGATGGGAAACGCATCACCAGGAGGCTTGAAATGCAAACAAGGCAACTGCTTTCTCCAGTTTTGTGTTCTGGGAATCAAAGAAGCAGACTTCTCAGTAAGGCAGTCATCTTTCCTCTAGCACCATTATTGTGCTTTAACTTCCACCTTGCAAGTGGTACCATAACCTATCAAAACAGACTTACATGTGAATGACCCAGGCTTTTAAATGTTGCATTATAGTGGGCCATATTTATTATTCTTTTATTTTTTTCCTAGAAGATCTTGCTAGAAGGGGCAATGGCTTTAAATTGAAAGAGGGCAGATTTAGATTAGATATAAGGAAGAAATTTTTCACTCTGAGGGTGGTGAGGCACTGGCACAAGTTGCCCAGAGAAGCTGTGGCTGCCCCATCCCTGGAAGTGTTCCAGGCCAGGTTGGATGAGGCTTTGGGCAACCTGGTGTAGTGGAGGGTGTCCCTGCCCATGGCAGGGGGGTTGGAACTAGATGATCTTTGAGGTCCCTTCCAACCCAAACCATTCTGTGATTCTACGATTCTATGAAGACTTTCAAATGCATGCAACAGATGGAAGAAACATAAACTACTTTCCTAAGATTGAGAGATTTAAAGCACCAGTGTATACAGACAACTCTGACACTTACCTATCACTGAATTAGTGAGATGTGACAAAGGACTTGAAATCTCAAGAAGTTTGCTAAAAAAAGTTATCAGGTATAGGACAGAGACCCTGTATCTCTGTACCGGTAATGGCAGAGACTTAAGTAGAAAGACAGAAGCATTAGATGCTGGAGAAACTACGCAGCTGAGTTATCAGAGACTACATTTCGAAAATTTCTCAGACTTCACAAGTACTTATTTTTAACTTCGCTCCACCAGCACAATTTCCAGAATGGCTGGTAACATACTATTACATCCAGGCCAGCCCACCAGAACTTCAACTAGTACAACATGTGTGCATCTTCTCTTCCAGCAGAACTGACCTCCTGGAGCTCAGTGAGGAATAATCAGATAGCTGGAGAAGAGGTTCAGTGTCATTGACGGCCTTCTTGAAGGATTCCTTGTATGCATGTATATACAGGTGCCATGCCAGCCTGTACAGGCATTAGTAGTGTAATAATATTTCATGTTCCAAGTGCCACAAGAGTGCTGTCATCGTCTCCAATCTGTTCATGATCCCCAACATAACAGTGTCATGAAGGACTGTCACAGAATTTCTTCACTGTCTTCATGGCTGGTGTTTATGTTTGACTATTCTGGGTGTGCTCTGCACTCTACTGACTGCTTTGTGCCAGCATTGACTGGTTTTGTTTGACTATCATCGAGAAATATAATTACTACTTCTAAGAATAACTTCTTTGAAAGTAATAGCAATAATCAGTATGTTTAAAAACATACTCTGTTAATACAAGAAAGCCAGAACTAGGAACTCCCAAAGCAGCTATGGGAACAGTGGGGAGAGTTCAGAGGATGCCACAGGAGTTTCTGTGCAAGGTTTAAGGAAAAGTAAAATAATGAAAGAGCCCTTATACACTGCCTGCCTGCACGCACACAACACTCCAGGGTACATTTCTTCCTCTTGGAAAACAATACAAGAGGACAACGGGGAGCAAAAAGTAGTTCACTAATTACAGCCCTGAAGTAGAAGTTGGAAGCAGAGCAGCAGGTTACCAAGGCAGTGGCTGGTTGCCTGAGTAACCTCTGCATAATCGCTTACGAACAGCGCAGAGCTGTAATTTTCCTCCAGAACATGGCTGTTGTGCTGAGGCATCTGTCACTGTACTGAACTTGATCACCCACAGAGGTTAACACAATGCAACAGGACACAAGAGTCTATCACATGTAGTGGAAAAAAAAACAGATAAATACCATAATTTGTACAAGAAATCTCCTTGGGCATCACTTGAGAGAAGATCCAAAAATAACATGAAGTAAGTTCCCAGTGCACTTTTCAGGAAGCCTAACGATACAAAGAAGTCAGACTCCTGGTTCTCTTCCTTCCAGACAGACATGGTAGATTGTGGAGAAGCCAAATAATATTTTTTATTTATTCTTCTTCCAAAGTAATCTGTACAAGCTCTAAATAAATTTTCTTGAACAGGCTGGAACTTTGAGCCCTAGGTGAATAACCTTTAGAACCAGTTTTCCTTCTTTTTTATGAAAAATCAAGGCTAGATGTGTTTTAACTTACTCATCAAGTAGATTAAATAAACTACAATTTTGGCAGGAAGAATGGACTGAGTTTCAAAAAGTTTGTTCACCAGCTTCTTAATTCTTCTAAATTTGTACCATATGCATACGCGTATTTTCCCCACTAACAAGCACCAAAGGAAGATCCACACCAATTACAGGGCAAAAATCTCTGCAAAAGGAAGAACTATTTACCTTAGAAGAAAATTTGAGATGAACCTCTGCTTCATCAGCTAGACTCTTCTTTAGTTGAGCCCAAGCCTCTCCTAGTGTGCTGAAAGAACACAGAGCAACAACAATCAATGCTCTGTCTTCTGCATATCCTCCCAGCAAGATCTGTCAGATGGATGCTCAGCAAAATCACCCAAGTGTGACAGCAGAAATCTAAGATATCGGATCTCCGTGACCAAGGCAGTGCTACATTGGCATTGTACCTGGCAGATCTTTGAAAACACTGTTCATGATGATCGCCGGTTGGAGATGCCACAATCTCCCTAAGCAAGATACTTCAGTATCTTAACCTTACTATAACAAAGTTTTTCTTTTCTAATCCTTAAAATAAATCTTCACCAATGCAGTTTTCCCATTGCCTCTTCTACTTTATGCCCTACCTTTGGTGAACAGATTATTCTACTTCTCCTCAGAGAAGCCTTTCAGTACTGAAAAATTACCAGGTCTTTCCTCCACCTTCTTTTTCTGTTCAGACAAATTATTTTCTAGAAGACAGCAGTTTAGGTATGCTCCTCTAGACCCTCTGCAACAGCCTCCATTCCTTGTAATGTGTCATCACCAAAACTACACCGTGTTCCAGCAGAGGTCTTCCAGTTGCTATTTCGTATCAGACACTCTTTCTTCTACATATCTCAGCGTGATTGCTTTTTTAGGCAACAGCATGAAGTTGTTGATGAATAAGCTTGTGATTCACTACAGCCAGATCCTTCTCCCACAAACTGTTACATAACTGTATCTTTCACATCCTGTGAAAGTATAAAACCTGGCACTTTGTCCCCACTGAAATGCATCTTATTTTTTTTCACTTTTCTCCTCCAGTTTAACAAAATAATTCTGAATTGCAATCTTTTCTTCAAACTGTACACACACACCATCCCTCCTAGCTTTGTCTCATCTCTGATTACAGTAAACCCATTACTTATCATCAGTCATTAACAAAAACCTTGGAAAAACTCTGGACTTGGGATGAACCTTACCTCACTACGTAGCGACTTTCTGCACTCTACGTTTTCTAAGTAGCAGGTCTTCTCACCTAGTTTTACACCCTGTGCTTTATTTAGGCCACGTTTCTCTTGTCCAAATTGCCTGTCATCTGCAGTTTCAAAATAATGCTCTCTGGAGTATGAGACCAGCAGTGGCAACTGAGCAGCTCATGCTGTCCCCTGACTCACACCTTCTCAGAAATGGAAGGAAGACCCCAGCGAATGTTTCCTTTGGGTACGCTAGGCTGCAGTCCCACTTTTGGCTCCTTCAAATCCTCCCATTGGCTGCTCTTCCTCCCTCACTTTTTTAAATGGAAATTTTCCCTTTCCTGGGCCTCACCAATAACCAGGATCTTCTCACTAACCTCTTCCTGGTTCTAGCCAATTTGGCCACCACAGCACCATCCGTTCCCTCACCTTGCCACCTCTCCAGGCAGAGCACCACTGGGCAGTGTTCCGAGCTCCCCACACTCTGCTCCGTGTCCCCTTCAGTTCCCTACTTCAACATTTTTTATGCTTTGGTTCTCATTCCCTCTCTTTGCATCTACTCTCCCCTAGTTTCCTTCCCCTCCATTTTTTCAGGAGAAAGCGGGAGAAGAACGTGGAAGAACGCAGTTTCAGCTTTGCTAGGAGCAGGTTAACACCCGCCTCTAAAGGAGAGAGAAGAACAGAAATCCTTGTCAATGTAGGTGCTTAGAGAAGTAACAGCCTAATTCGTCTCCTGCAGTTTCTGACCTTGCCCACTGGCAAACACCTCGTGGAGCTTCACCACCCGTGGAAACACACTGTGTCAGAACTCGGGTGAGGACAGCCATTTCCAGCCGTGGCATTCAGTGCTTGGACGGTTTGTGTTGGAACAGATAGAGCTAACTTCTCATCCTTCAGGAGAGGGGTCTTTTCACTATTACTGAAGAATTACTATCTAGCATGAAGTGCATTGTCTAATACCTTCTTAATAACTTCCAAAGTGTGAACATGCTGTAAATAAGGTACAACCTGCCGCTTTTCTTGGAGGGCTAGATCTAAGATGAGAAGGGACAACTTCTTCCTCCCTCTTTCTGTGCTCCTCCAATTCTACTGCCCTGTTCTTATGGATTACTATTACCAGCAGTATATATATATTCCATATATTCTTCCATATTCAAAATAATTTAGTACTTATACATGCTAATTCCTAAAGAAACTAGTGCTGACTAGAACAAGGATAGCGTAAACACATTATTGGAAATGCAAGGTTTTCTACAGATATTCCTAAAAAATTTACCATGAATATCTTCTATAGAAAAATATTCCAAAGCAATTTTACCTTCCTCAACACACCCGGGACGCCAAGCTAGATAAACCTCCACTCAATGGAAGAGCTCAGGAAAAATACATGTACCTGTGTGGGAGGAACGCTTTTTGTGTTAAAATTCTTGTCTTCTGCAAAAGTCACAGAGACACACTTACCCTTCTTCCTGAGCAGCCAAGGAATTCTGAGACAGTTTGGACAGGTTCTTAGCATATTCCTCCTCAATCTTTATCCTACACTCACACACATATGCACAGAGAGAAAATAAAAATACAGAAGTAAGTAAGCTTTAAGGCAGAAACCCACACACGTAACATAAAGAAATTCTCTGCATTTTAACAGATCTTGCCACAGGAATTTTCCTTTCCGTCTCCAGGGCTGGGCAGCACCGGTTTCAGAATCCATCTCATCTCTCCCCTCCATATGCTAAAAATGCAATGGCAAGAGCAGGGATATATGCAGGACAGCATGTGCGATAAAATTATAAGAAAAAGCTACAGTTCTGAAGAGCATATGACAAGGACAAAGTGTTTCTACTGCGCAATGTGGACTATCTGCAAAACTGGGCTCACTTGAGAGGCATGTGTTTCAGTCTGCTGCTAAATGTGAGATCGCACATCCTAGAAGTGAAGATGAAGGAATGCAGTGATATACAGGAGAAATCCAAACGAGCTTTGGGGAGCTGGACTGCGCCTTTCCTAGGGACAGAAATGCTTCCTGCTCCCTGTTACAAAGCCGGTGAAGATATGGCAGAGGCTTCTGCCACTGACATGTGGTGTTGCAGCCCCTGACCTTCACCTATCCCACCCACCACCTTGTCCTCTCCATTCGCTCAGCAGCACCCCACCACGAACAGGACTTGAGCTTGCAAGCAGTGGGGGTGCAGAAGAGGGAAGCTGTGGGCACACAACTACTATGGGAATGACTACAGGGAGAAGAACAAGCTGAGTGAGGGGACAAGGGTAAATGCTGATTGTACAGCAGGGAGGGAAGGAGCGGCCGCTGGTTCGGAAGTGACATGCATCATGCCTGAAACCTACCTCTGACTACCCTAAGCTCTTCTCTTAGTGAAACATTTGCAAGGTACACATGATCCCAACTAGGGCAAAAAAATGGCTATTTGCTGTTTTTCAAACCAGCGTGCTCAATAGAGCATCTTCAAGAGACAGCTGAGTGGCACCCAGGTGGAGCAACTCCTGATTCTGTGCAAGCAACACACAAGCAGGGAAAAAATCTGGTTTGAAATCCACCTCCTGCCGGTGAGCAGACAGGAGGTGGGACACTTTTGGCACGCCTGCTTGCAGTAGCTAGTTGAGCAAGCACTGTTACACCGTGGCACATTCGAGACAAAAGGGGTCCCTTGAGCCAGCTGAGAGGGGTCTGACATTCTGGGCTGCTGAAAATACAATCTGGATCCCACTCTGTGGGATGCAGCTCGCTGAGGCCCAAGGTGATACCCAGCTCGGTACGGCATGGTACTACAGACCTCATCCAGTATGTGGGGGTCCTCTTCTTCCCCTTCCCATGAGAACAAAACCAGCCAGCTCCCCACCTCTGCTTCAGCAAGAGCAACAAATACAGTGGTCCTGCACCAAAGGCTACACTGCGGTCAGGGAAAAGGGCTTTATCCAGGTACATTTCACCCGACCTACTTTCCTACTTTAATACCTACTTTAGGATGAGACTAATATTGTCTCAGAAGCGACAATTTCTATGGACTGGAAAGGGACTATAGGTCAACTATAATGAAGATGCACACATCTAGATGTAGCTAAGACAAATACCTAAGTGTCTAGTGCAAAGCCAGTGCTCACTGCTTTTGCCTCAGTTATCAGGAGTTCCCAACCAAAGCTCTGGTCTACATCCTTCAACATGCAATTTTATTCCTGCTGGATTTTGGCTTAAGGATGCCTTTGAGTGATTTACTTGAGGATGATAGGTGTGCAAAGGTGCTAGCTGGTCTGCTGACTGTCCTGAGCTACCCATACAGACAGACCCACACAGAATCTGTGTCTCAGGCCTTCATGTCATGAACAGAGGAATAATTGTCTTCCATCATGAAGGTTTGCTGTGAAAACAATGAATTGAAAACCCTGTGAAGTTCTTCCTTGATACTGCTCTAGCTGGGGAAGTATTGAACACAACAAGACAAAGAAAAGCCTCATGATTTTCACAATCACACATAAGACACACTATGTCTGTTGCCATCAGTGCCTGTCCTAAGCATGGCACCCTAAATGCAAAGCCACTGGCTTTCATGGAAGCGGTTGTCACTGGTCCCAGCTTTGGCCCAGGCTCTGGGATTTCAAGTAATACTTGAACTGCAGGCAGATGGCACCACTAACAGGGCAGACTGCTTTGGCAAAGAGGAATAAATAAAAAATAACGATAAAAAGGTGAATTAGTTATTGCTTAAGAGCCCAAATTATAGGACATTAATTGTTCCACTCCGGCCCAACATCCTGTCATCATCTGTGGCCAAAAGACCTTGAACACTTCAAAAGAGGCTAAAAACCAAGATGACGATATACCTCAAAAAGGGAAAAACGTACACCTGCTGGCCCTGGCCGATACAAACACCCTGCAAACTCCGCATTGCGGTGCCTGTGAAACACCACCACAGCAGTACACAGGGACTCCTGAGCCTTGTGAGCCTACCTCCAGAAATGCCCAGGGCTGTTTTGCAGTTACTCCAGTTCCACACCTAAAAAACTCCAAGTTTCTTGTTTCCACTAACTTGTTTGAAGACTTTCAGAATGTTACTCTTTGTGTAGTTGGAAGCATTGCAGATTATAAGTAATTTTGATCCATACAAAAAGAGGCAAAGATGATCTGATATGACTACCATGCAAGAATAATCTAAATAGATTAAGATAACACAGGGAACACAGAGAAAAGGTGATAGAGGATATGTGACAGACAACTACACAACTGTCACTGCAAGTGACTGTGTCTTTTTCCACTATTTCTCCAGATTAGGAGGCAACAATGAAATTATCAGACAACAGAAGCATAATTACTTTTCCTGTAATGCATAAATGGCAGAAGTCTGCTACAAACTGTTGCAGTGGTAAAAAATATAAAAAGACTCAAAAGGATTAGAATAAGGTGTCCCTGCCCATGGCAGGGGGGTTGGAACTAGATGATCTTTGAGGTCCCTTCCAACCCAAACCATTCTATGATTCTATGATTCTATGAAACAGCAGAAGATGTTTACAAGTATCTGCTGACATAGCAGACCTAAGGCAAACTCTGGCTCTAGAAATCCCCAAACTCCTGGTTATTGGAAGCTGGGAGGATAGAGACTCTCATGGTGTTTTCCTCTTAGGCTCTCAGCACTGCCACAGTCACATTGAAATCAGCGGGCCAGACAGACCTTCATCAGACTCACTACAGCCATTCTCCTGCTTATATTTCTTTTCATGCAGCTGAATAATCTGCTATTTATTTTTAATTTTTTAAGCATAGTCCAGCTCAATTAAAAAGTGAGTGGCTAAAAGCCTAAGACAGTATTCCTTTGCTAATAAAAACCCTACTTAATATACTTGAGGAGACTGATGCTTTTCAGGGCAGTCTGCAGATTTTCTTGGCTGTTTTGGAGTGCCTACTTGAACGCAAATGCTGGACCACATCTTCATGTTTGACTTAGAGTAATTCTTTCCTTCTTTCACACCCACGTCATTGATTTTTCAGTCGAGTCAATTCACTAATTATTTCCCTCTCTTTCTTGAGGTCTGTCTTATTAAAAGTCAAAGTCTGTATTATAACCCTACTTTTGTCAACAAGAACCCAATTAACGCATAACTGCTCAGTTTAAGATTGCTATTTACAAGTAGCTCCTCTGAAAGCATCTACTTGATAAGCTAAATTTCAGTTAGTTGTTGGTTATTTCATGAAGAAATCTGGTTATCGTATCTTATCCCACCTTCCTATTTAAAGCTGTTTTTATTACCTGCCTGAACCTGACTTCCAGAAGGCTGGTGGTAACCCCTAGTTAAACATGGTCTTGTATTCCCCAAGCCACCTGATAGTGATCAAGAAAGTCTTATTAGTATTTTTACCTCTTAGCTGGGGATGTGAAGGTTTCCCTGATGGCCTGAGCTCACATTTCCATGAGTAACCTCTCCAGCTCAACACCATCCTCCTCCTTTTCCACACAGAGCAATCCTGAATAATTTGTTCCAAACAGCAGAAAAATATATTCATCTTTTTATAACTCCCATCTAGATCCTCTTCACACTCAATTCCAAATCTTTTTTGTTTCCAGCACACAGTGAATCTTTTCTCTTTTCTTCTCCAACATGCCTACTTCTTCCTCTACTGAGGACACGAACAAACCTCTTCCCACTCTCAGAACTACTGTCTCCTTGCTTGCTCTCGTTTCATGCCAACCTTCCCTCCCTCCTGAATGCTCCTTTCTTTTGTTTCTGTCAAATTTCATTACATCTTACTTTCTTTGGAGCAGCTTTCCTCCTCTTTTCTCTGGCCATGGCTATCACAATTCTGCCTGCCTTCTCCTGATCTTCTAGATTTGCAAGACTATTTCTCCATTGTATCCTTCCTTTGCCAGCTGGTCCTTTCTTCTACCTGCATCCTCTGGTCACAGTTTTTCAGTGATCGTACAGGCAACTGTCTCTCGGACTGTCTTATGTCAAAGGCATTAGGAACCACATGTGGAAGCAGGGCACTCTGCATCTCCTGTATCAGACCCTCTTTATTCCCTGTGCTGTACTTTGTATTTCTCCACTGTTGCCATATGCTTATTACTAAAAAAAAAAGACGAGAGGGAGAAAGAAAACAAACCACAAATGAAAGTAACTATCTGCAAGTTCTGCCTGATCAGACTGCCCCCCAAACGCCAACACAGGTGCCTGTTTGTTGCGCCGTTCGTTGCTTCCACCACCACTTATTTACATCAGCACAGCCACGCTGTGTCCGCAGCAGTGGAACAGGAAGGCGACACCGAATCGGCAGCAAGCACCAACGCAGAGGTGACAACAGAGGACAGCAGCAACTTCAACTGGTGCAATCGTCTCCAGGAGAGAACATCCAACAGCACGCTCTGCCTTCCTCCTGGGAGAAAGCACTGCTTGTTGCCTATGGGCTGTTCTCAAGTTTTGAGAGCCATCCTCAAGATGATTTACACCGGCTTGGACACATGATATGTGATTTCAAATAACAGTGACACTACTTATGAGTAACGATGTCACATCATCTCCTGTACATGGTTGAACTGAGCATCTATCAACTGCTTGTTTGTTCCTCAATGCACCTCCCATGTCAGCAGAGCAACAGACCATTAATGCATTCTGGCATTTTCTGGTAGTGACATCTGCCTTAACAACTTGGGGTTCATTCTAAATATCTGAATGTGTAATTTAGCTCCATAACCAGCTTAAGTCCCAAGGGATGTCTTTATACATCTTCCCCTAGAAAACTGGGCCGACACTCCATATCAACAAACTGCTTCTCTATTTTTCAGGCAAAATATTTCCTTTCTAAATATCATCTCTACTCTGTTTTTTCCACATCCATGTTTCTTCCTTTAATCTGCAGCTTGAAACCTCCTTGGTTCCCTCTATCTAAACCAACAGCCTGTGTGCAACACGACTAAGACAGGCACAGCAGGAGAGACGAGTGACAGCTGGGGAAGACTGGAGACTGGATGGACATTAAAGAAATACAAAATGTTCTTTAAGAACTGGCAGCATATCTTTTACGTGGTTTAAGCTATGCCACTATTGTACCGAAGGAATATCTAAATCAGGAAAACAAAAATATTGCTGTTAGCAGTTAATTTGATAGCAAAGTGCTAATTACCTTTCTCGAATGAACTCTGCCATTTCTTTCTGCATTTGTTTCCCTTTAAGTTGCTTTTGAAGAAGAATTTCAAATCCCGACACTGTATTGTTCCCTTGCGAATCCTTCTTATCAGCCTGGATGGAAAAAGGAAGTTCAAGAAAAAGATATGGGGATCAAAACCACAGACACACAGTTCCCAGTGGCAACTGCCCAAGCAGTCCAAGAACGAGCAGTGATGGTGAACGAAAAGCCCTCCTCTAGTAACAGCTGATGGCCGCAGCACCTCAGCCCCTCTCAGAGGAACAGTCCAACACTTTCCATTTCCCCTTCCTATTACTCCTCCTTTTTTATTAAAAAAGAGAGAAGTTTTACAGTTATCTTTAAGCTAAGACTATGTTGGGGCCAAAGCAGCAGTCTTGCCTTCCCTTCTGCCCATGGGAACGCCCTCGGGCCGGCCGCGGCAGGCGCGAGCCCTGCCAGCTCAGCCCTGCAAGGAGAGGAAGGGATCCTGGAGCCAGCACGGGGCAACTGCTGCGGGAGAGGGGAGGGCCCCGCTGCTCTTTCCAGGGGTGAGGCAGCCCTAAGCCACCTTTGACAGACTGTGAAGTTGAACCTTGATTCACACTCAGAAAAATACAGCCAGTCTGCACAGATCTGCTGTGAAGCAGAGTAAAACAGCAACTTGTTCAATAGTTCACCGCATACAGCCATCTTTCACTGCTTGGTTCCTTTTCACCCCTTGCTCCATTGACTTCAGGGTTGCTATAAGGACCGACACAGTCTGCTGTCTCTTTTCTTTCTCTTCTCTCTCTCTTTTCCCTTATTTCAGGATTTCGTTTCCCATCCTCTTCCAACAAACAGGCCTGGAGAACACTTCCCTAAAGACTACAGGTTTTGCTCCAATATCCTGGGTGCTGCACATTTGCACAGAGACTTGTAGGATGCCATGCCAGGCAGCTGGGCACCACCAGCTGGAGACAACAGGAGGAGTGCAGTTGATGGAAGGAGGAGTGCAGTTGATGGAAGGAGGAGGCAAGACATGGGCAGACCATGGATTACAAGGCTGAACAAGAGGAAAGTCCTGGAAGCAGAGCCACGGGAGGATAAAAGTTTGCAGAAGTAAGGCAGCTTTAACTGGAGATTCACTGAGAGTGAGCTGCGACCAAACCCAAGGAGCCAAGCAGTGGCTGAGCCTAAATGGAAAGAACCAAGCAGGGCAGTGACTTCTGAAAGACATCTGCAAAAAACAAGTCTATGCACCATTTCTGATGCATTGCTCATTGGGATCAGAGGAACTGGAAGAAACTGAAAAAACTTTGATGGTCTCGTAACGTGACCATTTGCAAGTATTTCAGTGTGCTTTAGCAAGTTACTGTCACTAGTCCTTACATCAACGCTGAGCACACACGAGGGGAAGTGCTGCTGTGCCTCCAACAGCTACATGTTTTTGCAAGTTAAACTCTTTTTTTTTTTTAAATGGACATGCTTCAATAAGTGATAACTGAAAACACACATGAAATTCATAAAATCTTCATTGTTGAGGTAGTATTCCCCCTGACCCCCAAAAATCAGTTTTCCAGTACAAGATTTTTTTGTCTCAGCTTCTCACTTGAAGAACTACTGTATCATTTTAATCTGATTCAGTATCCTGAAAGTGGAGCTAAAAACGAGAGGGTACACACAGAAATGCAGTCACTGGAGACTCCTCGTGCTGAAGGCTGCATTAAAAGTACTCAATTTAAGAGCTACTAATGTGCCTGTCCTTCACAAGTCTCATCCTTTAAAAATGTCATTTATCATCTGTCCTCCAGCATATCCCGTGGGAGGGAGTTTTACAATTTAACACAAAGTTTGTAACTGTCTGCTTGTTTTAAATGTTATACTCCCAGCTTCCTTGTGCATCCCTAGCTCTCATAGCCTGGGAAACACTGAAATAATATTCCCTGTCAGCCACCTTGCTATCCCTCTTCCTGCAGCACAGCCCTTTGGCTGAGGTATTTTGAGATGTGTAGTTTGTCCTACATCCTCCCCATTTCCTGAGCAAAACCATCTCCTGACAGCTGATCTTGCCTTTCTGAACACTCTTCTGATAATCGTCCACATCTGAGACTAGTTAGATGGTTTCCACTTGAACCTCACTGGTGTCCTCAGTCTCCCTAATGCTGCCCTAACGTACATCCTTTTACCTTGTACCACAAATCAAGCTGTTTGCTCCACTTTTTCGGAAGCTCAGGAGCTGCAATATGGCATGTGGCTGGCTGCCTACTTACCCAGAAATAATCACAGTAGCTCCACTCTGAAGGTTTCAGCAACTGCTGCTCTGGCATTACATCAGGGTGGGGGAAAGTCACACAATTTATCTATAAAAAAAAGCAGAAGAGAGTTAGAAGGTAACAAAATCTAGCTGTTGATGAGAAATACTCAAATGAAAGGTTATATACACACTTCCAATCAGAAAATTCACATTGAATGCATGTCAGTGAAGAAAAACTGGTTGTTGCATGGAAACAGCAGCTAAGTATTCCCAGAAAGCTCCTCTGAGCAAGGAGGAGTGTCAGCTCAGAGGAAAATAAACTAGGCATTTCACATGAGGAAAACCTGCGTGATTTGGAAAGCACCATACAGAGTTCTCCTAAATCCCTAACAAACAGTGGTAAAAATCCTGACGTGAAACACCCTGAGCACGCCCTGAACACAAGAAATCCTGTAAGCAGCAGAGAGCACTGGAGGCACTATCAGGGTATCTCATCAGAAAATCTTGGCTATGTTACTCTCTTACAGGATTACAAAAAAAAAGGTGTTATTTTTTTCAGGGCACAGCCCTTACGTCCATCCCAGTGTCCTCTTCAGATGAAAGCAATTCTCCCTGCAAAAAGGAATAGAGGCTCTCTAAAGCGTGCTAGCCTTCAGTGCGCAAAAACCACAGCAATTTGTGAGACAAGACTCATCACAGAGTCACTAAAGAAAGGCATAAAAAAGTACAAGCGCTCATTAAGTTATCGCAGTAGGAAATGTAGCCTGATAAAAGCACAGTGGAAGCCAAGAGCGAGACAGCTACTGCAGAACGTGCTGCAGAACAACTCTGGATGCAGTTAAACCTTTCAGGGGAAGCATCAGCAAGAGTCAGAGCTCACTGCCAGTATGTAACGCTCACCTAAAATTTCTGCTGGGCAGGCACACTAACAGCAAGGTTCACTGGACACTGAGGGTACCTGTGTATTAATCGAGGAACCAGCGGAAACTGGGGATGGAAGACTCACAAATGTAACTGTATGGGTTTGGGGTATTTTTTTTGATCAGTTAACATTCACAGGAAATCCAAAAACAAAGCTGTGGGCAGGGGTAGCACAGCTGCATGGACAGACGTAAAGGTAGTGCTTACATGCAGAGAATCTGCCTTTGGGCTATTCAGAGAGGATCAAAAAGGACACAGCAACATGCTGCAAAGCGCTGACACAGTGTAACCCCACCATGATCCAGCAATGCAGACAAAGCCTTTAGCTGATACAATGCTGTTCTGCAAACCCACACTGGCTCTGCTGCTGTCTGCCCATGCTTGGAGCTTCAGTGGCTGTCCTGGATGTAATGCAAGAGCTTTCTCCACCCACCTTCTCCACAAAAATCACTCTGTCCAGAGCTTGCCAAGTCGTTTTCAAAGCAGGCTGAGGACCCTGTACCTACGGTGTGTTTGGCTGTCACCTCAGCTAGATCCTGAACCAGGCGTCTTCTCTTCCAGCTTCCCTCCAGCTCCCATCAGGCTTCGATCTGATCTGCAGGAGGTCAAAGACCAGGGCTCTCACTTCACCATCGCTTTGCAGGCAGCAGCCATGCACCAGTGAACCTGCGTTTCCAGCCAGAGCCAGCCTCCACTGTCCACATGGTCCGAACCACGGACAGCAGGAGCTGCTGAGAACGCCTCCCCATTCCTTCACGCTCCCCATCAGAAGTACCGTGCACCAGAAGTTATAAAACATAAGCTCAGTTCAGAGCCGGATGGCTGGACAACAGAAGCACTGGTGGCCACCCTCGCCTGGGTGCACCCGTGGCGCCAGGGGACGTGCCGGTGCAGCCACATTCAGCTGGGCTCACCCGCGCTGCAGCCATGGGCCCCAGCGTTACCCCAAGCTGACTGCTGGCACCACCACAGCCTCCAGCATGAAGCCCCTCCATGAGGGACATTTCACAGAGGACACTGTCTCTGCTGAAGTTTTCCCCTCCTGCCTCTTCCCTGGCAGCTCAGCTATCTCAGGACAGCACCGCAAGCCCATCTGGCCCTGCTGTTTTGGTCAGGTACGGTGGGTTACCTTCCCTTCTCCATTCAGGGATCACTAGATCGAAAAGCTTGCAAGCAGATCCCATCATCTGCTGGAAGCAGCCTAGCCACAGGAAGAGCTGGCACCTCTCCTGCGGGTGCAGCCAGCACGGGCAGGGGTGTGCAGAGCTGCTCATGGGCCCGGCAAAGCTCTGGTGTAGGGCACTGCCAGTGTGCACTGGCTCAACACCCTGGTAGGAGACATCAGCTCCTCTTGCCCCACCAGGAAGCTTCACAACTGTCTTAAAAATTCCAGCTAGAAACCTTAAGCCAAATTCCTACTTTCAGACAGCACCCGACAGGCACCGACCTGGACCAGTGCTGACCTGCACCCAGGGACAAGCAAAGAAAGGGCTCCGCTTTGCTCCACAGGTCACCAAATCCCATGCCACTGCTGACCACAGCAATGGTGACCACTAGTACCTGGGCATGCCTCTATACTGCCACAGCCACACGCTATTTCTCAAATAACACAATACATTGTAGTTTCGCCTTGAAAAAATGAGATGGGCCTCAGAACCTGCACACAACTGCTCTGCCACATATCACAGCAGGGCAGCTGCTTCCCGCGAGTGAGCAACGCTGCAGCTCATCCTCCCAGAGCAGGGGAGATACGGGAAACAATTGTCAGCAATGACAATGGTACAGGCAACCATGTGAAGGTATGTAGCGTCAGACAGGTTTAAACTGCTTCTGGCTTTGAGGATTTCTGGCTTTGATACTGCATTTCACACTCACTCAACAAAAATTTGGGTGACAGCCACAGCTCACTTGGACACCAGCTCCTCCAGCCTCTCCAGCCCCTCCAACTCCTCCAGCACCTCCAACCCCTCTAGCAACTTCATCCTCTGAAGCCCTTCCAGCCTGCGTGAAACACTGCCATGTCCACATCTCCTGCATGTGCTTACACAACACACCTCGTGGGCATCCAGGACAAGGCGCTGTCTCTTGAGAAGAGACTGCAAAGCTACAGGAACTTGGGATTTAGCTCAAGTTAAAAACTGTTAGCAGCAGAAGGCAAAAGAGGTAAAGAAAATGCATGGAAGTTTTAGGGACGCTGGAAACAATTCACATCTCCACATAAGGAGTACCAGTACTGCAGTGGTGAAAGGAGAAGCTATTCTGATTTCCACCTGTCCTCTTACTGGTGGTCTTGCAGAGAATGGCTAGGAGGTCCTCTGTGGAAACACTGCTGAGTGGAGTTTTGTGTTGCCCAAGACAACTTAATTCAACTAAGAAAGAACCAAATGCTTCCCATGAAGACAGCAGTGTCTTCAAGGCAGATTTCTATGGCCCAACATTGTCACACTGGATAATGAGAAGGGGGGGAAACAGGCACCTCGTAAGTGTATTTTGCAGCCTTTACCAGAAGACTGCACATCATTGCACTGTGCAGCAGGACACAAAGATGATGTGCAGCAGCAAGCACATCTGCAGGCACCCTGCAGTTTAAAAATCTGCAAAGGGAAACTGCAAGGGAAATTCATGTTCCCTGCTAAAAATAGCACCTGTTTCACAAAAAACTAAATCTCTGTCAGTTGGAAGGTGCTTATTGACTTTAAGGCTCTCTAATGTCCTGAAGAAATAGGCACGGAGTCACTGGAAATGCCTACACTCATCAGGCTAGTGAAGATGTCACACCGCGACGGACCCAACACACTGCACCATGTCCACGCGTGCAGCAGGAAGAGGAACAGTGAGTACACATGTCAACAGGTGATGAGAGTAGGGTTAATTCATGTCCTTCTCAGAAAGTGTCATCAGACTCAAAGTTTTATCAATAAATCAAACATTCTTCACTTCTCAGAAGCTTAATTGTCTAGAAACGACAGAATTGTCTGGAAAAAATCATGAGGTTGTCTGGATCTAGTGTCATGATCTTGTCTGGATTTAAAAGGAAACTGGTGTCAGAACCGAAAAATAAAACACAGAAGCTTTTGCAATCTTAAAAAACAACCAAACAAAAAAAACCCCAACAATTATTTGTGTGGTAAACAGCACTCAACAGAACTTACAGTTTTCTACACAAGTCCCAGAGAGAGCATGAAAATTTTCAAAACTCTAGGAATATTACTAAAAATTATACACAACTGCTTAGGAAATCCTGTGACTCTTCCCTTTCATCACCACAGATTTCTTATACTTAAACGAGAACTCTTGGATCTGTATTTCCAAACATTTCTAAAACCTCTCAGGGTTTCCCAGCAGGGAGGGGAACGCTGGGCTGGGACTGAGCAGGACATAGTCACATGCCAGCAGTGGAGCATTTCCCCATAATCCTCCCTCGGAATGCTCCTTTCCTTGTTTCTAAATGAAAGACAGCTGAAAAAAAGCACTCTGGTTCCCCAGCTTAGTCCCACCGATGAGCTGTTTGACTGACAGTAAAGAGAGACAAAGCATCTTGACGTTTCACAGCATCAAAGAGCTCCGTCGGTCCCACAGACAGGGACGCCCCTTCCCCACTGCCGCGAGCCGCGAGGGACGATGCTCGCTAACGGCACCGCTGACAGCCGCGCGGCCTACGTGCCAGCCCCGATCCCAGACAACAGGACAGGCCACGGCAGCGCTCATCCCTTCCAACAACACTGGCCAGTCAGCAAGGCCTGAGCAAAAGCACGCAGAAGCTATTACGGCCGTAATTGCCAGGAAGAAACAAAACAAATTAAAACATGTATCTCAGCTAATGATGGAGTCACAGACCTCAAAGAGAAAACAAGGCATTATGACCAGCATTACATTTGCACAGGCTCCACTGGGACAGCTGAGGTGATAATCAGCCTCACCATGATACTGAGTCCTCATCCAGCCTCTTCACTAATAAAAATAATGGCTGTTTTCAGCTTGCAACAAAGCAACATTGATGAGAAGACACCAGCAAGGTGCACTCCAAAGCTAAGCAAACATGCCAAAAGGCAGCAGACTGTCCTTCCAGCTGCCCCTGGACACGAGCGGCACCATAAAACCTGTGTGACAGAGCCTCCAGATTGCCAAGGCTGGAAGGAGGTACACAGAGAAGACATGCGAAAAATGTGGTGACTACAAAGTTCAGGGTGATGGGAGAGGAAAACCAGACAAATGACAGCTATTGATGCATTTCTCTTGACAAGCCTGCTGCATAACAAACTCAGCAAATAGATTAAAATACTTTTGCCTGTGTGCTGATCATGAGCAAAGGCAATTATACTCTTCACAATTCCTACTTCACATGAGTACACTGGCAGTGGTGGCAAAATGAGGTGGTTACATTGTAGGTGACTTGACTATGTCTGAAACACAAAAGGGTGACAGAAGAAGAAGAAAAGTCACAGGATTTGCACAATAGCAGTGTGCACCAGGGCAGGAAACTTTGTTGGGTTGGACATGCACATTCATTTCACGGATTTCAAAGTTCTCTGGAGGCTTTGTAGTTGGTACCAGCACTCATCAGTAAATGACACATTGCCAAGCAACATGAATAAAACAAGAATAATTTCATCAAGGCTTAGATAATCAACTACATGTTTATTACATAAGACACTACATAAATAAACAAGCAGACAGTGGGTGAGCTTACTATGCAGTGCTAAAGTGACTAAAGTGGGGCAACATTCTTGCTCGTTTCTTCAACTTAAAAATGCAGATTATTCTTCCTGATTTCTGCACGTTCACAGTACCTTAGACACGGCACAGCTGTGCCAGACAGCTTAACCTCAGAATCTGCTTTACAATTTCAGCTGAGACCCAAGAGGTACAATGGCCAACTCCACGAGTTGTAATGACTTCACCTTCAAATGGGACTGTTTGGGCCAGATAACCAAATGCACAGGCTGGAGGAGATCTCAGAAGAGCTTAGGCACAGACAAAGGCTTGGGCAGTTCTCTCGCCAGGCAGGGAAGCTCAGGAATGCCTAGACTGTGTCTAGGTAGCTCCAACATCATGAGTTTGTGTGTGGCTTTAGTGCTGGATGATGCTGCAGCCATGGTATGACAGAAGGGCAGAACAGACAACCCAAGTCCTGAGCATTAACAATGTCACTTCGTACACTTCCTATTTCAAAGGGAAGATTCTGCCAGAAGTGTTCAGGAGCCCTCTTTATCTGGTCTATCTGTAGAAAGGTCCAGAGATGGTTCAGTCAGTGCCTGCCAAAGCAGGGGATTTCTGACAGTTTCTGCCATGCAGTCAGTCCCAGGGCTGAAGGATGAACAGTGCTGAACGTGCAGCCTCATCCTGTGTTCATCACATTGTGTCAGATGCAGAGCACAGCAGCAGAAAATACCAAGTAACTGCACGCAGGCTGCCCCTCTTCCCATCTGCAGCACATTCGTTTATGTGTCCAACATAGGCAACACAAACACCAGCATTTTCCAAGCCATGCAGCATCCTGACAAGGCACTACAGCATTCTTCAGAAGGAAACCCACACTCAGAAATACTGTTCATCAGATAGGTTTATTGCTCTTCAAGTGAGCCATAGCTCTGTCCCTGAGTCGATATCCCCCTGCACCTCCATTTAACTCTCCCTCACCTATGGTAAAGGAAATTCCACTTCCACAGGAACTCATAGCCAGAAAGACAGCTGTTTAGGAATCAGACAGCAAACCATCCAGCCTAAAACTAATGAGCGCACCCTGAAACACACTGCAAAATCAAAGCAGACCACAGATCTGCACTGCTGCTTCCTAAGTGAGCATCAATAATTTGTGCAAGCAGCAGTTTCATAACAGTCTCTGATATAACCCAGCAGGGGTTTCCCTTCCAAAGAAAACAGACAACAGTGTTGGCAGCATTCATTTACCAAAGAGAAAACACCATACTCTTCTTCTTGTTGGATGCGTACAGACGAGAAATACTCCAGCTCCCACCTGCCTGCAGGATTTCCAGAAGCTGCACTCCTAAATTCCTGGGACAATGGGAACAAACTCCCATTCCTCTGCTGACAGCAGTGAAACAGAGACAGCTAGGCTGCAGATGCTGCTCAGGTTGGGCATCACCTGATGAATTTGTACATCACAAGATTTCAGTTTGGGAGGTGGTTTGCCGGACTAAAAGCCCCACAGTTAATCACAAAATTCTCCTCTGCCAGAAGAGGTTCTGCCTGAGCACTGCTACATATCAAGAAAAACCATCTGACAGAAAGCAAAGGACGTGCCCTGCAGCTCTGTTAACCACAACATCCCAACGTCAGCTTGAGTGGTGCTGAACAAATATAACCTCCTAGGAGACAGGGGGAAAATTTACATTGCTTTACAGTTTACACTCCGTATGAGAACGTTGTTTTTCACAACGCTTCCTTGATGCAGGCAATGGCTTGGAGCAAACAGCTGTTAAAATTAGCTTGTTTTTGTCTGCCTGATGCATCGCAACTGAAAGCTTCGGACTCCTGCTGGAGAAAGACTCACACAGTGACCCTGACATAACACACAACTCTTTCTTGCTGTGCAGATGCTACCAGATGGCACATGGGCCAGCACAGAGGACAGTGAAAAACCACCCTCAGTGAACAGCCTGAGTCCCCTGTAAGCAGCCACTATTTCAGAAACACCAGCGCTGTCGCTTTTGCACTGCACCCTGCAAGCCAGTGCAACCTCCCAGGGGACCACGTCTGGTCCCTTGGGACACGACGTTCAGCCCTCGGTTTGCTCCCGCCCTGCCGACCCGGGTGGGCAGGGGGCTGCATTAGGTGGCTCAGGTGCGTTTCCACCATGGCCCTGGAGGCCCTGCAGCTGATTCCCCAGGACATTTGCAGATCTGTCCAAACCAAAGATTTATACTTACTTCATGACATACCACTTTCTCAATGCACTCATTAACAGTAATGACACATTTTTCATTTGTCATAACTGATATCGATAACCAAGTAAGCTGCTGAAATTTATTTTTTTCCCTGAGAAAACTGTACCTACAAGGCAATGACTGACCTGCACGGCAGTCAGAGACACCTGTACGTGCTCCTTTCGAATCCTCATCCCCGTCACCAGAAACCCAGGGAATCACACCCACTGAGGGATAAATCAACAGGCTGTGTGTGATAATGTACACAACCTCTTCCTTGTAGTAACAGTTAACAATGACGTGTAACATTAAATTATTCCTTTTGTTCTCATGGATTTTATACCTTGCCAAGGATTGCAGCTGTAAGCATGTTTATTTCCTCTCCTTTATCACTGCAATTCATCTATCTGCTCATTTATTTTCTTTATTATTTCCTTTTAAATAAACCTTTATATTCCCAGCCACTTTCATTAATGTATTTTGATTTCCTTCCTGTTTTGAAACATCTGTCCTGCACGGTGGAGTCCAGAATTGCAAACTGTGTTCCAGATGAGGTCACCAAGCATACAAAAGATATTAATGTCTGTAAACATCACACTGAGAACATCTTAATTGAGCCAGCTATATTTAATTACTAATATGAAAAGCAAATGTAAGATTAACTTAATGCTGAAACCTAAAATCTTTGCCTATACTTCCTTATCAGAAATCCTCACTTGGACAGTCTGGCACAGAAAAATACCTTCCGACACCTCTTTGAGAAAAAAAAAAAGATTCTGCCCTGGCAGGGCAATGACCCATCTCCTCAGTTTGTACCTCTCTAACCTTTCAGTGCTTCTCCAAACACAGAGGCTGTTGCAGAGGGGACGGTTGCCAGATCATGAAGTTTTTTCAGGACATCTAGTTCACAGCCGTTATCTCCGGAGCACGCGTGTTCCCCTTCCTGGGTCCGTCCTTACCTCCTGCTCATCCCAGAACCATCAGAAGCAAAGGGAAATCGATACAGAGTTCTGTCCAGGATGGAGATCCCAAAGCCTCTCCGGACCCTGACTTACTCGTGTTCAAGCACCACGGCTACCCGCGGCGGAGGCTCTGGCCGCTCGCCTCCCCCAGCCCCACCGCGGGGCGCGCGACGGTGCCCAGCCCGGAGCGCCCGACGGGCACGCCCGCCCGCCGCCCCGCCGCCCCGCACTCACCGTCAGGCTGCTCTCCTTGCTCTGCCGCCGCGGCGCCGCCGGGGACCCCGGGCTCTGTGGAGACAAGCGGGGCGCATCGTCACGGCCGCTCTCGGAGCCCAGCATGGCCGGCGCGGGCTGCGCGGGCCGGCGCGCGCTAGGCGGACCCCATGGCCCGGCGGCGCGGCCCGGCACGGCGCGGCTCGGCACGGTTCGGCTCGGCTCGGCTCGGCACGGCGCGGCTCGGCACGGCTCGGCTCGGCTCGGCTCGGCACGGCGCGGCACGGCACGGCTCGGCTCGGCACGGCGCGGCTCGGCTCGGCTCGGCTCGGCTCGGCACGGCTCGGCTTGGCTCGGCTGAGCTCGGCTCGGCACGACCCGGCACGGCACGGCTGAGCTCGGCTCGGCGCGACCCGGCACGGCACGGCTGAGCTCGGCTCGGCGCGGCTCGGCTGAGCTCGGCGCGGCTCGGCTCGGCTCGGCGCGGCTCGGCTGAGCTCGGCTCGGCTGGGCTCGGCTTGGCGCGGCCCGGCCTGGCACGGCTCGGCTGAGCTCGGCTCGGCGCGGCCCGGCTCGGCTCGGCTGAGCTCGGCTCCGCTCGGCTCGGCGTGACTCGTGGGGGAGCGGGAGGCGGTGCCGCCGTCCGGCAAGGCCGCCTCCTCCTGCCGCTGCCAGCCCGCGCTGCCAATGGCGGGCCGGGCCGGGCCGGGCCGGGCGGCGAAGCCCGCTCCCGGTCGGGCGAGGCGGGCCGCCGGCCCCGCGGCGAGCTGGCCGAGCGCTCGGGGCGGCACCGGCCCGGCGCTGCGCTTCCCGCCTCCGCCGCGCTGGGCTGGAGCGGGCGGCTGCGGCCGCACCGCGCTGCAGGGGAGGCGCTGGCGCGCCCCGGCCCCGGCGGGGTCCGGGCCCGGCCGCCCGCGGGCCGCCGGCGCTGGGGCAGCGGCAGCTGCTCCGCAGCGTGCGACTCCGCTGCGGGCAGCAGTTGCTGGGCGGTGCCGCGGCCTCCAGCCCCATGTCCCCCGGCCCTGGCACCGCGTCCGCGGCAGCCGCCGCAGAGAAGACCCGGGCCTGACGCGCGGGGTGCCGGGCAGCGCTCGGGCGGCGGCCCGGAGCGCCGCGCTCCGCGGGGCTACAGCCCCAGGTGCCGCGTCCGGCTGCAGCCCCGGCGGCAGCACCGTGCCCAGCGCCGAACGCGCGCGGCTCCGCACGGGCCCGCTGCTGCGCCTTTCGTGGCCGCTGTGACAACCCGAACGGGCGTTTAGCTGCTCTCCAGGAAACCCTCAACAAGGCCTGGCCCCGCGCCCAGCGCAGTACAGCTCCGTGTTGTTCTCAGTTGTGGCTTTTCCCCCCTTGACCTGTTTCCAAGAGCTGTGGCTGAGCTTGCCTGAGGGACCTTGCCAGCGTTTGTTCGCATGATGGCTGCTACCCAGGTCTAAGAAAGCATCCTGGAGAATGCCTGGAAGCTGCTCTGCAGGAGACAGCCTGTGCCAAGAACAGACAAGGAGGCAGTCAAGGCAAAGCAGCTGGGGATGGCCCACGACAGGCAAGTAGGAGAGGGACTGGCCAAAGTGGTTTGAGAGTTGGAGGGTGTAGAGAACAGGTTCTTTCAACCAACAGTTTATGGTCAGATGTTTTCCTTACTAAGGACTCTTCTAAAGCAGCCACAGCTCCCAGGAAAAACAGGCTCTCAAGCGGGTGTGGACACAAGCTGCTCTTAGAATTAATGGCACCAGCAGCTAGTTACAGATTCAAAACCAGTTATAGGTTCAAAGCAGGAAAGAAGCCAGGACTTCAGTTTGGAAAACGTGCAACAAAAGAGCAATGGAAAAGAATCATGGAGGCTGTTGAAGTGAATGAGAAAAGTCATGAAAGGGATTGTTGTTAGTCTGATGGTTGAGTCAGTTGAACAAACCCATGCATAGCAGTGGAGCGCCCATATATCTCAGATGTTAATTTGACCAAAAAGATGGCTATAAACTTGAGTTAGACTCAGCACCATAAAAATGGAAAGTGGCAAATGTTGTTGCAAAGGAAGTTCTGGGAGAACTGTGACTTGTGTACTGAGCGAACTGCAAAAACGTTGTGAATCAGATACCTTGAGAAATGAGATTTACTGCACAAGGATTAATGTAACTTTTTTTAAAGGAGGTCACAGCCTGCAAGTTTATTCAGGTTCTCCAAGGGACTCACAGCAGACGTGTGGACAAGGGTGTCTGGTAATGCACAACATCAGTTTCTAAAATGCTTTTGACCTAGTTTAGGTGCGCACATGCTCTGCCTCCAGCCTGCGCAAACAGGTCAGAGAAGCAGCAGCATGGGACGGTTAAGTGCGAGGTGTTTGATGTGGTTGCGGAAGGAACAGGGAGTCCAAAGTGCTGGACTGTATCATGGGAGATGCCATGAATCCACTGATGGACATGCAAAACCAGAAACACTTAATTAGCTGAAAAAGCACACATGAGGGCAAGGCTGAAGGTCACTACCTAGGAGGCAGTGGGCCAGAAAGTGGGTTGAGGCAAAGACAGACAGTGGGCAAACAACACAAAATTTAGACCAAGAAATAGGAAACATCAGAGGGACACTGAGAGCAACAGGCAACCCAGGTCAGCACGGTAGCAGCACCCAAATCAAACATGCGTTTCACTGGGAGTATTTAAGTAGCTGCACCACAGAAGAACCTATCGGTTAATATAGAAATGAAACAGAGAACTCAGGTCAGGTACCAGCAGGGGACAACCACCAGCAGGCGGGGAAGCACAACCCAACGGGAGTGCAACCCAACAGCTATTCAACTGTTGCTGTTTTGGCAGGGAGCGAGGAGTTCCATGGGAGGAGCTGGAAGATGGCCCTATGCTGCATCTGCAGACCTGAGGAGAAGACCATCCCAGGAACATGAAGTGGTGCAAGAAAAAGTGCAGGGGTATTTATGGAAAATTTAGACAAACAGGGGAGAACGGCTGTCCATGAGTCAGTGTCTTGAACACTAGCCTGGGGTGATCAGATGGGTGAGGCACCGACTATATAAGGCACAGAGGAGGGCCTGCAAAGGGACATGCAGGAATGGATGAAGTAATTGAGAAAAAAGCTTTGGACAAATTCTTTGTGAATACTGTCTTTGGGAGGGAAGGCTGGAGCTGCAAGAAAATACAATGAGATACAGACATGGGCAGATGTGCAAGTCCAGAGAGAGGACTGCTGGAGACAGGCCCAGGCTTCAGGCTGGAGCAACAGGAAAATCTGTAGGGTTGTTAATAGTGACTGAAGTGGCCTGGTGGATTTTTCAGAAAGGAGTGATAGGACAAAAAAATCCAAAGTATCTTGGCATTTTGTACTGTTTTAGCAGTTGGACACAAAGACTAACTATTCTAGATGGAACAAATCTGTCTGATCTGACAGTTTCTAAAAGAAAATGCCTCTTGATCTCTGCTCTGGGCAGATTCCTAAACTACTTAAGTGGAGAGCCATTTATTCTTGGATACCACGGTTTGGCTTTTTCCCCAGAACTTACCTGGTGGTCCCCACTGGCTTTTAGGAGGCTCATATGGCCAGAGTCGAGCTGGTGTACTGGGGTCCCAGAGATGTGATAGCCATTCACTGTAGGAACAGATGGAGAGTTAGCAGGCTTGCTGCCGGTAGCAAATGAATAATTGCACGTTTTAAAAACTAATCACATAATTGAATGTGCAGATATAAATCACAGTGCCTTTTTTGAGTCACCAGCGTTCACTGCCACTAGCCTAAGAAACTACAGGTGCTTTTCACCATCCCAACGTGCTGGCAATGTGACATGTTCGTTCCAACCCAGAAAGACCTCTGAACTGGACTCTACAGAGGCTCAGCCCATGGGCCCACTCCACCCTCAGGGTGGAGGCTCTTATCAGGAGTTATGACAGGAGTTACTGATCTGGAAAGAGCCAAAAAAGAGAGATCCTCAAACTTAAAACAGTTCCCATAGTGCCGTTTGGTAAAATTATGTGTTTGAAGAAGTAGGGTATGTAAAAAAGCACTGGTTTAATGGAGAAGGGCTTTTCATAGAATCATGGAATCACAGAATGGTTTGGGTTGGAAGGGACCTTAAAGATTGTCTAGTTCCAACCCTCCTGCCATGGGCAGGGACACCTTCCACTACACCAGGTTGCTCAAAGCCCCATCCAACCCGGCCTTGAATACTTCCAGGGATGGGGCAGCCACAACTTCTCTGGGCAACCTGTCCCAGTGTTTCACACCCTCATAGTGAAGAATTTCTTCTTTAGATGTAATCTAAGTCTACCCTCTTTCCGTTTAAATCCATTGCCCTTTGTCCTATTACCACATGCCCTTGCAGCAAGCCTTGTAAGATGTTTATGGTTCACATATACAGCTGTAGGGTGCTTTATTTTTGGAATATACAGAGCAAAGAATAACACTCAAAGTAGGATTAAAACAAGAGACACAACTACATCACAAATCTTCTGGTGACAACAAAACGTGCAATCTTCAAGCATACTGCCCACTCAGCTCTGCATCAGTTTGAAAGAGGGGCATCAGTTTGAAAAAAACTCAAAGACATCCTCTAGGCTGCATTATTTACAGTCAGCCGGCAGCAATGGCCTTTACATTTAGCACTTTTTATTCTAGAGTAATTATTTCTTTGCTTTGTTTTTCTGCAGCACCCGAAGCTTTTCAGTACAGTTACGCAGCTGATTCTCTGTTACTTGATTCCCTGCAACTTCAAGAGGTGAAGTGGTCAGCCTCATAGCTGCCACTTGCTAAAATGCTTCATTGTGCATGTGCTCTGCGTGGAAGAGATACAGCCAGCCCACGTTTCTTTGCAGGTTTTTGCTTCCCCTGCCCTGGCAGAAAGCAGGACTGGGAAAGGCAGCCTGTCCTTCCCTCCCAGAGCCGGCAGCCCCACTGGCTCACAGGGTCACCATCTGCCTCCATGCTCCGGGCAAGGAGCCATCTCAGCTCTGAGCAGACACTTCAGAGAACTGGACAGAAGATGCATCAGTAGCAGGCGAGATGTATCAGAAGGGAAAGCCCCACCACGTTTACTCTGCTGCAGTCACACAAGTCTGTACATTAAATGTACATCCCTCACAATCAGAGCATTTTCCTTCACTCTGCTGAATGGTGGAGAAGCAGATTTAGCCTGTGCAGTAGTCAGGCACAGCATCAAACAAACAGTACCTGCAGAACTCTTCTGCGACACAGGGCTCTTTGGAGTCCCAGGCACACTGCTTGGCCGCTCCCAGGTCGTTTCTGTTGAAGGCAAGCATCAACGTAAGGGTGATGGAGGCCTTGCACACGCATCAGGTATGTCTATTCCACATGTACAAATGGGCCTGACCCGCAGTGTTCTCTGAACCAGGTTCTCACCCTGTGAGGAAGGTGCCGGTGCCTCCCTACACTCCCCATCTTCTCGCATCTCTTTCTGCCAGACCCTGGTCCCTTGGCAGCTGGCTGAGATGGGTAGAAACAGAGCAGATGGGGGTTGCATCCCTGGTTCTTCCAGTGGAGGTCTGCCCCAGGACAAGAAAGCAGGGATGCAGCTGTACACACGGATCACTGTAAGCTGCTGCCGTGATCTGGGATCTGCACAGACTCTTTCCAAGTGTAGGTAAATCAAGCCCAGCGCGAGATCCTGCCTGCAGCCCGCTGCGGACACGGAGCTGCGGCACAGCCAGTCGTTGCCCTCACTCTGGGAACATGGGCCAAGCACTGGCAGTGCCTTTGCCCCTGCTCTCTGCATGAAAGGCAGCTGTGAATGACTCAAAGATGTGGTTTTAGTGACATATACACAGACCATAGCTTTTTTTTTTCCCCTTAAAAAAAGTATTTCCCTGGCAAATTTCCTTTTTTCCACTTAGGTCCTTTAGCCACTGGGATATGCACATGCATGTCACACCAGTTTTGACACTCAAAAGACTGCTGCTGCTTTTCCCCTCTCAGTTTCCTCTGTAGTTTGACCATTCTGCTCATTTTCTCAGCAAACAGAAAGTTATTTTTGACCACATGCTAAATACAGAAGATTTAATTGCAAAACTCTGTAAAAGTTGCAAACAGCAGATAGTGGAGTCAGAACAGCAACTTCTGCAGAAGTCTAGCTAGAGAGCCCATGCCAGCATTCCTTTTGAATAAACATATTGGTACCAAATCAAATAAATAATACGGACTGCTTGCCAATATCAAATAAGAAAATAAGCAAGTTAGTGTATTGAAGTGAAAGGATTACTTTTGCCACTTTGCTTGAAACTGTTATTCCCAAAATCCCAACCAACAGCCACCTAACCCTGCCAAAGCCTGAAATTCTGCACCTCTTTCAATATTCTGGATGCACATGGTCAAGTGGAGCAGGATGGGCTGAGAGAGCCCGTGGGCATAACAGTTAGGGGCTGGCAGTCAGCACTTCCACCAGGGCACTGAGGCCTTCTGTCCTGGGCAAGTGCTCATGTGAGCACCAAACAGGGTGCTAACATGCTTCAAGAACCATAAAAGGCCTATGGGTAAAGAAGGGAGTGCTGTTTTATCTGCCTTTACGCATACATGCATGCACATATACACACATACAGATGTCCTCAAGGGTTGCATTAGGTTCCTCACTTCAGGAAAGGACTAAGGATTATGGATTTCAAATGGGGGAACGTGCCGTCCCCCACACCTGTGATGCCCAAATGCTTGAGACACATGGCCTGCTTCCCCCTCTCTCCTCTTCTCCCCAAGCCTCAGCACGCTTTTGCTTGCACGGAAAAATACTTTGAGCTTTTTTTTTCCTTGCAAGAGCAAAACTTGGTGGACTAGAAGCTTTGATGAATCATGGAGAAATATTTAAATTTTATTCAGCTTTTTGTCAATTGGGTGGTAAGTAAATAAATTCTATACTAGGTCAGTGAGGAAGAATTGGAACGCATTTTAACTAAACAGAAGGAAAATCAAATGCTAAGAGTTTTATGAGTCAGCTTATCTTGGCTTAAAATACACAAGTGAATGGTTGAAAAAAGACAAATTCTAATTTACATTTACTGAAATGTAAAGGTAAACAATAGAATATGCCACCCATGTTTCGGGTAGATTTTTTTCTTTTCCTAATGTAAATAGTTGATTAATGAATAATGTAAAAGTGAGTTGACTTGAAGACAAGTGTTTCAAATAATGGCTTTTAGAGATCTGGGTGGATGGACTGTGATGTCCACTCCTGCTATGCCCAAGCACAGTCAGTGGGGTAACATGTTTTTGTCAGAACTGTTTTTGATATTAGCAGTAAAAACAATTGCCTTCATATTTGGCTTGGGTTTTTTATGCGAGCATATCTGTGTACAGTATTTTTGCATTTTTGAGACCATACAGAGGAACATACCTAAAAACCTAACAAATATATTTGAAATGTAATTGATCGGTTAAAATTACCAGCTGCTTCTTGTAACTGGTCTCTGCTTTGCCTGCTAGCTGCTGCGGAGCTGGTGTGAAGGGGCCTCATTCTTCCCCTCGGCCACACAGAAAGCCCAGATGCATACCTTGAGGGCAGAAATTTTATACACGAACTAGCAGTGCCCAGTGATTAGCATATTTGTGAATACAATCCAAAACACTCAGTGTCTTGACAAATTTTCTAAAATAAAGTGATTATGGAGTTATGCACATTGAAAAATAAACCAAAAAATACTATAAAAATGCATAAAATAGAAATAACATCTTTTATTGGATAGGAAATGAGAAGAAGAAGAATGTTTTTAACCTCATTTTTTTTTTTTGAGTCCTAGGAGCAAAGAAAACCCACTTCTGTGCACAGAGTAACAGACTATTCCGCAGCCCGAGCGGGGACAGGAACTAAACTCCCTCAGGCCTGCACTGCTGTAATGCCATCTAGTGGAAGCATCTAAATTCACCAAAATAATGCTGTAAAATTACAAATTGCTCTGCAGCTTAGTCATGATTAAAGTGAATGGGTGTGTGTGTCATTTTTTCCACAACTAGAAAAGGCTTGGTGAGAGATAATCCCCTGTTTGACATAGCCAAGGCAGAGTCTTGTCTTGGAGTACCAAATGCAGCCTTTGATCCTGGTGCTTAGAAAACCTGACCACTTGTAACCCTGTGGTAAACCAGTGCTATTGGGAACAGTCAGTATCAGATAAGATTTTATATCCCACCCAATTTTCCGGAGAGGATGCTGGAGACAAGCTAAAACCTCTCACTCTGTGAGAGTGTAATTTGGCACTGAGAGACCAACCAACAAGTTCTGCCCTCCCTTATCAGCCACATGTTAATTATTCTATTTAGCCAATGAGGGGAAGGAATAATCAGTAGTCCTCTGGACTGCAAAGGACGTCTGTGAACAGAAAGAAGTCCTGCAGCCCTGGGAGACAGCTAGAAGTTAGTTACTAAACAGCAAAGCAGTAGAAAGACACTTGTTCAAACTGCAATGACGTAGTGACAGGAAAAATAGTTACAAGACCCAAGCGACACGTGCCAACAGAACCAAAGAGGGTTTTCACAGATGTGGTTAAACATTTCCTCCCAAAGGAAAGAGGAAATCTGTGGTGTTTAGGGGAAGAAAGTTCACTTTGCATCTGTTTGGCGGAATGAGAAATTGCATGATACGTCAGGCCTTCAGAGAGCCACACACTCTGGGACCTCATGTTAGTCAAGAAACACAGTTTCTGAGGACGTCCTGATGCAGACAATTTTTGTGATCAAAGTGTAGCAGCTGAAGAAGGCATTTTGTGTCCCTTCTCCATGAATCTACTAGTGCAGGTAAAAGCAGCTGCTTTCCAGTCTGAACATACAACATCAGCCAAACATCAGGGCTTTAGGGTCTGGCATAATCCCTCCTGAGTGGGCTTATATTGCTTTCAGGAGTGGATTTAGTACCTCTGCATGGTGTCAGGTGTAGTGCTATTTTAGGATCTAAATGCTCCATAATTTCATTGGCCAAACTACGAGAGCAGGGCAGAGCAAGCCAGAGGACGTCGGGGTGTGCTCACTGTGCAGGAACTCTGCCTGCTCTTGAGAATCTGTAGCAGCTACAGTGTGTCACCCAACTGCTGGTGCTATCTCACGTCTTTATAAATAGCCTTGAAGTTTGTTTTGCTTTTAACAGGAATAAATCTGTAATGCTGGGCAGCTCCAAACCCAGATTCTGCCCTGAAAAACGTGAAGCTGTGCAGGCTGCATAGGTCACTGACATGGATGAAGAACAGCAACAAAGCAGGTCCCTCCTCAACGACACAAGAAGAAACCCTGCAACCTTCTCTCAAGCTGTTCCTGAAAACATGCAGAATTAGAAGTGGTATTCACAGTAGTGTAGAACAGGCCCCATAGTCTCATCTCTTTTTTGGATTTGTTTTGCTCTTGCCAGTGGCACATAGGAATCACCCGTATGCGCAGACAGTTTGCAAACCTCCTAACCTTCCTTTGCTGCTCCACTGTATCTCCATAGGCTTTCAGCAAGGTTTGCTGCCTGTCCATGGCTCCCCAAAGTGCAAAGACTGGTTGGACCTGTGAGTCAACGGGAGTGCTAACAGCCCCGCTTTGGAAACAGGTTTAACTTTAACAGCGCAGTACTGCACTCCCCAGTCCAAACCTGGCTGCTTGAAGCCACCACGCTCCAGCTGGCTTTGCTGGAAGCAAACCTCACCTCCCCAGCCGAAAACAAAGTGCTATCAGCGCTCTTGCACCTTATTCTCCCATTTCTTACTAAGATCTTCCCCACGTCTGTGATGAATCAGAAAGGGTTTCATTTCTTGATATTGTATGTGGGAGAAAATAGCCCAAAGGAAAGGCAGGGGGAGGGTGTGGGTTTGTGCACGTAAGGAAGGGAAACCACCTGCGATGCCCTGAGACTGGAGTAAACCATTTAAAACTTTAGAAACAGAAGGAACGAGTGAATGAGAGTACAGCTAAATGGTTTCCTCCTGTGTCACAGAGGACATGTAGTGCAAGAAGGAATGAGGAGGTCTCACCTCTGCATCAGTTCACATAACCGACTCCCGGCCAGGAAGAACTGTCCTGGCTCTCCCCTCTTGACCTCCTGCAAAGTGGAGTTTAAGGACTCTCCTGATTCAGCACAGCAGCTCTTTCATCTTGGTGCTCCAATGTTTTAGTCCAGTGAGCCCTGCGGTACTGAACCCGATATGGGTCACCTGTAGCAACATCAGCGCAGAAGGCCCAACCAACCAGGCTGTGCATGAGCCTCTGCACTGCAACACAGCCCACTACACAGTGTCTTCTCATTGCATTGCGAGGTCACACTCCTCCATGGGCCTCCCAGGGCTCTGACCTTTGCTTCCATCCTCATACCTAATGAAAGAGTCACGAAAAGCAGGCAGAAGTGACAGATCCAAATCTCTCTGCACCTGCATGAAACATGAGACTCAGTCTCGCAAGTGCTGAAAGCAGAGCACCATGTAGTGCATGAGCAAACTCAGCAGGAGTTGCAGTGTAAGAACTGAAGTCCAGCTCGATCTGACACGCAGTTCAATAAAAAAGAGACTGAGGCTGTCACACAGCTTTAATCCTCGATCCCAAAACGGTGTCATAGAGACAGGCACCATCCAAGAGTTCTTGAAATCTTTTGTCCATGTGTTGAGGGTAGAGGTGCTTGTTGCTACCTCAACAGCATGGGAAAAGCTGCTGGCAATAGCTCTTAACTTGGTCTTTCAAAATGTTTCAAAATGAGCTCTGGGACCTGTACCATGCTCCTCCTTTTGCAAACACCATACGACGAAAGTGAGCCCTTCATTACAGGCTTAGTAGTGATAATGATGCTATTTCCAGCACTTTCTGAGACACACTTTGTTTTTCTAGGTTTTAGGCCACTTTACCAGGGCAGGTTTCTATACCACCATTTATAGGGCGTCCTGTGTCAGAGGGAAACTGTCACTAAAAAGTTTTATCTGTACGAGAAAAAAAACATAGTAAAAACACTCAACATCTCTTAGGTATCTCCACAGATGACTTATTATTTCAGCTGCAGTTCATAAGTTTACTTGGAGTAGGTGTTGACTGTAGCTGGTGAGGTATGAAAGAAAAACCTCAACTCACAGACTAAATCCTTCCAAGCTCCTTAACTGACTCAGAAAGATGGAAAAATATTAAACAGAGGAATCATAGAATCATAGAATGGTTAGGGTTGGAAGGGACCTCAAAGATCATCTAGTTTCAACCCCCCTGCCATGGGCAGGGAAATCCTCCACTACACCAGGTTGCCCAAAGCCTCATCCAACCTGGCCTTGAACACTGCCAGGGATGGGGCAGCCACAACTTCTCTGGGCAACCTGTTCCAGTGCCTCACCACCCTCAATGTAAAAAATTTCTTCCTTATATCTAACCTAAATCTCCCCTCTTTCAGTTTAAATCCATTGTCCCTTGTCCTATCACTACACGCCCTTGTAAAAAGTCCCTCTCCAGCTTTCCTGTAGGCCCCCTTTAGGTACTGGAAAGCTGCTATAAGAAGTATTAGAGTAGGTCATGGTTATACTCCTTTCATCCACTGATCTGTCACTTCAGGCCTAGCAAGGACTTCAGAGGAGGCAAGAATTTTCTGCAAGTGGTGAACTTCCTCACTGCTTTCCAGCATAGCAGTACTGGTTGTCTTCAAGGAGAGAGCCCCTCTAATGCATCTGGCTTTGCTGAGCCCCAGGCTGGCACGCATGCTCCGGCTCTGAGGGACGCAACAAGGTGTGCTGGGCAGGAGCTCCAGGAACACGCCAGTCTAGCCGAACTACTGGGTCACCTCTTTCAAAGAAATGACATGCTTTCAGCCCACTTTGAGGTTGCTTTCTAACCAAGCAAAGATAAAATAAGTCTTGTTTATTCTCTGCAAACAAAGAGTTTACGATTGGTAAAGGTTGGAGGTAAAGTTGGAAAATGACCAACTGTTATCAATAGCCTTAGTGCCACCTTTCGCCAGATTCATTCCAGGCTGTGCTTGAGCTGCCAGGATGGATCTCGTATGCATTTCCTCTGGAGAACTGGCCACTCTCTGTATTCACCCAGTTTCCTTCTCCACTCACAACAGCATCAGTGAAAATACAAACATCACTGTGTGATTGCAGGGTAGAAAATTCTCACCTTCCCATTACCCAGTGAAAGGGAGCATTATTAACATTGCTTTCATATTCTTGATTAAGGTCTGGCTTACAATGGTGCAGCAGGGAGGTTTCCTTTGCACCTGACGCTTCTTAATTTAATCCTTTTTATGTGCTTCACAATGCTTAAAAATTATGTGTCTTAGGAAAGAATAGTTGGGCTGGTGACATGCTAATGCCACAGCGTGCTCAGCTCTCGGACTGCACAGAAGCTATGAGACATAAATGTAATTAATTATGTATTTTAGGATGGAGAACTTCCAAACATGCATAAGTTCCTTTGTGGGTATTCTCTGACCCAGTGGGTGTCGCACACAAGATGACCACAACCACTGTAACCATCTCTCACCTGCCCATGTTGTGCCAGGCACTGTTCATAACAGCAGCCTACAGACAAGGCATAAGGAGGACAAAGATTGGTGGAGTTTCCAGCTGTGGATTCCAATGGGGCTTAGACATGTCAGCACTTAACCACTCAGACTGGGATGTTTTAGCGGATAGTGGTTTGGCGCCCTGGGAAGTTTACTTGCAAGACAAAGACAGCACCATGTTGGATGGAAAGAACCCAGCTGCTCACTGGCCATAGGATGTTTAAGGTCCCCAAGCACTAGGTTTGCAAGGGAAATGCAGTGTGTTTGTGGTGCTGAGTTTTCAGCTACTGTTTGGGCGCTGTCTAGAAAAGCACCATCTGTCATTTCTGCTCTTCCTGGGGTCAGTAGGCAGGCTGCAGGTTGCACTGGTTGCACAGCTGGATCAGAGACTTGCTTGGAGTTAGGAACTTCAGTGGAAGAGAGGTGAAGGGCAGGAAAGGGTACCCAGGAGAACAGAAACAGAAAAGCTGGCTGGTGGTACCAGGAGGATACTAAGTAATACACATTTTTTCAGGCAGATCAAGAAAATTTTCCTAAAACTCCAAGTGCTGGACTTAAGATTCCTTTCAAGGAAATTACCACTTGCAGCTACACATTTCAGGACTGCCTGAAAGTCCAAGCCCCAGAACTTACTGTTGCAGGTGGCGTTTTACTAATGATGTTTGTGACAATTAGAATATTTGGACCTTAATTAGGATCAAGATAACATGAAAGCAGAATTCCTGCTTTCCAGGAGACAGAAAGCTGTTCAGTAAATGGGAAGGACGTAACAGCACAGACAAGAAAAGCCTAGAAATAAGGACCATGTAAGGCTTACCTCATCTGAGAATGCAAGATGGCAGCAAGCCACATGCACACTTGTGTCATAAGCCAACTTTAATGTGATGGACAAGGTAGCTGGAGTGCTATTGTTTGACTAATGCAAGAGGTATTACAGCTGCAACACATCAGGGAATTTCTTCAGCGTAATCAAATATTTTTGTGCTGAATCTACCGCCCACGCGCAGTTGTAAACCACTCCCAACGACACTGAGCAACCGCACGGTTAACCACACAGTAGCTGTGCGTTCTGGGCACATGGCACTTTCGAACTCAGCGTGACAGTGGTATCCTGGGGCTCCCCTTTCAGAAAACACACCAAGGCCACCCTTGCCAAGCAGCCTGCAAACTTTTTTTTGGCCACGTTCTCTTACAGTCCAGGTTATGTGCAGTATCATCTGCTCTGCCGGCACCATTCGGGCGATGGCTTACAACGGTCTCACATCTGCAAAGAGGATTAACAGCATGTCAAAGCAGAGGAGATTGCTCACTCCAGTTTTCTTAAAAATGGGTAAGTATTGTCCGTGCACAGAAGGTGGTTTTAAGAGGCTATGCAAAGCACCTTTCAGAGACTGGATAGCATCTCCACCCTCCCACCCTGACTGCTTCTCACCTTCTCTGCCCCTTCATTTACCCGTCTTGCTCTACGTCTTTATGTCCTTCCCCATCACTTGTGCCCAGAGTCATGCCTCCTCGTTTGCCATCACAACACAGAACTAAAATCTAAAATTATTATTAATAAGAAAATGTCATACTAGGGAATTACTTCGGAAATACACATTTGTTTCAGATGATGTCAGTGTAGTCCTGGGAAAGGGGAGAGGCTCAGCCCTAGTAAGCTGCATGAAGTTGTCAACAGTCCTGACACTGCCTGACCTGAACACGACGCAGTGTAAAGACGTGCAGGCAGGGGAGAGCAGTGCTCTTCTCCTTGCTTTGGGTTCCGAAAATGCTAGCGAGAAGCCTGCTGCCAACCCCCAGAACAGCAACAAGTAAATAAATGTAGTTATTTCACAGTGACTGTCAGGCAGGAGATATCCAAGGCAGAAATTATTTCTCCTTACCTGCACCTGCCTCCAAAACACCCACAGGTTGTCCAGATGTGCTCAGGGTTGAATGTAAGCGTCAGCACTCTGTCTATTTGCCCTCTCTCCCAGACAGAGTTTCTTCCTATCCACAGCCTTCCTATCAGCTCATACATGTGACAGGTTTTGAAAGCTTCACGCACAGTGATTTTGCAACCCAGACCAGCCTGAGGACATTCATTTCTTGAAATTCCAGCAGAACAACAGAGCTTCTTGCTGACTTGCTGGGATGGTACCTGCCCTGGGGAGGGCATGGAGAGGGCCACCCCTGTATAAAGCCAGGTACAGGCATCTCAGCCAGTGGTGAGATGGACACAGGCCAGAGGGGCCAAGAAAGGCCTACAGCACTTCACATAAACACTTCCTGGCTTTTCTTCAGTAAGACCACACACAACACCCCCTCACCTGAGTCACAGACAGAGGTGGAGGAGTGTTCATGAAGCACTGGGATATTTATCAAGCCGGGACTTGAGCCAGCTCACTTGAAATACAAAGGCCACAAGACAACTGGTGGTTTCTGGAGGCCTTATTTCATTTTTCTTCACACAGGTCAACACCAGAGCTGACCGTGAGCGCAAGGAAAGTGCGGATGGACAGCTGGCCTCAAGGGATGGAGTCCACCGCTGTTTGCTGAGGTAAAACCAACAAAAAGGGCAGTGCAGTTCTGGTGAGGAAGAAATGAAAAAAAAAAGCCCATGTTTATATTTTTTCTGAAGCAAATATGGGCATTCAATAGGCAGTCAGACTGGTTCAGAAAAAGCATGGGAGCTGTGCACGAGGGTGTTTTACACTCTCTCCACTCTCTCTACGCCTTTTTCTCCCCTTGTCTGCAAACAGGATCCCTCAACCCATCCATCTTGGGATGTACAGACCCCCTTCACCCTCAGTCTGGCAGCTGCCACCACCTCCAGCTGCCAATGCCCCCCGCACCCACAGAAGCAGAAGCAGAAGCAGAAGCAGCCATCCCGACAGAGCCCTCCGGGCACGAGAGGGGTGGGCTGCACACCCTGCTCTCCCCATCCAGAGTCACAAGCACCACTGCTGCAGCTCAGGCTTCCTCTGCAGGGCAGCAGGAGCTTCAGGAGACAGAGACAAGAGATTTGGGCTGCCTATACACTTCAAACAGCCAATTCCTCTTCCCTTGGCACACACATGGGCTGAGCACATGTCCCAGAGGGCTTATGGTAGTGCAAGGGGCTGCGTGCCTGAGGGTAGTACTGCTGAGGCTGGAGAAACTGGGGAAGCATGAGCACAGAGATAGCCAGACACTGGCTAGGAGGAGATTTTTACCTCTCAAACTTGATGGGTAAAACAATCCGAGGCATGGTAGTATTGTTCAAGGACACAGGGGTAGAGTGCTGAGGAACAGTCAATTCTGCAGGTCTGGGAAGGACCTTCTCACCCTCAGAGAGTTACTTCTTAGAGTAACCACTGGTCTCCCATTCATTGCTCCAACAGTAGAAAAATTATTTCCCCTCCATCTGCTGAATCAAACCTATGAGTACTGTACACATAAACATAGTTTCTTCAGCTCAGACCTAGTACTTTCTAACACGTAGAAAAGCTTTTTGTGGGGCTTACAGCTCTGGCCAGCTCTAAGCCATATGCTGTGGCTTCCTTGAATGAGGCAAAGTGTGCAATGGAGAAGGTGTTTTCCTCCTGAAGTTCTGCTTGCAGAGCCTGCCTCTCAGTTCCACTGCCTTCCTGCCAGCCCCCATGTGCCCTCCTAGGTTCTCCTTGGAACTAGTACAGTGAAGATACCTAAAGACATATTTATTTCCTCAACCGTTGCTAAGCCAACAGGTCGTATTTCTGATATTTCTGATATTATTTCTGATATTTCATAAATCTGTCAAGGCTTCCTGCCCCTGGATATATATTTTTGCCCTGGTCTGATTTACAGAGCTGTTGGCCTTCCAGCTCCTGTTATTCAAGCAGGAATATTGCAGCTTTTCAGACACTGAATCTTCCCCAGAGTGCTGGTGCTCTGAAGTGTGAGTACACGTGCCGATGTGTGTTTGAGTGCATGCACGGACACACCTGGGTATTTGCAATAGCTGTAGGAACTAAGTGCAGAAATGAGGTGCAGCATTTTACAGATGTCCTAATTCATCCTACGCATTGTTGGGGAAGAAAGCCAGGGCAGATATTTTGGGTGTGAAGGGAGGTGTGCTCACCATAGGACCTGACGGGAAGAGACTTTTGCTGTGCAGCCCTCTCTGTGCCTGCTGACACCATCATGGCTGCATTCTGCTATGGGAATAGTAAAGGGCAGCAATCCCATGCAAGGAAACTGAGGACAGTTTTTAAGTTCCACTTCAGTTCTAGGCTGTAAGCTCAGGTCCCCGATGAGATTCACTACAGCCAGCTTTACCTGTCTGTGGAGTTGGTACTGTCACTGAAGCTCTCCTTAGACTCAGTGAAGAGAGACTGGCACTTACAGGGTGTAGCTCACATTAGCTATTTTAGACACCTACATCCGGAAGACAATTGAGAAGTAAAGGCAATTATTTCTTTTCATAGATAAATGGTGAGACTGGAAGATCCCACACAAATGGAGTTGTTCACCCTGCAGATGGTACCTTGTCAGATGAATCAAACTCTGCCCTGCTCAGACAGAGAAATTTAGTATCCAGCAAGTAGAATTTGGTGTTCATTTTTATCATTTGTCTCATACAGGAAAACATGTGAGGTGCCTGTGGAAGTGCTTCTGTGATTAAGCTGTTAGTTTAATTTCAGGAGATGTGCAAACTGAGTGTCACATGTCAAGGAAGAATACTAGATTCAGCTTACTTCATTTGCAAGAAAGTTTGACTGTTCTCTAGAATAAGGAAAGGCATTCTAGAATAAGGAGAAGTTGTGGATGCCTCATCCCTGGAAGTGTTCAAGGCCAGGTTGGATGAGGCTTTGAGCAACCTGGTGTAGTGGAGAGTGTCCCTGCCCATGGCAGGGGGGTTGGAACTAGATGATCTTTGAGGTCCCTTCCAACCTAAACCATTCTATGATTCTAACATGTGCTTAACCCTCCAAATCCCAGGAGAGGTATCCTAACTGTCCTTCCAGACAGCACAGGACTCCTTGCAGAGTTAATGATGCAAAATAAGGACCATGACTGCTACAGAGAAAGGTCTTCCAGGCCTTTTAGAGTGGCTTGCCATCTCTCTCCTCTTATATTTTGACATGACAAGCTTGGATGTCTCTAGATGTTGTGCAAAATAGATGCCAGGTATCCTAACTGCAATGTAATTGATGCAGACTCTATCTTCCTACAGCAGGCCATACTGTCAAAACAAATTTCAGGTATACAGAAATTCTCTTGGGCTTCATTCTGCAGACCTTTTACAGGTCAGAAGCCTTTAAAATGGTTTCAGGATTAAAGCCAACCAGTTTCAAAGGCTGATAAATGTGGAGTATTTATCTGGTTGGGCAATCAAGTGGAGATAGACAGGAATGTGCTGTCTTTGTCGGCAGGCTGAATCACCTGTGGAAATCTGTTTGTTCCACACAGAATCACCTCAATTCTTTCATTACAGATTTTTCTAACAACTTTTTTCCACATAAGAACGCGCTCTCATAATTTTTTTGTCTTTCCAGTTAAGAACCAATTTCCTTGTGTTTTCCACATAAAGACAAGAAAAATTCGATCACACAGCACCACACATGGTGGAAATAGTATTACGGCCAGATAAGATGTATGGTAGCACAGGCAGATAATCAGAATGTGGAAGGACACTAACCACTGGAAAGAGCTGACAATAACATTAATGCCTCACAATGGGGGAGGATTCTGTTGCATTTTGAAGGCTTAGAAGAATCAAGATGTTACTTGCCTCTAAAATCCCATTTCCCCTCCGCAGAAATGGGAATGCATACTTGAGTTCCCATCTCTGACTAGCTCAAGCACCAAGAGCACAAACCTATTTAATCCAAAAAAAGACTTCTGCACCATGCGAGGAAAGAAGCAAATGGTGAAGCAGAGAAGGTGCGGTGCCAGGCATGTTTAAAAAGGCAATTTGTTGGATGGACCAGTCACCCAACACCTCCTGTTTTCAGGAGGAGGGAGAAGAACTACGCAAAAGGTTCAGCTGGGGAACAGCACAGAGCCTCACTGCACCAAAACTTG
The DNA here is from genome assembly GCF_009769465.1 of Tauraco erythrolophus. NCBI lineage: Eukaryota > Metazoa > Chordata > Aves > Musophagiformes > Musophagidae > Tauraco > Tauraco erythrolophus. The sequence continues at coordinate 13,816,406 of NC_141484.1, read as the reverse complement.
CATCGCTTTTGCTTGCTGACCTTCTTCAAAAGCCGTGTCCTCTCCCTGCTCCCAGCAGTGCACCCATCCCAGCACACTGACTGCATAGTGCGGAGCCCACCAGCTGCTGCTGCTCCGCACACCACTGGCTAAGCCTGCCTTTCCCTGGGGAGCAAGAGGGCAGGACTCCCCCAGGAGGAGCAGGATCTGTCCCAAAGCACAGTGTGAAGATTCAGCACAGGTGCATATGGGTACACATGAAATGAAGCACAGTAAATGTTCCTCTGAACTCATACTAAGATTCTTTGACTTTAACGACCAGAAAAATCAAACCAGCAGTTGAGTGACAACAGCTTAGTTAGATGTGACATATGTAAAAACTGGGGAAACACAAAGGTACCAAATAAAGAACAACTCCCATGTTAGTCCCAGGCATTCGTCATCCTTCACATTGATAAATATTTTTCACATAGGTTTTGCTTTACAGAATGAAAAAACAGGCCTGACAGGCTTTTCAGGAAGTCATTTTTTCTCTGCTGTGCACGGTTTTGTGTAACCTGCTCCTAGAGACCTCCAGTGACACACTCCTAGGCAATTCCCTACTCCCACATTTTACTACCTTAGAGAGCTAGGAAGAGTTAGAGTTGTCCTCGTCGTAACTGAAGTGTGTTACTGTGACTTCTAGTCAGGACAGGAACTGCAAACAGTCTTCTCTGCAACAGCATTTTATGTGCTTGAAGCCTACTTTCTTTTTCCCATCCATGTCTTTGCTTTCTTAGGGCAGATACCCAGATATTTGCTCATAGGACGTGTTTTCCACATCTTCCATCATTCTTGCTACTTTCTTCTAGGCTTTATCCAACTGGCTCACAGCTTTCTTGATGTGTAGAGCCCGAACAGGTTAAAATATCCCAGCTGAGGCTTTATAGTTTCCTTGCAAAATTGGAGGCTCACTACATGCCTCACAGACAACATTCCTATTTACACAATGGAAAATACTGGCTGGTTTGGTACTAGCACAACTCTGCTGGCTCACACTCAGGTTTAGATCTTCCAGAGCCCCTACATCTTTGTCTGTAAACCGCTCTATTGCCTGTCTTTGTCACTTAATTACTTTTGGTGAAATCTCCAATCTGAAGTGCATCTTTACTGAGCAGCATTCTACTCTTCCAGTGCGTGCCCTCAGCTGCAGGATGATTGCGAATTCTGAGCCCGTCCTGTGCGGCACAACATGTTCTCTCCCAGATCCAGTTAAAGTTAACATTTGAATAAGTACTCTCAATGTCAATATGCCATTCATTACTGGAAATACTGACAAGAACAAAGCCTCGGGCAGATGCCTGCAGGATTTCCTTCAGACCAAACTTCCCTTTGACAAGAGACCATTGATTACCATGCTTTAAGTATGATCTGCCAAATAGTTTTGCACCATCTTACTTTAATTTAACTGCGGTCCCCTTTCCCTCTAGCCAGCTTTCAAGCCTTTGGTGCTTTTAAGACCTGTTTTCCTGTAAAGGAGCTGCCTTTCCTGCATGCAGGGTCTCTGTGCACACATCTGCCCTGCCTGGAGGCCACATAGATGTTTAGCCACAATCCTGCCACCTGAGAGAGCACATACTTTGTCCAACCACTACTTGTCACCGATGAAAGTGCCAAAACTGCCATGAACCTGCCAAGAAAGCCTGCTCTTGCTAGCACCCACATTCAGAAAGGCAGCGCTCCCCCCAGCAGCCCCAGAGCAGGGTGGGGGAATGTTGTGCTCTGACCCCAGCCAGGGCTCAGCCACAGCCCTGAGCTTGGTGAATACCCCCACCCTGCTCTCGAGTACACCTCCCACTGACTGACAGGGCAACTGGTTGGGCACACAGGACAGCTGGAGTGCTGCAAGAGAAGGACATGCCACTCAGAGGATGTCCAAATACAACATTTAAAAGAACAGACAGTGAACCCAATGCCTGGAGCTTCCACATATGCTTAGCATGCAGCTGAGATAAGCGACTGTCTTCTGCCTCATGCACGACAGACATACGATGGACGGGACAACCAAAGGGAGGATGCATGATAGCAATGCCTAAGGGATGTGTTGCATGTATAAAAAGAAGGCAGGACCACGTATTTGTGAGCTACAGGAGACGTTCCAGAGCACTGTTCAACCAAAGACACAGTGCTACATTTGGTACCTAGTGTCAGCCCTGGAGGAAAAACCACAATGCAGCACTCCAGCACTTAGCTGAGTTTAGTGGCAGGCCAAGTCTGGGTACCTCTGGACTCCAGAAGAGGTGGGATCAGAGACAGCTCCTGCAGCAGTACACCCTTGGCGGAGGCTCAGCAGCTGCATCCTTGGATGGAAGCGGCTGGACAGGGTCTCCAGGTTGTGTACAGCACACGGGCAAGGCAGAGCTCAAAGGAACTGCTAGCAGGGTTCTAGGTGAGGAGAGCTGAGGATCCTCCTGGATGCTCTGTGTCATGGAGAGGAGCCCTTCCTTCCTTCCGCCCATTTTCTGGCTACTTTTTGCCCCAGATCACTATCTATGAAAGAGCACTAGCATCTCCCACTCTGTCCACTGAACTGGTCTGTGTTTCTAGTTATTATTAGTTTCTCCTCTCAAATTTCTGCATGCATGAGTAGAAGTAGATAGCCTCTTGCCTCTACTTCAGCCCCACTACCTGGCTCAGCTTTGGCGGGTAGGAATCGTACAGAAAAGCTTCAATAGGAGGAATATTCTAAGTTATTTAAAATAAGAGAAAAAAAAACTGCACGAAAAACAGTCTTCACAACAGCCAGAGACCTGCTGTAAGCTAGAAGAACAACCAGTCATATTTATTCTCTCTGAAACCATTTCTTCTCTCAGCAAGCGGAGCTCAAACTGTGGTTGAGATATAGAAATCCCTTCTTGGATTCAAAAATTTCAAGGAAGGGAAAAAAATGCTACATGAAGTACAAGCCACTATAACAAAGCTGAAGTTGTACAGTCCCTGGAGAAGACACCCTTGATTTGGCATGGTGATGCTGATCCACATCCAGATTCTGCACCTGGAAACGGAAGGAAACTCTGCAGAGCGTTTCAGAGAAGCCTGGGAATGAACCTACCTTTGGCTGATGACAGATAGCAACCACAGAGTCTTTTCAGGACAATTTCATGTTTCTTCCTGTTGAATAGGAAGCTTTGTAGATCCTGATAACAGGAGACATGAGACATACATAGGGACACGCCTAAACTGCTCTGAAGTCAGAACCTCCTTCCACTTTGGGACTGAAAACTGAAGTCCTCTCTGACAGAAGGCTCCAAATGGAGGAGAAGAAAAACTCATTTTTCAGTGTAGTCCAGTGTAACAAGGACCCTGAAAATCCTTACAGTTCAAGTAAGGTTGTCCAGTGTTTTGCTGCATGTCAGAGGGTCTGCCCCTCTGGTGCCAGCTCTCCACCTACTCCATGCAGGAGAAGGCTCTAGGAGGGCTGATGTCCTGGTTTTGACTAGGACAGAGTTAGTTTTTCTTTTTAGCAGCTAGAAGAGCTCCGTGTTTTGGATTTAGACTGGGATTTGCTAATGAGAAGAATGTTGATAGTGCACTATGTTTATACTTGACAGTGAGACATCAAGGACCTTTCAGCTGTCGTGTTCTTGCCAGTGTGCAGGAGCACAACAGGGTGGGGGGGAGCATGGCCGGGACAGAGGGCCCACAACTGCCCTTATGATGTGAACTTAGACTTAGGATTGAGGGCCAAATTGCCCAATGGAGTATCCCATATCGTGCAGTATATAGATGAGGGCTGGCTGCGAAGTGAGGGAATTCTCTTCGGAGTGCTTTCTGACTCTCAGTCTCTCGGAGTTCTCTCTCTCCCTCGCTCTTTTCAGGCCTCTCACTCATCTGGGATTGTGGAGTCAGGACTTACCTGTTGCGGGATCATTTGCTGGGACAGGACAGGCGTTGGTCACTGAGTCGTGAGCAATTACATTGTGCATCACTTGTTTGTATATATTATTTTTATATATACATATTTTCATAATTATTATTATTAATTTTATATTATTATGACAATGATGAAATCGTTCTTCTCTCAACCCATGAGTCTCCTTCCCTTTTCCCCTTTAATTCTTTTCCTCATTCCCCAGGGGTAGGGGAGGGTGAGCGAGCGGCTTTAGTTGCCAGCTGGGCTAAACCACAACAGCTGAGTAGACAGTGTACTGGCTGAGGTCTCCCAGCTGAAACACCCACCATAACCTTCGGTGAACAGTGCCTTGCTGTTATCCAAGCTGCAGCTATGTTAACGTACAGTTCTAACAAAATACTTTGTTCACAGCATCTAGTTTCAGCAAAGCAGGTACAGATGCTTGTGAAGGACGGAAATAATAAAAAAAAAGAAAACCACAATTAAACCACTTAAACTAAAAATAAACAGAAAATTCTTTCTCATTCTCTTATCGCTCTGCAGTGCTATCCTCTCCTGGCAGGGTGCTACCCAGAGCTTCCTTCTCCAAGCATACCTTATGCCTTGTTGCATCTGTTAAGGAGAGCTCTCCATGAGAAAGTCTCTATCACAATGTATGCTCACGGGAAGCTCCTTGGCTTGGGGAAAGCTCCTTCCTAAGCCCTTTCAAGGAGGTTCAGACAGATGTAATCCTTCACTCTGAATCTCACAGTACTTATTGCTTGTCCAGGAGATAGTCTGGCCATTTGTCTCCATTAAAATAAGGAGTGCTTCACTCCCTTGGAGATGCACATATTTCTTCCTCAGATGGGTAGGACCTACTCTGTTTGACTGACTGGTTAACGCTTTGTTGCCTTGAGAAATTCCCTTTTCTTCGCTCTAGTGACTCACTGGCTTGTTTAACTATGAAATGTACCTTACATAGAATCTTTTACCACAACGAGCACACTTCTTGCACCCATCTGTATGGAGTTAATACATGTAGAATATTGCTGGCATTTGGTGAGACCAGACACAACAGTAGTTGGGGGTAATCTAACATCTTTCTCTCTTAGGCAGGCTCAACATCCAGATTCTACTGGGCTGCATGGACAGATCCCAGAGCTGTTACTTCCCATGCTATTCTATATTCTAAAAGAGTCTACATCTCATCAACCCTGCTCAAGTTGGACATCGGTCCAGCAAGGAGAAGTTATCAATATGGTTTGTTAGGATGTGCACTGTCCTAGCAAGAGAAATGCTCATGCCCTTCCTGGGAGGCATTATTGCCATCAGCACCCAAAGCATTATTCCCTGACCCTTCATAGTCTCCTGCTGCATGTGTGGGGCATGAGAAAAATCATCACTTCAGACCATCTCAGCTATGGAATCAGAGGGGAAAGACCATGGGAAAGCAAAGTACACAGGGTCTACAGTATTTCCTGATGAGTTAGCAGTGTCCCTTCTCTTTCAGCTGAGACCAGATGTACATTCTAGCAATGACTGCCATCCTACAGTGGTTTTACAGCAAGTCAGCATGCAGTCAGTCAGCCACTTCGTGAGTCACTATGTGAAAGCCGCTGAACACTCAGACTTCCCCATGGCAGAAAAAAAAATTGAGAGAATTTGTGGAGAGTGTTAAGGAGGTCTTGAAACACTTTCTGATCATCCTTCTCAGTAAAGAGATGACTAGTCCCTGGGAGATCTAAGAAATGATTATGACCTTACAAACCAAGAGTTTTGCATCAACTGCTGTTGGTGGGTAATGGTGAGCAGAAGACCTTTAACTACATGGATCAGACTGAAGGCCAAGCAGCCAGCTTCCACTGACCTCTGAGTTACCATGTTTGTGCACTAAGCAGTGAGATCTCTCTCAAACGCTCCAGTGTACTTCCATCGTCTGATGGTAGCGACGATAAAGAGAGCGCAGCCTAGGAGTATATCTACGCAAATAAGACACTGACCGAAAAGAGACCTAGCTCCTGCTGCTGAAACAATGGTGCTACGGAGGCAAACCAGGAAGGAGGCCCATGAAACCCTGCGACAGAGATGTATGCTGGCACCTTGTCTCCATGACAAACACTGCCGGGGTTTACCTTGATACTCCCAGCAGCAGCTGCAGCAACAACAGAACAAATAAATAGTTAAGAGATGTCAGCAGGTGCAGTCAGTGAGCTGTCCAGTCTATGAGACTCGAGACAAACATTACTCACGCCAATGCAGGTCTACCATGGGAAAGATGGGAACTGCAGTTTTATAGCATATTGCCTTTGACTTACGATATGGCTCAAAACCGAAGAATACTTCCTTAGTGTCAAGGTGCAATCTCACTGTTAGACAGCAAGCCTTGCATGCCAAACATGACTTTATGGTGACTGCACGGCTCAGCAGGTCCAACTTTGCAGCACAGTCAAGGAAGAAAATGCATACTCAACATGAGATGGGACACTCTGCCTGTGGATAGTCCTGCACTACCAGTTTTGCAGGGACAAAGGTCAGAGTCAATTAGTCAGGTTAAATCAAAACAGTGTCCAGACAGCTGCTCATGCCTGGGCTGGATGAGGCTTCATCACACACTTCAACAGAAAGGCCTGGAGGTTGCATTCAGCTTCTGCTTTGTCTGAGGCCTACATGGCACAACAGGTGACACTTCTTCGGCATGTAATCCACTTCGAGGAAGCATAGGCATTTGGGATGTGAATCTGACAGTGCAATATAGCCAAACTAGAGCAAAAATACTCTCAAGCAATACCATCAAACTGATAAACTAGCAAAAAGGAGTATCTACACAGTTAGATGACTTTCAGGCAGCAGCATATTCTCACTGAGCAGGCTGAGAGAAACTGAGCTTGCCAGGAACACCAGCTAAGCTGGAGGAGTGGAGGGGCCAGACTGCCCCTGTACACGCTGCAGGAGAATCCTGTTGTGTCACAAAAGGCTACAGTCCTCATGGAAGGTGCGGGAAGCTCAGGAATGCCTTATTGAGTCCACAGCAAGCCTAACTTCAAAGCCAGTTGGGCTTAGGACTACTCTGGTGAGGAGCTTTCTCATCTCAACAGAACTTGAGTGCTCCCTAAAGCAACGAAATCCCACTTGTACCCTCTCTTTTATTCTCTGTTATTCCAAGAACTATAGGAATCCCATTGCAGTAGCTGAGAGCACAACCATAGGTGGTCTGGGCATTCTCCTGAGAAGGACTGGTTGGAATTGAACACTGGAAGTCTCCAGCCCAGCTACTCACTGCAGGATCACTGCTAACAACAGATCAGGTCAGCCACAGCTTTGTCTAGCCAGGTTATAAGATCTCCCAAGGATGGAGATTACACCACCTCACTGGTCAGCCTGTGCCAGAACTATCCTGCCTTCTTAGAGAAAACTGCTCTCCTGGTTTCTGACCTGGACCTACCAAGCAGGATGTGGCTGTTAGCCCTTGTTTTATTGTCTGTAACTTTTGTGAGGAAATTAAAAAGCTGCCTGATGTTATGGAGAAACTGAGTCCAAGCCATCTACCTTTCTGGAGTAGAGTTCCTGTCACAAGAGCTTTTATCACACCAAACCCAGGCTCTGCCTCTCACTGGTTTTATCTGACCTCAACTCAGTGCATGTAAGGGTCCGTCACCATGATGGCTTGGGACTGAGTTTAATCACCTCCTCACCCACCTCTGAATTGCAGTGGGACAGGGTATCTAACTCCTATTGATCTCCCTCGCCATGCAGGGGATACTGCCCAAGAGCCAGAGCTGACTACACTTGAAAATGAAGGCAGTGTTTAAAGGTAATGTGCCCTCTGGAGGGTCCTGTGAGATGTCAGTGCCTAACACTCAGGTAAATAATGACTTGACCAAGTTCTAGGCCAAAGGGTTCTGAAATAAACACATCAGTCCCCGAACAGACTGTGAGGCACATTGTGACAGCCCATGGAGGCCATGGCTCTCCTTGTACTCACAGTGAGTCAGAAAGAGGAACACCAGTGATTCCTGATGGCTTCAACTCCATTGTGAACAAGGTGCTGTCCTCTCCTCCCTTGTCATTCTTTGTGCTAAATAAATCTGGTTTTGCTGGTCACGGGTCCCTGTTTTGCAATGCTGTTGTGAGCTCATGACGAGAAAAGCCGGTAGACAAAGATTCTTAGGTAAGCCGGAGGTGGTACAAGTTTGGCAGGTCTTGAGAAGCTGATAAGATCATGAGTTAAGTCTGCTTCTCTACTAGCACAACAGTGAATAACAAACACACACAAATATAGACTGAAAATTCTGTCTTTGATGTCCCATTACACATGTTTTTCTTCCCTGGTCTCCATGGGCAAGCTGACTCTGGCTTGAGCAACTTTCCAATTAACTATTTCTGTTTTCCCCTAATGATGCTTTAGTGATACCTGACAGTCTATCAAAGTACTTTACATAAATGCACATATATAGACATAAATATCTCCAGCTAAAGGGAAAGGAAATAAGGAATGTGTTAAAAATTATGTCCTTAACAGGGTTCTATATTCTAAAACTTTTATGGCTGGGGTGCATTCTCTGTCTTTTGTAACAGTTTCAGATGTCTTCTAATGGTCATAATTAAGATAACAGAGGATCAGAAGATTAAATCTTATAATTATTATCTTCTTATAATTATTTTCTTTCACATGGTGGCAGGGTCATATTAATTCCTTTGACTCTGGGCCTACTTTGTCATCAAAATCAACTTGAGAGACAATTTTCTGCAACAGATCTGTACTGCCAAGGTGACACATTTACTCGAGCCCTCACACCCACTTACCATTTGTGAAGGTATTTACATAGTACCTTCGGCCCTGGGGAGACATATAGCTCTGCCAGCCGGGGGGAAGATGGCCATTCAAGGTATCTTCTCCTGTCTGAGGAGTTGCCTTTCTCGGTTTCTGCTGAGAAAAGAAAAAAAAACAGCCTATTAAGTCAATCTCTGGATAATGTAAAGCCTAACCAGACGCATCTGGAAAAGGACCATGTGGTTTAGAATCCTACAGATTGCAATACACCCAAAGACTTTCAGTCCATTTCTCCTCTCATCTGCCCTAGCTTCATCCAGAATGTGAAGCAACTTTCCCTGGGAGCACTGTCTACACAGAACATACTTTGGGAGAGAAATGAAACCTATCTGTATTTCATGTCCCATGATCATAGAATCATAGAATCATAGAATCGTTAGGGCTGGAAGGGACCTTCAAAGGTCATCTAGTCCAACCGCCCTGCAAGGAATAGGGATATCTCCAACTAGATCAGGTTGCTCAGGGCCTCATCCAACCTGGCCTTGAACATCTCCAGGGATGGAGCAAGGTGCAGGTGATCCTGGACCTGTCCAAGAAAATGACTGCTGTTAGGCAGTAAAATGCAAAGCATAAAATAATCAAGTGTCTGAGAAAAACGCATGCATCTAGCACTCATTTACTCTCATGTGGATATACTGGTGGGTCAAAGCACTGGTCATGGAGGTGCTGCCCCAATTTAATTTATAGGGGCACTATCACCTTCAGATGTTTTCAAGAAGAAACACTGCAGAGACATGTTGCCTATAGGAGTAGTGTGCTGAAGTAAATTTATCAGTATGCTGATTATATACTAGCAATGCATACATTACTGATCTAGATCTAATCTGGACCCATATCATCCAGATACAGGATCATTAGGATCCAGATTACTAGGAGTGATCCAGATCATTAGGAACATCAGGAGATGAGCATCATGCTGTCACCTTCTCTCCAGGCACACATAGAACTGCTATTAGGGTTCAAGTGTCACCTCAAGCTGTACATCTCTTCACCAACTCAGTTGCAAGCCTCAGTGCATGTTCAGGGTGCAAGGAAAACAAAGAGGTGAAGCTGAAGTGCAAGTAGTTATCCACACTATATTGTATCACCTGGACTATTTCCCTCTTCCAGTTAGCTCTGGTGGTTCCTTGCTAGTTTGGAATTTACAGCAGTTGCTTGATGTGAGACTGGCAAGGAGGGCTTTATCCCACAGGAGGCATGAACTCCATCCGGTCCCTTCAACCAGGAACACCGAATAAGGCAAAGGCAGAGAGATAAGATGCATGGCCAGAGATTGCCAGTTGCAGCCCTACAGGGCTGTGGCTGTGAACCCCACAGCCTCCTCCTGGCTCACATTCAAAGAGCTCCACTTTGCCTTTCCACTTTCCCTAAGGCAAACCAGGCATACAATGTACTAATTTTTTGTTTGTTTGTTGTCTCGAAATACAAAAGAACAAGGAAAAATGTTTGAAATAATAGAATTATTTATCCCACAGAAGCTAATCTCTATCCCGGAAATGCCTTTAGACATGGTGGGGCACAGATCTGAAGTGACCACACCAGATTCGCAAACAGCCATGTCCAGGGGGACAGGCAGAGTTTCAGCATCTGGCTGCATATAATGTTCAAACATTGACAGACAGATGAACAGTAACATCAGAAAGAAACCTGTGATGTGTCCTTCTCCTACACATTCAGCCTCTGAGTGAAATTCCAACTCTGTTCCAACCCTGAATCAAAAAGAACATTTAATGATTTTGGAGCCAAAATTCTATTTCATGTTTCTTTTCAGTTTCAGAAAACTGATTACAAGGGTTCTCAAGAGGCACTGGACTTGAGAACGATCTTGTGTTCGTGCCTCATCAAGCGCCTGACACTGCAAGGCAGCTGTGTGGACCCAAGGCCCGTGTGAGATGAACGCTGTCTCACTGCTGCAGCACAGATGGAGCCTATGCTGGTTCAGATTTCGGCTCCTCTCCTTGCGCAGAAATACAGACGGGGAGACTCAGCTGGCCCAACATGAATCGAACAAACTAGCATGGGAGATACGAAGGGACTCTACCAGGAGTACCACTCAAATCTCAAGCTCTGCATGCCTATGGCCAGCAGGGTGGTATGCAGAATTAGTCAGCAGGGTCTCCGTCATCTAGTCCTATCCCCTGGTTTCTGCTCTGTAAGGTTTAATCAAATCAATTTACAGATCCACTCACCCTGCTGAACATGTGGGAAAGCAGAAGCTTTCACAGTTTATGTTACTATTTTTTTTTTTTTTTTTCTGATCTCAGCTTAGGATGCAAGTGAAAACTTCTCTTACACATTAGCCTGCCCAAAGGCACATGTTCTCATTTTTGCCAGTGTTATTCTATTGCCTGGAAATGCACTAAATGAAATTATTGTCATAGTGAAGCTTGCACAAGCATGCCTGTTCTGTGATCACAGGGGCAGGACCCCTCCATACATGCCACTGAAACACCTCTCTTTTACATAGCTTTCTGTGAAAGCTCTGAATTCTACTAATGAAAACATTAAACCTCATGAATATGACAGAAAAATTAAGCTTCCCAGTTTTACCTCTAGGTTATTTGAGTTCTCCTCCAACATGATACGGGTGTTCACAGAAGTGCCTTGTTTCACTATGCAATGCCACTTCTAACATGGCTCCAGCAACCATGTACTTATTTCCAGTTCTTTACAGCCATGTACTGGCACCACCAGAAACTTGCGCACACAGCCCTGACACCTGCAGTACGGCCCGAATATCCAGCATCATCCTTTTGTTTGGTTTCACTCTCAGCCAAGACTGAAAATACCGCCAGCTTCCCAGGCGTGACGTCCCTGGAAGTATGGCATTGCTTGTGCAGGGATGCAGACCAGCAGACTGGTGTTTGGCACTGACACATACTTCTATCACACAGACCTTTCAAACAAAAGCTGTTTTGTTCAAGCCTCCTTTTGGTCCTGTTCAGCTCCTGTGACTTGTCATGCAGGGGAGCTTTTCCATCTCGCATCTCTCTCAGGCATCTCTCTCTGCAGTTTCACCTAATGTAATGAAGCACTGGGAAGAGAAAGGAACTCTTGGAGTATGCCTGACCAGTGCAGTCACCCCAGTAACTGCAATAACAGCTAAGACAGAGGCTGGTTGATTTCTGTCCCAGGTAGATCTGGTGAGAAAGCCAGGGCTAAAAGGCATTCAGTGGTTCAGAATCAAGTAACATACACAGAGAAGGTCAGATCAGAAGGGAAAGCATGATAGTCTCAAGCTATTTTTTGAACCACAAAACCAGTTTCTCTCCCAGCATATTCCAAGGGATAGCACAGAGTGCTAGGACAAATCCTGGGACAGCTCCTGAACTCTCTCCCTCACAGGGTTAATGGTCTCTCATTATTGTTTACAAAAGCACACTGAAGAAAAAATAAATTCTGCAGTGTAGAAGCGTACCAGCTCATGAAGAATTTGGCAGCAGGTTGGGTCTCTTAGATTCACTGCACAGATCTCTGGCCTTGAATATAACAGTCACACCAGACTCTCTCTGCTGTGCATGATCAAGCCATAAAGAGGAATTTGGGATAATCCAACCCTGGGTTCTGTTCTAGAATCTAAAAGAGAGAGAATTTCACACATTTTTACTGCACGCTCGCCATTTCTGTCCTTAACACCTTCGTTCCCTTCTGGAACTGAATCCATTCCTGCTACCCCTCTTGCTTAATATAGTCCCATAGTGATCCCATGTACCAAGTAGGTCAAGACTAGGTTCAGCTAGGGGCCCATGGTATTACTTCATCTCACATGGTCAGCACCAGTACCCTGCAAGGAGATACCACTGGTTTGCTTAAGGGAAGTGCTGCAATTGCCCCAACATCCTTGGAGTCACTTTTTCAGTGTTGCTTCAGGTCTCCCTGATGGACTGCAGGAGAAGCAGAGGTCTTTCACAGACAAGTGCCATGATTGTATTCTTAAACAAAGGCTATGCCAAGAGACAGACATGGACAGTATACAGCGGACATCAGCAAATGTTGGATGGAAATCGTATAAAAACAAAAGTTACACCAATATTTTAGCTAAAACATTGCCCCTGCCAAAGTGTGTATCACTTCAAAAGAGCACACAAGCATTATGCTTTGCAGCTGCTAATTCTATTTTTGAGCTACTCAGGTTTCTATCTTTGCTTCTGATTTTGCCAATAAAGAAGTGTTGTGAGCACAGGAGCCCCTATCAATGATGATCAAGAGGACTGATATAAGGGAAACCCCACCACTGCCAAATGCAGAAGTTCTTGTACACTGTGGGGCAATGGTTTGCTTGGGTGTGTGTGGAGTATGGATATGTGGATCTCTTCCTTTTGTTTTAAAGAGGAATGTGATCCTAAACAGCAGCACACTATTGGGCTGCAGAGGAAGATCCTCTGGATGCTGGGACCACTTCTATGTTAGAGCTCCTAGCTGGTCCCAGTGCAATTCCCTCCCACACACACTTGAACTCCCACTCCTGTAGCAGCTGTGCTCCAAACTGATAACTCTGTGGGGCAAAGAGGAACTGAAAATGGCATAGGGGAGGAATCAAAGAAGAAGTGAAACTTGGTTTCATTCTCCACTCCTCACCACTCTACACTCATTGAAGCAAAGATACCAGGAGGCTCTGGGATAGATGGTGTGGGGCAGTAGCATATGGGACTGAGGTCTGTAATGCATCACAGATTAAGCACCTCATGGTTTTGGCACACTCAGCAGCACTTCCTTTCAGAAATTAGAGTGCCACAGAGGCCGTAGTGTCAGCACATCATCCATTCTCTGCCAAAACAGGAGATCTGACTAACAGGAGAGACTTTCTCACTGTTTTTCTCGGCAGACACAACCCTGTCCTGGCCAGACCCTCTGCACTCCATTCTTCTAGCATCAGCACAGCTGAACTGGATCCACGTTTGCACACCCATATGGGAGAAGTTCAGGTTCATCTGGCATGCAATGATAGGCAATCCTGCTGCTGAGACAAGACCAAGATGGGGGCCAGGAGGCAGCACAGAGATGGGAAGCGACCAGCAGATGATGTTCAGGAGCTCAGCTCCAGAGCTGGCACAGCACCGCCAGACAGGCTTCAAACCTCTCCCCAAATCCAGCTCTTATCGGGACACACTCTGTGCCCAGCCACATGTCACAAGAAAAGTGAGGCACTTCTGCTTGCACACCTCTTCTTTAGACAGCTCGGCAAGACTATGCTATTACTTTGATCTCATCTTCCTATTTTTAGGAGAATTATTGCCAGGATAGTTTATGAGAACGGTAAATCACAGGAGAGGAGGTTTCGAGATCAGAAGAGAGTATTACGGACCAGCAGAAACAGAAGAGCAGACAGTGACTGGAAGTTGAAACCAGATGAGCTCACATTGAAAAGAATCTGTCAATCACAAGGATACGCATCAACCGGAACTGCTTACCAGGAGCCCATGCCCTTCTGGTCGTTCCTCCATCAAGATGAAGTGTCTCTTTCTAGAAGATCTGCTCTATTCCAATCAGAGACAACGACAGGACCCTGAAGCCTCTGACCCAGCAGTGCAGAAGCTCAGGCTGGGTGGGACAATGCCTTCTGCCTTCCAAACCCTGTCGCTCCCGCAGCGCCTTTGAGCTGAGAGAAGCACGCCACTCCCCCCACTGTCACTTCTGGGAGCGTCATCGGCCGCTGCACGGTGCTCAACAGGCGGACCCGGACCTGAGAAGGATGTCTGCAACACGCCGTTGAGGAAACGGGAAATCGGAACAATGTGAGCAGAGCAGAGAACGTGTGACCCCAGTGAAATCCTCCTGCATCTGCATCTGCTGCCTGGAAAAGGATCCAAAGTATACCTCTAAAAACATTCAAAACCGAGAACACAAGCACTGCCCTCCTACGAGACTTCCTAGGATCAGAAGTCCTTACAGCAGGGGATATGCAGGGGTAGACAACAGCCAGCCAGCCACAGGCCTCATTCTCCATGACAAGCGATGGTTTTAATTTGCTGTCTGCAGAAACACAGGGATGGGATTTTCCTGATATATGCACAGAAGAAAGGAATGAGAAATGTGCAGCAAATGCAAAGCAGAGAGTGCACTGGAACTCTTCAGCACCAAGCCATGTCCCACAGAGCTAGCAAAGACAAGCATATGAGACAAGCAGATCTATGGGGTTAGCACCAGCACTAACAGCAGGAAGAAGGATGTGCTTTTTAGGGCAGAGCACACGAACCTGACCATTACCTGTGGCCCATTCTCCCCACATCCAACTTGCATTGGGTTAGGGACATCAGGGAGAGGACAACCAGTGTGGACAAGACAGTCACTCCACAGAATCACAACCTACCCAGAGGCCACACTCTTGACCAGGGAACAGTGTTTCAGATGTGAGCTGTTAAGCACAGATCATCTAGAAGCATGTCTGAAGAGAAGGACAGCTGGGTCAGACATCCTGAGTGCTCCAGGCAGAAAAGAGCACCAGCTATGGCCTGCACATTGAAGCCCTGGCACTTGCTGTCTCACTGAGCCAGCTCAGAGCAGGGCAGCACGTCCAGCAGGGAGGCAGTGGGGGTGCCTCTCCCACTCCACCTCTTATGACTTTGACTGTTCTGTTTTTCTTTTCTTTCTCGGTCTTCTTGATCAAGTTAGCAGCAGCCCAGCTCATCCTGTTCCTTTGGAAGACCACCTGGCAATGTGATCCCCTCCTAATGGTGGAAAAAAAGAAAGCCAGAGGGGTTTTACACAGCTAAGTGAGGCAACAGAGAGTGAAGGGCCCATACTCATCAGTCCATCTGATGCTGACTGACCCCTGAAACAAGTTCAGCCTTGCTCAATAGAGGAAAATCACTTCCCATTTTCAAACTGCAGGAAATCCCCATTCCCCTTCAAAGAGGGATCCTAGGGAGGAAACATCTGTGCACTTAAAAGCCTGAGCTCCCTGAAGATGTGTTGGCTTGCATTGCGCTCCAGCGGAGTGCAGCCCAGGGGCTCTCCCAAACACACATCCCAAGGTAAAGCAAAACTGCTAAAACCACAAATGCAGGCCCCGAGAACCTGCTCTAACCCTGGACACCAGGTTGCTCTGTACTGACATTACTGAGCTTACATTTCTGTCCAGCTGCAGTTTTCATAAACACCTAACTTGGCAAAGGCGCGTGTCAGCCCAAGGCTACGCAGCAGAAATAAGGCAGTCATGATGCAGTCAAGGAAGCGGGATCCGTGCTGGAACGCAGCTGGTGCTGCAAACAGGATTTGCTAGTGAGATGTCCACGGAAGACCCTTGCAGCAGGGATGCCTATGCCAACACTCGAGTCCATCCCAAGCTTGGCATAAAGATCCCAGCACTAAGAAGTGTCCCGCAGACCCTCCCCAGGCTGAGCACGGACAAATGGGAATGCCCAGCACATCTCCAAACCCCTTCGGCACTGCCCGCAGCTTCTCTCTCGTACTTGCAGTCATTCTGTATTTTGTTCATTTTTATGCAACCTTTCTTGCTCAACATTTGGTTTCCATGGAGTCACATACACTGTGTGAAACAGATTTATATTTAGAAAGTGGAACGGGTCATATGACCTGTCCCAGTTGTCATGGCAACCAACACAGCTCCCGTTTGGCTGCATCTGATGGCACATGGCTGCTGGGGGCAAGCCGGCCTCCCTGGGTGGCCCCGCGGGAACCGCCTCTGCAGCAGAAACACAGCGAGACACTGCCAGCCCCGCAGCTCGGCCGGTGGCATTCCTCTGCTGTGGGCACCTGGCCTCGTCGCTGGCCACCTTCTGTGACACCAGCCCTCTTCCTCAGAGAGAAACGGCCCCTTTGCCTGTGCCAAGTGTTGGGGCATCTCAGAGTGCGGCGTGTGCTGCCAGGCTGGAGCCATGGGCTCAGCCATGCCCAGCACATACCCCACACGCCCGTCTAGCAGGACAGGTATCATTTTTCCCAGTCTTAAAAATCTCGCTGCTCTAGTAAGTCTCCTCTGTGCCACGCCACAATCTTCTTCACCCCACCTTCCTTCTAAATATCTTCAGCATCTCCATGCAGCTGAAGGTATTTAGAGCTGCACTAAAATTACTTGGATTTTTCACCTCTGGCTCGACAGTCCCTGTTTTGAAAAGGTCTAGGCAGGTTCATCCATTCCTTTGGATGCCGTCTCCGCCACCTTCCTACCAACCCACCACAGTCATGACCAGGAGCAGGACCAGGTGGTCCTTGTTCATGGGTCTCTGCTCTGGGGTCAACTCTCCTGTAACTCTGCACCCCTCTACTTCCCACTGGGCTCTGAAATCCAGTGTGCACTCTTCCCATCCAGCTCTGCCTTCCCCGTCTGCTCTGCCAGCCAGATCCGCAGCTGCCAAAATCCTCCCTCCTCTCCCACTCAGGTCCCTGGCTGGGGTGCAGGCATGTGTCCAAGACTTTGCTTTAAGGTAATACCCATGAATAGGACCGTGTTTGCAGAGAATTAGCCTTTTGGGACTGTTACACTTTTCTCTGCCAGTACCCAAAACTAGGGAAAAACAAAACTGTTTCTGAAGGATACGTGACCCAGGGAGACAGACTGGGTGGTGTCTTCTGGCTCAGTGCTGTGTGAGACACCAAAATGGGCACGCAGAGAAATGCTCTGATCCGTGAAACCTGCCTAGACCTTTTCAAAACAGGGACTGTCGAGCCAGAGGTGAAAAAAATCCGAGTAATTCTAGTGCGGCTCAGTCCTCTCCATTCTTTCTCGACCTGTGCCTGGTGCGTGAAGCCATGCAGGGGCCAGACTGGGAGAAGCAACAGGATGGAGCCGCAGCTGAGCCTGTCCCCTGTGGTGCGTCCCACGGGATCCACAGCACTAGGTCTGGTCCAGATCCTGCCGCACACGATGCTCGCTCCTCGGCAAAGCAGCCGTTCAGGGAGGTGCTTGGCAATGGCTATAGGCTTTTTTGGCTGAGGAGAGGGAAGCTGGGCAGGGGTGAGAAGCAGGAAGGATAAGAAAGATGGGGTGGAGATTCAGTGTGGGAAAAAGCATGAGAGCTGGGCCCTGACTTGGGGCGGCTGGTTAGCAAGAAGAAGAGTAAAAAGCCGGTGACAGCTCTGGATCTGGGGAGCGGCAGATGCGGCAGGAGAGGGAGCACGGTTTGCAGAGGAGGACAGCCTGGCTGCTGGCTTTCTCGCCTCTTGCTCTGCCCGAGCTCTCGGCACACTCCCAAGCGAGTTCATCGCTTTCCGATGCTTCCTTTTCAGCGTGCTCAGCCTGTGTGAGCGCTACCCTGCGACAGCATTTAGCACTCGCTGACAAGGGCGTAGAATTCTGGCACTGAATTAGCAACCGAGAAAGGGAAACCAAGTACCACCCTCACAGCAGGCGCCGGAGACTCTGAACAGCCAGATGGGAGTGATGTCTGCTGTGAGTAAGAAAGCCTGTCTAGAACATGGTGACCATGGCTACACGCGTACGTGTATCCCTGCAAGTATAATGCATATATACCCATAGGGAGCTCAAGAATCACCCCCTAGGAGAAGACACGGTTGTATTTCCTTTCCATGCTAATGGACAAAAAATCATTTAATTGACAAATCTGTCCCATTTCCTTAGAGCAGCTCCTCCCAGTTAGTGTTAACCAGCCAAGCCATATGCGGAAAGGTGATGGCCAGAGTGAGACTGGATGGGAAAGAAGCTGCGGGTGGCCACATCAGGCAGCAGCAATGAGCTGGCACTGCTAATTGAAGCTTCTCCAGCATCGCCTGGGGAGGCCAAACATGCACTTGGCCAAGGAGGGGTCAAGCAGGCAGATTGCTGTGATGAAGGGTTCAGCTCCACACACAATGGAGTACAGAGGAACAGCAACAGCAACATAGAGGGATAATGATGGGAGAGGAACCAAGATAACCAAATGCCACAAACAGAGCCTCCCCTGTGCGATCAGGGGAGCAATCCGATCAGCCTCCTTGTCTGGGTGAAAACCATCACAATGAGTCACAGGCAAGATTCTCTAGATCATCTTACAGACTGATACTGCCTCTAGGGGTATGGGACTCACTATGGGATGCAGGCAAAGAGCATCTTGGGATTATAAAAGACAAGGAATGATTAGAGGAAGAAACAAAGGTGGGGGAAAACAGAGGGGTAACGGGATGATAGGAGCTAGTCACATGTAAATGGGCAGCTGGTCATCACATTTGTCTGTCCATGCCCTGAGTCTGGTCACTGCAGTCCGTCCTGTCTTCTTATTAAAATCCATTTCTGTTTCCCTGAGTAAGGGCCTCTCCCTTCAGTATGCATGTGCATGCAGGGAGATTTAATCAGTGCCAGCAACTGGAGTGGGGACCACAAGACGTAGGGGCTGATGTGTTCGCAGTGCCAGCAACTGGAGACACTGAAGTACTAGTGTATCAAGTGAGTGCATATCAAGCTGGACTAGCCAGGTGTTGAAACAGCCATAAGTCTTGGCCAAATACTGGAGAGACCAGAGGGTGTCTGAGCTGCTACTGGAGGGATCAAGGGATCCAAGCCAACTACTGTAGGGACCATAAATTCTGATTGTTGACTGAGATCCATTTGCTTATGCGTGTCTGTGTGTGTCAGGCGAAAGGATCCATGGCTCAGCTGCCAGGCAGAGGTGGTATCTACATGCATGTACTGGAAGGATCTTCAGTATGTGTCTGTGCATGTGCTGGTGTGTGCAAGGAGATCTGCGAACCAGCAACTGGAGTGGGGCTGAGGTCTCAGGGGCTGCATGACCAGGTGCCAGCAACTGGGGAAACTGGGATCCAGAGCCAGCTCTTGGACAGACTGTCTCAGGCCAGTTACTGGAAGGGTCCACATGTATGTATGCATTCCCCACTAACGGACTTTTATCCTTCTTCAGCCAGAAAGGGGAACATGACGGGGCTGTTGGTGCTGTTTGTGAGAGTGCTGAGTGCTTCTGTCTGTGTTATCTGTGCAGCTGGCCATGTGTATACGTGTAGAAGAACCATGCTTCTGAGTTTGTGTTGTATGCCTACTGGGAATACATGCTTAGCCTCACTGCTGCCTGGGCCTGAGGGTATGGAGCTGTGGCAGCCTCGCCTCTAGTGGGCTACCCAGTTCAGCAGCTCCTAACATGGTACACATGCACTTCCCAGCCCTTGCTATTTGTCTTTCCACGTGCTGATGTGGAGGACAGGTAGCTGAGGCGGGATAATCCCAGTCCAAAAGAAAGCTAAGCAATGATGATGTGTGCCTGTCCTCTGTTCCAGCCCTGAGGGAATGGGGGAGCATTGCAGCTTATCTCTGTGTTCATGCCTTTGTGCAGAAGCTCAGCTCTGCAGCACGAGTTCAAGAAAAACCTTCACACACTATGCCTGCCTAAACTCTAAGCCACGGTGCACTGAAGAGAAAAGCAGCAGATCTCAGGGTCAACATGTGGCCTTGGAGACCCTCATGGGAAGCCAGCATACATGTCATACAGAAGTTAAAAGGCAAGCGCAAGAATGCCAGGAAAGACTGGGCTGGTCCTCTCACCCATGCCAAAGCACACCTGTGTCCAACTGTCTCCCTCAAACATGGAGCAATCCCTCCCAGCAGTTTGTTTCCCTGTAGCAGTCAAGCAAGTCTGAAATATCTGTAGCACTTTTTCCTCTTCCCAAAGAGAAATAAAGAAGTTACCGCTCTCCCATTCCTCTTGTTTTCCTTTCAGCACCATTGTTTCTCGCTCTTCAGAGAATTCACATTTGGGCTGTGGAGGTCTGGGAATGGTTCATCTGCCAGCCTACAGCCAGCCTGGGTCATCAACAAGCAGTGCACTGAGTGTGCTGCCCTGCCATCTTTCTGTTATTAGGAAATGAAGCCATGGTGTCTTCCTACCATGATGTCTCAAAATAACAGGATGTGGCCAGCTGGAACAAAGATGATTTCTCAAGAGATCCAGAGCTGACGGTAGCAGAGTTTCATGTTTCTGTGCCCAAGCCCTGCACGCTGCTGCATACACTTGGCTCGTTAGGATAAGACAAAGTTTGACATGAGCTACTTGAGTCACAGCCCCATCCTCTCAACAGGAATTGAGACTCCAAGCTCTGTCACAGGTTGCCATGAGCTGGCTCTCCTGGATCCTAAGACTCCCCCAGCAAGAGTTATCACACCATGGCTTGGTAGAGTGGGAATGGACAGGAGAAGGTAAACGCCTGGAGATGAGGCAGCGCCCGCACTCCGAGAGCTCTGTGCTGCATGTGCCCTGTGCCAGGGCAGCCCGGGGGGAGGCAGGAGCCCTCCTCCCCTCGTCCCGCTCCGGAGGGATGTGCCTGCTCTGTCTCTGACATCAGCATCTGGTACAAGGCAGAGCACCAGGGCCAAGTGCTCTGAAGGGCTTTGTTGTCCTGAGCAGCCAGGGACAACAGGGTTATTGTTGAGCAAACCTTGTACTGTAGGAGTCACCCCCCACTCGCCCAGAGAGTCACAAGGGAAGGTCAGGCCAGCTGCAGCACCACTGCTTGTCTCCAGTTTGAAATGACACGCCATGGGGAGAGATCCCCTCTGAGTGACTGCAGAGCATGGCACACCAGCAAGATGGTCAGGGGCCCAAGAGAGCGCCAGGGACATGCTGCTTGCCCCAGGTGCTCTGCACTGGAAAGGTCACTGGAAGCAGTAAAAAAAAGAAACTTTCCAGAGCCACCTAAATTCATGGACTGATCCCCTCACTTGGCCGCCGCACTGAAAAGGAGGACAGAGAAGTCACCCACAGCGGGCTTGATGGCAGGCAAAGAGCTGGGCAGCGTGGCTGTCTTCTGCACTCCTGGGGCCCTGTGAGTGCAGCTGGTTTTGGAGAAATGAAACATCTGGGAACAATGGCAAATGTTTTTACACGGGGCCTGCAGCCTGTACGCGGCAGGAAAGCTCAGCCTGGCTAAGCGCTCTCTGCTATACACGACAGGCTCTTACCAGCCCGGCACGGAGCCCCACGCCTACCCACGCTCACCTGCGCGTGGGAACGTGTCCCTCTTGGCCAGCGCCGAGAAGCACCGACAGCTTCATGAGATTAGATGCAGCGTCAGGGTTGGATATTTCACAAGATGTTGCAGTGAGCTGCAAAACGCATGCACAAAAAGAACTGCAAGGGAGCCCCAAGCCACCCTCATGGGAACGTGCCATGCACCCTTCTGCCATGACTGTCCTCAAACAATGTCACAGGGTTTTATCTGAAGACAAATGTGAAGAAGTAACTGCTCAAATAGGAAAAACCTTGAACAGAAACCTAGCAGAAATCAGATGTGGTAAAGAAACCTGTGCCTTGCTCCCTGTGTGGCTCTTGCAGGTCTGCTCTTGGTCTCGTGCACAGACTTTCTCTGTTGCACCACATTTTGCATCACCCGCCGGGTCCCTCAAACCAAATCCCTCCTGGAGGTGCAGGTGGGAGCCCTCGGTCCCATGTGGCCCCCCGCGGGCTCCCTGGCCATTTGCTGACCCCTCTACCGGCCCTGTCACACCCAGCAGCCTGGCAGCTCGGCAGCCTCGAGGGTGCTCGAAGCTCCCAGGAATTACAAGCAGCGTCGCCTGGCCCAGAGCACAGCAGCCAGGTAAACAAACCCCAGCGGCAGCCGCCGCAACGCCGCAGCGACAGAACTGCCCCGGCAGCAAAGCACTGCTGCTCCGAGTTGGACCGCGGGCATCCAGAGCCTCACCCCGGAGCAGGCGAACACGGTGCCATCGCAGGAGCTACCAGCAACGGACTCGCTTTTGTGGTTTACATGGAACTGAGGCACTTTTCCACTCCAGCAGTGCACAAGGTGCAAAAAGAAGTTATGAGCAAAAATAAAATAATGAAAAATACACAAATGACTATGAAAGAAATTTTTTCTCTCGAGGGCACAATGTACCTGTGCAACGTACCTTCGTAAACACAGGCCACGTACCAGGGGGCTGTGCCAGGGCATGCCTCCACTTGCTTCATTCCTCCTTATGTCACTATGGTTTTTTTTAACAAGCACGATTCCACTCCTGCGTTCTGCAGTTTTGCAGACACAATAAAATCACCTCGTAACAACTAATAATTAGTGTCTGTTCTTTTAGGAAGGAAGGGATTCTCCCTTAAATTATATAGACTATCTCCCACGTGCACACACAAGCATGCACAGCAAAGCTAAGGCATGGAAACATCCACCTCCGCCACAGTCATTTGCCAAAAATGACTATTTACAAAAACATTTTGGAGCAAGTGAGTAACATATTTGTAAGTTAGAAAAGCAACTTTAAAGCATCACAGAGGAGTTTCTGGTCAGATCTCCACTGCTGGTACATCCTCCTTGTCAAGAGAAGTTAATGAAAGGATATTCTGAGATTGTCCAAAGAATATTGCAGGTTAGTTGTCTGTATTTAATTACATTTTTAAAGACTTTAAATATCTTCTCTCTTTTAGGAAGAACGTTGGGACCAGGTCCCTGAGAACCTTATGTTAGCAATCTGGATTTCTAATAAGGTATTTTTATTATAAATATTATCTCAAAATCTATGCAATTAAAATAGAATTGGAATAGTTAATTCAGATTCTGTTCCTGGCCCCAGGCCTTAGGCAAAGCTATTAAGGATTTGGCATACTGCAGCTACATTTTCCTGCACTTTAAAATGAAATTTGTTTTCCCCTGTTGCTGTGGTAGGTCAGGATCCCCAAGTAAAGCTCCTTGCTACTTTTGCGGGCAGCCTGGATGGGGACTTCTTATTTACAACCGTCCTCAAATTTTCCTGAATGGTGTTTCCCTGCAGAGAAAAATCTGTTATGTAGCCCTGACCTGATATTCCCTGCATTAAATGGCCCTCCAAGACGAAAACTTCAGGAACCTCAGATGCAGAGAAAACAATGAAATGGCCAAGATACAAAGTGCTGCCAGATGCACATTCCTGCGCCCTCCCTCGTAATCTCTCCCAGGCGTGGGGAATGTGGCTGCTGTTGCCTGTAACCGCGCAGCGGAGCACGCTCAGACAGACAGATGGTATTCAGTTTGTATTGTTGCTGCTGCGACAATTCTTAATAAATGAGCAAACAAACAAACAAAAAAGCAAGGGAAGAAGGCCATTCCTACAACTTGCCAAGGCCAGGCAAGGTTGCCGGATCGCTGACTGGAGCCCCTGCACGGAGCCGTGGCTTGTCCTGGACCCCCGCCCGCCTGCGATGGCCGGACAAATGGACGGGCAGCTGCTGCCAGAGCATGGGTGGGCGCTACTCTGGGAGCAGGGCTGGTGTGATGGCAAGCAGGAGGCCATGTGCCCGTCCTTGCTGGGGAGACAAAGTGGCGAGGGACTGAGGGCTTCAGGGCTCTATGGTGCAGTGCGAAATCCGTGCTCCCCTCTTGCAGCTGGGACACAGGTCTCCTGCTGGGCTCAGCGGGCGCGTGCTGCCAGGAGAGCCCTGCACGCACAAGTGCTTGCTGCATTTGCAGCACTTTTCCAGGGGCCCTTTCTCTAAAAATCCAAAGTGTAGGACTGCCTTTGTACCCTGCTAAAGGACTGAGATGTCACAGACTGAGATGTCACTAAAGCAAATTCCTCCTTCTGTGCCAGGCTCGACAGCTTTGCGGGTTGCTCAGGCAGGACACGCTGAGTATGACCACAAGCATCTCTCTGCCTGGCTGCCTTGACCCCCTCCCACGGGAAAGTCTGGACAAGTGTGGCAAAGTTGCCTGCTGGCACCAGAGCATGCTATGTTCCTTACGAGCTTCTTCCCATTACAGGAATGGAAAAAAGTGCAAATACGACATACAGGTAAGGCAGCACCATCAGCTGCTTCTGAAGATGACCCATGGTGGGCAGAGCAGCAGCAGATCTCCATGCTGTGCGAGAGCCTCGTGTTCCCCTCTCCCCCCTGCAACTTCTGCTGCTCCCGGGAAGGACCGATCCTGGCAGCGCCAAGCGCTCTCTTCTGTAGCTGCTGTCCCCTCTCGGGTGCTCCTGCACACTGGCTCTGCTCCTTTTTCCAGCCTTTCTGATTTGGAGGAGGACACCCACAGAGGACACCCGCATGTCTCTCCCACATGCCATCCACCCAGGCCTGCAAAGTGAGCCGTCGTTTCAACAGACCGGGCAGTCCTTGGTAACACGGGATGCCGACAAACCACCGCTGACATGAAAGGGTCTGTTCATGTTTACTTTCTAATTAGAGGCACACCTTTGAGCATTTAAAAACTCCAGCTTCTTGTCCTCACAGCTACTGCTCCTGGCCCTCTGCATGCTAAAGGGAGCTCAGATCTCATTTGCCCGGTTTATCTCTTTTTAATCAAACTCCACAGTACAAACATTTCATCTGAGAAGGAGAATATCCAGGTCACTACATTTGTGCAGTGGAATTCATTTAGTCCTGGCATGGCCCATATACAAGAAAAACATTCAAGCCAGCACACTGCAGACAGTGGAAAGGACTGCAGAGAAAAGGGATGACAAAGGCAGACCTCAAGAAAAGTGCTGGGAAACAGCACAGCCGAGCAGGTCCAGGACGGGGAGACTCATCAGTCGGAGGTGATCAGCTGCAGCTGGGACCATCACATGCAGCAAAGTGGAGCGGGCAGAAACACAGACAGGAAATATCAAGATGAGATTAAGCTTGGAAAAAATGCAAGTACAAGAATATAGCCCAAAAAACAGCCAGTGGGAGGGAAATCCCTGGCAACAGTTATTGATGAATTTTAATTCACCCCACCTGGTAACTGAGCATCCTCAGAATAACAACAGCAAGTGTCACTTGGTCACCTCCCCTCACTCTCTTTGCCCAGTCGCTCCCCTGTCCCACTAACACTGGTTAGAGGAAATGAATAAACTGCGCATTTAAAAACTGCCATGTTTCCCGTCTAGATGCTCCATTCTCTTTGGACTTTGCCAGACTTCAAGCCCCCAGTGAAATGTCTATGAGGATGCATTTTTGCTTCACGTCAGATTTGTTTATGCAGCAAAAAGGATGGAGGAAGGTCTTAGAAAAAAGGCCAATATTAAAGCATGGTTATGCCAACAGTCAGCCAGTACTTGGGTGATATGCACAGGAAATTTACAAGTTTTGGTAGGAGGTGGTGGTTGCTCCTGGCAGGACTTCCATGGGCCCTGGGAACTGCAGACCAGGTTATAAACTGCAACGTAGACACATCAACAAAGGTTCCCTTTCTTTCTCAAGCCTAGCTCTTCTGTTGGTGAACTGCTAGTCAGTGACATGCACCACTGATGAAATAGGTGCCTACACTATTACCCTTTGACATGAGTAATAGTACTGAAGTACAGAACTCAGCACTGAACTCACCCCCAAATATGATTGTTTCTGTGCAATTCAGAACTTTTGCTGTTTCAAGAGAAGTAAGTTTCAGCCTGAGCATGCTACTTACAGAATGAGCAAGCACAGAAATTGCCTATTACCACAACATCAGATTTTAAATGTAATTTTGTCTTTGAGTTACTGCAGCTTTACAAAGGGAGCCAGAGACACCAAACCTCTATGACTTTATTGCCTTTTAGATAAAGCTCATCACAGAGCTGAGAACTGAATGTACTCATCTGGAGGAAGGCTAGCTCCTTAATCTCTGGGACTATCCTGCAACAAGGATGCATTTCCAACATGGTCCAAACACTATGACTGGCTGCTTTACTCAAGATTCATCACCAAGCTAAGCTGTCTCTGAAAGCAGATACAGAAAATCTATCTGCTTGGTTATTCTACATCCAGCAAGTTAATCTTGTTTATGAACTTCAGCATTTCAATATACATCTTCCTTTTACATCCACTGGATATAATTACCTCTACTGCTGCAGCAGATTTTAATAATTGTAACACGGAAACATCAGAATTCATTGCAACTAGGAACCCTTTGTGCCTGGTGCTATGCGTGTAAGGAAAGGAACCTTTTAGATTGCTTTTAAATGAAAAATAAGCTGCCAGTTACTCTTATGACAGGTGCAGAAAAGCATTAACAGTGACAGGAAATGTTCTATAAATGCAGTAGTATTAAGAGAAAGACCAAGTAACGGAACCAGTTGCAGCTCTGCAGAGAAGGAGAGCTAACCATGGATAAACATGTTCAGTATCTTCAACAAAAAGTCATCTGTTAATAAAAAAGTCATCCATGATCAAGTGGCTGTTGCAGTTAATACTAGCAACAAAGGGTTAAGATCTCAGCCTGAAAAAGGGAAGAAATAAGTTGGAGACCATTGAGATTGATTAATTCATCCTAAGACTTTTAAAGAATTAACTCATAAATCTCAGAGGCATAGCTAATCATCTCTGAGAATGCATAGGAAATCAGGAAGGGAGAGTTCTAGCAACACAGAAAAGGCAAAACATAGTGTCTAGCTTGGAGAAATGGGAAAAGAAGGAGATGGAGTCATGCAACAGCCAGCTGAACTCCACTTCCTAGACAAATAATTAAATAAATTATTTAACAATTTTTTAAGGACTCTGAGAAGGCAACAGGGATATAATTAAAACCCTACACCATTTTGTCATGGATAGATCTGTTGAACCAATCTGATCACCTGCATGTGACTGAACACTAGCCCCACGGTGGAAGAGGGGCAGCAGAGGTGTCAGCAGTAGTACACTCTCCTAGAGAGACAAACATCATACTAGGAAGGAAAACGAGAGCAGCCTGAGAGATGTGGACCTGGTTAAGACCTCGACTGGAGCTATGTGTCAAGTTCTGAGCTCCAGTCTTTAAGAACAAACTAGCTAGTCCAGAAAAGAATAAAAAACAGAGATCTAGAAAAAATTACCTGAAAGGAAAGACAAAAAATTGTTTAACACACAGCAGGAATGAGTGAGAGTGTCTCAGATACGTCATCAAGCTGCTGAAAAGAGAAAAAGGGTGGTTTATTTTCCCATCCACCAAAGGTGGGATAAAAAATGGATCTAAATTGCAGGAAGGAAGGTTCAGGATGGAGGTGATACTGAAGCTTGGACTTTCTTGTTATAAGAAATGATGTAGGTAGCACTGAGCCTTTCTTGGAGCAGAGGAGTGAGGCTATGACTATAGCATGAGATATACATATGCACCCCGGGCAGTTGTTTTCGAAGATCACACTGTGCTGACGTTCTCTGAGGTGGCTTGGAATAAATGCACTTAATATGAAAATGGAAATGTTATTCAAAGTATGACATCAAGTATTAAAAAGAAAACAAAATCTAATCTAAGAAAACGCTACTTAGAAAAAGGTCAACACTTGGAGCTAAAAGTTAAGAATTGGGGTGGGGACTGTGTAATCTTTCTGATGGCATTCACAATGCAATCTTTAATAACATTATCACAAATCATTTTCTTTCACAGGCCTCTCATGCTTGAGTTATGTGATTACTGAGAAACTGCTTAATTCTGCCTTATTTCCGTCCTCTGGCGGGAAATTTGTTATGAGGGTAATGGACTCAGCTGTAAGAGCAACAATTTAGGCTGACACAATTGGGAATAAGGCCCTGAGGACAACCGTGGTGTGGGTTTTATCACTCCTGATCCCGACACTTAAGACGCGTCATTTAACTACCACCAGCCAAATCAGGAGTGTCTCCCTGCAGACACCCAGGCCAGGCGGTTTCCAAAGGAGTGTGGAAGGCCGAGGTTCAGTTTTGTCCATCGATCCCTTCCCACATCAGCCCTGTTCCCCTTGCATTCAGACAATTCTCCATCCACAAGCCAAATGCAAGAGGACTTTTCCAACCCACTCTGAATCGCGAAGCCAGACAAGTCCAGCAGGCTTTAAAAATGTCAGTAAAAATGAATGCGCTGGAATGGCAGAGACACAGGGTCATTGTTTTTGAAAAGGCCTGATAAAAATCAGACGGCAGTTGTCAGTATCGCAGATCCACGCCTGTGCTGTGTTATTCAAAGGATTCTGCAGATCAGTGACCCTGGATTTGTACTGGGTACGCAGGGCAGAAGGGTCTCTGCTAGAGCCCTCCGGCACTGCAACGCACACGTTTGCACCATCTGAGGGTTTCTGCCAGAAGCAGAAATGCAGAGCTGCCTGTTTCCCCTCCCACCAGCCCCCAGCGAAGGTGACATCCTGCAGCCCCACGCTCTCCCATCACCCTCCTCTTCTCAGCATCTGGCACTGCGTCTGCTCTCATGTCTCATCACCTGGACATCACTACCTCAAAGAGGCACTAAGAAATAATTCCTAGACTATAAACCCTCTCCACATGAACCACTGCCAACTTTTGCACGTGAACCACAATAGTATTTGCAGTTGAGGTATTTTGAAGTCTGGGACTACAAAAAAATCATAGAGTCATAGAATCATAGAATGGCACAGGCTGGAAGGGACCTCAGAGATCATCTAATCCAGCCTCCCTGTCATGGGCAGGGACGCCTCTCAACTAGACCAGGCTACTCAAGGCTCCGTCCAACCTGGCCTTGAACACCTCCAGGGAGGGGGCATCCACAGCTTCTCTGGGCAATTTATTCCAAAGTCTTACCGGCCTCGTACTGAAGAATTTCTTCCTAAGATCTAATCTAAATCTGTTCTCCTTCAACTTAAACCCATTTCCCCTTGTCCTATCAGTGGACACGCTTGTAAAAAGTCCCTCCCCAGCCTTCCTGCAGGTTCCCTTCAGGTATTGGAAGGCAGCTATTAGGTCCCCCCGAAGTCTTCTCTTCTCAAGGGGGAACAATCCCAGCTCCCGCAACCTGTCCTCGTAGCAGAGGTGCTCCAGCCCCTGGATCATCTTTGCGGCCCTCCTCTGAACACGCTCCAACAGATCTATGTTGAACCTAGGCAAAGCAAGAAAGTTCTGTTGAGTCTGCCAATTGTATCCCACTGCTTTAGACAACGTTTTAAAGGCCATGGGATTTTTAATTCATGTGTTATGGTGAAATAAGTAGAATTCTATTTTTAATCTAGACTTGATGTAAAAATAAATGGTCAGAAACTTCTTGGTAACAAGCTGCTACCCTGTGCAGAGCCGAAAAACCAGAGGAATATTGCAGCACAACTTTTGGTACAGCTAATCCAGGAGTCATGGAAACATCCTCTTGAAAATATCCTAAAAAACGGGCTCCTAAGAGGAGCTTGCCCTGCTCAGGGTACCTCACTGCCTGTACCACTCCCTCCTGAAGTTTCCTGCAAAGTCCTCAGGCCAGCCTCTCAGTGACATCTGTGACGCTGCAGCCAGCTGCCTGAATACTTGTGTTGGGCTCAGACACAGGCAGGAGGAGAAAGCATTTAGTTCTAGTGAAATTGTTTTAATTCAAACCCAAGAGACACTGTCTGGCTTATAAAAAATGTATTTGCACCTTCCTGTTCTGCTGCAACAGCCTTGTTTATGGAGGAAGGAATCGGGAGCCCTAGCACAGCCATGCATTTGCAGGCAGATCTCACCTCCTCCTGGACACCAAACACCAGCCTTGGCCTCACGCCTAGGAAAGAAGCAGGGTGACGCAGAACAGATGCTGAATTCAAGTTACAGATTGATAACAACACCCCCAGGCTCCTGCTCTCTGAGCTGGCAATAGGAGGAACAGTTTGGCAAGACATGAAAACTACATTTCAGTGTAGCTCCTCGTGGAGATCGCCACATAGCCTGTTTTGAGCACAGGGACATCAACATGCAGAGTTGGTCAACGCTGCCTCCCTTCAGCACTGCAGACTTCACTGGAGCAAACACACGTTCTCACAGCCGAGCCAGCTGGGCTGGTGCTCTCTGATCACAGAACAGAGGACCCAGCTCCTTCAGCCTGGACATCCGAAAAATTATCAGGAGAGTTTGACCTCAAGAGTACCTCTTCCTCAGTTAGCTATAAGGGAATCTGAGTGTTTTGTCTCTCTAAAGTAAAGATGAACTTGTTCTTCAGTGTCTGCATGCTGGACTGAGAAGTTTCTGCTCCAAAGCTGCTCACCTGTCCACAGTGGATTATCACAGCAGAAACAATCCTCGAAGCTTATGAGAAACCTGCCTTTCCCCTGGAGATTCCATGCTTGCTCTCACAGCCACTGATTGTGGCCGGCAGCCTCCCCAAGGGCAGGAGAATGCTCACTGCATGGCCTTGCAGCTAACATGCTCCCCAAGGAATGCAGAGTGTGTGCTTGACTCTACGCAGAAAAAGAGGAAACTGAAGCCACATCTCCTACTTCCCGTGCTCGAGCTGCTCACCTGCTGCAGGAGGTCGGTGGTTAATGGCCTCCTCTCCCCTCAGCTTTCAATGAGCCGATGGACATCGAACGCATACAGCCCTCTTGCACAGCCCCACATCAGGCACTGCACTGCCGGAGCAGCCCTCGCTCACACCTCCCCTGGGACCCGGCCCTCCCTTCGGGCAGCTCCTGCTAAGCGTAAACTAACACTCGGTCCCCTTTGGAGAAACCAATGTCTCTTGTGTTGTCTGCATAAAAGGGCTGGGTGCCCGCCCCACATGATGGACACACCTGCTTGAGCAGCTCACCTCCATGTCAGTGACCAGGTGTGGGTTCGGCTCTGGTGCCATCTGCAGTACTTGGTGATCCGTGTGCTCAGACTGCTTCACCACCACCCCCAGTCACAGAGGCAAGGGATGTGTTCGGCATCCCTGGAGACCTGGCTGCTGCAGCCACAGGGTGAGCACTGGGGGAAGCACCCAGCTGCCTTGCAGCAAGGTTCAGCTCTGCTCCTGCGCTCCATGTTCACTTTGAACGGGCTCTGGTGCTTGGTGGCCCTGCGAGCTCGGCCAGCAGAGAAGCTGCCCCAGGAAAACAGCGAGACACAATTGCTGAGAGCGGGACTGGTTCATGGAGGGAGGTTGAACGGGGCCATCATGGGACTGCTGCCAAAGGCAGATGGGTTAAAGAGGCAGGGGAGGACCCAAGGGGAGGCCAGAGCAGGTTGGCTCTCCACCCTCGCCATCCGTCTTCACCTAAACATCTTGCACGTTGCTCTAAATATTGCTGTGCCTGTCGCTAAACGGAAACAGCGAAAGCTTACGGACAACCCGGGGTCAGCAGGATCTGCGTGCCTGTGACATCTGTACGTGTGCCGCGCTCCTGTGCAGCCCCAGGAAAGCGTCTGTCCCCCCCCACCCTCGGCGGTGCTGCGGAGGGTGTCAGCAGCGCAGTGGTGCCCCTGCCACAGCAGCCCCGTGTTGTCCCTCCCAAGTTCCTGTAACTGACTGGATTAAGGGAGAAATGTTGGTCTGATTACAGCTGGAATATCCCTGGTGAATCCTTCACAGCTGCAGGGTCTCACCATGTGAAGAAAAACAAAACCTGCTTTATTTGAGGGAAATCTGGGAGGTTATCCTGATTTTGGCCTGACTCTAACAGTCGTCTTGCACACTTTAACATATTGAATCTGTGTCTAATTAATCGTACGCTGCTACACCATGGCAACGCACTTAATATTATCGTTCTGCAGAATAATGTTG
Source organism: Tauraco erythrolophus (assembly GCF_009769465.1). NCBI lineage: Eukaryota > Metazoa > Chordata > Aves > Musophagiformes > Musophagidae > Tauraco > Tauraco erythrolophus. The sequence goes on along the minus strand of NC_141484.1, from coordinate 13,784,454 downwards.
TTTAAAAATACAGAGAACTGCAACTTCGCTGTAACTCGTGGTTGTTGTTCCTCAGACCGTGCCTGCTCCTCAGACAGGGAATCTCTGGAGCTGAAAGCCGTTTTCTCAGCAGGCTCTGAGCAAAAATAATGAATGTGACGTTTCATGATCTCCACTGAAAGAGAAAAGCCTTTAGACAGGAAGCAGCGCTGAGATCAAAATTAGTGTTACAGGAACAGCTTTCAGATCTGGCTTGCTGTATTCTGGCTGATACATTTAACTCCTTCAACTGAAGAAACTGCCTTCCTACTGCTGCAGCTGAAGCCTAGCAGACAGAGAAGAAAATGAGCCAACACTGAAGAATTTATAAATCTATATGTTTTATTTTTTTATAAATAATTTTCTCTCCTTGAGAATAAAATATGGAAGCCGTCAAGGAGGACAACATCATAAATAAAGGAAAAAGCTTACAACAGAGGAAAAAAATGTGTCCTATGTTATAACGATCAGTTATTCAATTCTACTCCTTGGAAATATTCTGGTAAGTCAACTGAGGCAGTTACACATTACATGACAGAGACAGAGAATTGCCACTCCCCACTGTCCTCAGAAAAAGACATCTTAGGTGTTCAGGCTCTATTAGAGGCCAAGCTGTAACCCCATTTGTTAAAATAAAAGTATTTTTAAGGATTTTTAACTGCGCTGCATTTCAAGCCATAAGAAGCTGGAGGATGTCTGCCCTTCAAGCTGCATGCCACCTGAACAAAGAGACAATGACAAATCATGACCTAAAACTACTTGCTACATGCCCTCCCTGGCAGGCATGTCAGTTGTCTGTTGCATCTAAGCCAAACAGTCCTGATGGTGCTAATGCTGCATTTCTGCACAGGGGTGCAGGTGTGCACCCCGGGCAGGCACCGCCAGGAGGTGCTGGGAGCCGCGCTGTTAAAGTTTCCAAAGCAAGAACCCACAAGGCCTCCATCACACCGAGCAACACAAAGGTTATTAGTCATCATCATCATTATTTTCAAAAAACAGACTAAAGACTCGGGTTGATTTTGATTCTTCCACAGGAGGCGTGTGTCAGAGAGGATGAAGGTATGTGGCGGTTAAAGCATGAATCCTCTGAGATGAGAAAAAAACAGCAGAAGACTGCAAGAGGCTCTCACTTGCTGGTGAGGAGGAAACATCCCACCCCAGCACAGGGAGGGAAAGGCCTGAGCACAGCAATTCCAGTCAACCTCCCCAAAACGCTCCCTCCCATGGGGTGTTCAAGCTCTCTTCCCTCTGACCACAGGAAAACGTGGATCCTCCAGCACTGAAAGCAAAAGCAAATTCCGTACCACAGAAACGAATGCTGAGATTTGTTCGCTCCAGGGACTGACACCGGGGCTGGAAACTGCCCGGAGGTCCTGAGCTGCTCCTCACCGGCTGCCCGGGCACAGACCCTGGCCCCGGGGCCGGCAGATCTCTCCGGAGCAGCGCTGCCCAGGCGGCAGCGGGAGGGGGGTCAGGAGCGGGCCCTGGCGCGGCTCTACAGCACCGCACAAAACGGGGACGCACGCACAGGGGCACCCGCCAGCGCTAACAGGCACTACAGACACTCCCGCCGGTGTATTTCTGATCCTGGAGTCACAAAAGAGCCATTTCCAGAGATCCGCATCTTGTCCAGCAAAAATCCCCCCCACTGAGCGCAGTGGCTTTGTTCCCCGTGCTGCAGAAACCACCGTCCTTCAGCTGGGAGCACGGGGCCGGGGAGCGCCCGCTCCGCACAGGACCAGAGCGCGGAACGGACGGGCTCGGTCTGCCCGGTCCTGCTGCTGAAACACTGGGGGACGTGAGAACCAGCCTGTGCGTAGTCATCTCAAGGGATGAGACCTGTTGGCTGCAGAGGCTGTGAGCCTAATGCAAAGTCCGCTGAGGTCAACTGAGAGAAAAACAGTCACCCAGAAGAGCCCTTCCCAAGAAGAGCTCTGTGCAATTGAGGCTGCTCCCGTGCCAGCCCAGCTCTCTGTGCAACCCATCTGCAAGTAAAGCAGTGGCCTGACAGCCAGGAGGGCCAAGATGTGGGCAGCCTCCCGTCTGACATCCACGCAAACAATATATCGAGGTGGCCTGTGTATCTGAAATGATCTGCGCTTGGTTGCAAATTAGCAGCCTCTCAGCCCAGAAGACAGATGGAGCAGCTCTTGGCCTGGAGAAGGGAGCCTAGGGAACACTGTGCCATCGGGTCATGGTCACAAGGGAGGCAGCAGTCCCCATGCTCCCCAGATCAGACTGCAGTGATCCTCCCTTGGACACACACAAGGAGTAGTGCATGGGTGCAAGCCCATAAGGCTGTGATATAAAGAACTTGCTGGACATCACTGGGTGGAGCTCTGTGATCAAGTTCTCCAACCTTCTCAAGTAAAAAATGCAGCCGGAGTTGTAGTCTTTAGTTTCTCTGATTCACAGTGAGGGCAGCAGCTCGCAGATTCTTTTCCCTTTCATGTGCTGCTTTGGGCTGGTGGTCTTTATCTGTGGGTTCCCTGTCCATGGGGCTCCAACGCAGCTAGAAGACCTCCTGACCTGCTACAGCAGAAAGTCCCACATCTGAGATGTGGCAGGTCCCACCTCAAAACTGACAAGATGCCGGAGTGGATAGCTCTTTTGTTGCAGAAATCCAGAGAAATTTAGTATCCAGCAAGTAGAATTTGGTGTTCATTTTTATCATTTGTCTCATACAGGAAAACATGTGAGGTGCCTGTGGAAGTGCTTCTGTGATTAAGCTGTTAGTTTAATTTCAGGAGATGTGCAAACTGAGTGTCACATGTCAAGGAAGAATACTAGATTCAGCTTACTTCATTTGCAAGAAAGTTTGACTGTTCTCTAGAATAAGGAAAGGCATTCTAGAATAAGGAGAAGTTGTGGATGCCTCATCCCTGGAAGTGTTCAAGGCCAGGTTAGATGAGGCTTTGAGCAACGTGGTGCAGTGGAGGGCGTCCCTGCCTGTGGCAGGGGGGTTGGAACTAGATGATCTTTGAGGTCCCTTCCAACCCAAACCATTCTATGATTCTATGATCATTAATCAGAGTTATGCTGGAAGATGCCCTGCTCTATCCTACTTCTTACAGTGATGAGGCCGGCAGCATCCTCTTGGGGCACACTGGACAGCACGGAGCACTGGCCACAGTGATCACAATATGCTGGGAATTTGGACCAGCTCTCCTCCCTGCCACTTCCAGCACAGCTAGCAAGATGCACATTAGAAGAATTTGCCATGTCCCTGTCCCTGAGCTGAATTAGAGCCCATGATCATGTCTCTGGCCAGCACTGAGGGAAAGCTCTTTTCCTCATCAAAGACCTATATTCAGACTTGGTAAATTTTGCTGGCCAAGAGCAGAGGATCGAGCAGGAGCGAGGGAGTCCAGCAAACCCTGGGCAATGCAGCTGAGATAGGAGCTGGGCACAGGGGCTCACTGACTCAGTTTCATTTAAAAACTGTTTTCCAAAAGAGACCCATAGATAATTTAAACATGATTTCATTTTGGAAATACCTGAAGTTCTATTCTTCATCCCATGACAGACTGAGGTTCAACGCCAGTCTTCATTTGGTGCCAGTTATCACTGTGACAATCAGCAGTTCACAGCCCAACGAGACAAGTCATGGGCTCTCCTCTAAATCTTGCTATTGAGAGTGATTACTTGGCCTTGGGTAATGAATTAGTCCTATTATACAGCAGCTGGCACAGGAGAAGCAAATCTGCTGCTCAGGCAGCTCATTACAGGGGCAGGGCTGGAACTGCTCAGCCATGTGCTACACACACAGCCCTCAGCAGGATTTTTAAGCTGAATTCTGCAGACAGTACACACATGTCTCTGGGACTGCAAAATACACTACATTCATCAATCCAGTTTCTGGCTGTTCCTTTCTGAGCTAAGGATTCACCCACCCCTTGAAAATATAATTCCTCTTCTGTGCAATTTCTGCATGGCACTTTGCTGTATCAGTATCAAATTCAAACTGCATTAATTCTTCATTCTCTGCCACTCCTTGCAAACTCTGTCACTCCAAATCTCCCATTTTTCTCCTCCAAACTCCTCCATACTAATTATTCCTCTCCCTCACTACTGAAAACTTGCCAGCTCTTGATGCTGCCCCTTCTATGACCAAGCCACACTTCGGCAGCAACTGAAACTGCTCCTTATGCACCCGCTTGTCACTGTAGGTCTGGCTTTGTGGCTTTGTGGCTTTGTGGCACATGGCTCAAGGAGGAGCACGTGGGCACACAGCAACTGCAGGGGTTTGTTTTGGAAACACGAATTAAGTGCTAAATAAGTGAATTAGAAAGGATCAGGAAGACATGGCAGATCCAGCCAGACAATTGAAAATAACATTCTGAAAGTGCTCAGAGATTACCAGAGGGAAAAAAAGCAGAACGACACATACCGTTCTATGATTCTATGATACACTCAATAGCAATGTTATAGCCATGATAAGCATTTGTGTCAGGTACTCTTGGGCGTGCTGATATCTTCTGTTAGACCAACTATCACAAACACACTTGTGAAAACATAAACTCCTTTCTGTGAAGACTTTCAGAAGAAAAGCATTCAAGGAGTGAGAAAACTACTGTGCAAAATAAAAAATTGATAAGCCAGAGAGCAAGGAGCAGAAACAAAATGAGTTAGTCTTCCTCAATTCAAAAGTCAACCACACAGGCCTTATGATGCTGCTCACTCCTCAAGTAGTTCAACAAAAGGAGAGTGAGATATGTGTTATAAATATGTGTAAGTTATACATAATTTTTATGTAAGGCAAAAGCCTGAAGAGCATCAGTAAGTCTTCAATGAACAGATAACATTGCAGTGAACAAATTAGTGATAAATGCAAAATATTACATATGGAGGTAATAATTGGAATCCTACATTTATCTTTCATGTCCCAAACAAAGTCGACCGACTCAAAGATCCTTGCTCTTTCCCTCGTCTTCCACAAAAGCTGGTGCTTTGGCAGCCCAGGGAGCTCTCAGAAGAGGGGAGATGCTTAATCTTAACCCCTTCCATACTCCCCACTCAACTGCTGTATTTTTCTTCAGTAGTCTCAGGGCTGCTTGGCCATGTCTCTGACGGAATGGGTGAGAGAAGGCCAACAGGGGTCATAAGCAACGCGGGAATGCCAGAAAGCACACTGCGGGTTCAGTAAGAGATCAGATTTAACTCTGAGCTAACCCATCTGCCTCTGAAAGTTAAGGAAGATTTTACAGGGGCAAATATGGGAAGATAAAATGAGTGACTTGGGACTTTTAATTATGTTGTGATGTGCCTCTGCTCCCTCCTCACTCTCATGCCTGTCTCCCTTTTACCCATTCCTGGACTCGCTGAGTGTGACAGGGCATTTCAAAGACTAAGACTTGGTGCTAATGGGACAACCTGACGATTACAGGCTGCGTATCCAGCCCAGAGCTCGCTCGTGCTCTCTCTCTATGTAACATGTTAAAGCCTTGCAGCGCTGCCCCTGCTCCGGCAGCTCCGCCGGCCATGCTGCCCACCTCTGGATTCGGTGCTGCAGCAGCAAGCAGTGCTGCAGCTGGGCTGGGCAGACCCTCTGCAGCTTTCACATCAGCTGCATGCCTGCCTTGCTTCGGAGCACTTCGTAGGACAGCCATGGAAAACACCCACACGCCTTCCTTACGGATCCTGGCCTGATCCATCCTATGATACAAACATCCCAGGTCTACATAAGACCTTTTATTTTTAATTACCTTTTACTGAGTTTTTTATCCCTCCATGGAAAACCAACTGCTAGGGCAGAAGAGAGAGGCACAGAAGTGATCAATGGGGGCACACAAAGTGCTACCAGGCAAAACAGTTAATGTTGAAATTATTTTGTTCCTAGCATACACTCCAGAGACTGCAGTAGCAAAGATGCAGAGGGCTATCACAAGCTGCCACAGAGCTGGGAAAGCCCTGGGAGATCTGTGCAGTAAACAAACTTGGTGCTCAGACCAACACTGGAAGACCACGGTGCTTTTGCTGCCAGCATCCCAGTGGGAGTATCTGTGGCTCAAGAACAGTCTGCTCAGTCTACTCTTACCAACTATGAATGTAGGAAGAAGTGCCAGATAGATCTCAAACATCATGAAAGAAAGATTTTTAACCTTTGAGTCTGCACTTGTCTAGAAGTTCAAAGATTAGTGACCAAAGTCACCTGTCAACCTAAATTCACTCCAAAGTGGCCCATACCAACAACTGAGTACTGCGGGGACTGCTCACAAATGCTCAAAAAGGTGTATGTTAAAAGACACTGGCCTGTTCCACTGCTAGATGTGTCCTACAAAATGCGGAGTGGTAGCTCCTGAGTAACCCATGGCATCTGCCTTCTGGAATTTGCCAGCAAAAAAGCAAACCACAAATGTACTAGGCTAATACAAAATTTATCTGGAAAGCATAATGTGGAAAACTGGATTACTAGTACAAGGGAAAAACTTTCTCTGCTATTACACACACCTGTAAAAGGAGTGCTTCCCAGGACAGAAACCAGTGTGTACAGCCAGAGTGCCATGGCAGGCAGTGGGGCATAGCCTGCTCTCCCCCTCAACCAAAACCAGTGCACTTCTGCTGGTGTGGCAGGGGCTCTCACTGGCTGGGTCCCCTCCCATGTCTAACCCCCGCGCTGCACAGCCTCAGTCTGTCTGCCTGCGCTGCAGATACAGTGCAAATCTGCGGAGCTGATAGCCCAGGTTTCTTGCCACATACCAGCCCTTTACATGAAGTCCTCTTAATAAGTAACGTTTTACACAGTGGCGTAACATAACATTCCAACTACACTAAAGCACACTTACACATTTCAAGAGAAACACTTGTTGAAGCACCTTGTTCTTGAAAAACAGCAGCTGAACAAACTGTTGACCTTGATTTTACACTGTTCTGCACTCTAAGTGGATCATACCAATAAAAAGGAGTGTGACATGTGACATTAAATACGGACAACAACACTTTAAACTGACGTAAACTGATGACAGTGTGCAAAGCACAAGAGTGGGGACTATCAAGTCCATTATGCTTCTTTCAAATTTCCCTAGGTCCTTCTTCCCTGTCTGCAAATGAGGAGCTGTGCACGGTTACTGGAAATGTGCACATCGGCGAGCAGCCACTGCAACATGGCCCAAGCTTTTGGGAGGCTTCCAGCAAATCTGCCGGGTGTGCACTGTAAGAGAGGCACATCCCAGAAGTGCTGAATTCTGAAAAAGCTGCACAGAACAAGTGGTCCCTGGAAGTGTCAGAAATCAAAGACAGAAATATCAGTGCCTTATGCCAAATATTCCAAGACACAAGGTAGCAGTGCTGCCTGCCTGCCACGCTCAGCAGGCTGGCTCCCCGCGCTCTGCCAATGGAGTGAACAGAATGAACACATGCAACATGAGAAACACCACTCTTGCTGCCCTGAGTTGTAGCATGGCCACAGTAAAAACAACTGCAACAGTCCCACGTATTTCTAAAGACAGATAATATCTGCAATGCTGCAGCACCACATGCTTGCTCCTGTTATTGTAAGATTTCTCCAAAATAGAAGAATGTCCTGTCTTTGAGATTGCACTTGGTGTCAGCAGTCAGTGAAAAAAGGAAAACCAGTTCTGAGTACATACTCAGACGCTTAAGATTCTGGCAATGCAGAACCAGGATGCATTACTGATAATAATGTGCTCCATGGGACATGAGCAACCATGGAAGATAAGGAATCATGGAGAATAAAACAAAGATTCAATCTGGTTATCTAAATGGCCACTTAATTCTAGCTGGTCATTTATTATCACACAGGTAAAAGTGAAATAAGTAGAGAAAACCAAACCCCACCAAATCTGACAGAATCTTCTGGTCTTGGTTGCAGAGCTAAATTTTCCATTTTGGACACCAAAATAAAGCAGCTTTTCAGAAAATACTGAGTATCTTGCAACTTCTCATTCTTCCTACTGTGTCTTTTCAAACTACATTCAGTATAAAGTACCATGTAGTACATTCAGCACGTTGGTTGTTTGCAGCACAACACACAGAACATGGAAGCTGTGTTTTGCACTCCAGCTGGAAAGTGAGAATATTCAGAGTACCCCACGCCCACCACTGCAGAAATCACTCCTGTGTTTGCCTACAGGATGTGTGCCCCATTCAGAGCACTGAATTAATGGAGAATGCTTTAGGGAATTAAGTGATCTTCCAGTGACTCTTTAAATGATCCACATTTCTCATCTTCTCTGTATATCCACCCTTAACGTGCAGGTGCATAGCAACTCATTTAACCTTTGACATCCACAAGGCAGACATCTGCAGTGAGACCATTTTTAGACTCTCTTTGTAATCCATGGGCAGAAAGATGTCCTTCCATACTACACCTCCCATGACATTTTTTCATCTTTTAGCTAAGGATAGAGAAAAACATCTTTAAAAATTCTGTCCTGTGCAATTTCTGCAAGGCTACCAATGTGATTGTTCTCACCTGCTACAGGTGCAGCATCCATGAGCCCTGCTTCTGCAACAACCCAACTTGTTCAGAGCACAGAAGAGCTCACAGCAAATGCCACACCCATCAGGAAGATCCTTCCTTTCACAAACTGGGGTATGTATGGTACTATTCAGTTTTCAAATTCTATCTATAACTTCAACAGTCCAAGACAATTATCACCAGATGCACGACAGACGCACTCTCATGAGTGAGGGATTGTGAACTGTAGTGTCACATCTCTTTCACATTCTCCTGAGGCTTTAAAATCTCTCAGAAACCTTGATCGAAAAAGCGATCTCCTGGACACAAACATAATTTTCTCACTCTTTTAATACGAGAAAATAGATTATTTCATTTCATTCACATTTTCCAGAAATATCAATGGTCAGATGACCAGAAGTTTCAAGTCTGAAAAGATACAGTCACAGAAAGTCACAGATACAAAAAATGACACTTTGAAACTAAACGGCAAAGCAATACCGCACGCGTCTCGCTGCCGCTCCTGTCTCACAAACGCCTCGCTTCGGACAAAGGTTTGCTCTTGAATCACACAAAGCACACCAGCCTCAGCAGCTGTGAGCGCTGAATTCTGAAAACTCTGCCCTTCCCCCTGAGACAACACCCACAGCAGCCTCAGCCTTGTGAATCTCCCCCTTGGAGTTGCTCAGTCATCCCCACAGGGAGTCAGCCCTGCACCCACCGGCAGAATCAGAATCACCCTGCTGTGCCTGGAGGAGACGCCGTCACCTCCTCGGCTGGGGTAGCTGCTCCTCCCCAGCACCATCTCTCAGTGGCAGCAGAACAGCCAGAAAGCTCAAGGAGGTGCCACCGGCATCCCTGGGCAGGGCTGGCAGGAGGCAGGAGTACCAGTTTCAGCCTGGGAGCTGCTCAGCCCAGGAGCTTAACTGCTAAGCTTGTAGCATCCGAAGCTGAACGCCATACAGGTTTCCTGAGCACAATGCCGTGCTCACTCCCTAGCTGCTCAAAAACCACAGCAGGGTTCAGCACCCACAGCCTTAACACACTGGATTAAAGACCAGATTCCTCTTCCATCACACAAGACTACATATTGGAGCATTACTTGTTCCACAGAGTATCCTTAGAAAAAAGCAGTGGTAGCAGCTGCAGTTGTACCCAAGATAGTCACACATCCCCTTGGCCCCTGTTGCTCTCCATGACTTTTTATGTTGAGCTGATTTTTGTGTGGGGTGATGGAGCAATGAGAGTGTGAGATAACAAACTCCAAGGATTAGAAGAACCTGCTAAGAAAGCAAAGCACCATTGCTGCTTGCAAGAGGTACCAATGCCACACACGAAGAGCCCAGGCCTCAGGTACTCGCAGCCAGCCAGGTACTTTCCATACACAAACTTATTTTTCTTTGTGTGGTCATCAGGAAAAGCTCTGTTGCAATAGACAATAACATCTCCTTTCTTCCAAGTGTGTCGTACACATTACGTAGCTCCCATGGTAGCAGAGAGGAGCTCCAGCAGCTGCTCATGCCATCCCTTGCTGTGGCAGCACACAGCACAGCCATCACGTCAGAGCACTGGCTACAGTACTGCTCATTTCTAGGACTGGCTGGATATCTTCTGACAAAATTTTTTGGGGTTTTTCTTGGTCAAAATACGCTCCATCACTAACAGGAAGAAAGAGAAATATAAACCATATACTTTTTCTCTCTAAAAATACGGGTTTAATCACAATACTGTTTCACATAATTGTTCAGAAGTTGAATTTTGCCATGAAATGGAATTCTCCTTGCTCATCAGCTGGCAGGTTCTATTTTCTCCTTAAGCACTCTGCCTCCTTGGATCATATCAGCTTACAACAAGGCACAGTTTGGCACAGAAATCCTCTACACATTCTCTGCTATTACAGAATAAATTAGAGGCATTATCATTTCTATGAATTCCCTTCATCTTTTTTTTTCTATGACTACCTGAGCATAAAGAAGCAGTTTGTGCCATGTCGTGCCTCCTGCAGCTGCATGTGCCGTAATCTCCAGGCTCAACTGTTTGCACATTTGAATGTCCACATGGCAGATGTCACAGGTTGGGTTAGGTGAGGTGAGTCCCCCCTCCCCCCAAACATTACACAGCAGTGGAAGTAATGCATAACACTGTCTGGTGCCTGCATGTGCACCACGCACCAGGGAGAAGCACGCGATTCTTTCCTTCCAAAGTGCCTCACCGTTCCGGTAAATCGAGCTGTGAAAGTGCAGACAAGCTCAGCAGCAGCTCTCCGTCCTACTCAGTCCAGCTCGCTCAGTCAGATTCCAGAGCCACCTCCATCCTGGAAGCACACACTGTGCTTCATACAGAGACTTACATCTGTGGGATGACTGAAGCTATAAAAAGTGCTGACAATTTTCAGCAAATTTGCATATATTGCTACTGCTGCTGCTTATATAAGTGATTTCTAGCTAACCACAAATACAAAAAGCAATGCTCAAAATAGATTTTAAAACAAACCACTTGCAAATGTGACTGAGTGACACATCTCCCCACCCCTCTGAAAATCAGTTCTCTAGAAAAGGCAGACACAACAGCCAGTGTTTCCCCAGAGGGTCCTGAGCAAAGCACCTCCTGGACTACATAGCCCAGAGGTCTAACACCACCTCAGCCTCTTGAGTGCTGTGCTGCCCTGCACTAGTGAAGGTTGTGACAAACTGGGACACACCTGAGACTTGTCCCCTAGGTTGCTCTCAGGTCTGGAGCTATATAGATCTTTCTACACACATCATCATCCCAAGCATCTCTGATGTAGGCGGGGTGAGGAGGCAGTCAGCCTCTGGGTAGGAAACATTTTGTTGCCTTCAGCTGTTAAGAAATCCCTCACTGTATCACACACCACATTCTATTTGCTTTATATCTGTATTCACCATGGCAGTGCTGGCTTGAAGGACTGCTCATCACCTGTATCAGCACAGATTCCTCTGTGCACCAGGCTGGGAAGGGCAACTGCTTAACCTGGGACTGCAGCAGTCTGGTACAGAGGGTCTCTGTATGGCTCTGCTCAAATGATCAAAAGGTCAGGCAAAAATATAAAAGTATGTATGAGGGAGGGAATGGTCAGGAGGAAATGATGCAGCTGCTAGTTCATGACTTTCAGGTCTTATGGTTGACATAGATCCAAAACACCTATGGACGGGTGAAGGTTGAAGCTGATGGTGTATCTACTCAACAGGACATGGATCACAAGCAACAACATCCCTCCTTCCTCAGGCCCTTGAGTTTGCAGAAGGGTGGTGCTTCCTCACAGGCCAAGCTCAGCCAAAGCAAAGCCGTATGAATTTGGCAGCACTCTTTTGGATTCTTCTGGTGTCAATGGATTCTCATGTTCAGGAAATACTGGTTGGGGACTGTTTCTCCATTAACCTACTGTCTCCAAGAGCACAACAGTGTAAGAAATAGTACTTGGCTTCCCAGCACAAGGAAGACAAGGACATACTGGAGAGAGTCCAGCAATGGATGATTACAAGGACTGTCGTACAAGGAAGGGCCAAAAGAACTGAGACTGTTTAGCGTCAAGATGAGAAGGCTCAAGAGGGATGTCATCCCTGTGTATAAAACCTGAGGGAGGGGACAGCAAAAAAAGCAGAGACAGACTGTTCTCAGTGATATCCAGTGGAAGGATGAGACGCAATGGGCACAAATTAAAACACAGGAGATCCTTTTTAAACACAACAAAAAACTGAGAGCATAGTCAAACACTGGAACAGATTGCCCAGAAAGGTTGTGAAGTCTCCATTCTTGCACATACTCAAAATCTGACCAGACATGGCCAGGAAAGCTGGACTAGCTGATCTCCAGGGGTCCTTTCCAACTCAGTGATTCTGTGAAGAAGCAGCCTCCCTGACTGCTGCCAACCAGCCTGGCCTTGGGGAACCCATCTGGAACCCCATTACAGAGCTAATACCTTCCTTTGCTCACTTTGCTCTCTGCTTATGACGGTCTCACAAGAACAGAGGGGCACAATCCCCTCCCTCGACCTGCTGGCCATGCTTCTTTTGATGCAGCCCAGGATATGGGTGGCTTTCCGGGCTGCCAGCGCTCATGTTGAACTTCTCATCGGCCAACACCCCCAAGTCCTTTTCCTCAGGGCTGCTCTCAATCCATTTTCTGCCCAGCCTGTACTTGTGCTTGGGATTGCCCCGACCAAGGTTCAGGACCTTGCACTTGGCCTTGGCTGGTATCCCTTCCCTCCAGCATGTCAACCGCACCACACAGCTTGGCAGCATTGGCAAACTCACTGAGGGTGCACTTAATCCCACTGTCCATGTCTCTGACAAAGAAGCTGAACAGCATCAGCCCCAATACTGACACCTGAGGGATACCACTTGTCACTGGTCTCCACTTGGACATTGAGCCATTGACCACAACTCTTTGAGTGTGACCATCCAGTCAATTCCTTATCCATCAAACCCATGTCTTTCCGATTTAGAGACAAGAATATCATGGGGGACAGTGTCAAACTGCATCCTCTCCAGAGCTCACAAAGACATCTTGTTTCTGGCTTACCCCTAGCACACAGTCCTCCCCCAGCTCTCATTGTTTCCATCATTGCTATGAGCAGGAACCTCCGGCCATCATTGTTTCATTCTAACCTACCCCTGTGGGCTTGCAGCAACCACAGGAGCAGGAACCAAAGGACGCCAAACATCTTACCTCTTTACCTCCCTGTGTCTCTCTTGCCCCACATTAACTACAGTTTTGGTCCTTGCCTTGATCTTCTGTGATGCATTAATTGAAAACACATTTTTACTAGCAAGAGAATTCAGGAGGCAAAGGCAGCAATCCCTCAGGAGCACCCATCTCTAGCCCTGGATTTTGGTTACCACAAGCCACCTTCATGGTTTTATCAGAGCTGTCCAACTCCGCATTTGCCATTAAAACCCATTCTGGTTAACCACTAGCCATGGATAGCTATTTTTCTTTGTGAAAGTGAAGAGCTACCACTCAGTGTGAGTGCACACGAGGAGGAAGAGCCTGTCTTATCCTCAGCTCCTGGATAAACCAGCTAGAGCCATGTGGCTGCCTGCAGATGATGGGCACTGGCAGCTCCACAGCCTGGCTGCCTATGAAGAGACACAGGGGCTGTTGGTGCAGCACGGTTCCTCCCAGGTCAGAGATAGCATCAGAAACAGTCATTTCTCCTCTTTTGTCCAGTAGCAGCCAGCATGCTGCAGACTGGGTGCTAAACTAACCACTCAAGTGTGGGAGAGGTCCCCCTCTCAGCTGCTGTCCTTTACACATTTTTTTGCTTCCCTTTTTCAGCTCAGGACCAAAACTCAGTGCAGACTTTAGAGCAGCACTGTCAGAGGAGTTTTCAGTGCTGGTAAATGTGACGTCGTATGATGTCGTATGAATGAGAAAATCCAGCCTGCCTGTCTGTAGACAGTGGCAGGTTTAAAGTTACAAAGACTTCAGAAGAAGGCCATCTCTTTTTGGTAGCACCCAGACACCTGACAGACTCTGCTGTGAAGAGAAAGGGTGTGTGCTGCCCAGGGCAAACCCTGCCAGCTCTGGCATGCCTTGGACAATGCCATGAGCCACGTTCATTCACTGCTGCGGCAAAAAATGCAGCCAGCTGTCCTTCGGGACAATGACATACAGGGGTCCAGAGAGAGGAGCACAGGTACCTGCTGGAGTGAACTGAGAATAGGGAAGTGAGGGCAGGACAGAGGGTGGGAATAACATCTTCCTCTTTCAACAACAGCATGCGGTTAAGTTCAGCTCAGAACACAAGGCTGAACCTTACCGAAAGCTGAAGGGTCAGGGCCACCCAAAGCCAACATAAGTGCTGGCTGGTACTGAAAGGAGAATCGTGTCCATGGCCCCATCCGGCTATGCATTGTGTGTCATCACCTCCCTGATGCCAGCTCCAACGTGAAAGTGGTTGAACAGGGACTTGGATCAGAGAACAGAGAAGGAGAGTATTTCTATCGTGGTGTCTTTCAGTTAGATTGGGTCCCTGAGCAGGCTAGCTGCATACCTGCACACAAAGGAAAGGCTATCTGCATAGAGTCGTGAGAGACACACACACAGTCCTTTCTTCTTCTCACACATCTACTCTACTGTAATGTATGCCAGGTACCTGTGGTCCCATAAATTTAGTTAATTTGGTTAATTAGTTCTTATTTGACATATTTAACTCCAGCTGGTAGTCCTTATTAGGCACCACCTCTGGAGAAAAGCAAAACATGTCAGAGGGAACACCACTTGGCACTCGCCGTCTTTCTTACCTTCTTTCTGAAGGTTTGCTCAAGAGAAAGGAGGCTGGGCTATGTGGACAATTGGTCTGCAGCACAGTTTTCAGTGGTACATGAGCCAAGGGTCAGAAGGGCACATCTGGGGGGCTGCAGGCACCGATCTGAGTACAGTGGAACTTGCTCAGATTTAAACAGGAAAAGAGGAGTTTCCAAGAGGGAGATGATAGGAAAGCGAAGTTATTTTGTACACGTAAGTGATTTCCCACTGCCTTTGCTAAGCGGCATTTGTCTCATCTCATGATACATTTTGCCTCAAACAATTCCTAAATTCCTGGTTAGATGTGTAAATATTTAGCAATTTGTGAAACCACAGACATGCACGTATCTCAGCAAATTATCTTGTAGGTGGCAAAACTGACAAACAAAAGGACTCCCACATTCTTAAACTGACAAAAAGATCCTAAGTGCTTCAGTGACACAGGAAAGCCCCAGGCCTCACGCCTGTAGCACTGAGTGGCGAAACTTCCCTTCTACTTTCCTGTCTTTCCAGGTAACAATGAGAAACAGAAACTCAATGGAAACATCACAGATTTTTTAATCCATTTGGACTAGAGAAACCAAAAGGCAATACCAGATCTATAGGCAAAATATCCATTTGCACAGAACCTTTTGCTCATAGGAATTGCTCTCCATGTATCTGGTGGGCTCAGTTCTGATCAGGGCTGTGCTTCCTGACGCTCTGGACTCCTCAGAGGGTGTGCATGGGAAACCTGGGGCAGGTAGTGCCTGCGTCTTGTGTGTAAGCAAAGCAGGCTGGCTGATTCCCTTTAGAAATCTGACAAACAGAGCCTGACATTGTACTGCTGACCACTTCAGCCCACTCACTGCAGGGACACTGCTTCAGGAGACCATCTCCACATCCACATCTTAGTTTAAGTTCCACATGACAACATGGTCAGTGAGGGAAGAACTGATAGGCTCAAGGCAGGTTCTTGCTTTGGTGCATGAGATGTTTCAGATTTCACTTTCAGAAATGCAGAGGTTGTGAACGCACTCTTCATAGACAAATATTTTACACTCGCATTAGGTCTTGTTTGCATAGGAGAGAAAGTAATAAAGTTCAGACACAAGCAGTCCTGAGGCAGGAACACAACTGTTGCCCTAGCTGTCAGGGCCCTGGAAACAACTGAAGCTAACAGAGCTTCTCAGCATCCTGATGAAAAGTCCATGACCTTTGAGTCCAGGCGACCGACTCTAACTGACGGGGCTCTGGGGCCATGCCACAAATACGGCAACAAGGTATTTCCAGCCAGCTGGGGAACTGTTGCAACAGAAGGGATGCATCTGAATTACCTCTTCCCCAGCATAACATCAAGGGATGCCCAGTGAAAGGAAATGGAGAGGGAGAGGAACTTTTCCAGCATCCGACGCACACGCACGGCTTACAGGAGCGCAGGGCAGAGATGCCGGGGGGTTCCCGACAGCAGCTCCGGTGTGCGGCCGCGCGCGCCCCCAGCCCCGCGGGCACGCCGGCGGCCGGCGGGGCAGCCCCGGGCCGTGCTGGGCGAGCCGAGCGCGGGGCGCCCCGGGACGGCTCCTTCCCTCTCCCCGGCCCGGCCCGGCCGCCGAGCGGCTCCCGCCCGGCCCCTCCTCCCCCTCCGCCCTCCCCGCCCGGCCCGCTCGGCGCGGCCCCGGTCCCGCTCCCGCTCCTACCTCCAGAAGCTGCACGTAGCTGGCCGGGAACCACCCGCGCAGCCCGTCCTCCTTCTGCCCTTCCCACCAGCCGCCGTCCGGCACCTGCAGCACCGTGATCAGCTCCCCCGCGGCGAAGCGGAGCCCCTGCCGGTGCCGCTCCCCGGAGAACGGGTACAGCGTCTGGCAGCGCGAGCCCGACATCCTGCCCGGGGGACGCGCTCCCGCTCCGCCCGCAGCCGCGCCGGCCTCGGCCGCCGCTCCGCGCCCGCCCGGGGCGCCGCTGCCCGCCCCGCGGCGCGCAGGGCTGCGGGAGGGCCCGCGCTGGCCGCGCCCCCCGCCTGCCCCGCCCGGCTCCGCTCCGCTCCGCTCCGCTCCTCCGCGCCGGGGGCGCGGCCCGCGCCGAGAGCGGGCGGCGGCGGGAGCGGGGCAGCCGCGGCGGGGGCGGCCGCGGGCCCCGCCGGCCCGGGGCGGGCCGGGCAGGGGCAGGGGGGGCCACGCGGGCGCGCGGCCCCCTCCGTGTGGGTGGCGCTCGTGTCAGCGGGGCGGCGTGTGTGAGAGCGAGAGACACCGTGTGCGCGTGCGACCCTGAGAGACATCGCGCGCGTGTCGGTGAGAGACGGGCGGGGCCGGGGAGAGGCGCCGCGCGCGTTCGGGTGTGCGTGTGTGAGTGACGGCGTGTCCCGGAGACAGCGCGCGTGGCACCCGTGTGCTCGGCACCTCGGCGTGCGGGGGGCACGGTGTGACCTCGTGCGCGTTGGTGTGTGTCTGCGAGGCACCCGTGTGCGTGAGAGTCGCAGTGCCTGTGACACCGACACACCCGTGTGTGTCTGTGGAAGGCGCCACATGAGACACTAGGTGTGTCTGAAGCGTGTGAGACACTGTGTGTCCGTCACCTGTGTGGGTGTGCAACAACACCTGCGTGTCTGTCTGTGCGAGATGGGGTGTGAGACGCCGTGTGTGTCTCTAACACCCGCGTGTGTCTGTGACACCCGTGTGCATGACCCTGTGTGTCTGAGACACGGTGTGCGCGTTTGGAGACACTGGGTCTGCGTGACAGTGTGAGACATCTCTGCATGTCTGAGGCACCATGTGCGTACCTGTCACACACCCAAGTGTGTGAAATCCATTTTGCCCCAAAGACATGGTGTGACACACCCACGCATGTATGAAACATACAAGTGTGTGTGACGCATCCCCAAGTGCACGTATCTCTGCAACACTCAGCTGAGTGCACAACTTGCTCCACGTGTGCGTGTCTGAATCGCACACATGTGAGGCGCCTGTGTGCATGCAGGAGATGCACCATGTGTGTGTGTGACACCCTCATCGCTGTGAAACTCAGGCATATGTGTGTGTGAGACACTACTGTGTGTGCATTTCATTTATGAACACCCACTGCGTGCACAACCTGCTCTGGTGTGCATGCCTGACTCACTGCAGCGTGGGTGTGACACATCTGTCTGTGCACACGGGTGTGTGTGTCTCTGTCCAGATGCACACACCTGACTCGCTGCACATACGTAATATATACCTGCCTCTACATGTGCAAGCACTGGTGTGGATGTGTGTGCATGAAGCCCAGACATGCACGTACGTGTGACGTGCGGCAGGGCAGGCTGCCTGACCCGCTCAGGGGTGTGTGTGGATGTGTGTGGGTGGGTGAGAGGATGCGCCCACAGCACTTGAGGTCTCTGCATGTGCACAGGTGCACCTGAGAGGCAGGGCACACATACCTCGGTGCCTCTGTGCTACGTCTTGTGTGTTGTTTACAGAACACGTATGTACGTGTTTGTGTATGAGACTCTCCCACAACTGTGCGTGCGAAACTCAATCCTGTATGAAACTCAGCCTGGTGTGAAGGTGTACGTATGTTTGGTTGTGCAGGAGACACCTGTGTCCATGTGTGAGACTCAGCTGTGAGCGTGACTTACCAGAGCACATGTGAGCATGCACCTTCGAGGCTGAGCTGTGTGTGTGTGTGTATGGCTCCCTCTCAATGGGCAAGGCTCACTCATGCAGGAGACTGACCTATCTACGTGCTTACGGGACAACTATGGGAGACCCAGCTGCGTGTGCGTGACTGTGTTTGTGTGTAAGCTGGCTGTGTGTGCACCTGTGGGCCGGAGACTCACTCCAGAGCGCCGGTAAGGACCAGTGACCAGTCTGACTCCCTGCACCACAGGCGTGTACAAGGCTCTCATCCGTGTTTGCACAACCTGCTACACAGCGATCTGCACGTCTGGTGCCCATCAGTAGCATGTCTGGCACGTGGAGGGGAGGGAGGGCTGTCTTCTGTGTGTGCAAGTTTCACCAGCATGTGTGTGGAAGGGATGAGGCAAAGGAGTTGGATCTGCCTGACAAGATCCCTACAGCAACATCCAAGCCTGCCGCTCGGCATCCTTCTGTGGTCAGTCGGCAGCGAGGGGAAGGAGGGCACAGACCTGTGGCTGTATTCAGATGTCAATGAGATGAGTGGGCCCTTCTCCCCACTGACTGATGCGAGCCAGAGGTGCCCAGCGACATGTCCACATCTCCTCTGGTGCCCACTCTGTTGATCGCCTCCCAGGCACTGTGTGTGTGTGGGTGAGCAGGAAAACACACGTCTACTTCCAGTGCATTTGTGAGACCCTTAGGTGCATGCAAGTGTGTGAGCACTGAACTCAGGGGGGGTGGGTGTGTGTGTGTTTGAGAACCTTGGTCCACAGGAGAGGTTTGCTGCAGTACAGGGGTGTGAGACTGACCCCAGGGTGCACACGCACACGTGTAAGACTGCGCTTGTCTATGTGTGCACACATCATTCCTGTCAATGTGTGACAGTCCACTGTGAATGTGGCAAAAACTCATACCATGTGCAAATGACAAAACTCGAGTTGCGTGGTTTGACTCAGCCCAGTGTGTGTGTCTCGACAGCAGTAGGTGTACCCGGCATTTCTCTGCAGCTTGGTGAAATCTTCCACTGAGGCCGGTCTGAGACACAGTGTGCACCTATATAACCCACAGCGTACTCATGCATGCCGCTCCGGAGAGCATGAGATCTGTGTCAGTGTGGGATTCCCTCTGTGTGCGTTACAAAACTATCTCCATGTTCCAGCGTGTCACTAACTCCACTGGGCTTATGATTGGTCTTTCATGAGTCGGTTAATCGTGTGCCCCATTGTGCTGTATGACAGTGCCTGCATGTGTGCTGCACATTTTGGCATGCAGGTGTTCCTGTGACTGCAGCCTGTGTGGGATGCTCCTTGCCCTCTGTGTGTACGCACAGCCACGTGTCTGTGCAACTCATTTCAGGGAGCCGGTGCTGGTGTGGGTCCTGCACTTCAAGGCACATGCATCAACTCCTGTTCCTGCAGAAAGGATGCAGGTGCTTCTGTGAGTCACTCCAAGTTTTGCACAATTTATGGTGTTTTGCTGTGGGCTCAGTCCTTTTCACAGACCCCATCTGACCACTAACTCCTGTATGGCCTGTCTTATGTCTGAGATTTAGATTCCTTTCACTTCCATATTTTTTCATGAAGGAAGAGCCTCTCATTTCTCCTTTTGATTTGTTCTTGCTTTGCAATCAGTAGTGAGGAGCAAGTTCAGAACAACTATCACCTTCTGTCCCTATAACGTACCATCATGTGTGTGTCTCCTGGCCTGTGGCTGCACCTTTTTATTTATGTATTTATGTCATTTTTATTTATGACACTATTAGAGTATTTTTCTACCTCGCTTTTCCTTGAGTTTTACAAATTTGCAGTACTTTTCTCTTTGAGTAATCAGGTAGCTTGACTGTACCCTTTCTCCTGAAGATTTCAGAAGGTGACTTTCAATGTAGCTGTCCTTCATTTAGATGGGCTAAGCAGCGAACTGAGATAAGCTCTTCAGGGTTTTTTCTTAGGATTCTTTCAACAACTTTTGGACTACTTTCCACAGTTCTATTTTTGTTTCTCTGAATTTGTGGTAAATTGCTTAAAATCATCCCCTTTTGATAAGCATATCAGCTAATAACCATTGAACTATGATCCATTACGTGCTCTTACCCCACCAACTATGCCTTGTTTGGCAAAAAGCAACAGACCTGATGTGATGGCACACATCCAAGTGCATCTATCAGCAGCATTCTCTAACAATGCTGTTTATAGATGGCAAGAACTGAAATCGAACCAAAACCCCCATATTTTTCTTCAGCATATACAAACCCAGGTTTTCCTCTGTTGGAACGCAGATCCAAATAGTTTAGAACTTTAATGTACGACAATGAATTATAGTCTAAATTTTACTTTTATGTTTAATATTGCCAGAATACTTAAATTTCAGTTTATTCTTTGATTTTTTTTCCTCTGCCATTTTTATACTTCCAACTTGTTCTGCTTTCTCTTTATCTCCCTTTCTGATATTTTTGCAGGCTTCTGTCCTTCATTGCGTGAACTTTCCCGATGAGAAAGCCTCTAGCAGGATTTTAGCCCTAAGGTTGTCCGCTTCCTGAAGCAGCTACGAACTTCAGCTTTTCAGCAGGCAAGCCCAAATGTAAGCATTACCTTCATTCTTATTTTACATTTTCTTCTAAACCAGCTACTGCAACTTCACTTTGGCTTGTGTACAAAGGTCCAGTCTGTAAATAGAAGGGCTCTGTTCATGTCAGAGGATCACTTTTAGCCACTGGAGGTAAATATCTCTTGAACAGATCCCATAAGTAATCCTCATTCCATTGTGCAGTTAGTTTCCCTTGACCTGCATCTGGTCCTTCTCCTCAACTCGCAAAATGGCTTTACTTGTTGCACAGAGAGCAGCTCTTACCAAAGGCTTAGACCTAGGCTTGCTTCTGCATCATGTGTGGTCTTCATAGTGAAGGATG
This sequence comes from Tauraco erythrolophus, assembly GCF_009769465.1. Taxonomy (NCBI): domain Eukaryota; kingdom Metazoa; phylum Chordata; class Aves; order Musophagiformes; family Musophagidae; genus Tauraco; species Tauraco erythrolophus. The sequence goes on along the minus strand of NC_141484.1, from coordinate 13,763,252 downwards.
TTAGAGGGTGACATGTTTACCGTCTGTAAGGAAAATTATTTCTGAGCATAGAAAGCTCTTTTTATCTAGTGTAAGATATCAGAGCCAAAGTCACTAGATGGAAGATATAGAATCAATCCCAGAAATATGCAGATTTGCAGCTTCAAGGGTACGAGGCATTGGAATGAACTGGTCGGCTTAGAGTCTCAGCTGTTTCTATCATCCGTTCCCACTCAGCTAAAGCATCTTGGCTGTATGCAGGTGTTCTCTCGCCAGTACTTGGCAGGTCTGACTGAATGATCAAAGCAATCCCTCTGGCTGTAAGATCTCCCCAAATTTATTTCCTGAGCCATCACAACTGTCATGCTCACTCTGTCATCTGTTCTATGAGGGTATTCCACTTAGCAATGAGAAACCAATTCTAAAATTAGTGTCACATGAACATATTCTGTGTCAGGGTGAGAGGAATCTCACCTTGAAAGAACTTTTTTCTCCCTGTCTTCTGCCAGAGAGTCTGGAGTGAAGACCTCAGTCTTAGACATCTAACTTTTTAACAAACCTTATTGTCACTGAAATGCTATCTGTCAATGAGAAAGAACCAACTTTATGTACCACTGCAGAGAGCCTCGATTATGCTTATCTAGTCAGAGAGAAAATATTCCATGATTTTACAGATTGTACCTGGTGCCTAAAATGACACCACTAAAACAAGCCCTACACAGATGGGCAGATTCCCTGAAGAGGAACCTAAGAACATCTTGGGAGTAGCAGAAGAAAGTTCCTATCCGACAGCTGTAGGAGCAGCATGGTCAATGTTTTGTTTGTTTAAAGCAACATCTGACAATCTGTCTAGCCCATGGAAAAGAGCTAAATTACTCCTGTTGTCTTCACTGAAAATATCCTGCAGAGCTCAAAATGAGAAAGGGCTGGCGTAAGTGCATGGGAGAGTGTTTCAGTCATGATGGACTGGAGATTTCACATGGATAATTGATTTGCCATACCTGTTTGCAAGACACAGCAACACCAGGAGATCTGAGGCCAAGAGGCAGGAAAGAAAGAGACTACAAAGAAATCACATGTAGCACTAGATCTTGAAATGACCTTTGAAGTCTAAATGACTAGCAGAAATTAGTTCTGTTGTTGGAAAGGAAATGTTCTGAGCCTGTACAGAAAAGATACTTCCAGTTGCTAAAATGCTTAAAAGCTACAGCTTTCGATGGAAGGGACCATTCTCAACGCTTTGAACAGCCGAGACGTAAGAACAGATACAGAAGCTCAGAACAATATTGCATCTAGTCTACAGTCCTCTTTCTGACAGCAACCCAAAGAAAATTCTTAGGGTGGAGTGAAAGAGCAGGACAACACATAGCAGTTCTTCTCTTGAATACTCTCCCATCATCCACCAAACTGCAGTTCAGGGATTTCCTAAACCAGATATTCTCAAGTATCACACTTGGAAATTTAGACATCCAGGACCTCAAACGTTCCAAGGAGAGGACTCACAGTTATGAGTCATATTCATATGACCAAATATGTGATTCAAACACAATTTAAAATATGCACTTAATGATACAGAATGGCTTTACCTTTGATTTCTGCCTTTAGCAGTGTTTGCTGTGGCTCTGCTGACCTTGGAACTCGCCTTGTACAAGGTCAGTTGTGAAAATGAGACTTGCAGTGCTCTGCCTGGCTGTGGCCATTGTAGAACTTACTGATGTCCCACGGCAGGTTTAGTCATCTTTGTCCTAACAGTGCCCAGAGCTGTACCTACTGTTTTAGAGTCAGACATAAACAAACGAAGTCTCTCTCTATAAATGGACAGTGACAAACAGCTTGTGGTGATTCACCTGAGGCAAACTGGATTTGCCTGCCAGGATAATTCACCTGGAGAGCTGACTGCTTCCATTCACCTCCTTTCTTGGAAGCAGGTTGAGAATAACAAACTGTTCCGATAACATCAGCCTGCTTCCAGTCAACATATTTCCTCTTGAGAGGCAGGGCAGGTCCCACCCTGTTACATGACAGGCACATATTTGGTCATACAAATGTGACTCATAACTCTGACTCTTCGCCTTGCAGTTAGGTGTCAACAGCAGCCAGTTGTCACAAACCTCTGTTTGAAATGGTGATGCCATGCCTTCTCTCCAGCAGTTCAGTGTTCATCTCTCTCTTCCTGGGTCTCTGGAAAGCCTAAGTCACAACAATGTGCTCCAATCAGGTGGCTACAGAAATTCAGGAGAGCGTTTCCCTCAGTCCATCTTGCTGCTGTTCCTCTTGGTGCGAACTAAACATGCAGAGCAAATCCAGGGCATTTCATGGTGGTCAGGATGCTCACAAAGAAGAGGACAGATCTAACTCTAGACCACTTCAGTGATTCCTAAGCATTTATACTCATTAGAGCAGATACTGTAGCCTCGTCCTGTCTTCTTCCAGCTCTATAAACACTAGGTCACACAATTTTATTTACCGCATGTTTGACTATTTCATGGTAAATGGAAGAGCCATTGAAAGGAAGAAAAGCATTATCTATAAATCATATAGTTTCAGTATCAGTAACAAGCAAGCTGTGGCCATTTGGGTTTCAACTTCTAAGTGATATAAAGCAACATAAGACAAGTAGTTCTGGATCAGACCACAGGTCTGTCTGTTTTATTATCCTGTTTCCAGCAAAACAGAAGTCTAGGGAAGGGACAGGTGCAGAGAGATATTTCTGCAAAACATCCTCTTGATTTCCAGCAAATGACAGCTAAACTCTTTTCCAGTTAGAGGTAGTATCTTCTATTTAATAGTATTTCCATTATTTAGGGCAGTTATTTTTTAAGCCCATGCAAACTTTTGACATCCATAAAATTCTGAAGCAAGATTTTCCAGTGCAGGTACTGTATTTTGGAACCTGCCCCTTGCCTGTTTCACCTAAGGCAGTGCTGGCCCACGATCATAGGTACAACCTACCCACAATGACCTTTGTACTGTTATAGTTACACTGATGTCCAAGCCTGAACCATTGAACTGAAAGTTACCTGCATGTGGAGATGAACCTACGTGAATCACTGACTTCAAGACTTTTAAGGGACTTGTCCAAGATTACATGGAGAGGTATTGGAAAAGCAGAAAAACATCCCAAGAGGAGTCTGATGAAATCACCTAAATCTTCCTTCAAATCTCCTCTCTGGCTTAGTATCAGTCTTAGTGATGTGATCTGGACTTGCCAGATCATCTCCAACAACTTGCTGGGTCCCAGAGCATCTGATCTTTTCTTTTGATCCCACGGAGAACTGGGCTTCTGGCCAGCTAAGAGAAGCAATCCAGCTAGGCAGTCCTCCAGTCAAACTCCCCTGGGTTTGCTAGTTTGGACATTGATATTTCACTGACACTAAACTTCCCTCTTCAGCATAAATTGCTCATTACTTGAATTCCATCAGGGATTTCTTAAGTCCTGAAAGAGCAGAGATTCTGCCTGAACACACTGAGCTGGACTGACTGCTTTCTGTGGATAAAGTTGTTCATCTGTGTATATGTGTGTGCCTGTATCTGCAGGACATAGATGTCTCAGTGTTTTCCTCTCAATGGTGTCTCTGTTCTGCAACCATCTGTGTACAAAGCTGCTATTCTCTCGTGAACAATGACTCATACAGGAAAGTCTCTAAGAATTAAGCAACAACTATGTTCATCCTGAGTAGTATTGAAGATGAGGATTCAATCCCATAAACTCTTGGAAACTCAGCATTAGCTTTCCCTTGACAGCTTTAATCTTTAAAATCTGCTGTTGCTGACACACGTTTACAAACAACTGGTTGCCAGTAAACTGCCTCTGCAAATGGGCACTGCAAGTCCAGCACTGCTCGCTGTGGCCAACCTTCTCCTCACTCCATTTTCCAGTGACGATCCACCTAGTGACTCTTCCACCTCCCACATTCTTCTCAGCCCCACAGATGACTCTGTCTTTCCCTTATATTTCCAGGCTACTCTGCATTTCTACCAACTGCAGTGGGTGACTGGGAAAAAGAAGGGTCACTGTCTCCGGTGCCCTGCAAGCTACACCTCAACTTGGAGCTGCCCAAAAGACTGTGAAGGTGGCCATGGAGACTATCCTCCACGGCAGTGATCCATATTAGTATCAAAAAATCACACCAGTCTTCACTTCATTTATCTAGCAAGGTTTGGATACTTAGGAAATAGCTGAATGAAAGGAAATATCCAGAAGATTTTCTCAGAAAGTCTCCTGTGGCCAGAATGAGTGCAGAAAGAAGATTTCTGAAAATCAGTTGAACTTCTCTGGCTAGTGGGGAAGGTTCTGCTTTGTGGCACCTTGTCCAACGCTGTGGAAAGAAAAGGTTACAGAGTTCTCATGTTCTCCAATGCCCCAGAGAGATGGCAGTCTCTGGGGACGCAGATTAAGATGATCAAGAAAATCAAAAAGAAATGGCAACATATCCTAATAATGTAATCATATGACAACTCCAGATATGTGGACCATACCCAGAAAACATGCACACAATGAATCCAATTTTCAATTGGATTAGAATTTTAATTAGAAATTTTATTCTCAGATCCAAACATTTCTCTAGGATGTTAGGTGACAAGTAAGGGTCAGAGGTGCTAATATGTGAAAGGAAACATGCTCCTGTGAGTGTGAGTGAAGCTGGGTGGCTGGAGTTGGACAGAATGTTAAAATCAGCAGATAAAATCAGAATCACAGGATCACAGAGCAGCTGAGGTTTGAAGGGAACCCTGGAGGTATCTGGTCCAAATCCCCTGCACAAGCAGGGCCACCTAGAGCAGGTTGCCCAGGACCATATCCAGACAGCTTTCAAATGTCTCCAAGGACAGAGATTACAAATCTATGCTGTAAAAATATCATGGGAAAAAGAGGTTGCACTTCACAACTCATGGGCTGAAGGCGGTGATTTGATGGCTTATTTGGATGATATTTGAGACAAAGGCCTCATTCCCATGCTATCCTTTCCCAACCACCACCCTTCCTGCATGGTCCTGGCCTTCCCGTGGCTGGTACCAGTTCCTTTTCAGTGAATTGATCAGTCTTCAAACAGCAGAATGCTACTCGCCCCCTGCTGGATTTGTGAGTTCAACTGAATCAGTGAAAAGTGTAGACTGGAAGGGATATCAGAGGTCGTTAGTCCGATCTCCTGCTCAAAGCAGGGCTAACTTCAAGGCTGGATGAAGTTGCTTAGGGCCTTGTCCACATGTAACCTGGAAATCCTCGAGGATGGAGGTTTCACAACCTCTCTAGGCAGCCTGTCCGCGGGCTGCACCACTCTTATGGTAAATAATGTGTTCCTTTTGTTGAAAAAGAATTTCTGTGGTTCACAGCGTGAGAAAAATGCCTCTTGTCCTTTGCTGTGCACTTGCAGGAAAAGCTTGGAGGCATCTTAATTTGCAACTCCGTTTTCAGCAGTGTTAGTCTGCAATTAAACCTCCTGCTAGCCTTCTTCTCTTCAGGCCAAATGTACCTTATTCCCTTTGCATCTCCTCATATGGCACGTGCTCCGGCTGACCACTACTAGGGGCTTTTGTTGGATCCTCTCCAGCATGTCAACATCTCCCATATAATGGAAGGGTCCCAAAACTGAACACAGTATTGCAGATGCAGCCTCACCAATGCCAAACAGAGGGGAATAACCACATCCCTCCACATGCTGGCTACTTACTGGCTACTTGATAATGCAATCCCATGACCGGTTAGCGTTACTACTGCAGGGGCACACTGCTGACACAGGTCCAACTTGTTTTCCACCAGATCTCAATGTCTTTTCTGCAGGGCTGCATGCTAGCAGTCAATCCCCAGTCTGCACTGATGCATGGAGTTGTTTTGTCCCAGGTTGAAAATATAAAGATTTATTATAGAATTAGAACAAATGTACAAGGTGAATTAGACCAAATTTATCACATGATTAAAAAGGTTCAAACCCTGAATCCTCTTGTGCTCAGTCTGCCTGCTGATACAAGTAAGGAGTAATGGTGGCACATAGGAGCCCAGTTTCATACCTGAAAAATCTCAGTTTTCTGCAAAAAGATTTTAGAGCTGTAGAAGGTCTGATGTTGGTCACAGACATAAGCAAAGGGGCTGTAACTCTAAGCACAGTTTACGCTTTTCCTAGCAAAAGGCCCTGCAGGCTTGAAAGAGAATCTTGTAGGCCACTGGAATGAATCCCACTTCCATCCATTCCCCCAGGACCTCAAAGGAGGAGCAGGCACCATGCCTAGAAGGGATGAGCTTTGTGTGTGCATGGTGTGTTTCTAAATCAGCATTTTAATCCTCCTTTTGACTTCACAGATAGGCAAACTAGTGAGAGGCACTCTTAGTATACATTGGGGTATGACACAGTGCCTGCTCTCTTAATGAGCTTATTTGTTACTGTTCTAAAATAAAGACTCTATCCTTTTTTATTTCCTAAGTATATCTCACACTACCTCTGGTTCAACTAAATGAAAAATAGTGTGTTTCTCGCTCTTAAAGAAATAAATAAAGTTTATTTTGAAAATCTAGTAGTTGTCCTATTTCAATTTCCTTCCAGCTTTTTTTTTTTTTTGTGTTTGTTTTGTGTCCTCTCAGTCCCTCTCCTATTTTCCAGAAACCATATGCTTCTCCTCAGAATGCTAATACACACCTGCATATCTTATACATTTAGTGGCAAGAGCTAAGCACAGAGATACAGAAACACAAAAACCTCTGAGCTGGGAATAGTCTAAAGTTGCCCACAGGAACTGCTTGGCACAGAGCAGCATTCAAGTTCTTGCCAATCTCTGGAGGCTCAATGCCTCTCTCCTGTCTTCTTAGCCCGTCTCTGCATGGAGATACTTAGCTGAACAGAGAGCAACTTTTGAAGAGCATATGACATGGATGTTTGCTGTTATTTTCATATGTATAGCTACATTAAAGGCATGGCCTGTTTTTTTTTTGTTTGTTTTATTTTTTTTTTTTTTTTTTAAATCAGAGCAGTTCAAGCCTTTGGCCTGAGCGTTGTTCAAACCATCAGCTTGGACAGTGCACTCTGCCCCTGTGCACAGGTGGCAAGCAGCATAGATTGGGACTGAGTTGTTAACCTTCACCCTGTCTCTTCTGCCTCTCTCCCAGAGCTGTCCTGAGTGAGCAAGGTGACATGTTGTGTGGTCACAGCAGGAAGCAAGTGATGCTAACGTATCTAACGGGCTGTTTTACTTAAACGTTCCTGTGGAGAGACAGGTGATCACACAAAATGATCCTTCCTGCTGCTGGCCAGCATGCCAAGAACAAGCCAGTGCTGGCTCACAGGTAACACACGTGCATCTGGTCATTCCATCACCTCTCCCTTCCTGGGACAAGCGAAGGACTCAGGGGGCTCTATAGATCTCATGACAACTACAAAGCACATCTAGAAGCTTCTGGGAGAGCAAAGAAATTTTCAGAGAAAGGCTTTTCTTTCAGCTTTATAAATACATTTGCAGCCATCATGTTAAAGAAAAAATAGCCTTAAAAACCACTCCTGCAAAACTAAACTCCCAAGAAGGAGTTATTTCTCATTCTCCCAATTTTTCTTCCTTTATGTACAAATAAGAGTATTGAGAATAGATTTGTACTTAACAAAAGGATAAACCCTGCTAATCTACTCATTTGTCTGCTAGCATTGTGCTTATCACAGTGCTGTTTATTGGCTGGGACAGACGTGGCCCTAATGTGTACAGCTGTGCAATGAAAACCATATTATGTCATGTGAGAGCGTGGGCAGGACCTTCCAGTTTCGAGGGGGTTGGACATGATGACAGTTCAAGTCACAGACCTCTGTGTGTGTGACCAGGCTGTCCACATCCATCTCTGACAACAGAAAATGCCATGCTGAAGAACATGCAAGCTAGAGCCAATGATGGCAGGTAGCCATGGAGCAGGGGAAAAGGAACACTAAGATGTTGGTCAGCTTGACAGGCAGTGGTGGCAGATCACCGTCTGACGGAGCATTAGCAGACAAAACATCAGAGAGCTATGACTGGGCACAAAGGACCCTGAATGCCAATGGGAGGATGACTGGTCAGGAGGCACATGAGTTACAGCCAGCAGGGATGACAGGGTATAAAATACAGGAAAAGGATGACAGAAACCCGAACGGAACACAATGTACAAGAATAATCGATGCTGATGAATACACAAGAGGAGAAAGGAAAGACATGGAAGGAAGGAGCATCAAGGGGACATGAACAGCAGGCCACTGAGTTCTGAACGGAAACGGAGGAGGCACGAACCTTGACAGGGGTGACCAGGGTGATCCACTTGTGCCTGAAGACAAAAACTAGACCAAGGAAAACAGCCAGAGCCACTGGCTGTCACTTGGACACGACTGCCTGGCTGAACACAACCACTCAGCAAAGCCTGGCTCCTATAGACAGCAAACATCCAGACATTTTAAAATGAAAAATCCGAAGCTGTTAATGTGCTCCAGAGCATTTTTGCATTTCAGAAACGGTCCCTTTTTTCGCTCAATGACAAGCAGCCCAGCAAAGACCTGTGCTGGGCCCCGCAGCCAGGGCACCCCCTCCCTTTGCAGAAGCGGACCCCGGGGGAGGTCCTGCTCGCCAGGGAGGGCTCGGAACACGGGCACACGGGGGCTCGGGGCGGCGCCGGGAGGGCACAGGTCGCGGAGGGGAGCAGCCTGCAGCTGGCGGAGCCCGCGCCAGGGCACGGCCGCCCCGGCGGGCTGCCGGGACAAGCGCAGGGCTCGGCCCGGGGTCCCGCTCCGGGAGGAGCGGTCGGGCAGCCGCGAACACGGAGGCGCGGCCCGGAGCTCAGCGGGCCGCCGCCCCCCGCGGCGCGCAGGGCAGGGGGGGCTGCACCCACCGACCCCACCCCACCCCCGCCGCGGCGCGGGAGCGCCCCCTGCCGCCGCGCCGGGGCGCGGACACGGCTCCGCGGGGCGGGGGGGGCTCGGGGCGGCCGAGGGGCTCCGCGGCGGCCGGGCGCAGAAGGGGCCGGGGGGCTCCGCGGCTCCCGCCCCGCAGGCGCGGCCCTGCCTGGGGCAGGTCCCGTCCGCACGCACCGCGCACGGAGCGCGGAGCGCGGAGCGCGTTCCCCCCCGCGCCGCACGCAGCGGGCGCCCCCCCTTCCCGCACCTTGCAGCGCACAGCACATCCCGCAGCACGGCGCGGACACGCAGGGCGCATCCGCGCCCATTCCCGCCCCTCCCGGCAGATCCCACACGTGCGCTGGCTGGAGGAGACGCTTCCCGTCCCCCAGGGCTGTGCCCTGGGCTGCGAAGGCAGAAGAACGGCGTGGTTCGAGTCACAGGCGTTGTTACAGCCTTACGGAGAGATCTGCTCTGTATTTTCCCTGTTTAACTGTTAGCTCCTCCCGTGCGTGACAGCTGAAACCGCGCAGAACAACTGAGAGGTGCGTTCCCCTTGCCCTGGAAACCCTTTACCTGCATAGGACATAACCTGGACATTGGGAACTGCTGCCATCTCCAATACATCCATTCTCAGATGCTCACTGTCAGTCTTACAACGAATTGATAGTCCTCACAGTCACCAGAGCATCAGGTTTATTTTTATTTCTCACAGCTTCTACTTAGGGTTGGCTAAGTATGACCAGGTCAAAGACCAGTTGCATGCACACCTGTTTACTTGAAGCAAGTAATGAATATATCTATTGGATGCACAGAAGTCTATGTTGTAAGGAAACCTGCCGCAGCTCTGGTCACGGACCTCATTCCTCTGATTTCTAAATATAAAAAAAAAAAAAAAAGAAAATGTAAAAAAAAAGAAATTGTAGAAAATTCAGGCCTGTGGCTATTGCAAATGTTCTGCCATATTACTGGCAAAGAACCAGTATCTCCAATTCTGCTGAAAGACCTACTTCTTAGAGTAGATAGTGTCTGGTCTGTCTCTTGGGAGGCACAAAAAGGACTTTCCAAACCCAGTGGTTCTGAATAAGTGCCAATTTCTGGCCTTCCTTTATGAGGACATTTCAGTGCAAGAGTGGGAGGAACACGCTGTGGCTGCCATGTGTCAGGGCAGAGATCTTTGTGGCACTTGCTGCATAGGAAGGGTCCTTCTCTGCAGCCCTCCAACTCACCTGTCTTCCGATATCACGACTTTTGGCTCGCAACTTGTTAACCTGACATTCAGCAATATCGGCTCGCTCTTCAGCCTCTTCCAGCTCGTGCTGGGTCTTGCGGCATCGTGAGAGATTAGTGTTTGCCTGTTCTTCCTGAAAGTCATGCAGTGTCATCAGCCACATGGACACAAACTGACATTGCCCTGTTACCATCAACTGAAAACCCTGTGGCTGCCCCAGAGTAATGTCACCTGCTACAGTCAGCCACACAGCTACATCCCGGCATCGCCAGCACTCTCTGCATTTCTGTCTAGTGCTGTCAACAACTGGAGCACTCAGCTGGGGACAGAACAATTAGTACTTCTCAGTTCCAGCTGGGAAAATTGGCTAGTGTGGCTCCAAAAGTGCGACAACTCCAGGATAATTACAGTTGCGCCTGCTCTCTTGTGAGCCATAAGTCTTTAGAGGTAAGGAATATTCCAAGACAGTGGCCATACCTGCACTGTCAAACTGAATTTTCAATTATTTTACGGAACTTGAGAGCCCAGACCTTTTGGAAATCTCCACCCAGGGTCCACAAAGATTTAAAGAGTCCTGCACTCACAGCTTCCTCAGCCTGTTTCTTGTAGGCTTTCACTTTTAACTGCAGCTTGTCCACCAGGTCCTGGAGCTGGAGAATACTTTTCTTATCCTCTTCAGACTGAGGGAAGTGAAAATCACGTCAGCCGTGAAAGACGAATTGAGGTGATGAGCTTAGGAAGGTACGTAAGAGGGCAGAAGATCTGAAATACCTGGTAAGTGAGTTCCTTCAGCCTCCGTTCATACTTGCGAGCCCCTTTCAGTGACTCTCTTCCTCGTTTCTGCTCTGCATCAAGCTCGTTTTCTAACTCATTGATCTGAAACACAGTATCAAGGTGAAGACCGTGAGCTGCCAAGAATGGCTGCTGATCCTGCTGCTGGATCTTGGGAAGCAGGGTTCTGCGGACTAAGGCTGCAGAGAAAGCGGCACTGCTGGGCAGTTTCCTGCAGCTGCTTTTTGGGGCTAGACTAGCTAAGAACTGCTTCCCGTGCTATATTAGTAGTGACATAGTGTGTGAATCCATACTTTGTAGAAGGAACTTAGCTGTGCATGCCTGGGGCATTTATAACCAAAATAAGGCTTAGACTTATCAGGAAAGAGGAAACTGAAACAGGGAAGGGAGGGTTCTGTTGATGTTCACATTGGGACCAGGGAAAATCTGTTTCATTTGTAATCTTCAAGTCCAGCTCATCCTCATGAAAAGTCCTTAACAACCTCCCATATCTTCCAGCCTCCTCTGCAGTGAATATAAGTCAAACCTGGACACCAATGGTTTTAGTTCTGTGTGGCTATTTCCTTTTAAAGCCAAGAGCACCTAATGCACAGCCAGTTGTGCTGTATTTTGGAACAGGAACAGATGAAGAGCACAGTAAGTGGGTCAGGCAAATGGTCCATCTAACCCCATGCTCTGCCTCTGGGAGTTGCAGTGGCATATACTATTTAGGGATAGCATGGAAACCTGGCCTCTCTCTACTGCCCTCGCACTTGTCCAGCTTCCACAGTCATTAGATTAGAGGTGTTAGGTGGCTATGTGTGCCTCTTCCCTTAAGTGTGTCCATAAACCTGCTGATTTCTAATCCCTTTTTGAACCTTCTACCAGTTGCCTCTACACCCTCCCATGGCAGTAGGTTCCAGAATTTCACTGCCCACTCTGTAAAATACTTCCTTTTATTTCTTTTAAACTGGTCTCCAGATGAAGATGTCCTGATCTGCATCATGTGTCCTTACTTCTCGTATTGTGCATTTTAATGAATAACCATTCAGAATACATCTTGATCACTGCTGTCATGGTTCTGTAAACTCTGATTGCATCCCCCTCAGCCATCTCTCAAAACAGAAGAGTCCCAGTCTTGTGTTTCTCCTCATAAGGCTCCACCCACTCAGCTGCCATTCCTTGAATGCTTCTCTGTCAGTTCCTTCTTGAGCTGCAGGGACCAGAACTGCACGTGGTACATTTAATATAATGGCAAGTGATGCTCTCTGCCTTGTTCTCAGTGCCCTTCTTAAGGAAGCCCAAAATTTTTTCTGTTTTGGGTTTTTCTTTCTACTGCACGTTGAACAAACAGTTTCTGAGGCCTGTTGTGGATGAGACTGAGATCTCCTTGCTGAGCTGTAATTGTCAGTTCCAAGTTCATCCCCAAATAAGTAAGTTTTAAATTATTTTTCCCTACATAAGTTACCATATATATATCTACCCTGATGTTCATCTGCCACCATTTTAGCCCACTCAGTTTTTATGAAGTCATTCTCAAGTTCCTCACCCAAAGTGCAACATTTTACTACTCAGCGTATCTCTCATCAAACCTGCGGAAGATACCTGAGGTTGTCCCTGTTGTAACCTTCCCAAGAGGTTCTAGCAACCAAGGGCCCACTCAGGAACTTGACTTTAGCCTACCCCAGTCTTCACCATACCCTCGCCTCCAGCTTCTGGAGTTGCTTCTTTCCACCCTTCAGTGCCAGCTGCTCAGCTTCATCCAGACGGAGCTGCAGGTCCTTCACAGTCTGTTCCAGATTCCTCTTCATCCTCTCCAGGTGGGCACTGGTGTCCTGCTCCTTCTTCAGCTCTTCTGCCATCATGGCTGCCTGGTTGTAGTGCACAGTCATGTTAGGAATGTGCCTCCCATCCCTGGCAGTTCTGCGCTGTCCCTGGCAGCAATGCCCGGCTCACCGGGGTGTATGGCTCTCCACAGTGCCAGTCAGTGCCCCGGCTGTGCTAAGGGTCTGTCATATGAAAAGGATCACTGCTTCTCAGTGTCTGTATTCCTAAAACTGCTCTGCCTTGGAGAACGGACGGGACTGACGGAAGTATCGCCAGCTAGCACTCGGCATCTCTGGGCTCCCAAACGATTTCGAATATCTGGCCATTTGGTGGCTATATTTGCTGAAGAGTCAGACTCCTAACAAGTTTTTGCCAATTAAATGACCCCGAGTATCTTGAACTACAACAAAAAGCTTGTGCCTGCTGAGACCTTCAGAGCCCGGGAGGGACAGCTGCCACCGACGCGACAGGGCAGAGGGGGACCTGCAGCGCTGCGCCGACGGGCAGCCAGAGCTGCTCACGGCACTTCAGGCCCAGGTGCACCGAGATTTGATGCAGTAGGGCAACCACTCTCTGTTCGTTTTCATATACCTCTCCTACATAGTCCTAAGATTTGCTTCTTCTGATGCTGTGGAACTGTAGCCTTGTTTAAATGAAACGTTTCTATTCTCTCTTTTTATTTCTTACATATCTAACATTTGTATAGAAGCATGTATGATTTTAGTCTTGATTTCTACTTCTCTGTACTGTGTCTAAACAGGACTTGGTTCAGACTACTTTTCCTATTACAATTTTGCCACCATCTGTTCTATTCTGTCTATTACATTTGTCCTGGATGTAAAATAGAATGTCAGTATGGGGAAGGGGAAATAGGATGCCTCTTCAGTACAGACTGCTAGCGGAACATGAGTAGAGGACCTAGAATGAAGGGCAAGCAGCAGGGCAGAGGCTAAGTGAGGCCCATGTGGGAGGGATTGTGTGTCACCAATATTTTCTGTTCCTATGTTGAGGAATTGGTTCTCCTCGACCTGATTGCTGCCTTTCTAAAGTGTAAAAGTAACTGCAGTAGTATAAAATGGAAGAGAGGCAAGCCACAGGACTCACATCTGTGATGGCCTTCTTTGCTTTCTCCTCTGCATTTCTGGCTTCCTGAATGCTGTCTTCAACCTCATTCTGTAAATGAGCAATGTCCACTTCCAGTCTCTTCTTGGTGTTGAGGATGCTTGTGTTCTGTCGGGATAGTCCGAAGACAAGTCATTCCCACCCCATTTCATGCCACTCCCACACGCCTGTTGTAAATGAGACACCAAATACCTGCGAGTGGAGAAGTTGCACTCGCTCACTGGCATCTGTCAGCTCCTGCTCAGAAACTTTCCGGGCTCGCTCTGTCTGCTCCATAGCAGCTCGCATCTCCTCCATTTCTGTTGTCATCAGATTGTTCCTACGCTCTACCATAGCAAGCTGCTCCTTCAGCTCATCGTTCTCTCTCAAAGCACTATCCAAAAGGAGCTGGGAATCCTTTGAAGGTGAAAGCACCATGAGACTCAGAGACAAGCAGAGTCAGTGTCAAAGACCTCTAGGACAGTAGCCCTTGTGTCTCCTACCTTGAGCTGCCCTTGCACGGCTTTGAGGTGCTTCTGTGTCTCTGCTACCTGACAGTTGGCATGGCTCAGCTGTATTTCCATGTCATTCAGATCTCCCTCCATCTTCTTTTTCAGCCTCAAAGCATCATTTCTGCTTCTGATCTCAGCATCCAGCGTGGTCTGCATAGACTCTAATACCCTCTGGTGATTTCTCTTCAGCTGCTGAATTTCCTCATCTTTCTCCGCAGTCCTTCTATCAACATCCGACTTCACCTGGTTCAGCTCCAGCTGAACACGTAAGATTTTTCCCTCTTCATGTTCTAAAGAGCCCTGGAAAGGTTGGAAAAATATCATTTTTCTCCGTAGTGCCCGTTGTTGGGAAATGCCCATGCAGAATTTTGACACTTTGCAGCCAGTAGCACAGATATATTTGCCTTCCTGTGGACCTTGTGAAAAGGCCTAGCACTGCAGAAACTGACTGCTGTTGTCGTACACAGGAGTCATTTTATCTCAGCTGGATATTAATCAGTAATTTAGGAATAAGACTCCTTAGGAAAATGCCTCCAGTATCACAAGGTCTGGGCACTGAGGGCTTTGTTGACACTACAGAGATAACAAAACATGTGAAAACAAAATAGGACAGCCAAGCCTCATGCTCAGAAGCAGCTTGCCTTCTCTTGCAGCTCCATGCTGAATTCTGCTTAGGGGCTTCTGTACTCAGTCCCACCTCAGTGACTGTGTGGGCATGTTCCCTTTTCATACATCCTTTTTCCTGTGATACTCATGTCATCTAGCTTCAGATGTCTAGGATTTAGAAGCCTGAGTCTGGGTCTTTACATCCAATGGACAGAAATAAACACACTGAGAGGATGAAACAGTTGATGGAGCCCTGGTATCCCTTTTAATAACAGACCCTCCAGAGATGCCTATTTCTCCTTTTTGATTCTGGACCGAGCCTATGGTGACTAATTCAGGATTAGACTGATGACATTTAGATGCACAAATTAGAGCAGATGGATCTGCGTGGGCCACTATATGGCCCACCCATCTAGAGATATCTAAAGATTAGAGATATGTCAGTTGTTTTTTACTTCTTTTTCTATCTAAGGGGAGTTACAATGAAAATAAGGTGAGGCTCTTCTTGGTGGTGGACAGCAAATAGACAAAAGGCAACAGTCAAAAGTTGATACAAGGAAAATTCTGACTGCATGTAAGGACAAAAATGGTTTCCCATGAGAATGATGCCGCACTGGAAAAGGTTGTCCAGCAATACCATGAAAATTCTGTTCTTGGAAATTATAAAGACCAATTAGATAAGACTTTGAGCAACCTAATGTAACTTTGAAGTTAGCCCTGCTTTGAGCAGGAGGCTGGGCTAAAGACCTCCAGAGATAGTTTCTAACCTAAGTTAATTCTCTGTGTTTGAGATATACCCTAGATATACCATGGGCATCTCCATGAAATGCTCTCAGAGACATCTTGTGGAGAATCAGGTATGGTCATACAGAAGTAATGAAAGATTTTCCAAGAGCCAGTCAGGGCAGATAGAGAACAAAAGGCAGAACCCAGGCAAGAGGGAACTGAAGGAGCTGTAATCTGGCATGAACTGGGAAAAAAGTAAGATTTAAAGTTGTGAAGAGCTGAGGGATAGCCAAAGACAGTAAAGAAGACTGAGAAATCGTGGAATTGTGGGACCTGGTTTGCAGCCTGTGTCAGCAAAGCATGGCAATGTACCAGTGGCACCGCCAAGATTCAGCTGATCCCCAGCAACTCCTCTGTGTTCATCAGAACCCGTGTCCTGTGAACTGACTCCTCTTTGGATGTCTTACTGACTCCCATTCACTGAAAGTGTAGGAACTGAAGAAATATTGAAACGGCCTTCTATGATGAGGTTACAGTATTGATGGACAGGGGAAGAGCAACTGACATCGTCTACCTGGACTTATCCAAAGCATTTGACACTGTCCCACACGACATCCTTGTCTCTAAACTGGAAAGACACGGTTTTGATGGATGGACCACTTGGTGGATAAGGAATTGGCTGGATGGTCACACTCAAAGAGTTGTGGTCAATGGTTCAATGTCCAGGTGGAGACCAGTGATGAGTGGTGTTCCTCAGGGGTCAGTACTGGGCCAGTGCTATTTAGCATCTTTGGTAAAATGGACAGTGGGATCGAGTGCACTCTCAGCAAGTTTGCAGATGACACCAAGTTGTGTGGTGTTGTGGACACGCTGGAGGGAAGGGATGCCATCCAGAGGGAGATGGTGGAGAGGTGGGTCTGTGAGAACCTCATGAAGTTCAACAAGGCCAAGTGCAAGGTCCTGCACGTGGGTCGGGGCAATCCCAAGCACAAGTACAGGCTGGGTGGAGAATGGATTGAGAGCAGCCCTGAGGAAAAGGACTTGGGAGTGCTGGTGGGTGAGAAGCTCAACATGAGCCAGCAGTGTGCGCTGGCAGCCCAGAAAGCCACCTGTATCCTGGGCTGTATCCAAAGAAGCGTGGCCAGCAGGTCGAGGGAGGGGATTCTATCCCTCTACTCAGCTCTCATGAGACCCCTCCCTGAAATACTGTGTTCAGCTCTGGAGTCCCCAGCACAAGAAGGACATGGAGCTGCTGGAGCGGGTCCAGAGGAGGACCACGAAGATGATCTGAGGGCTGGAGCACCTCTGCTATGAAGACAGGCTGAGAGAGTTGGGGCTGTTCAGCCTGGAGAAGAGAAGGCTCCAGGGTGATCTTATAGCAGCTTTCCAGTACCTAAAGGGGGCCTACAGGAAAGCTGGAGAGGGACTTTTTACAAGGGCATGTAGTGACAGGCAAGGGGCAATGGATTTAAATTGAAAGAGGGGAGATTTCAATTAGATATAAGGAAGAAATTTTTCACTCAGAGGGTGGTGAGGCACTGGAACAGATTGCCCAGAGAAGCTGTGGCTGCCCCATCCCTGGAAGTGTTCAAGGCCAGGTTAGATGAGGCTTTGGGCAACCTGGTGTAGTGGAGGGTGTCCCTGCCCGTGGCAGGGGGGTTGGAACTAGATGATCTTGAAGGTCCCTTCCAACCCAAACCATTCTATGATTCTATATAATCAATTCTTTTCAACATTCAGCTTGCTTTGAACAGGAGGTGACATCGAGAAGACTTTTAAGTATGGATCAGACCTGCTCTGAAACATCCTTGATTGATTTGACTAGAAAACAAAAATTTTCAGCATTTTGAATACAAATGACCTTTCTTCAGCCTTTCACAGGAGGAAATTCAAACAGGTGGTGCATAATGACCTCAGTTTTAGTCTAGGACTGAGATTTTTTGTGCATGATAGCACAGCAAGGAATGCCAGATGGGTACGGGAGAGGAGCAGTCCCTATGCTATTTGGTCTGCCTGTGCTCTCGTACTGTGCCTTTGTGACAGGAATAGGATAAATAGGAATATATAATCTCCAAATTTTCTCCATTTGCGATCTCTCTAAAAACAAGCCCTCTTATTGAGGACACTTGCCTCTGCTTCTTCTAATGCTGCTTGAAGTTCACACTTTTCTTGCTCAATTTGCTTCTTTGCTTTCTCCAGTCCATGATGAGCTTTTCCAGATTCAGCAATCTGTTCAGTGAGATCAGAAATTTCCTCTGCAACAAAGAAAACACACTCTCCAGTCATTTTATATAATATCTATAGCACCTGCCATTGCTTTTTGGCAATGGGAGTGATGGAAGAGATGATGATGTAATATGATGCAGCAGTGAGGAGAAAGAATAGATCTTGTCTTGTATGCAAACTTTATTTCTGATTACTTGCTATTTTCAGTTTAGTGAGCAATTTGAAAGGGGATTCGAGGGACCAACTGGAGTGAGATCAGAGAATACTGTCAACTTCTGCTGGATAGTGGAATTACATCTCTGGAGACAGTCCTGTTTGATTGCTCACTTTATCCTCAGATACTCTCCTTTCAGCTCACAAAAAGGAACTGAGCTGTGTTTCCTTTATACAGTTAGTTTGCTTATTAAATGCCAATCCATTGTGCCACAGCTGCATGATCCTCCAATAATCAGGAGATAGACAACAGCCCTCCAGATTTTTTCTAGTGGCTGTGACTGAAGTAATCTGAAAAAAAATTAGTATCTGGTTCCATCATCATTTCTGTCCATTTAGTTAATTTGGTCCCTATCCATGAATGGGATTATGATGATGTGAATGAGGGGGAATACCACAAAGAAGTAAGATGCTGTAATAAGCTGTAGGCATGCGCTTACAAGTGACTTTGTGATCAGCTGAACAGGAAATAAAGTCACCTAACCTTGAGCTTTCATAAAGAAAAGCTCAGGGAAAATCATAAAGAAAAAACCCCTGGGAAGAGGCAGAGCTCTGGAAGCCCAGAAACCTGGAAGCATCTTATGGTGGATCCCAGCTGATAGAGATCTGAACTTACGCTGGAGGTTCTTGTTCTCTCGTCTGACAGTCTCGGCCTGGTCAAGCATTTCTTCATAGGCATTCTTCATCCGGAAGATCTCAGTGCTAAGAGAGCGAGACTCCTTCTGGGCAGCCTCCAGCTCAGCCTGACTCTCCTGGTATTTCTGCTTCCATTCAGCCAGGACCTGGAGTGAAAGGAACTATTAGAGCACAAGAATGACCCACTCTGCAACACTCCTGTCTCTGCATGTTTACAGAACCCAAGAGGGTTCTTGGGTTTACAGAACCCAAGAGGCCTGTCTTTCTTACAATCGTTTGCTTTAGAGTGTTCTCTGCCCGTGACAGTCAATTCTCTGTGATACATACTGGGACTGTTTTGGTGGAAGCTACTTAAATTATCCTCTTCAGCCAGTACTAGTGGATACCCCAAGCTCTCAGGCTGGAGTTTGGTTTGACACCAGCCTGGACACAATTCCGTCAGTCTGAATGAGGTGGTGTGAACCTTTTTATTATTTCAGGAGTCAGTGGTCTTGCACACAGCCCACCGAGAAAGATCATGTTCTACTGATTGTCTCTTGAGTTTGGTTCTACAGCCCTGCAGGGCATCTTTTTAAGCACATTCACCCAATTCACTCCCACAAGGCTGGGCCAAGGCACAAGGGCTGTGTCAAAAAATGTTAATTCCTTTGATTGTTATTAAAGGCAGTGAAGGCTGGAACTGAGGCTCTGCCTAAGCCAAATACAAGGCTGTCAGACTAGCACCAGGTGAAAGTCAGGGCTTGTTATCTTACATGTGAATACTTGCTCAGTCTGCATGATCAAAGACTAGAGATGGATTCTCCCAATCTTCCTTGCGAAGACTTCATGCTTTCTAAAGCTATCAGAAAGCTACTTTATTATTTGCTGTGGTCATCTAGAGTTACTCACATTCTGGCATTATCATTACTGTATGTCCTGTTACGTGCTCCTTACCATAGCTTTGCTTTGGATAAAATGTAATTTATCTTACTGGGAGTGCAGAACTTCCATAATTTCAGATTTGGTCTGGCCTATCAAATGCCTAACGATGTTCAGATCTGGCAGGCTCTTTGAATGAACCTTGTCAAAATTCTTCTGCCTTTTGTCAAATGCTGCACAGGCTGCATTCGTCCTCTCCACATCAATCATGAGGTCATCCACTTCCCCCTGCAGCCTCTGCTTTGTCTTCTCCAGTGAAGCACACTTTGAGTTGACAGCCTCAATCTGCTCCTCTGACTCCTGCAGGCGTTGAGCAAGCTTCTTTCTGCAGGATGAGACCATTAGTGCTGAGAGAAGGAAAATTCTGATATTCTCAGAAAATGGACAGGAAGGAAGTTTGGCATGGGAGAGATGGGCAGAGAGAGCAACATAGAAAGCTGTGATGGTGTGAACAGAGAGCATCAAAAAGAGCCTGGGATGACATAGCACACTGGAGTGGTGCCTAGGTTGGGAGAACACTTATGCAAGGGGTAGGCTATACCAATGTGGAGAGGAACCAGAAACACGCTTTCAATATTGGCACTATCAAGAATGTGATTTTTCAAATACTATGATTAACTCCATAATTAATGCACTGGAGTTCTCCTTTCTGTAGACACTCCCAAGCCTCTACCCCTTCTCCACCTTTAAACCCCTATTCACTCCCCCTTTCACTCCTAACACATGACAAAGCACACTGCTCTGCATATTCCCACTACAAGCATATTCCGTTTTCTTCCAGTTCCTTCTCACATTTATACTTAAATATCTTTCTACTTGCTCCAGACCATCCCTCCACGTACTTGGCCTCCTCCAGCTCCTCCGTACGCTGAATGGCATCTGTCTCGTATTTGGTTCTCCACTGGGCCACTTCGCTGTTGGCCTTGGACAGGGCACGCTGCAGCTCCCCCTTGGCTTCCTGCTCCTCCTCATATTGTTCCCGGAGCAAGTCACAGTCGTGGCGAGCAGACTGCAAGGCGTGGGCCAGGGCGTTCTTGGCCTGGGTAGTTAAGATTACACACATTGTCTGAACTTTAACGATTTGCGACTGGATTTTTTAACTGTATTTTGATAAAAAACCCCACGTCTCAATGCCCATTTGCAACAGTTACCAGAGTAACAGAAGGAGTAAAGTGAATAACGTTAGAGGCTCTGCATTTCAGACTTGATGTTGTTAAACAAGATCAAGCCCTGCCTGTCTTGTCTGGGATACTGCCTCCCAAAGACACCTGCACCAAGCGCTTCGGGCAAAGACACCAGAGATCCAGCAACAGGCAAGGTGTGCATTCTCTCTCAAGAAGTTTCCCCGTACACTTTTCAGGTAGAGTTGGTGTTTATCTGAAGGTGGAAGAAACTTTAAACTGTTTTGTCAAATCTAACCCTGGGTATGCCTGCACTGCTGCTCTCCTCCCTTTTTTTGGCTGCTGCTGTTTTCTTTGCCTCAGAGATTTCCTGTAGCAGTAAGGTATGCACGCAGAGCTATTTTCATCCACTTCTCTCATGCTTTTGAACTTCAGAAAGCATGATGAGAAGGACTTGCACTATCTTCCTTATTTTATTTCTAAGGTCTCTTCTGTGTCTTATACTCAAAGGCAAAGTTCAAAAGTTGCACTGTTCTGATGTGTCTGCCGTTCTATGAGGAGAAATCCCATTTATTGTTTCAGCTCATTGAGTTATTTTACAATTGTTAGTCCAAATGAAAACAAATCACCTGATTTTCTTCCTCTAGTTGCCTCTTCAGCTCTTCAGTCTGCTGAGTAAAAGCATGTTTGCCTCGAGTCAACTGAGAAATCAAAGACTCCTTCTCCTCCAGTTGCCGAGTAAGTTCACCTAATGAGAAAACGCTTATTTTTTTAGACAGAGATACGAGACATAAAACACATGAATGAGAAGAGCTAGCCATATGGAAAGTGGTGTCGCAAGATATAATGTGGTGAAATGAAGGGAGAGTAGCAATTTCATTCCCACCAGTAGGAAAAAGATATCAAAGATAAATGTTATGCTAGCGTCAAAGGAAAGGGGATGAACTGACCGCAAACTCTCACCTTCATTTTGATTGATAGTTCTCCTTTTGGTTTGGTTTTACGTTTCCTTGGGTGGAGTTTCTATGACTGCCACCAGGAGTAAACTCTACAGTCTGAGTTTTGTTCAGATCACCCAATGATTAATATATTACAAAACATACAGGCATTCAGACAGCATATTTAAGTACTTGGCACAGGACTATTACACTTCATCTAGGGACACACCATTCTCGGTCAGTAGACGTGTTTTCTGCGTGTTCAGATCATTAATTAGTCGCACATGTTCATCATCTTTGGCTCTGACTTCACTGAACTGGTCTTCGAGAGCTCGGCACATCTTTTCCAGATTGCTCTGTTAAAAGATAGAAAACATATCCTTCAACTCATCTAATTGTTCAGAAGAACAATGCTAGCAGTGAGAAAAGTTTCTTCCCGTGCAGCAACCTTGGCTTTGGAGACAGACTCCATGTTACTGGCCAAGTCGTCCATCTCCATCTTCAGCTCACTCTTCTCCTTCTCCAGCTTCTGCTTCACTCGTTGCAGGTTGTCGATCTGCTCCCCAAGCTCAGCTGTGCTGTCCGCGTGCTTCTTCCGCAGGGCGGCAGCCGTGGCTTCGTGCTGCAGCGTGGCCTCTTCGAGGTCGCGGCGCATCTTCTGAAATTCTGCCTCGCGCTTCTTGTTCATGTCAATCTGAGCTGCAGTAGCCCCTCCTGCTTCTTCCAGGCGCTCGCTGATCTCCTCGAGCTCCCTCGAGAGGTCAACTCGCTGCTTTTCAGTCTTTGCACGAATTGCACGTTCAGCCTCAATTTCTTCCTCCAATTCCTCTGTTCGAGCCTGTGAAAGTTAATTGGCTAAATGAGGACTTCTGAATAGAATTAAGGAATAAAGAGCAAACATTCACATCCATTTATATCAGCATAGAAAGTGAAGCACCACTAGAAATTTCATGGAATTGTGTCCTAAGACATGCAATATTCAGATTTGGAACAACAGTGAATGTAATATCTGATATTTCATTTTAGCTCAGAATGGATTTATTATGTTATGAAGGATCTAGCATTGCACTTTTCAGAAGAAATAGGGGATGCACCACTGGCAAATGTAAAGGAATGCGAGTTTCTTAGAAATTTCCCAAAGGTCAAGCCAAAACAAAGAAATGTCCTCTCTCCATCAGTAAATGAGATGGAAGGAACCTTGAGATTAGCAATCATGGGATAATAGCACTAAAAAGAACTGTTTTCTTGGGTCTGCATTTAGAAGGCGATCTCTGTCCTGATTGTGACAGATTATGCTACATTCTATTGTTTTCTTAGAAAAGCAATTCTCAGTGGCTTCACTTCTGTTATAACTCAGTATCTGATCCATTTTCAAAGTCTGCCACAAGCTTTAATTTAGAAATTTCTTTCATAGTTATGTATTATTAGAGGCCAGAGCTTCTGTAGAAGTGCCCTGAGATGGGAACAGCACCCAGAGACCACGTTAATTGTTTTATTCATGCGTAGAAAAATATTTTTGTAGAACAGTCTAAGTATCAATTCATTCTAAGGAACTTGTGCTCAGCTTCTAAAAATATCCATAATGCTTAGACTTTACCTGAAGCTCCTTAATTTTCTTTTGCAGCTGAGAACTTTGGACCTGCTCATCTTCAATTTTACTTTGCAACTGGCTTATTTCAAAATCCTTTCTGTTAAAGAGCAAGAATGCAAATTCAATGCAGTTAAGATAAAATCTCAGTTTTAGAATTCAGAACATAAAAAGTCAGTGAAATACTTTTTTAGCCTGTCATCCATCTGTTGCTTATCGTTTTCCAGATCCATGATGGAATCCTGAGACATTTTCATATCTCCCTCCAGTTTTCTCTTTGCTCTCTCAAGGTCCATTCGCAGTTTCTTCTCTTGTTCCAGAGATGCTTCAAGCTAAAACACATAAAACATACTCTGAAACACATAAATTATACTTTGAAAGTAACTATTCTTGATTTTAAAATCTAACTAGAGTTGGAAATTCATGAATAGAGAAAACAATCAGATCCTGTATATACTTCTTATCTCCACCTGTGCTACACTCTCACTGCAAGATCAGAGCTACCATTATGATTTGGTTTCAAATACTAAGCTGCCCACAGCTTGACTGTGCGCAGTTGAAATGTAAGGTTTTGAAAAATATGGAAATCAAAATTTTCCAGTGGCTGCAGTTCCTAGCATATAGGCTGCTAAATATTGACAAATTCCCAGTGTTCAAAACTTCCCGGAGTATGTCCACACTACACTGTAAGAGACCACAAATAAGTCTGCAGCAAACTTCAAACTGCCGCAGATACACTGCTCCAGCTAATTGGTTAAAATGGGGCACAAAAGCCTACAATGACGAAATACAGGGATGAATATAGTTGAAATAGGCAGGGAAAGATGAAAGATGTACTGGATTCCACAGTACCCTGTCAAGTGGCAATAATTTATTAGCTGAAATTATTAGAGCTTGCTTGGCTGCTCTAGGTGTTGCTTATACTCCCAACTACAGATTTCTAGTCTCTCATAATCCATCAGACCATCCACCTACAGAAACTTTTTCTTACATCATCTACTTGCTGCTCCAGTTTGGTCTTGGTTTTGGTGAGTGTGCTCACTTTGTCTTCCTCAGCTTGCAAGTCATCCAGTGCCTGCTGGTGGGCTTCTTGGAGGGCCTTTTTCTCCTTAGTGAGTTTAGAAATATTTTCATCCAGACCTGCCATCTCTTCAGTAAGATTCTTAACCTGTTAGACAGCCAGCATCCATACTGTGAGGGAGTGCCTTGAGAAATGACAGGCTGAGAACACAGTGAGTGCACCCTTGCAAAATCTTGCATGGAGGTAGTCAACATGCTCTCCACAGAATGTCTATATTGTTCACAATGAGGATAGCAACAGGTGCCATACCTGACAGCCACATCTCTCTGGTCCTGCAACAGCAGGAACTCTTGCTTTAATTATTTTTGACTGCTAGCCCTATCCTGCTAAATTCTGTGGTGGAACATGTGCTAGATCTTCACTTGCCTCTGCAATCTTTTCCCACCGGGATTTACAAAAGGCCTCTGAGTTACTCTTTCTTAAAAAATGCATTTCCTGCATGTGACATATTTGCTAGGCAAACAGCTGTGAAAAAACAGCAAGTGAGGTTCTTTACAAAGATATTATCAAGTGCCAAGCACAGCCAAAGATATGTTAAGTTTTCCATAAAAGTGAAAGGAACATGATAACATGACAAAGAACCTTATGCCCTTGGAACAGATGATCATGGATTTAGGGCAGGAGCTTCTAAGTGGGCTGCTAGACATATCAGCTCTGTGAGCTTTATCTTGGAGACTTATTCCTTGTACTTCAATGGAGCATGGCACACCAGCGACCTTATCTCAAACACATCAGGTGCTGTGCATTAACCTGCCTGACCCTTGCTTCCCATTTGTCTCATTCAGATGGAAAAGCCTGGCAGTAGGGATAAGGAAAGTCCACTCTGCTAAGTGCTTTAACTATATGGCCCTGATATTTAATAAGACACTCCCTCATCCTAATACCCAGCACCAGCTAGATTTCTTCTAAGCATTGGTATAGAAATGTCCAACATATCTGTAATTGCAAACTTAAGATCCAATATTGTTCTCAGTTACGGCAGTGAAGGGACTCTCGAGGTTGTAATTACATCTCTGCTAGGTATTGTTTCCACAGCGGGACTGAACACGGTCACCAAAGATGTCAGCTCTCGAATCCTAACATGTATACCTCAGTTCTGTCTCTTCGCCTTGGTTGTTGAGATGTGCGTGAAGAGATCTGTGCTTTTATTGGGGGATAAATGAGTCAATGACCACCTCATACAGAATCTCCTTGCTACACTGACAGTCTGAACCTTAGAAGTCAGAAAGAACTCTCATCATATTGTCAAGCCAATGGAAGGAAAACATATCCATCTCAGCTGAGACCTGGGTTTCTTAAATATAAGAGAATGATAAGAAAACATTTAACATCTGAAAAATCAGTTCTCCTCAAGGCACGTGAGAGACAACCAGCATAGCTGTTCTGTGCGGAGCTGCTCTCAACATACTAGTCCTCCATTATCCACAGAAGACACAAATATACTGGTTCCTTATGACTGCAAATAGCCAAATATGGAAATTCTCTATCAAGCACCATAACAAACTCTTAACTCTTTTTGAACTGTCACAAAAAATGTATTTTTCCTCAGAGGAAGTTATAATTTTAACAAAAAAATTTCTGTCACAGGTGATTAAGCGGCAATATCTCTCTCCTATGCCTTGGGCATATATCACTTCCATTCAGCGCACTTAGGAATGACCACAACTTTCCGCGAAACTGAAAATTGTCTGGGAAAACTGTCTGGGGAACAATAATTCCCTAATTCCTCTGTCACCTTATTCTCTGTTGCATGCTTCTCCTTTTCCACTTTGGCCAGAGTCAGTTCAAGATCATCAATATCTTTCTTCAACTCAGAGCACTCATCTTCAAGTTTCCTCTTCTTTGCTGTCAGTTCAGCATTTGTCTCCTCTTCATCCTCCAGTCTTTCACTTAGTTCTTTAATTTTACCTTCCAGCTGGATTTTACTTTTGATGAGTCCTTCACATCTCTCTTCAGCATCAGCTAGATTTTCACTCTCCTGTCAGAACACATTGAAGGCATGTTATGTTTATCATAAAATTGACAAAAGGCAACGTATGTTGTTAAAGCATCATCTCCAGGAAATTGTTTACACAAGTCAGGGCAGAATTTCCTATGCAAATCACAATCATGCACACGATTCAACCACGAGGAAATTGTCCTGCCCAGTCCTGGCTAGGAAAGTGAACAATAATCCCATGGTAGAGACACTTCCTTTCTGCTTTCAGATCGTTTGACTACAATACCCTGCGACAGACTCACAGTGTTCAGTCATAACAAGGAGCCTACAAGAAATCAGTGAGATACATAGACGGGTAGCAAACTGGATTTCATGGAAGCATGATCTTAGATGTGGATTTGTAAAACATATAGATAGCATTTCAAAGTTGTCTTTCATAGAGCGTTGGATGATTCTGTCTTTAATAAGCTCCTCCAGTTCTAATGTCACAAGCCAGACTGTCTCTCCCCAAACTTCTTCTCCCACTTTATTCACACGAGGCTAACCTTGAACCTTGCCCCCGTCATTCTCTAACCTTTCTCTCATTCAAGACAGGGTCAAGCTTGACCTAAATTGTAGCCTGCAACTTTTACTGTAACTAACACTTCGAGACACATGATTAACAGATAAAATTTTGTCTAAATTAATGCTACTATGATGTGTTCTAGGCAGAATACCAGAAGAGGTGTCTGTTGCCTCTCAGAAGAGTTATGGCTGAAAGCCATCACTGCAGTAACAGAAGATTCAGTCAAATTCTGACTGAAACCCATAGCACACTGAAAATCATGGCTAGTGACTGTGCATCTTCTGAGGACAAACTTGGAGAAGATGGTGCTTGAGGAATCTTTCAAGCAGGTTTGACAGAAATTGCCCCAGGAAAATGGGATTTGGCAAGAAGACAGGAAGGACTCTTCCAGTACTGAAACAGTGAGAAACTGGGAGTCGAGAAAGAGTCAGACAACACACTTGAGGGCAGCGATCATACCTTAGGAGTTCTTTTATGTTCTAAAATCTGAAATTTGAGTGCTTTGAAAGACTTCTTAACCTGGAAGTTAGTCAACCTAGTTAAATCTGGGCTTCTTGATTTTTTTTTGGCTTACCATCCATGAAGGGGTTAAAGTGAAGCCCCACATGCTTGTAAATGAGGTGGGTTCCGGAGGACAGAGCAGTAAGCACCAAGAAGGGTAAAAAGAAACTCAGAAAACTGGGTGAGGTTAAGCTGAAGTTCTGAAGAAGGATTCAGGTAATGAATCTGATCTTCAGCCTGCACAGCCTTGGTGCTGGACTCCTGTTGAAACCCAGCTGGTTCAAAAGCACATGGAAACTAGTGACAATTCCACTTGCACGAGACAGCCCTTGGCCGCATAGCATTTTATTACCTTTTAAAACCTGACAGTATTCCTGTCTTGTGCAATTTCAGTCTCTGCTCAGCAGCATTCCAGAGAAAAGCACCAGTCTTTGTTCCACAGTCTCAGTCCTGTCTGACAGAAAAGCACCCCTGTTCTGGCTCCATATTATAACGGTCAGCAGATGTGGAAACAGCCTGTATTTCATCCAGAATCAGATGCCATTGTTAGGAGCACATTGTACATACTGTGGAACATCTGATTCTTCCACTGGTGATTGCTTAATGGTGAAGTGAGTTTGCATGGGAGCCCAGTCAGAACCTCCTATACTCATACTGGTGGTAATGTTTCGTATGTGCTTTGTACTCACGTTGCTCAGGTGTACATGACAAGACCAGATACAAAGCGGTGGAGAATCTGGCCCTGTTGCATGTCTGTTTATGAAGGACAATGGAAAAGAGATGGGAAAGAGCAGAAGAATAAGAGGAAATGGAGTGAATCTGAAAATAGAGGTTACTCACAGATTGGACCTGAAGCTGCAGGTCATTTTTCTCTTGCAACAGGGTCACCATTTTCTCCTCCAGCTCTTTTCTTTTTGCCTCAGACTTTGCAAGCTCTTCCTTGGTTTTCTCAAACTCCTCCTTCATGTTGGCTATCTCCTTCTCAGACTCTGCACTCTTCAGCAAGGGCTTCATCTTGAAGTACAACTTCATCCAAGGCCAGTGCTTGACGTTCATGAATGCTCTAACATTGTATTGAATTATATAAATGGATTCTCTGAAAACACATGAAAACACGGTTTATGAGGCTGATGAGACTTAGGTTGGAAACAGACTTTGATTATTGACCATACAGCATCAGCATTTTCCTCAAGCAGGTTTTGCATAAGACTTTTTTTCCTCACCTCTCTTACTTTTATTAGAGTCATTTCTAGGCTCTTGATTGCAGAATGGCTGGTTCAGTAGCATGAACAATAACTATGGATATAAAAGGAAGAAATACTTCCAAACAGACAAACTTCTCCGTCATGTTGTCTAGGAATCTCTGAGACTTTCCTCAATCTTAAAGAAAGTGCAAGTGCTCAGGTGAAAACTGACATCCTTGAAGATTGTTGCTCAGATTAAAAATCTGGGAGTTACTGTCAATTGTGGAAGCAACAGCTTGATGCTTTTTGGGTCACTCAAAATAGCAATCACCATATTAGAAATTATTAAGACAGAAACTGAAAACAAAAATTAAATCTTTTTATGGTATTGAATGCAAAAGCGTGTTGTTGATGCCTATAGTTCAAGGGGATATTAGACAATTCCTTGCAGAGAAATCCAGTAAGAGTTACTGAATTCTTAGAAAATATCCCTGACTTAGGAAACCTCTGAGCTAATTATGTACTGTAGAGTATTACAAATAAAAGCAGCTGGTTGGCAGAGCATCCTACACGTTTATGCAATCCTTGCTCCCCCTAAAGCTTTCACTTGTCAACAACATTTGAGAAAGTTTGCTTGGCTTGCCCAGTGCTGTCTCTCCTACACTGTAAATTTTGCATGATTCATCCCATCTCCAAGGGAGCAAGCTGAAATGGGAAGAGTATCTGGGATAGTCAGAAGTACGGAGTACCTTCTCTGTACAAGCTAGAATTGCTTATCTTAGATGATGTAGCCAAAAAAAGAAAATTAAAGACAAGGAGAGCAGAGATTGATTGTATGCTATTGCTTACAAAAAAAAAAAGTGATCCAATAAAATTATCAGTCATGTTCAAAACAGACAAACTTTAGCTCTTGTTCAGTTGGCTGTCTCTGTCACAGGGTTCTTTAAAGTTTGAAAATGAAGTGCATTCTTGGAGAAAAAGTTCACTGTTTAATATTAAATATCATGGTCCAGCTGCATGGTCCAATAGCTAAATAGCCATTGCCAGAATTTGGGAGCCTATACCAAGGAAACTATTAGTTTGTGTTTGCTGTTTCCCCTAGTCTTTCTAAGGGTCTTTCCTGAGGATAGTTTTTTGCTTGAGATGGTATACTACCTTGCTCGACTTTTGGTCTGACACAGTATGATTGTTAGTATTTTCTTATATTACCTTCTTTCATTCATCTTTTTAAATTCTTTTCTCATGAGGTACCCTCTGCACATAGCTTGTGTATGAGTGATGAGGCTCACAAGCTTCTCATCTCTCATCTCTTCTAGGAGTCCCAGGAGACCTGCCTTGAAGAACACCTAGAACATAAAAGAAGGTCGAATAGTTTGAGGCTTAGGCAGATGCACAACCATTGGCATCTGATGCAGGGTAGTACAAGGCAGTTTTGGAAAAATGCCTGCAGAGTAGAGATTTAACAGCTGGAGAAATTTTGTGTCAATATGCATATCCTCAGTGTTCCTGTGATTCATGACAAGTCACTCTACGTATGAGCTAATCACATGATTGCAGTGTTATTTGGTGCCTGCTCCAGAGTAGGTTGTAGAAGATCCAACTCATCAGTAGTTATTAAAACAAAGAGTTAACTTTCAACTTAATGCTGTATCCTACTCTGCCTCATCACTGTACTCCATCCTTCTACATCAGGCTCAAGATTTGCTCTGTAAACTGACTTAGAGATAGATTGAGAAGCGAACATGATGATGTCTGTTCAGAAGTGTAGGTAACTGGGTTTTTGTCCAGGCATAGTACTGCCCTGGGTGTGCTGATCAGAGAATCAGTGTCCCCCCTAACACTGCTTTGGATATGGAAGATAGACTGTGTGTGTGCCTAAATCCCCTGAAAAGTTTGACTGTCCAAACTTGTCTGGGCCTGCCTAACGCGCAGTCATATAAATGAGTTCAACTGGCAGGAGAAAGGGGCAGCACTAGTTCTAGCAGCCATGCTGGGTCATTCTGGTAGTACGGTGTTCCCAGGGCTGACAGTGCTACCCCTCTCACATACCCCCAGAACCAGACAAGTTTTCTGTACTTCTTGCTAGTGGTGTACTTCATTTCTAATCATCATGAAGAAGAAATATTTTCAACAAATAATATTTTTTTTTCCGTTAATTATACCCTGTCTTCCACAAGGACTTTACCTTGGTGTGGCCAAATCTATATTGGTTGTGGTCAACATCAATGGAGGAAAGAAGCTTTTCCGAAGCCTTTTTGCTGTCAATGAATTGGCCTTCTGGAATGGCTGAGGCATTCAGAATCTTGTACCTGTGGTAAGACAGGTTGCAAGGACAGGTTGCAAACAGGGTCAGGAAAATAGGATCCATCATATATCATAAAATATAAGGAAGATGAGCTATCTGAAAGCAGCTGAATATGCCATCTGAAATCTGGATAGTCTTGGCTGAACAGAACGTGATGAAAAGGGGACACGTCTACTATTTAGAGGAATCTGTTGGCTGTGTAACAACACAGTATGTGGTTACATACAAAATTAATGTGCATACTTAAGAGTGTTGGCAGGTTCAGGAATTAGGAAGAACATAGTGACAACAAGTCAACCTCTTCTCATCTTGTTTCATTGATCAGAGGAACGCTACTCAAATTAAAGTTGAAGGTGAATTGAAGCTACTAACAAAATCAGCTGTATTCGAAAGGGAATACAGAGCTTTCACAGCTCGCAGTATCTACAAGCTGTATCATTGAATCCTTGAGCTTGGACTAAAAATGGCATGGTATTATTCTGTAAATGCTAACAGCAGCCTTAGCATTTTGCAAAGTCACTTAATGATTCAGGTAATCCTGTGTCATGGACAGGATCACCTAATCCTTTTAAAAGAGTTTCTTCAGATACACCAGCGAGGATGTGTGATTGAACACTGGAGCACTTCTTATTCTCAAGTCTACCTTGAAAGAGAATATGTAAAATCAAGACAGTGATAATGGTGCAGTGAATTTATTCTCTGTTTTAGGGTTCCATTGTAGTTCCTCCTGAAATTCAGCACATCTCCTTTGAACTTTAAAGCACTTTGTTGTTCTGGACAATGGCCATTATGGATAGATTCCTTCACCTGTCACATCAAATTATGATTTGACAATTGAGAACAGCCAATGCCTTACTGAACATCAGGTTGCAGGGCATTTTCAGAGAGGGCTTGTGTCCTTTTCACACGGGTTCAGCAGGAAAGATGGTGCTGTTACATTTAATTATAACGACCGCCAGTTCTGATTCAGCACTTTATAGCAACAGAGCTCACATGAACCATTTTAATTGTCTCCACTTTAAAGATGAGGAAAACGAGGCACAGGATGCAGGCCAGTGACAGAGCACTGGCAAAGCCTTGGATTTTTGCGTACTTAGTGCACTGTAAGAAGGCTGTGCTGACGTGTATTCTTTTTGTATCTGTGCTCTGGAAGACTTGCAAAGAACTGTCTATAATGCCACTTAATTCATTACACTACAAGCATTTTGCATCTCTTTGAATCATCAGACTTGGCTACAGTTTAGAATTATCCTAGTTCTGATGAATCAAGAAATCTCTGGTCTGATCGAAGAGGCAAAAGACTGGAGTGACCTAAGACAGTATAAATGACTTGATATAGTCTGGTTCAGAGAATGTCTCTCCATGATGTCACCAGACTTGTCACCTGAGTTGTGGGTTTACTGAGGCCTTATCTTTACAGACAGTAATAACTGAAGACCTACCGTTGCTTAAAATCCGCATAAAGGATTCTGCTTGGAAACCCCTTCCTGCAAATGCGGATGCCTTCTAGAACCCCATTGCACCGCAGCTGATGCATCACCAAGTAATGGTCCATTTCACCTTAAACAAAATACACCCGTCATGACTCTCCATTTCTTCCAAAGAATGTCCATATATATTAGCTTTCCAGAATGGCTTCCCTTTTATTGATAAAATTCAACCAGTTCTTGATTAAAGGGACAGGAAGAGAAGACAGAACATGCCTTCAATTCACACAAGTGGCAGAGAGCTGCTTCAGTAAGCTGAGCTTTGCTAAGAATGTTAGGGCTGGCAGTGCTTGTAAATTGCCAGTCGCCAAAAGGCATAAGGGCACACCACTCAAAAACGGCGGGAGAGTGCTTTAGGAGACCAGCTGAAAAATCTTCAACAGCATCAGCATCCTCATTGGATCTAGGCAGCAGTGGCACAATATAGAGTGTAGTACCACCTACACAATCAGCTCTTCACGTTATGTAAGATTTTACCTTGGATCTGCCGTGCGAGTATTGACTGTACTCAAAGTTGATTAGAACTGATGGCTAGATAGATTTCAACACAGGAGTGGGTAAGCAGGTTGCTTAAAGCTCTCAATCTGCCTGTAGAGGACAGTTGTTTAAAATTGGAAGAATGATCTTCTTCTAAAAATATTTATTGGATATAATAATCAACTGTATTTCTGTTTACAAACAAAGTACAACTGGCAGAATAGAACCCTCTTGGAATCACTTTGTCATGCTGCAATTTCCATCAGCTGCTAGAGACATTAGTTAGTACAGAATGGTCCATATCCTTAACTGTGTCTTTTCAGTGTAATCAATAAAATTGTACCCAAAGGAATTGTTAGAAAAGTCAAGCACAAGTAGCCTAAAACCAGCTAAAAATCAGAAGTTGTCCAGTTTCTTTTCCGTCACTTCACCATACTTAATTTCGGTCACACAGAACTACTTTTCTTTTTCTTAAAAGGCAAAAGTCAAGATTCCCTCTGAGTCACCTCTGTCAAAACAACCAACTGAACATTAAAGTGACAGCCATATCTGGCAGAATCACTCACTCAAATATGCTTTTCTATTGCAGTAGGTTTCCTTAATTCCCCCCTTACACCTTCTCGACTGTCAAGACCCTAGTGGGATTTCTTTCTTTACTTTAGGATATGAAGTGTGGACATTTCCATTTGGGCTTCATTTATAGTCAGTGGAGTGAAACAGTTTCTTCTAGGATGTGATTCATCTCATCCTAATATAGATGTATAAAAAGGGTCAGATGAGTCATACTGTAAAATGCCAGCTTCTCTCCACTGAATATAAAAGGAGTTTAGATGAATAGCTGAAATGTGAATTGCTTAAGTCCTGCTTGTGGTCTTCAGGACAGACAGAAACAAGAAAGGTAAGAAACGTTCGGAAATCGGTCTTTTGTTTCCTGAGCGGATTAAACAGATGCTAAGCTCCCGTTTCCTGCTATTCCTGTTGCATCCACTACCTACCTGTTCCTGTTCTACCACTATCTACCTTACCATTCTTACCAGTATCAGATGTCGTAATGATTGGACTCCTAAAACCCAGACAGGCAAGTCTCTCTCCGAGTACTTTAATTTAATAGCCACATGAAACTACTTCCAAACTTGACTGTTCTCGGAGACTAAACTCTTTGTGAGAGTTTAATATTTAATTAAATAAAGGAAATGAATTAGCTTTATAGCAAAATGCTTTCCAAGTGCTAGCAGCACCCAGCAGCTTGTACACAGAACTCTACAAATGATATATGATTTCTTTGACAGTGCTTCAGCTCAGTGAATCGGATCCTAACACTGAATATTTAGAAACTGGTAAGTGGTCTTGGACTGAACCCAACAGTTCTGAATGACACAATGGTCCTTAAAAATAGGCAGTCGTTAGTGATTTCTAATGCTGTTACCCACAACAGACAATTTCATCAACTGTAACCAATCTTGTTTTTATCATCTTCATCTCTGTGCACACATGAAGCAAAGATGGGAAAGTGCTGTGGACTGTGTAATGCTCAAAATTTTGCAGTCATGGTAAAAAACACAAGACGGTTTACTTGGGCACTGTCCCGCAGGCCACCCCCCACAAGGACTTCACATTCAAAGGGAGCTGTTCTGGAAGAAGTTGGTGTGGAAGCTAAGCAGGCCAATTCCTGTCAGTCCCATGTCTTCAGAGTATGACGAGAGACTTACCAGGTGTCTTGGTCTCATTAGGAATCAGGCAGCGCACAAAGTGAGGATGGGTACTTCTCAGGTTGGTCATCAACTTGTTTAGATTTTCCTGTGATAGAACAAAACAAGGGTTTGAGCTTTGAACTACAACCTTTGGCATTCTTATTCAAATGTCAAGGAGTTATAGAATCACAGCATGGTTTGGATTGGAAGAGGCCTTTGGAGATCATCAAATTCAACACCCCTGCCATGGGCAGGGACATCTTTCACTAGATCAGGTTGCTCCAAGCCCCATCCAACCTGACCTTGAACACTTCCAATGATGGGGCATCCACAACTTCTCTGGGCAATCTGTTCCAGTGTCCCACCACCCTCATCATAAAAAAGTTCTTCCTTATGTCCAATCTAAATCTATGCTCTTTCACTTTAAGACTGTTGCCCTGTCACTACAGGCCTTGGTAAAAAGTCTTCCTCTATCTCTCTGATACGCACCCTTTATATATTGAAACGCTGCAATAAAGTGTCCCTGGAGCCTTCTCTTCCCTAGGCTGAACAACCCCAACTCTCTCAGCTTTTCTTTGTAGGAGAGGTGTTCCAGCCCTCAGATCATTTTTGTGGATGCATGGCTCATTTAAAAGGAAATTCACATACCCTGAACACAGCAGACACCGTCTGGAAAGAGCCTCCCTTCTTCTTAGCACCTTTCTTGCCGCCACCACTATCACCTTGGAAGAAGTAGATAGGAGGTGAATGGCTAGAGTAAGCAGTATGTTTTGTAGGCCTCAGCCTCCCTTCTTTGGCCATGGGCCAATAAAATAATTGATTTTTAATTTTAAATACTGACCCGTAGCTGCATGAGAGTTTTAGTGAACTGCTTCCAGCTTGCTTTGATCAGTGCATTGTAAATTCGGTCTCAGACGCATGATTTCGGTTGCATCATAATGTATACGGCTTTGGTGGTACAAAACACCGTGGCTTGACATAAGTTTCCGAACAGTCTACTCTGCTGTTAGTCACATTGTTTTTACTTATAGACATAGCCTCATTTTAAATCTATTATTTTTTTATTTAGGTCAAGAATGTGGCTCAGCAGTGGGCATTCATTTAGCAGTGCAGGGTAGTCTTCTTTAGAAAAATCTCCTAATCCAATGTTCCAGGTGAAGAATAGGGATCTGTTCTGAGTTATGGCAGCCCCGAGGGAGGAAGCAAATTATAGTCTCAGGAATACAAGTCCAAGCAGCTCGGTGCCTTTTCATATTTGCTGCACTGTTGAAGCCAACTAAGTCAAGACTTAATTGGCTCCAAACATCACACCTTATCCAAAATTCAATCCCCACAACCTTTTCTTCTCATTTTCCTTATGTTGATGATATCTGCAAGGACTACAACTGACTCATCCCTAGTATTTCCTAGGAGCTTGCTCAGACACATTGTTATGTCAGCCAAACAGAACTGCAGGAGAGTCCCCATGCAGTACGCTCTCGAGCCTCAAATCCTGCTATCTGTATGCCTGATGGGTGAGTTGACTAATGCTGTAGACTGCCTGTTCTTTTTGCCCAGCATCCAGGTTGCCAGAATATTGGGGGAGTTTGTAGACATTTGTGTGGCCTTTTTTGGAAAGTCAGACCTATTGACTCTCCAACTTGATGGTCTTCAGCCACAAAAAAAGGGCAAGAGATTGGACTGCTCTCTGATGGCCTTAGAAGACTTCTAAGTTATGTTCTCTGTCTCTCTCATTTTCCCTTGCAACACCAAGGCTGCTCAGCTGAATATGAAATAGTTGCAAGGTCTCCTTTTAGTTCTTCCAGTTCACCCCAAGAAACAAAACTCTGTCCCCAAAGTCTATAAAGTGCTTGCACTTTGCATGTGTATTTGGCACCTGTCTAGAGGATGAGCAAGCATGCACGTGGTTCACAACACACAATAAGTCAGGAAACGTACACCTCCTGTCAATTTGTTTTGGACTTGCTGAGTTTTGCTTCTCTGTACCACATGAATGTGGTGTTTTCAGCAGTTCTGCACATTGGCATCTTAGGTTTGGCATATTTGGGTGCAGGTCACATTAGGGGATGATAAAGAGTCTAGAGTACACAACAGAGAGGAGAAGCAGAAGTAGACTTTAGTTGATTCTTGCCTTATTGATCATCACTGAAAAAGCACTTACTTGTTTCTGCACCAGCATAGTTAGAGAAAAGGAAGGACAGCAGCTTCAAGGATGATTTCTGGTACAGCCCCACAACAGTTTCATTCAGGGGATCCTTGTTCTTGTCAAGCCAGCCAGTGATGTTGTAGTCCACTGTTCCAGCGTAGTGCACCAGGGAGAAGTGGGCCTCAGCCTTGCCTTTGACAGGCTTGGGCTTCTGGAAGTTGTTGGACTTGCCCAGATGCTGGTCATAGAGCTTGTTCTTGAAAGAGGTGTCAGTTGCCTTGGGGAACATGCACTCCTCTTCCAGGATGGAGAAGATGCCCATGGGCTGGGAGAAAAAGTAAGTGGTGGAGAGAGGAAAAGTAAATAAAATGTCACCTTGTACATGGTTTGTGCCTTGTTTCAGTGACTGTAACTGAAAACTCTGTCTCCAGTGAATGTGCATGATGAATCAGATTTTCCTCGCTTTATATGGGGTACAAAAGGCAAAAATCTGGCATTTTAGAATACCCATAGACTTTTAATTTGTCTTAGAATTGTATTTAAAATTGGACGTATTTCAATACAAAGATGTAGGCACATTCTCAGTGACAGCAGAGCTTTCATCTGAGCTATGTTAGTTATCTTCTGCTAGTGCAGATAAGCACATCCTCTGATTTTGCTGGAGACACTGATGTGACTTGTATTTCATTGGCCTAGAGGGAATTCTAGGAGTTCCTTCTTTGTATGTACCTTTTTTTTTTTAAAAAAAAAAAAAAATTATTTTCATGCCATTAGATGTTCATATCTGATTTCAGCTAGATAGCTGCCAGAGCTAGAATCAGGGATCCTCCAGAAAGGCAGCAACCACAGGAGGTGGATGTTGTGCAGGAATGCCATGCTTTGAATGAAGATTTTGACCTCACAGTATGGCTGCTGTGTGAGAGCTCTGGGGTTAACATTCATCTTGCCTAACTGTAGATGTGTATAAACCAGAATCTAGATCTGACTTTGCTGTCCAGATAGCTCTTCTATAGAGGAAGCATTGTAAAAAAATTCATAGAATCACTTACAGAACATACTTTATAAGGAAATGATTTGCATCCTTCAAGTGTCTACTTCTTTCCTGACATTACAAAAGAAACTACAGTGTTAGAGCGACACAGGTGTTCTGATTCCTCTGGCTCTAATACTCTCTATTGATGTGAGACACAAACTGTGTGGACACTGAACAATAAGCATGGATTTTGCGTGTTAAATATAGCAATAGGCAACAGGCACTAGCTGTGAATGGTAGTACTGCCTGTAAATGCTGCTACGTGGTAGGAAGTGTGGGAGGTTAGCAAGAAATGTGAGGCTTATGTGTGCAAAGGCATAACCCATGGGTATGAATATTAAGCAATCAATGTGCATGTGGGATGGCTGAATCAATCACTGGGTACTGGGCATGAATGATAGTGCTGGGAGCAGATTCCTGTATGCTCCTGGGAAGGAAGATGTTTGGGTATGTGCATAATGGATTTGCACATGGTGTGTAAGTGCCATGCACAACCACTGGACACTGGCTTGTAACTGGCAGTAAGGGGTTAACTCCCATTAAGATCCCCAGTGCAGTAGCAGTGGGCAGTGGCAGAGGGGCAAGAAGGAGTTGTGTTGCTAGAACCAAGAACTTAATTCTATCCATTACTGCAAGGAGTAAGACTTGAGGTTCACCTTACTATTAAAGACAATCTTGTGAAAGGCACCAAGTTAACATTTTGTACCTCCTCTCCCTTCTACCCCAGCCATGTTGTTCAGGAAATCATTGTGCAGAGGAAGTCTGTCATTCCAAAAGCTTTTTCCAAACTGCCTCTTCTTATGTGAAAGGATCTTTCAACAGTAATGTGTTAATTCATTAAGAATGACTGGACTAAAATAAATGACCAGGAAAGAAATGTTCTCTCCTACAATGAAAAGATTTCCTCTACCTTCTCAATGAGCTCAATGCAGGCAGCCAGGTCCATCCCAAAGTCAATGAATTCCCATTCAATTCCCTCCTTCTTGTACTCCTCCTGCTCCAGCACGAACATGTGGTGATTGAAGAACTGTTGCAGTTTCTCATTGGTGAAGTTGATGCACAGCTGCTCCAAGCTGTTGAACTGCAAATTGAAAACATAAAAAAATGCCAGTTAATTTGAAAAAGGCATCAACAGGCAACATCTACTGTGACTTACATCAAAAATTTCAAAGCCAGCAATGTCCAGGACACCGATGAAATGTTGTCTGGGCTGCTTGGTATCCAGCTGTTGGTTGATTCGAGTAACCATCCATAGGAACATCTTCTCATAAACTGATTTAGCCAATGCACCCACTGAATTGTATACCTGTAAGCAATACAGCCATGGCAGTAACGAAAGTTGAATTAACTTTAAAGTTGAAAGAACTGTCTGAACAAAATGAAAAGCTGATCAGCTCTCTAGGTACCTGTTGGACATTTTGTCCTTTAGTTACATACTCATTCCCGACTTTCACTCTGGGATAGCATAAAGCCTTGAGCAAATCAGCAGAATTCAGACCCATCAGGTAACCAGCTTTGTCAGCCACTAGAATCAGAGACAGCAAACAAGTTTAAAAGACACAAATAAAGGTGTCCTGGTCCTCTAGGATGTTTCTGTTACAAGGAGCTTATTTTCTGTGCTACTCAAATGCACCCATAGTCAAGGGAAGCTTCTCTCCACTTCCATGAAGAATGTTTTTCCCCCAGCACAGGCAGTGTTTCAGCTGCAGCACACTCGTGTCGCATGCCTGGAGGGCTGCAGCAATGCTGCATCTTTGTGCCTCTCCATTTCTTTGCAAAGTATAAATTAGATCATTGACTTTGTGGAACTTGCAACAAACTTAAAAAATTTAGTTTCTGAAAGGGAAAATCATTCTTAAAGCTTTGGGCACTTTTTGGGACGGGGTTGCTATCTTGTCTGCCGGTGCAGTTCACAAGCAAGCTCTGCAGCCAACGCTACCTTCTGTGCTGTCCGGCTCCGCCTGTTCCTCCCGCTGCTTCTGCTTGAACTTCATGTTCCCGTAGTGCATGACAGCCCCCGTCAGCTTGTACATCCCCACCTTCTCATCAGGGCTAAAGCCCAGGATGTCCACGGCGCTCTGCAGAGGCAACGGGTGAGTCGAGGATGGTCAGAGAAGCGCGAGGTGCTGTTGACAGGCACGCATGCTGCGATGCCAATGTGGGGTTTCCGCACCGGTGCAGCAGCTGCAGGGCAGCAGAGCAGGGCGCTGGACGGCCCGCAGCTGCTCTGGCTGCTGGGCTGCGCCGTGGTACCTGCTGTACTCACATCCGTTGCCAGCAGCTCCTCGCTGTCGTCAATACTGGCGACAGTGACTTCTCCTTGGCTCACGTAGAGAAAGTCATAGGGGTTGGTGGAGATGAGGAGGAGATCTGCAGGTGTAGAGGGCACCTTTGGTGGCACCGGGACGGGTCACAGTGGGAGAAAGCGCTTGCTGGGCCAAGCCCAGCACCACTGACACTCACCGATAAGCTCTGGCTTCTTGTTGGACATTATCTGGTAAAAAATGTGATAACTCCTTTCGCTGGCCAGCTGGAAAGTCACTCTGGATTTCTCCAGAAGATCTAACCGAAAGAGAGATGTCAGTCTCCTGGTAAACTTGAGATCATAAATGAACAAAATCTGCATACACTGACTTGCTGCAACTCACAGGTTTCGATATCTGCAGAGGCCAGCTTGCCAGTCGTTCCAAAGTGAATCCGGATGAATTTTCCCTATCAAGCAGTACAGATCAACCCATTGGTTATAGCGATCAATGAATGAGACATGTATGTCTGCATTCCAACAAATCTGAAGTGAACTCACAAAGCGTGAGGAGTTGTCGTTCCTCACAGTCTTGGCATTGCCAAAGGCCTCCAGCAGTGGGTTGGCCTGGATTATCTGATCCTCCAGAGTTCCCTAGTTACAGGAAAAAAAGCTGTTTATCAGACTTCACTACTGGTTAATAGCAAATATTGCAAAGGAAACATTACAAACCGATCATTTTTACGCTTCATACTTGATTTTAACCTAAAATTTAGAAGAGTTTTTAAGCACTCATCAACCGTCACTCATGAATATTGCCATTGATTTTGAAAGGAGAAGTGCCTGCTATCAGATAATGGGTATCATATACAGAGTCGCTACAGTGGAGCTCAGGGATTTTGAAATCTGTATGAGAAAGGTGCTTCCACATTCCTGTTCACAAAGGCCACGACAGCTAAAGAAAATGTGAAAATTCTTTTTTTTTTTTTTTTCTGGAGGTTACTTGAGTCCAGAACACCCAGAGAGAGGTACAGCCTTTAGTAGGAAGCACCTAGCGAGAGAGAATGTGAAGTTTTGCAATTGCATTCAAACAACCAGCAGCCCTTCAGAATGCAGAAATATGTCTCCAGACATGCTTTGAAAAGAAAAGTGGGACATGGAAAAAGTCTGAGACTCAAATGCCAAGCTTAAAAAAGCAGACAACAGAAACTTTGAGGTTTTTTGCTGCATGACTGCAGAAGAAATGAACATGTAAAGTTTTGATATTGTATTGTGTCACTCTTGTTAACTGCAAAAATACGGGAGGAAAGAAGCTTCTGTGACATTATGGCTCTTTCTGTGCAATATGGTCCAGGGAGCAGAGTCGCTGTGTGCTTTTTTGGAATGACACAGCAAACCTTTTCTCAAGACGTCTAACAAATTCATGTTGATCCCTACATTGTCATGGTATGAAAATGTTGACAGGGATAATTTCCAAGACAAAGATAGACTCTCAAAAAGAATGAGAAAAAAAAAAAAGTCAGTTTTTATC
Organism: Tauraco erythrolophus; assembly: GCF_009769465.1. NCBI lineage: Eukaryota > Metazoa > Chordata > Aves > Musophagiformes > Musophagidae > Tauraco > Tauraco erythrolophus. Next base: position 13,721,846 of record NC_141484.1, on the reverse strand, counting down.
CAGGTGAAAGATTTGCAGCACAGCTCAAGTTGCTGCATCTTTGTACTTGGTGTTCAGCGCAGTCTTTAACGTGTTGCAATGGAGAGGGAGTGCCGTTCCCAAAGCTATCTGCAGATGGCACAACAGGCTTAAATTATTTTCTATTCATGAAGTTCACCATGAAGGTGAACCCTATAAAATTAAGGCAACACAGTAGCATAACAAGCTCTCTGGGGTGTGTGGTTTTTTTTTGTTGTTGTTGGTTGTTTTTTTTTTTTTTTTTTTTTTTTTTTTTTAATTAAGGGAGCACAGTAGCATATGAAACTCTATATAATTTTTTTTTAAAAAAAACAAAAAATCACAAATCCCTAGAGTAATGTCCTCTCACATGTATCTTTCTGCTTTCTAAATGAACTTCCTTGCTTAAGAGATGCTGTGTCACTGCAGCTGATTACACCAACATCAAACCTCTTTTTAGTGCACAACTGTGACCAGGGAACTCACAACAGAGCATGGAGAACAGCATGGAAGAAAACATGGCAATCCTTTACAAACATTCATTCTGAAGTCCTGTCTACAGGCTGGGTAGAAAAGTGCTGGAGGTTGAGACAGAATTCTGGGGAAATGCTGTTACTTGCTTCCCTGGTTCATACACCCTTGCCTGGCGTCTGATTTCAGCCTGCACCTGAGATAGGATGCTGGGCTAGACAGAACTATAACCTCAGTGGTTTATTTAATGTTCTTATGAAGATGCACACACTACTATTACAAAAATTGTGAATACTAAAAAACCTGAGTGTTTTCTGAATAAACTTGGAAGTGGGCAGAGTAGGTTGTTGTCCATCTGAGAACCAGGTGATTTTCCTTATATCAAACCTGGTCAGTACATCTCTCAACTGTCTCAAAGTTTTTCTGAGATCAGCCCTGGCATAGTGAGCAGCTGGTGAAAGCTGAGCCCAGGAGATTCTGAAATGGTGCTGATGGAAAGAGTGCTTGTGATGAACTTGCCTTGGCCATAACAACCCATCAATCACAGACACCTGCCTCTGAGTGCAAAAAGAATATTAGCCTTGGAATCTCCTTAGGTTCTGCTGTGCCCTTGGGTACTCAAAATAACATGCTGACATGTGTCACCTGCTTAGATGCACATACCATCTCACGGACTGTGATGACACACACTTGTGCCACGAGGATGTTTGTTGCTTGCTCTGTGCTAGGGAATGAAGCCCACGCCTTGCCGATGCACCAGTTGGCTCAGATTGCAGCAGCTGGGCTGCTCAGCAGAAAGGAACAACAGAGCATGTGCTTTCTTCCCTGGAAGGATCCTTTCTGAGGTTACTTTCTAACTGTTAGGCAAGTGGTCCCAGCTATCCCCAATCTGTCCCTTTTCTTATGCTGCCCCTCAGGACTGTTACGTGGACAACAGGCAGGAAAACAAGCCAGTGGAAACTACTACCTGATGCAATTGAAATGACTCTTAACTTCAGCAAAAACACTCTGGGGTTCAGAGTTCCTGCAGTTCCCCTCTCAATAGGAATGAAACGAGGAATAGGAATGGCACAAGGACGTGCCAGGGGGAACTGACTGCTCCCTTTACGCTTGCACCACTCAGGTGCTGCGCATGTGGCTGGTCTCATAGGATGCTGACAGACAGCATCAGAGAAAACTGCTTACGTTATCTTCCTCTCCCTGGCGAAGACATGCCCTGTGTATATGGAGACTGGACAGGAACTGAGTCTTGGGCCTTTCCTACAGTAAAATATTTCTTTAAGTAGAGTTCCACTAGTGTTCAGAGGGATGGAGGCTGGGTAGCAGGGGTAAACGAGCATAGGTGCACGTGGACTGTGCATTCTGACTGTCTCCTCAGTTGCACTTACACTTTCTGCCTTTTGATAGTCCTGCAACCCAAAAATATGCACTGATAGTTTCTGCTCCGCAGGCACAGTCTTGGGCAGACAGTAGAAGCGGGAGTCAATGACATACCTGCATTTTGCCGGGCTGTTGGTCTTTCTTCTTCTCACCAGTAACTGCAATTGTTGCAAAGTACTGGATGACACGCTTTGTGTTCACAGTCTTCCCTGCACCAGATTCTCCGCTGTTGAAATGAAAATATTAATTGATACAGGAAACGGGAAACATTTTTACTTCTCTGTCAGCTTTGTCACACATACCAAAATATACTCACGTGATAAGGATGGACTGATTGCTACGATCTGAAAACAGAATTGCAGAAAGAGATGTTCAAATGAGATGTGGAGGGCTTCTGTTCCTCAGACATAACTCATTGACTTGAAGGGAAAGAACTATATTGTAACTGTATTTATCACTTTGCAACCAGATAAGGTAAATTATGCGTTAGTCTGCATGTGGATTTTTTTTGTGTGTGTGTGCACAGAGAGACGGGGCAGCCTAAATCCTAGATCCCAGCAGTGGTTCTTTGTAAGGCTTCCTACTTACTATTTGTTTTCTTTTGTGTATAGACCTTGGCTTCAATATTGTTTAATTGGAGTCAGATTCTCTGCTGTGTTCCTTACTTACTGTTTCTTTAAATTCCTTGCTAGGACAATGGGCACAAAGCCATATAGCTAGCTACTGCCTTTCCTTCATTATCCAACAGCACAAAGGTCATGAAGATGCCATAGGCAGTCTAGTCTTGAGTCGTGCCATAGGACTAAGGGAGCTGTTGCCATCAGGCACCGAGTAGAAAAGCACCTAAGATGTCTGAACTGTCAAGAGTTCCTTTACCAAGCAGCCAGCTCTGCATATTTTTGGGTTTCTTATTCTTGCCAAATGACTCACCTGTCAGCATGGACTGATAGGCATTGTCAGAGATGGAGAAGATGTGTGGAGGGGCCTCCTGGCGCTTCTTGCCTCGGTAGGCAGTCACCACCTCCGGGTTGTACACCGGCAGCCACTTGTAGGGGTTGACAGTGACGCAGAAGAGACCCGAGTAGGTCTGCGAGGAAGGGAGACAGCACGTTGGCTTCCACTTAGCCTGGCAGAGCAGTTGCTCCCAGCTGCCCAAAGGAAGACTGCTGCTGGTACTTACGTAGATCATCCAGGCTGCATAACGCTCTTTGAGGTTGTACAGCACAGCGGGTTCGTGGAGGTGGGTCATCATGGCCATGTCCTCGATTTTATCAAATTTAGGAGGGTTCATGGGAAAGACTTCGTCATCCTTTACAGTCACAGTCTGACAAAACCACAAGGGAAAAACAAGAGAAGGAATCTAAGCCAGTGAACTGCCTGAATTGGATGATCATGTGTGAATAACAATTAGTATCACTTACTGTATCATCAGATGTTTTAACTGTGACTTTGCCACCTTCTCTACTCTGTATGGTACCTTTCACATACATTTGCTTTTCATCCACGACATAACAGGCTGCCTTGGCATCAAACGGGCGATTCTGGGCTTCAATTCTCTCCTTCTCTGGCTTCCGTAAATAGGGAGCAGCTTCTCCAAAGATTGCCATCTCTGCGTCTGAACTCATGGCTGGAGTTGCTCTGGAGGAATTCAGAAAAGTTTCAGAGAGCCTGTGCACTTGTAACTTATATTTATCCAGAAAAAGGTCATGCCCAATGGCTTGAAGGAAGAAGAGAACTAATCAACATCAGGCGCTTAATTTCTGCCTCAATTTTAAGTATCTGCTGAAGAAGTCCTAATAAAGAAAGTTCCTTTTGTAGACAGAGGCGTATTATCTTTGAAGACAACCGCCTTAAATGGGATGCCTGTATAGGGCAGAGAGAATATCAAGCTAGAAGTCTTCAAAAACCTCTCCTGCTCTGTCTTCAGCTGCTATTCACACAGCCACATACTTCTCAAAGCCACATACACATAGCCACTTAGATAGATTGTTTCACTAGACATCCAAAAATTTAGACACAAGTAACATCTGTAAGTTAAGCAGATTGGCTGTCACACATAATTTCGAAGTGAAGGTGTTCTTGGCACCCTTCTGTTTTCTACATTTTAATACCAAGCAGGGAAAGTTCAACTAGTTTCTGTCTGTACCAAGCAGTGGAACAAATTATGAAGGTCAATCATCACCTATTTAAAGCCAAACCTGTTAATCATATGAACCAAATATGAAACAACTTTTTAGATCTGTTTCAAAATTAGCTAATAAAGGAATATAATGTATATTGAAGGTAATAATTAATAGTGTAGTTTTATCTAGGTAAATAAGTATATAACATTTCAAAGAAGTTTAATTACAAAGTACCTTTTTGTTTGAATATATTATAGAGTTATAATGGTTATGAAACATTAAAAGACAATTAATGTGCACCAATATGTACCAGTCATTCAGTTAGGGATTTGTTTAGCACAAATATTTCAGAAAATTGCTTTATGCTCAGTTTTATTTTACATTTTTCGCAATGTCTAGTAAAAATTCTTCAACACAAATAGATGCTATTGGTTGCTACAGTCAGAAGGACTGATATGGATAATTCAAGAGCAGGTGGAAACAACACAGGCAGAAATAATGTAGGCAGGAACTAGCATAAACAGAATGTTCTTCCCTAGGCAAGTTAATGTACAGGCTAGCAAAAACAAAAACAAAAACAAACCAACAAAAAACCCAACAACCCAAAAAAACTCCTGCTACTTCAGGGGCTGTCTGATACACTGTGTTACAAAAAAAAAGAGAAAAAGACAGAATTGAGCAACTCAGATGTATACTTCCAAGGCATCACAGTACTGAAACAATCAGCATGGAGTGATTTTATGTGCAAGAAAGTGATGAAAGGCATTTGAAAACACTTGTAATGCTGCTTTTAGACACATCACTGTAGAAGTGCTGATCTCTCAGGAAAATCTTTCTGCTATGGGACATGCACCTTGCAGGACTTTGAGGGACTGCATCTCTCAAGAGGCTTTAAGATCCAGGAATTTTAAAGCATAGAATCTAGAACCTTTAACTTACTTTGAAAGTATTATTCTATGTATATAGATCCAGCATTTTTACCTATGTGATCATACCTCTGAGTGGCTGAAGGGAAGCAACATGGAAGAGAGAGATTATTTCCGTGTCCATGAAAAGGTTAAACAGAGCATCACAAAATGCCAATAGGTTATCAGAAAATCTATCGAGGAACACAGTTTGATAAACTACTGAATGTTTTTAATAGGAAATAGGGTAAAATTTAGATCTTTATGCATTCATGAACAGAGAAGGTGGCATTCTCTGGGAGAATAACCTGTACTTCCATCCCTTTCAGCTCCAATTTCAGTGAACATTTTTTGGTATTAATGAGGAAGGTTCCTCCTGTTGCTCTGGTGAACTCTCCCAGTCTCTCAATCACTAACCTTCCCCAGGAAATATAGAAGGGAATCGTGCATATTAAGTTCTCTATGAAGGTGACTCTTTGTACGTAAACAGATCTGTCTATCAGACAGGAGACAAAATCATCCTGAACTTCGTTCTGGTTTCAGGACCTGTGTGATAAGCCAAAGTCAGCGTATAATGTTATAAACCTTACCCCAGAGTAAACTAACTTAAGGCAGGATAAGCTTAGACCCTTCTTGAATTGTGCTTTGAGCCTCCTCTCTGAACACAACCTCAGTTTTGAGGCTTCCAGCAGTTGTGCAGATGGCAGGGAGTGAATTTTAATTGTCTATAAATCCCAGAATCCCAGGTTACGCCACAAAGATACGTTACTGTCACCATCTTTCTTGTCCTCTTGGCTAAGCTTCCATGTCTGTCACTTTTCTTTCCCAATAAATGGAGTATTTCCTACCAAGAACTGTGAATATACTCATATTGATTAAAATAGCATATATCCTTTTCAATGAACCTGGTTCTACAACATGGTCTTTTGCCACTTGCCCTTGCCATTGTCTGGGTGAGCTTCACTCATTCCTCAGGATCATCTAGCGAAACTACGTTATTGGTTAAACCCTTACCTTCAGAGAGCCCAGGAGGATATCTGCTTTCAAAATCTGTGTGGAATGGTTAAAGAAAGGACAGAGAGAGTTAAATAAAAAACAGTCCATTGTCTTGAGCATATGCTTTATCAAACATATACACCTTGTGTAGTCTCTCCCAGCAGTTGAACTGTACAGAGAGCCTTATAACTCTTGAGCTATAGAGCCAAATCCAACAGAAAATCTTGTGTTCTTCCCCACATGACTGTGATCCGTAGAAAATAAATCTAATGTCTAGGGAAAGATCAGCTACACTACATATATTTTCCCAATCAATTTCAACTGCCTTCAGAGTTAGTTTTTTTGTGGCTTTTATAGGGTTTGGAGTTAGCAAAGTTTAGAGAAGGCCCTCCAAGGGATGGCAGGGCATAGCTCTTCTACTTCTGCTTGTGCCACCACACTGGAGTGGTTTGGGTCATATAACCTTGACATTGCATGTGAAGCATGACCTGGAATGTTAGAAGTGGGAAATGAGAGGAAAATGTCCCTACATATTCCACCTATTTTACAGAGCTGTGGAGATGCCATGGTCAGAATATGAAGTAAGCAGATGGGACTTACCGTGAGATGCTGAGGTAACAAAGAATGAGGTTGCCTTCAGCTGTGGCTCTTTATATGTAACCTCCTGCCCACATAGCATTCAAGCGCTCTATTTTTGGTCAATAATAATTTACTCTTTAGTTGTAAACGTGTTGAAGCTCTGATCTCTCTGCTAATTACTCAGAGACAGGATTGGTTTAAGGTTGTATAGAGTCAGCTGCACTGACCTGTTCTTTTCACATTGCTCTGTGCCAGGATGGAGGATGGAGCAACCCAAAGACAGCTCTCATAATGCCAAATAAGGCAACACTTGCCTCCTCAAGAGTTTGCTTTAACCAACAAGATGTTTTCTTTTTCTAATTGTGCATAATTATTTTTTTATGGATTATGATTTTAACAGATCCCATCCTATCCTCTCTGTCTATCTACACATGCTGGTAGAGAAGGAGAGAGACTTAGAATTTTTCTCTCACTCAATTTCTTTATACTACTGTATGGAGTGCCAGCAAGCCTGAAACCAGCCTCGAGCTTGGGACAGAGTAAGACAACTGTCAGCTTATGGACCACAAGGCAGACTTGCAGTCCTGGACTGTAGGTTTACAATACCTGAGGCCTGCAGGCATACTCTAGGTCTCAGCTTGTGAGAAGGAGTCTGGGTTCTGTTCCACTCCATTATCCTGCAGAGGATGTCATAGAGCTGAATGTCGGACCAAAAAAACTTTTAATTGCTCTGTAAAGGTATATGGAAGGAGTATGCCTGTAAGAGTATCTGGTTAAGGATCTTTTTTGACACCCCAAGGGACAGTAAGAAAGGGAGGAAGCCATAAACAAGAACATACTGAGACATAAACCTGACTGACAAACAGTAAGCGAGGAGGCGATGGGAACCAAACCCGATCAGTCACACTACTTGGTGAAGGCATGTGAGAGTGAAAATGTTTATTCCAGCAAGGTCCAGATCAGGGACCTTGTCAGTTGGGAAAGTAAGGTCAAAGGAGGAACCAGAAACAATACATATGTAGACACAGACCTGACAAAACAAACATGACGACAGTTAGAAGAAACATATCTCGGCAGTAGGCAGTCACACTAATTGATGGGCTACCAAGAAACTACAGGCACCACTTCTAGGAAGATCAAGCAGGACTTCACAATTGATAAGGTTCTGAACCAGGGGAGATCCCAGACAGGGTTGGGGTGGGTGCAGGAACTGACAGAGCCAGAGCCGTACAAACCCATGAGGCGATGTGCAGGGGAAGAGGGACCAGGGAGTAATAAAGAGTGGGGTAAACAGAAAAGGGTGTAAGGGGCCAGTCACATGTAAAACAGGGCCAGTCAGTGTGCTTGTCTGGCTGAGCCCCGCACATGATCACCACAGCCTGTCCTAACTTCTTACATCTTCTTACTAAATCTTTTCTTAACTATCTTTTTGTGTAATGTAGCTCTCTATCCCATGTATGTGTGTGCTCACATGGACTAAGTGCCAGCTACTGGTGATACCTCTCTGTATGCGTGAGTAAAAATTGGTGCCAGCTACTGGAGTCAGGCTGGGGGCACCCCTGGCCTGTGATGTCAGCTGCTGGAGCCAGTGGGGTCTCAGCATCTGCTACTGGAGCGAGTGGGGGTCTTTTCCTTCCAGCTACTTGGGTGGGAATGGTGTGTGTTCCGAAAACCAGCTACTGGGGAACACAGAGGTGAGTGAGAGGTTCAGTGCCCGTGGCTAGAGTGGGACTAGAATTAACAACCTGTGTGCCTAATGCTGGCTGCTGGCGGTAGCTGAGCACCTGCATCTTCCCCAGCCCTGGTGTGCGTGGTGTGTGCGTGTGCATTCACCAGCAAACTTTAAGCCAGACCAGCCAGTCAGTAGGGGAGCCTTGGGTCCAGGCTGGGCTATCAGGCAGGCCAGGGGTCCATGCTGGTATGTCCAGGGGGACTTGTGAATGTGGGGTGCCTGTGGGATGAGTGTGTGAGTGCTGCGTGTTTGTGAGCATCAAGCTGGACTAGCTGGCAAGTAGGTAATTGTGGGCTGGGTCAGAGGCCTGGGGTCCAAGCAGGAGGCTGGGGCGACAGAGGGACTGAGGTGGACTTGAGGGAGCTGCAAATGTGCATGTGCTTGTAAATCTGGCAGTGGGTGTGTGTGTGTGCACTAATGACCTCCTGTCTCTGCCAGGCCCAGAGGAGCCTGATGTCTGTCTGTGCTCGTGTGATGTGGGTCCTGTTGATGGCACCCTGTGTGCATGCTGTTGATGGCAGCACCTTGGCTGTGACAGTCTCTATGACCACCTGTGTCAGTGTCCTCTGTCTGTGTGTCTCTGTGACACGTGCTCAGATTTGCTACTGGTTGAACCCACAAACAGGAAAGTGGCGGCTGCATCCCTCAGCCTGGGCAGAGACCCCAGCTCCCTGGGCACCAGGCTGGTCTCCAGTGGCCAGGCAGGATTACTGGGTTGGACTGGCTGGAGGAGGTGGCCATGTGTTCTAACATCGCTTAACATGCTTCATCACAGAGGTGCAATAGTTTTGGGAGGAGGTGTGGGAGACTAGTTTTTCATAAGCATTTACTGGAGCCCTGCTGAATACCAGCTCCCTGCGTTAGGAGTATGTAGATGGAGACCTCATTCACAAAAAAGCTCTAGTCGGACATGGTGATGGCTTGTGAGATGAGGATGTGCTGCCTGCCAAGTCATGAGTGTAGAGGAGGAAATTCCTCTGTCAGGAATGGAGAAATGTTCCCATATAAGCACTACATGCCCCTCAGAGGTGGCTGTCCACAACTGACACTTTATCACTGCTGAGAGAATTTCCCACTTCATTGCCTATACCAGTAAGGTGCTACCAATGAGAACTCATCATGCTTCCATTGCATCCTTGACCTCTTGGAGCACTATAATCATTTTTCACTGCAGCACACACCATTGGACAAGTGTTATCACTGCTGCCATCTCCCTCAGTGAGGATGTCTCACTGAGGTAGAAGGCGAAAGTATAAATGATTAGTTTTATGTGTTATCTCTGAAGTTTTGGTTCAAATATTGAATAAAAGCTCTTTTTCAGCTTTTGCACTGACTGCCTATCTGTCGAGGTTTAGCCCAGCTGGCAGCTAAACAACCACATGGTCACTTCTGTGAGGTGGAGAGGAGAAAAATGTCACAAAAGGCCTGAGGGTGAGACAAGAACAGGGAGAGATCACCCACTGACCATGGCCTGGGCAAAACACACTTGGCTTGGGGACAAATCAGTTTAATTTGTTAACAGTTGAGGATAACAACTTGAGAGGGTAACAAGAGACAAAGCCAGATCTCAAAAAACACCTTCCCCCCACCCCTCCCTTCTTCCCGGCTCCACCTCCTCCCCAGCTGTGCAGGGGGATGGGGAATGGGGGGCTGCAGATCAGTTCATTACATGTTGTTTCTGCCACTCCATTCCCAAAGGAGAAGGGCTCCTGACACTCTTTTCCCCCTGCTCCGATGAGTCACCTCCTCACAGGACAGTCCACAGACTTCTCCACCGTGAGCCCTTCCCGCAGGATGCGATCCCGACCCATCAGATCACTCTGGTGCGGCTGGTACCACAGTCACGGTGCTGAGGGAGCTGTTGCCCGCTCTGGCGGAGGTTTCTCCACAGGCTTCAGCTGCATGCCCCCTTGTCATCAGTCTTCAGCAGCATGGGGGGGGTCCTTCCCACCAAGACAATCTATGACTTCCCTTAGGCACAGGCATCTCTGTTCCAGTGTGGGGATCTCCATGGGCTGTGGGTGGGTCTCTGCTCCACCATTAATCTCCATGGGCAGCACGGGGGCCGCCTGCTGTCTCACCATGGGCTGCAGGGGAGTCTCAGCTCTGGCACACCTCCTCCTGCTCCATCTTCACTGACCTGGTGTCTGTGTGGCCATTTCTCTTGGGTCTCAGTCCACTCTCTGTTGCAGCCATGACGATCCCAACGAATCTTGGCAGTCCTGGCAGGATGAACTCCGCCCAGCAGGCAGCTGAGGAGTGGAGCACTTTGGAGGTCTCCCAAGCCGCACCGCTGCAACCATCTGCAGTCTGGTAACGGTGGCCCAGTGTGGGCAACCACCTGCACAGGAGGCTGGGGGTGAGGCCAGCCCTCTGCCTCCCTCTTCTTTTTTCTGTATGTCCAGCCCAATTAGGGCTCCTTTGTCCCTTTCTTAAATATGGCATTCACAGAGGCACCGTTTGGCTCAGCCCTGGCCAGAGGGGAGGGAGGGTCTGACCCAGCCAGAGGCTGGTCTGGCTGGTTTGGAGCCAGGGAAGCTTTCCTTGCAGCTCCTTACAGGGGCTATCTCTGCAGCCCCTCCCATGCTACCAAAACCCCAACACGTAAACCCAGCATACTAACTATACAACATCTTCCAAAGCCAATTCACCTTTGGACTCTATTTGATGGCAGCCGTTAGTAAGCCATGTGGTAAACAAGTGGTTACCAGTGTGATGAGAGCTCCATCAACTCATATTTGAGAGAAATGGCAACACTGGCAGCACACTGTGGACAGAGCCTGTGACAGGTAAAGAGGTATTACATGGCACTACCTTATCATAAATGCAACACTGATTTGTTTGGAGAAACTGTGTAGGGATCATAGAATCATAGAATGGTTAGGGTTGGAAGGGACCTCAAAGATCATCTAGTTCCAACCCCTCTGCCATGGGCAGAGACACTCTCCACTACACCACGTTGCTCGAAGCCTCATCCAACCCAGCCTTGAACACTTCCAGGGATGGGGCATCCACAACTTCTCTGGGCAACCTGTTCCAGTGCCTCACCACCCTCTGAGGGAAGAATTTCTTCCTTATATCCAATCGAAATCTGCCCTCTTTCAGTTTAAATTCATTGCCTCTTGTCCTGTCAATACATGGCCTTGTAAAAAGTCCCTCTCCAGCTTTCCTGTAGGCCCCCTTTAGGTACTGGAAAGCTGCTATAAGATCACCCCGGAGCCTTCTCTTCTCCAGGCTGAACAGCCCCAACTCTCTCAGCCTGTCTTCATAGCAGAGGTGCTCCAGCCCTCGGATCATCTTTGTGGCCCTCCTCTGGACGTGCTCCAGTAGCTCCATGTCCTTCTTATGTTGGGGACTCCAGAGCTGAACACAGTATTCCAGGTGGGGTCTCATGAGAGCAGAGCAGAGGGGCAGAATCCCCTGCCTCGACCTGCTGGCCACACTTGTTTTGATGCAGCCCAGGATATGGTTGGCTTTCTGGGCTGCCAGTGCGCATTGCCGGCTCATGTTGAGCTTCTCATCCACCAGCACTCCCAAGTCCTTTTCCTCAGGGCTGCTCTCAATCCATTCTCCGCCCAGCCTGTACTTCTGCTTGAGATTGCCCTAACCCACGTGCAGGACCTTGCACTTGGCCTTGTTGAACATCATGAGGCTCTCACAGGCCCACCTCTCCAGCCTGTCAAGGTCCCTTTGGATGGCATCCCTTCCCTCCAGCGTGTCCACAACGCCACACAGCTTGGTGTCATCTGCAAACTTGCTGAGGGTGCACTCGATGCCACTGTCCATGTCACCAACAAAGATGTTAAATAGCACTGGCCCCCCCAGTACTGATCCCTGAGGAACACCACTCGTCACCGGCCTCCACGTGGATATTGAACTGTTGACGACAACTATTTCAGTGAGACCATCCAGCCAATTCCTTATCCATAGAACACTATGGTAGGATGGTGTTCTTCTCTAGTCCGCTTTTCATCCTCTCTAGTCATGGATGTACACTTCTCCAAACGTGCTGGCATTTTGCTACACATAACTATCTCCAGCCTCACTCCTAGTTCACATGTCTCCATGTTCACCTGCAGTCCTTCTATGCTCCTGTCGTGGTTTAGGCCGATCCGGCAACTAAACTCCACACAGCCGCTCTCTCACTCCCTCTCCAGTGAAATGGAGAGGAGAAAAATATAATAAAAGGACTGAGGGTCAAGACAAGAACAGAGGGAGAACCCACCAACCATGGTCCCGGCAAAACAGACTTGGCTTTCTCAAAGCAAAACAATTTATTAACAGTTACTTAAAAAGGACAAAGGGAGACAAAACCGGTTACTTGAGAGGATAAAGAGAAAACAAGGCCAGATCTTAAAAACAACACCTCCCCACCCCCCTTTCCTTTTCTTCCCGGCTCTACCTCCCCCCCCACCAGCGCAGGGGGACAGGGAATGGGGAGTGCAGGTCAGTTCATCCATGTTTTTACTGCTGCTCCTTTCTTAAAGGAGGAGGAGTCCTTACACCATTTTCCCTTGCTCCAGTGGAGCCCCTACTCACGAGGAAAATCCACAAACTTCTCTAGTGTAAGTCCTACCCGCAGGATGCAATCCTCCCCATCAGATTGCTCCAGTTTGGGCTTTACCACAGTCTTGGATGCTTAGGGAGTTGTGGCCACTCGCTTCGGGACTCTAGGTGCCTCTCTACCTCGTCGTGCCCATGCTTCACGATCATCCTCAGTCCCAGGCATGTCTTCTCCAACGTGGGCTTCTCCATGGGCTGCGAGTGGGTCTCTGTTCCACCGAGTCTGTCCTGGCTGCAGGGAGACCGCCTGCCATCTCGCCACCGGTTGCAGGGGAAACTAAGCTCTGGCACACCTCCTCCCGCTCCATCCTCACTGACCTGGTGTCGGTGTGGCCGTTTCTCTCAGATCTCTGTCCTCTCTGGGTGAACTCGGCCCGATGGGCACCCCGGGAGCAGGGCGCTCCCCCAGATCCCCAAGCGGCTCCACCACCGCTATCCTCAGCGGGTGGCACCAGTCCCGCACGGGCCGCTGCCCAGGTGGGAGCTGGGGAGCCGGGGCAGCGCCCTCCTCCCCTCTCCTAGCTCCTGGGCGAAGCACCTTTTCTGGTTCCTTTGTCCCAACTTGAATAGGGCAATTTGCAGAGGCGCTGATTGGCTCAACCCCGAGGGGGATGGGAGTCTGATCTGGTGGTCAGAACCGGGTCTGACCCAGTTCCAAAACCAGGGAGGTCCCAGGGAGCAAATTCCCTCTCCTGCCACCAGAACCCCCCCCACATCAAACCGTCACAGCTCCCTAGCCCAAGCCTGTCTCTAACTGTCTTTGGGTCCTTGACCCTGACCTATCTCTAACCCAAACTATCCATTTCTATGTGCTGCCCCTGATATTCCTCAGGATCTCAGTGCTGCTCTGCAGTCCCTACTTAATCTATCCTATTTATTGTCCTAGATTAGCCTAGGAATCAGTCATAAAGTTTGCTTGCTTTTTTTTTATCTCCTATTTGCTCCCCTTAAACTATCGATTCCCAAGTCTGTGTGCACTTGCCATTTCTGCAGCAGCCTAATCACTCACTCAAAACCTCTTGCTGGAGGTGCTCATTGGCCTCATCTTTGACGTGGCAGGAATAGCAACAGTGGTAGCTACTGGATATTAGTTATGAAGGTGACGGTGTGTAGAAGTAACAGTGCCTTCTAAGTGTAGATGTCTAAGTGGCGTCATGTTGGACACACAAATGTTGACGCATAGGGATGAAGACCAACACTTTCTAAGAGCTTTGACTGGGGTATGAGATGTAGTTGAGAGCAATTGTTGTCAAATACAGGGCTGTCTCTAATGGTGTCAGTGGGATACTTTTAGTCACATGAATTGTACTCCATATTTCTGTTCTCTATTCCTTGGTTTCAGTGTATGAGATATTAATCAGAGAAAGTACAAAATTGCCTTACACACCAAAGTAGGTGGGACTGAAAACTCCTAAAATCAGCAGCTTTCTTCCCCCTACCTTCCTCTCCTTCAGTGGGAGACTTAGATATAATTCCTTTCTCTGCCATGGGTCACTTTAACCCATGAAACCTTTGATAGAAACATAAGAACAGTCATATTTTGTCCCTCAAACCCATTGTTCTGTCCCCAGTCATGACCAGGACAGGTGTACAGGAAAGAATGCAAGAATACGGTAGACATTCAGTGCTGCTTAGCCAAAGTGCTCACCCAGCCTGCAAGTACTAATGGTTCAAGAAATCCCTGATGCTGATGTTATGCCTCTAGATTAAATAGTTCTTAATAGATTTCTTCTATTAAATTATTCAGTCATTTTTGTACTCCTGTAAACATTTAGCATTTACAACATCCTGTGTTAGTTGCAATATGAAAAGCAACCACTTTTGTTTGTTCTGAGCCATCCAACTAAAAGATTAATTAGTGTGATCTGCAGTGAATTATTTCCGCTCTGCTTTCCTTTTCAGCCTATGCTTTTATACTCCTTAATAATCCTAATTTAGAAGCAATCACATTGCTTTGCTCACTATTGTTGTCCTTCTCTAAGCCTTCCCCAGTTCATTCATCTCCTTTTGGGGTACATGAAACTAAAGCTGCATACAGCATTCCAGCTGTGAGTACATTATGTATTTATACACTCATGTAATAGCTTCTCTTTCTACTCTATTCATTTCCTAATAATGTACAACAATTAATTTTCCTTTTGAACCATTACCTGGCATAGAAGCTAATGTTTTCAGAGGAATAGCTATTGTATTTGTGTGATGTCTTCTGAGTAGGGATGGTCATTTTAGAACACATTTCTGTGTGTAAAAATGGGATTAATTTTTTCTCATGGGCATCATTTCACATTTATTATTATTAATTTAGTCTGCAGCTTTATTACTAAACTACAAGATAGTTACAATGAGGAAAGCAAAGAATGAAAGTTTCCATCTTTTCTCTTGAACCTGCTCTGATATGAAGGAAAAAATCGAAGTGTTCTGAGTCAGAAAAATACAAGAGTGATAGAGGTAACCACAGCTCTGTAAGATCACCAGAAAGGAGGTGTCAATTTATGCTATTTAATTTTATGATATTTAATCAGTGGTTGCTTGCTATAAAGTATACAAAGGCCTTTGACTAAGGTTTAGCATGTAGAGTTAAACAGATGGATTTCCTAGCCAGTAGGTTAGGAAGTCATCCCTACTATTCTGCCTGTGTCCCAAGCACTCCTGTAGACTGGTTTGGGGTTTTTTTAGTTTGTTTTTTTTTTTTTTTTCCTCTTGGAGAATAGAACTTCAAAAGGAATGTTGAGAGTGTTAATCCATTCCCACATGCGCCTATCCACATGCCGTGAGCTTGAGAGCTATAGAGCTATGGGAATGAGAGCTTGGGATCTGAAGTCCTCAAGAAATACTAAGAGTTGATTTCAGGTCTCTCACCGCTTGGGTAAATGCTTTTACCATTAGATTATTTTGTACAGGAGATGAGGTGGCAAAGTAGATTTGTCATCATTACCTCATCTTTATTATGAAGGCAAAAGAAACATTTGTCAGAAAATGAGGCCAAGAAATCTTATCACCTCTTAATAGAATTGACCCAGATCTCTATCTGGAAAGAGATGGATTGTTGTCATTGCTTCATGTTGGCTCCATCTAGGGAATGTCCTTGGTGCATTTACACAGTTCTCATTGGCTGTTGGCTTTGGATTATGTTCATGATACCTACTATTTAGTTACACCATATAGGAGGTAGCGACATCTAAGAGGGTGTATTGGATCCTGTTACAGAAAGTGGACTCCTTCAAGTCTGGCATTGCAACATGCAGTGTTGAGCCGCGTCCTATTTAGGCATTTTCTCTTGCTTCTTGAGTCTTTTTTAGTATGTTTTTCAATGCTTTTATTACATTGTTGTTATTTGTTTATTTGTTCTTTTTTTTTTTTAATCTAAAATCAGAGTTGTCATCAGTCTGCCACAGTCTGGCCTGAAGTGTGAGCACAGGCACTGAATGAAATGACAAAGATAACTGTCAGATGTGGAGATAATATTATTACTGTGTTTTTCTTTGACTAATTGTTATGTATCAAAGATTCAAACTAGCTGTGCTGATTGCAGCACTGAACTTGCACTTTTTACACTTTAGCAGTCTCAAGACCTGGTTTCGTTAAACTGCCCTCCATCTGTATTACAGGCCGCATTCTTCATCATTTGTTATATGTACTTACATTTCCATTTTTATTATGTGCATCTTCAGCTTAAACATAGGGATAACGGAACCATGATTACCTCTTTGTCAGAGACTGTCTTGTGTTTTATATCTGACTCATCTAATTCTTTTGTAATGAAAGTGATTTTGAGTTTTCTACTGGGTCATTTTTTTATTAAAACAGTATATCATAAAAATATAAACATATGTATAAAAACCAAAATCATTTTGGCATGTAGCAATTAAGCAACTTTTAGTCTGTGTAGTGTGTACTGCTCTGGTTTCGTGGTTTTCTAGCTTACTAAAATAAACACAAACGAAAATCAGTAACAGATCTATGTGCTATTAGTATCATCACTTTTAACAAGAAACTATGTAAACTCATAAGTATCAACACAGTTTAAACTACCTTTAAAAGGCAGTAAAAATTACTGTATTTAATTTGGCATATCAAGTATTCCAGTGTTTGTCTTGAATCAATATCAATATGATTAGTCTATTATTTACAACACTGTTACAAGTGTTACAAACATTTATAGTATTTATAGAATTTTAAATTACTACCTGCCTTCTGGGGGCTCCCTAATATTTCAAGAATTATTGAAAAACAGTATTAATGATAATTTGAAATATAATGTCTGCTTGCCAGATTGTCAGAACAAGTTACTTCAGAAGAGGCATGCAGAAGGAAAGAAGAAAATGACTGGTATGGAATAACCTCCACCTGAGGAATGACTAAGTAGATTTTGAGTCTCTAGCTTGAAAAAAGATTCAGTGGAGAAGGTAATATATCTATATTATCTAAAAAATTCTGAGTGTCATAGATACATTCAATGTCTCTTTTATGTAAGAACTATGTAACAGCAAACGAAAATAGCAGGGTGATGGTTCAAAACAGATGTAAAGAGATGTCATTCATTGCCAGAAAGCGTAATGGATGGCCTCTATGCAGGGCATCTGACTGCAATAGTCAATGAAAATCACTACCCCAAAGGAGGACCTCTGGAATGAAGGAGAAGCAATAAGGATAATCTTTCAGCATGGCCGAGAATTCACAAGTTGTTAGAGGAAGACCTGGGCTCATGAGAAACAAGGGACTGCAGGTGATGAGTTTCAGGAATGCTAGCAAACTGTCTCCAGATGCTACATATCTCTCCCAGCCAAAAGGAACTACCCTTATAGGTAATGACATTCCCAGATTCAGGATTGCTGTGTGCAGATACAAAGAACTTTTAACCAGAATCTCTCTTTTACTTCGACAAATATTAATTCTCCCTTCACAGGTAATGATGTCTGACACTGCCTCCCTCAGGAAACCCCAAATATCTGTAAAGCAGTCCTGCACCTCTGTACACCATTTATTATGTCTCTGGACTGCTGAAAATGAAACATTATCTCTTTCACCAAACTAGAATCATGGAGACAGGTCCATAACTTCTTCAGGGCACATTGTATCTTCTCTATCTTTGGCTCAGATACAGTCTTCTCTGAAAACCTGCATGAGGAACAGGGAAACCAGAAAAGTCCCTCAAAGAGAGAGAAGCCAGAGTGCAGAGGCGTTGGTCCAAAATGGCTGCAAGAGGATAAGTTGTGATCTGGAAGCATTGTATGCGACAGTGGCTGGAGAATTCAGCAACGAAATAGCATAGGGTGTGCGCTCTGCTGTGGCCCCAGAAAATGGTTGGCAGCCCCATTGTTCTTGTGACTGTTCTTGTGAGGGACTGCGTGCAGAGGTTTGCAGAGCATAAGCAAGATTTCCCAGCACTTCTCAGTACCTTTTGTGACCCAAGGTTAGAGTTGTTCAGGTCCTGCAGGAACTCTAATCTGGTGATGCTGAGAGGATGTGGGACGGGATTGTATGTTTTGGGGGTACCCATTTTACAGAGGACATTACGAAGCAATAAAAAAACTCAGGAGCAGCTTGAGGAGGAACATTGTCTTCTAGATAAGACAGACAGATCCACAATTGCTGCTTCTTTTTGTTTTCCAGAGTATATAGCTGTCCTTTAAGAGGGCTCCCAAGTTCCTGGATATGTGTGGACGTCTGTGTTATTCCCAGAGGAGAGTGTCCCCTGTTGATAACCATCCAATAGGCTTGCTTTCCTGTGACTCACCGGGGCCATTTCGTTGAAAAAACAAGGGTATACAAAGACAATGAAAGGTTGCATGTGTGTCCTTGAGCGCACCGACTTTCTGGGGCATCCCAGTAAGGCACTGAGGAGCTAAATGACTCAGAGGTCTTAATGTCTACCTTGCTTCCCATTGTATGAGTGCAGGAATAATGTCTCCTTTAGGCAAATGAAACATAAAAGATTTCTCTTGTGGCCAAGTGTGATAGTTCGATGTGGGGAGGTGTTCTGGTGGCAGGGGAGGGGATTTGCTCCCTGTGCCACCAGATCTGAGTCCCATCCCCCCCGGGGGGTTGCGCCAAATTGGCGCCTCTGCGAATGGCCCTATTTAAGTTGGGACAAAGGGGCGGGAAAAGGGGCTTTTTGCTCAGGAGTGAGGAGAGGGGCGGGGGGCGCTGCCCTCACTCCCGGCTCCCGGCCGGGCGGCCGCTCGGCCCAGGCCGGCGCCATGTGCTCAAGATGGCGCCGGGGGAGCCGCATGGGGGGCTCGGGAAGCACCCCGCTCCCGGGGTGCCTGCCGGGCCGAGCTCCCCCAGAGAGGATTAAGATCTAAGAGAAAACAACCACAGCGACCGGGTCAGTCAGGATGGAGCAGGAGGAGGGGTGCTGGAGCTGAGGTTTCCCTCGCAATCGGTGTGAACATGGCGGGCGGCCCCCTGCAGCCAGGGTGTACTCGGCGGGGCAGAGACCCACTCGCGGCCTGTGGAGAAACTGTCCTGGTTTTAGCTGGGACAGAGTTAGCTCTTCTTTTTAGCAGCCAGAAGAGCTCCATGTTTTGGTTTCACTCAGAGGCTCGCTCTGAGAAGAATGTTGATAGCAAGCTGATGTTTGTGGTTGGACATGAAACTCCAAGGACTTTTCAGTGTGCCGGAGTGCAGAAGCACGGCGGGATAAGGGGGGAGCATAGCCGGGACAAGGGGGCCACGATTCCCCTTGTGATTTGTGGTGGAACTTAAGATTGAGGCCAAACTGGCCAATCAGTATTCCATATCATGCAGCGCCATGCCCAGTATAAAGGTGAGGGACAGCCGGACAGAAGGGCTTTGGCGCTTTGGCTCTTTCGCCGCTTTTGCTCTTTTGCACTTGCTGCGCTTTTGCTCTATTGTTTTTTTTTCTTTCTTTTTCTCTCTCTCCCAGCACTCCCACTCTCGGAGTACTCTCTCTCTCTCTCTCCCCCTCTCTATTTTGGGGCCTCGCGTTCGTCCGGGATTGCAGCTTCGGGACCAGACGGGCTTCGCATACGAGGGAGTGGTGAGCATCTGCACTGTGTATTAAATCATCTGTATTAAATTGTTCTTATCTCAACCCATGGGTTTCCCGTTTACCTTTAATTCTCTCCCTCATTCCTGGGGGTGGGGGAGGGGGAGTGACCGGCTGTGTGGGAGGGTCAGCCTAACCCACGACAGAAACCCACGTCGAGGAAGAGATGCCTGAGCCCAGGAGAGGTCGTGGAGCAGGGGATGCACAACGAGGTGCTGTTAATAATGGGCAGGGGATGCACGACAAGATCGTGGAGGCATCTGGAGTCCTTGGGACGGCCCACGCCGACACGAGTGGCAGCAGCTCCCTAAGGGGCCGAGACTGGTAAAGCCCGAACTGGTGCAATCCATGGGGAAGGATGGCAATCCTGCGGGCAGGACTTACGCTGGAAAAGTTTGGGGATTTTTTCTCGTGAGTAGGGGATCCACCAAAGCAAGGGAAAAATGGTGTAAGGACTCCCCCTCCTTTGAGAAAGGAGCAGCAGTAACATCATGGATGAACTGACCTGCACTCCCCCATTCCCTGTGCCCCTGCGCCGCCGGGGGGAGGTAGAGCCGGGAACGAAAGGAAATAGGGGGTGGGGAGGTTGTTGTGTTTAAGATCTGGCCTTGTTTTCTCTTTCTCCTCTCAGGTAACCGGTTTCGTTCCCTTGTGTCTCTTGTTAAGTAACTGTTAATGAATTGTTTTGTTTTAAGAAAAAAGCCGGAGTCATGTTTTGCCCGGGACCATGGTTGGTGGGTGCTCCCTCTCGGTTCTTGTCTCGACCCTCAGTCCAAAAACCAAGACACCAAGTAAAAATTTCCACTTCTACTTAGGTAAACTGAACCTTCAAAGTTTATTTAAGTTGAAAAACCAATCAACCAAACAGGTTGCATGTAAAGACTCAGAAAACGTCATGTACCAGGAAGATATGTTGAAAGTCTATTCAGGTAAACACACCAGGTAAATTCTAGAAGTACTGTATGTATCTATGCAGATGTAGACATGGTACTGATGTGATGAGTCTGATGTCCATCGTGACTGATGTGGTGTTGTTCACAGTACTTGTTTTTACATGATATGCGCAGATACGAGTTTATCGAAAGTGTGAGTATGGCTGGAGTCTTTTACAGCAGTTCATCTGTCAAGAAGAGTGCCACACATTTATTGTGTAAGTTTCTCAGCGCATATTGTACCAGCTGATCCATCTGCATGGTTTCTGTAAATTCTGCTGCTTACGTGGGTTGATCAATCAAGCCACCATCACACAAACATCTTCATGAGTTCTCGTAATTCTGGCTTTGTTAAATATATAAAATGTAAATGTAAGCCTTAAGTACCATGCCAAGCACAACTTGAAAAATGTGTGCATTTGATTATCTTATAAACTCTTTGCTCTTTGTGGATAAAAGAATGTTCGTTTTCTCTGTTTCTGTGCTTCTGACAGGACACCTCATTTCCTTGTGTTTAGTGCGGGGTTCAACACCACACCTGTTCATAGCACTAAACAGCTTTGATCCTACTACTGTTACCCAGTGTCTTTTCCATTGGATGCTTATGAAGAGACAATTTTCCTCTTACAAGTGGCCAGTGCAGTAAGCCTGCATATACTAAGCCCCTAAACCACTCATTGGTATCCTTCTATATCTGCAACTGTCTGACACCGTTGGGACAGATGGACGTTTTGATCTGAACTGGTGTAGCTGTTCTCATGTTTCACACCCAACCTCCTTTTGATAGGCCTTTAAGTAGCTACATATTTGTTTTTCATACCATCCACCTTTCAGACTTTTTATCACTGCATTTTAATGGATTATTTTGTTGCTGCCATTGCAGTACACCAGGAAGAATGAAAGGGGAAGAGAGACAACGAACTTCTTGTGTCTCCCATCAATTTGAATAGTTTCTGAAAATATAATTTTTTGTGTCTTTAGCCTTCATGTAGAATTCTTCCATTACCTCTTCAGTGATGCAAAGTTGCCCGGCCTTTAAGATCGTTAATCTGCACTAGTAATTCTATAAGTTTGGACTGTATCCTTAACTGCTCATGCAGGTTTCTAAAAGCCACAGATACTCTATCATATACACTATTAGTGTTCATTATGGGATAAAGTCTGTTCCCTGTGCTTTAAATTATATGTTTGCAAAGTTGTGTGAGACTGGTTTTGGAGAAAGGAGGAAAAGAAACACCATCAACAAGATGCAGAACTGTGACATGACTCACTGCCATTTAATGCCATTGTAAACCCACGGTATCATTTGGTAATGTCCTGTTTATTGAAAGAGTTTGGCATACAGTCTCCTATTCCATAGGCAGAAGAGTGAGAATTTCTTCATAGCTCTTCTCAGATTAGACAGAATGATTTTTAGGCTCAAATGATCAGTGATGGCAGAATGAATGTATATTAAAGGAAAGATGTATCCTCAAATACGTTTTTGAACTCAGCAAGGGTTCCTGCATTGAATAGAAACAAACGTATTGAGCTTTAAAAATAGGTACTAAACGTTCATTTTCTCAGCCTGAGCTTAAATGACACTCTTTTCTAATGAAAGTTGAAAGATAATTTATATAAAGGGAAAAGAAAGTTAATCTATACTTGTGAAAAGTGTATGGTACTGCATGGTGATTTTCGGCGTCACTGAGCATGACACTGCACCAAGGCCAAATAGAATTAATGATAATCTTCAGGGGATTCCTTTCTAAAAATATATTTGCAAGCTTTTTTCACAGCTGTCAACTACCCCCAGTGTAGAAAAGCTTCTGTTGCAATACTGGAACATGGGCATTGACGATGCCTTTCAGCCGACTACTGAACACTGCAAAATGGTCAATGATATATATCGTGTATTTTGGGGGAAAGGTGATCTCTATCCTAAATTTATTGTTATATCTTCCCAACATAAAGATCGTATCTTCAGGTTGTTTCAGCAGTTGTAAAGTTGGCAGCAATCTATATTCGGTGGAAGTTACTGACAAGAACTATTTATTACCCTGTGGACTGTGGGACTATTTCACCTTAAATGACAGGTCGTCTATTTCCTTCCACCCTTCCTGAGACAACCAAACTAGAAAGCACTTCATTACCAGGCCATCATTTGTGCCTTGGCATTGTGAAGGCAACAAACCACCTTTTTCCCAGGCAATTCTGGCAGCCAAAGCAGAAGTAGAGGCAGGAGCAATTTAAACAATAGAGATTGTTTGCTCCCACTTAGAGCTGGTCTCACACCTGTACTGTCTCCTTGTACAAGAGCAGATTATATTGCTTATTTGGGATGTTTTATGGTAGCAACAGAGGAAAAAAAAAACAACAACAGAAAAACAGTGTTAGAGAAAAAAACAGCTTGACTTCCATGCCAGAATTTTTCAGCTAATAAAATTATGCTGATTCTACCTGTTACCAAATAGACAAAACAAATAGTAACAAGTGGCCAAGACCAGATGGGATTTAGACAAGATTTCCAAAAAGGCGCGGGGATGAAACAGCTCAACTATTGGCTGTGGTGTGTGCTTTTGGAGATTTGGAAGTTGTCTGGTAGAATGATAACTTTTAAAAACTGTTTCAGGGAACTGTAGCCCAGTAAATCTGGTGCCTATACTGAGAAAAGAGTAGAAGCTAATAATGAGTAGAATTTGAATACACACTGGTAAATCTGTGAGATTTACCAAAACTGAGATCAGGTTAGGACAACTAAAGCCCTGGTAGAGTTAAATCTGGCCAGGGACATCAAGGGTAACAAGAAAAACTTCTATAGATATGTCAGTGATAAAAAGAGATCTAGGGAAGATGTAGACCCTCTCCGGAAGGAAACGGGGGACCTGACTACCCGGGATATGCAGAAGGCTGAGGTTCTCAATGACTTCTTTGCCTCAGTCTTCACTGGCAAGAGCTCCAGCTGCACAGCCCAAGTCACAAAAGGCAAAGGCAGGGACTGGGAGAATGAAGAACCTCCCACTGTAGGAGAAGAACAGGTCTGAGACTGTGTTAAGAACCTGAAGGTGGACAAGTCCATTGGACCAGATGAGGTGCATCCACGGGCCCTGAGGGAACTGGCAGATGAAGTTGCTCAGCCACTATCCATCATATTTCAGAAGTTGTGGCAATCTGGTGAAGTTCCCAATGACTAGAAAAGAGGAAACGTAGCCTCCATCTTTAAAAAGGGGAAAAAAGAAGACCCAGGGAATTATAGGCCAGTCAGTCTCACCTCTGTGCCCGGCAATATCATGGAGCAGATCCTCCTGGCAACTGTGCTAAGGCACATAGAAAATAAGGAGGTGATTGGTGACAGTCAACATGGCTTCACTAAGGGCAAATCCGGCCTGACTCATTTGGTGGCCTTCTATGATGAGGTTACAGCATTGATGGACAGGGGAAAAGCAACTGACATCATCTACCCGGACTTATCCAAAGCATTTGATACTGTCCCACACGACATCCTTGTCTCTAAACTGGAAAGACATGGTTTTGATGGATGAACCACTTGGTGGATAAGGAATTGGTTGGATGGTCGCACTCAAAGAGTTGTGGTCAATGGTTCAATGTCCAGGTGGAGACCAGTGACGAGTGGTGTTCCTCAGGGGTCGGTACTGGGACCAGTGCTATTTAACATCTTTGCTGAAGACATGGACAGTGGGATCGAGTGCACCCTCAGCAAGTTTGCAGATGACACCAAGTTGTGTGGTGTTGTGGACATGCTGGAGGGAAGGGATGCCATCCAGAGGGACCTTGACAGGCTGGAGAGGTGGGCCTGTGAGAAC
The DNA here is from genome assembly GCF_009769465.1 of Tauraco erythrolophus. Taxonomy (NCBI): domain Eukaryota; kingdom Metazoa; phylum Chordata; class Aves; order Musophagiformes; family Musophagidae; genus Tauraco; species Tauraco erythrolophus. The sequence goes on along the minus strand of NC_141484.1, from coordinate 13,697,353 downwards.
CTCATGATGTTCAACAAGGCCAAGTGCAAGGTCCTGCACGTGGGTCGGGGCAACCCCATGCACAAGTACAGGCTGGGCGGAGAATGGATTGAGAGCAGCCCTGAGGAAAAGGACTTGGGGAGTGCTGGTGGATGAGAAGCTCAACATGAGCCGGCAATGCGCACTGGCAGCCCAGAAAGCCAACTGTATCCTGGGCTCTATCAGAAGAAATGTGGCCAGCAGGTCGAGGGAAGTGATTCTGCCCCTCTGCTCTGCTCTCGTGAGACCCCACCTGGAATACTGTGTTCAGCTCTGTAGTCCCCAACATAAGAAGGACATGGAGCTACTGGAGCGAGTCCAGAGGAGGGCTACGAAGATGATCTGAGGGCTGGAGCCCCTCTGCTATGAAGACAGGCTGAGAGAGTTGGAAATGATCAGCCTGGAGAAGAGAAGGCTCCAGGGTGATCTTATAGCAGCTTTCCAGTACTTAAAGGGGGCCTACAGGAAAGCTGGAGAGGGACTTTTTACAAGGGCATGTAGTGATAGGACAAGGGGCAATGGCTTTAAACTGAAAGAGGGGAGATTTTGATTAGATATAAGGAAGAAATTTCTTACATTGAGGGTGGTGAGGCACTGGAACAAGTTGCCCAGAGAAGTTGTGGATGCCCCATCCCTGGAAGTGTTCAAGGCCAGGTTGGATGAGGCTTTGGGCAACCTGGTGTAGTGGAGGGTGTCCCTGCCCATGGCAGGGGGTTTGGAACTAGATGATCTTTGAGGTCCCTTCCAACCCAAACCATTCTATGATTCTGTGATTATGAATATAACATAGTGAGAAAAATAGTGTTTGTAAAGGGAAGTCATATTCCACTAACCTAGTGGAGAATGAAAAATAGGTGGAGGGATGGGAGAACCAGCTGGTATTGCCTTAGTGAATATCTAAAAGCCATGTGAGAAGGTATATCACTTTTCTTAAAGAATCTAAGTGTGTGTGTCTGTTGTTATATGAGATAGTTCTGAGAAGTGATCCTGGACAAGGACACACTGATAATCATTGCTGCAGACATATGAGTGTCCCTGGGGATGGTCTCTGAGTGTCCAAAGTGGCTTATCTGAAGCAAATCCCAGGAGCAGCTTGGGGGGAAGCTCACTCCAGCAGCTCTATTTATATATATACGGCATCAGAGCCCAGCACAGCCCACCGGTACTGCCTCAATCGGCCTTATGTAACCTCACACCCCTCCTAAGTAATGTCCCCTATACCCTTGCTATCCTTCTCTGTAGAGCCTGCTAGCAGCTTATGAAACAGCTATCATTATTTTAAGCCATTAACATACTGAGTAATGATTACCAAGGTGTCAGAATGATCTTGCCTAGTGCTAAGGACTCCACTGCTTTTTGTAAAATGTCTTCTACATCAGGGACATCGACATTGCACTTTGCTTGAGCTGTTTCCTATTCAAAGTAGATTGTAAAGACGGAGTGGAGAAGTGACCTTCTGACACAGTCAAGATTGCTTTTCTCTGTTGCCTTCTTGTTGCCCATACCTGCCCATCTCCTGCAGTCTTGACAGGAGTCAGCTGCAAAGCTGCACAGGTCACTTGGCTGACCCCAAGGCTCTGCTCTTCTGGTGGCCACTCAGCACTACCTGGCCAGTCATCCAGCCCAAAGCTGCTCTCCGAGGCATCTTTGTGGATCCAGGTTGAATCAGCTCTCTCAAGGGCTGCTACTCTCCTTGCTATGAAAATATCTGTGAGGATGGATATAAGAAACCATATCCTGGGCTCTATCAGAAGAAGTGTGGCCAGCAGGTCGAGGGAGGGGATTCTGCCTCCTCTACTCTGCTCTCATGAGACCCCACCTGCAGTACCACGTTCAGCTCTGGGGCCCCCAACTGAAGAAGGACCTGGACCTGTTGGACCGAGTCCAGAGGAGGGCCACGAAGATGATCTGAGGGCTGGAGCACCTCTCCTACGAAAACAGGCTGAGAGAGTTGGGGCTGTTCAGCCTGGAGAAGAGAAGGCTCCAGGGAGAGCTTCTAGCAGTCTTCAAGTACCTCAAAGGGGCTATAAGAAAGCTGGAGAGGGGCTTTGGACAAGGGCATTTAGTGATAGGACAAGGGGCAATGGATTTAAACTGAAAGAGGGGAGATTTCGATTGGATATAAGGAAGAAATTCTTCCCTCTGAGGGTGGTGAGGCACTGGAACAGGTTGCCCAGAGGAGTTGTGGCTGCCCCATCCCTGGAAGTGTTCAAGGCCAGGTTGGATGAGGCTTTGGGCAACCTGGTGTAGTGGAGGGTGTCCCTGCTCATGACATGGGGGTTGGAACTAGATGATCTTCAAGGTCCCTTCCAACCCAAACCATTCTATGATTCTATGATTCTATGATTCTATGATTCTATAATTCTATGATTCCTTCACTAGCCCTGTGTGATCTCAACTGCTCTTTCCCTACATCCTGCAATGCACCCCACATTCCCTAGCAGCAATCTTCCTCAATTCAAAAGAACTGCTCCCTGTGGCTCATCATGGTGGGTTTCACACCTGAATCATAGGACTTGTGCTGCATCAGGACAGTCCTGGGAGGGGCTTGACAAAGGTGCCTGTTCCTGGGGGTCCCCACTGCACGCTGTGCTCTCCTGGGCTGGAGGAAGAGTGCCTTTGATGGGCTGATGGCTCCTGTGATGGACCTGAGAGTAGTTGGGTAGGGTGTTATTTGGGCTCCACCTCCTGCTGTTGTCTCTATGTTCTGCTTTGTGCATATACTGTCAAGTTTTTATCACATAAGCAAACACAGGCCACTCACATGCTGCCTGCAGGCCCGGGCTTCCTCTGTGGAAACAATGTGGCATCTGCATTAGGAGGAGGAAGAGAAACCTTAAGAGGCACACACAGATCTTTCATGATACTTTGGGATTCATTCCTGTGACTGTCCTGCTCCAAGAAGTTGCTGTCAGCTACGCCAGGGGTGGGATCAGCTCCTCAGTCAATCCCAGTCTCTGCAGCCTATCATCCCAGTGGGTAAGAACCCCAGCTGTAGCCTCATGTCTGAAGAGGTTCAGCTGAAGTCAGCCAGGCATTGACAATGTCATGGCTGAACCAGACTGAAGTGTAATTTTCTTCTTTCTTTAAAAGCATGTGTAGGACTGAGCCTTTTTCTCCTACTGCTTTTGCTTTCTTTCAGTCTCAGCTGAGGCATGGTGGCTGTGAGTGGATGGCTTAAGATAGTTAATGTTTGTTCTTGGAAAGGTTTGCCCAGAGCAGAAATGTTTTCCCTTATTGCTGTTGTATTTTAAGACTTAGCTGCAGCAAGGCACTGCTTTGTGATGGGCATGGCATGATATTGCAATGGTCTCTTCAGGGGGTGTCAGACTCTGGCCCCATCAGACTGTCTGATGCACAGAAGGCAGAACCAGGCTGACAGGCGTGTAAAGGCTTGGTAGCACTGCTCTGTGAACACAGAGTGTAAGCAAGCATGGAAAAGGGATGAGGGCAGGGCCGGTAACACAGCTATGATGTGATCACCTGGATTCGGGGCAGACAAGGATGGGGTAAGTCACAGATGCATTTGGAGGGGAAGCAGAAAGAGTCAAGTTTGGTGTTTTTACTGGAGTTGGCATAACGTCTGAGGCTGCGTCAGCATGTTGTTGTGCCATTTGTGAATGTTGTGATGCCAGCTAGGCTAGGTGACAACTTTCTCATTTTTTCTGGTGCCAGTGGTGTCACTTGAATGGCCCAGTACTGTACAGAACCTGAAGAGACCAGATCTGTTGCAACCATTGTGGTTGACATAGCTCACCAGTGTCTCTGCACAGTGCAAGGTGTGGCAGGCTAAGAGAGGGAGAAGCTGTTGTGCAGTCTCTTCTTCAGGGTTTGACTCCCCACAGTCAGCCCGTTAGACACAGCTGAAGCATACATATGACCTGCAGCACTACACAGTAAGAGAAGGTTTGCTGTACTTGCCACAGCATTGCGCAGCCCTGTGACCACACCAGCTAGTGTCCATGGGTGATGAGGTGTTGTCTGTCCCACAGGAATAATGTCTGCTGCTGCTGTCAGTGGGCTTACAAACGGCCCCTCATGTCGACCTAGGTTTCTGTAAAGAACTGATACAGATCCTGGAGTTTGGAGGGCTTTTGTGGTCCATGTTTTGTGATTCAGGGTTTCATCCTATGCATGCGCCACAAAGTAGATACGAAAGAGCCTACGTAAAAGCAAAATCCTGTCTTTACACTGGAGTGCAAGCAAAGCTATTTCCAAAGAAGGTAGTGACTATCTGTAAAGTTTGTGTCTGTGGACAGTAACGGTTTGGACTACAATCTAACTAGAAGTCTGCACATTCCCTGAAAGAAAAAGATGATCTGCTTGAATGAGAGACAGGAAAAAAAACATCATGAAAAGTAGGAAGTTGGGCCCCCAAAAGCCTGAACAGCTCTTTGGCAGGTAAGGGGGTCTCTGAGCAAGGAGGCTTTCTACTGCTTTTGTTTCTGAAGCATACAAGAAAAGAGGGCTATCTACAAAGTATAAAGGCTGCATGTTGATTTGTCATCTCCCTTCTTCCTCTGAAAGGAACTTGGTCGCAATAATTTTCTGAGGTGGCAATCAATCCCACAGACTTAATTTCTCAGGTGTCTGACATATGACTCTGGGAATGAGTTTGGAGATATGATGACACTCAAGTAGGACTGCAGTCAGGGGAAGCTGTCCTGTAAAGCTGTAAAATGTTTATCAAAGCCTTCAAGTTGAATGCTAAAAATAGTGACTTCTTTTGACCTTGATTACATATCAGTAATGAAACAGACAGCATGCATCTTCATGTTACTGGATTGCTGCTGAAAAAATAGCTTTGGAAACTTTATATATATGTGTGTGTGTGTGTATGTATATACATGTATATATCTATGCACACATAGATATAGGTGTTTGCATAAATTGCATACAGTAAATACATGAATATGTACTGTTGCACACATGTGTCTTATAACCTTGGAAAGCCTATAAAAAATTTAGTATTTCCATTTTCAAGCTTGCTTTGAATAATACTCATTAAACAGAAAACAACGGGGAAAAATTACTGAATAGCTCTCAGTCACTGAATGTTGTCTTTCATATGTCTTAAATTAAGAATCAGACCTGTGGAAAAAACCTAAAGGTTATATGACCTAATATATAACCAGAAGTGACCGTGGTAGACTGAACACCAGCCATAATTCTGTCTTTTCCTAACCACTCCATGGTTAGGAAGCTTAAATAACTTTATTATTTTTAAGAGGAAATGAGAGAGTTGTCAATGACTGGCAAACCATTTAGAATGATGATCAGTTCTGAGACCTGCAATATTGTTTAGTCTAACCTATGTTCACTGAGAAGTGCGATGGCTGTAAGATTGGTCTGAGACAGTGGTGTCTCAAATGGCAGATGCGTTGTGGGCTAGATCACTCCTCTCAGAAGAAGCCAAATGAAGAAACTGGAAATAGAAATCTAGTGTGAGGAAGGCGACTATGTTGTGTTGCTTATCATAGCCTTCCACTCTGGACTTCTCCAAAACATAACAGGTAGCACCACAGTTTCAATATCCAGTTAACATTGGAGTATGAAAGGAAGAAGATGATATAAGACGTGAGAAGATGGGAGAGATGAGGAAGAAAGTTTTGGGCAGTGGCCCAACTCAAAATGAAGTTAATTGAATTTCCTTGGTGCTTGGGAACTCTGACAAGACATCAGGTTCATCATACCAATCAAAAAAGAAGTTGGACAGGCCCATGTAACACTAGTGAATTGCCAGGCACTCAGTGGGGCTGGTGGGTCTATCAAACGAAGTCATCCTTCTCCCACATGAGTATTTTCTCTATTATCCTACATTGACTGTTTTGTCATTTTTCACTGTAGCTAATTATTTTTTATTCCTGAAGGCATATCAGTGCATGTTCAACAGGAATAGTTTATCTGGCTTCTCCAATTATCTTTTTTCCAGGTGGAATATGACACAATCCTGAGAAGGTCTCAGTGGTTCAAATCCCTTCAGACTGTGGAAGAACAAGTGCTCTAAGTATTAGATTATGACAGAGAAAGTGACTTTATTTTCAGAGCTGCGACCATGGATTCTCTGATGTATGCCAATATCTACAAAGAATGAAAACCCACATTTTGAGTGAGGACAACCTAGGCAAAGTTATTTGGATTACCCTGGAGACTATGTGGGAGCTAAATGGCTGCAGGGGACTTTTGGGAACAGAATATAAGCAATCAACGACTATATTCTCCAGTGAGACTCCACCTCTAATACTGCATTCAGCTCTGGAGTCCCCAGCACAAGAAGGACATGGAGCTACTGGAGCGAGTCCAGAGGAGGGCCACGAAGATGATCTGAGGGCTGGATCACCTCTCCTGTGAAGACAGGCTGAGAGAGTTGGGGCTGTTCAGCCTGGAGAAGAGAAGGCTCGGGGGTCATATTATTGCAGCCTTCCAGTACTTAAAGGGGGCCTACAGGAAAGCTGGAGAGGGACTTTTTACAAGGGCATGTAGTGATAGGACAAGGGGCAATGGCTTTAAACTGAAAGAGGGCAGATTTAGATTAGATCCAAGGAAGAAATTCTTCCCTCTGAGGGTGGTGAAGCACTGGAACAGGTTGCCCAGAGAAGCTGTGGCTACCCCATCCCTGGAAGTGTTCAAGGCCAGGTTGGATGAGGCTTTGAGCAACCTGGTGTAGTGGAGAGTGTCCCTGCCCATGGCAGGGGGTTTGGAACTACATGATCTTTGAGGTCCCTTCCAATCCTCACCATTCTATGATTCTATACGAGGTAGCTGGTTGTTGCTACCCTTGGAATGTTGGTTTGCACATCACTTTCATGAATGAAAATTAAAAGTAGATTTTGAGTTTAAATGTCCTCTAAACTGTGTTTCAAAGTATCTTGAAGGAGTGAAGAGGTTTAATTTGAAAAAATATCTTCTTGCAAATAAGACACATGATTTAATAGAATAATCCATGATTAGACTGAATTACCAGAAGATGCAATAAATTCTTATTTTTTGGACAGAACCTTTGGGTTAAAATATGTCGTATTTCTAAACAATATTTCTAAAGCAGAAGTTATAAGAGATGATTACATTCTGTTGCAAAGAGATAATGATTTTCTCCCTTAAGGAAGTCTTAATGACATAAGTCTTAATGACTTCATTAATGACTTCATTATGGACTTAATGACTTCCTCAACTAACTAACTCACTCCATGGTGAGAATAAAGCAGGATGTCCAATTAGACCACTTTAACAGTGGCTGAAACCCTTTGAAAATACCTGAAGTGACATTTTTAATTGAATTACTTTAAATAAGCAAGGAAAAATGTAAACCTTATAAGAATTCAGGGTAATGATTAAAATACACAGTGAACTTTTCATTATTTCCATGGGAAAATCTCTACAATTTTTATTATCTAGGCATTAATTATCTAGATATTGATGAAGGACTAAGCCATGATTACAAAATCAAAGCGATAGAATTTCACATTTTGTGGAATTCTCTTTCACTTCACACCACTGGAGGCATCTACTCTTCACTTTCTGCCTTCTTGCCAATTTCACGGCTCTTCGCTCGGAGCTTGTTGACCTGCGACTCTGCAATGTCAGCCCGCTCCTCGGCTTCCTCCAGCTCGTGCTGGATCTTGCGGAACTTGGAGAGGTTGACATTGGACAGCTCCTCCTGGGGATAGGAAGAGAGATAAAATAGGTTTTAAAACATTTAGTAATGTTCCTACTGTAACACTGCACTGAACACGTGATATTTTGCCTTTACATAACGAAAAAAAAAGACTGTGAGTTAGTACATAATTTTCCCTAATACTTCCAGAGGGAATCCAAAGGAATAACTTAAATGCTAAATGTTTAGATAGTTAATAAGATACACCAGGAATTCATCTCTGGACATGAACTGCTAATGCACTTTGGATTTTTTGAATAATTAGATATAATTACAGTTATTTCCTTTAAATCATTTTCCATTTATTTACTGCTACAAAGTAATGTATTAATATTTGAAGGTAATTTCTTTTTCTGCTAGGCATAAATATGGAATTAAAAAAGTGAAAGGAGGCAGAGATCTACTCCCACAATGTTGACCTGAGCCTTCGCTGATCTTCCCAGTGATGCAATAATGCTCACACAAAATGTATTCTACACCCCTCTAGACCTCTGAATTGTTCAGCCAGAACAAATGTTCATCTGTTCATTCCTGAGTGCACAGTGAGAAAACGACAAAAAAGTTAAGGGTTCGAACAGAGCTAGGCAGGGGGAAACACCACCATGGAATTCCACCTCCAACTGGATAGAATTGCCTCTGCACACAGCAATACTTACAGCCTCCTCAGCTTGTCTCTTGTAGGACTTCACTTTCATTTGAAGCTTGTCCACCAGATCTTGGAGCCTGAGAACATTCTTCCTGTCTTCTTCAGACTAAAGAGAAGGACAAGAAAGAGAAGCACCTCTGTGCCCCTCCTCTTTAAATGCCCTCTACATGAAACAGAGAGTAACACTCCTTATAGACCATTGCTGTCCAGTAAGATAGAGGTGATAAGCTGGATCATCCTGACATGACCAGAAAGATAATTTCTTCTGATGTTCTCAGTCTTGTCCTTTACAACTGTGTGACTCAGGACAGAAAGAAGTCCCTAAGGTCTACATTTTGGCTTCCTGCAAGAAGGGTCTGTGAGCCCAAGGAGGCCTCTTGCCTTACCTGGTAGGTCAGTTCCTTCACCCTCCTCTCGTACTTGCGCACACCCTTCACGGCTTCAGCGCTGCGCTTCTGCTCAGCATCCACCTCCCCTTCCAGCTCCCGCACCTGCAACAAGAAGCCCATCTTTGGAGCTTCCCTGCTGGCTGCTTACGTGACATGTTCCTCATGCCCAAACAAAAGGCCTACGCACTCTGGCCTCCAGCTTCTGGATTTGCTTCTTGCCTCCCTTCAGAGCCAACTGCTCGGCTTCATCCAGACGGTGCTGCAGGTCCTTCACCGTCTGGTCCAGGTTCTTCTTCATCCTCTCCAGGTGAGCACTGGTGTCCTGCTCCTTTTTCAGCTCTTCTGCCATCATGGCTGCCTGGAAAGCAAAGGTTCAAAGCCATTTTGGGGCTGGAGACATTTAGAGGGAGAATGTATCCACTATCAGTGGTGAAAGGAGTCCCCAACTCACATCTGTGATGGCCTTTTTGGCCTTCTCTTCAGCGTTGCGGGCTTCCTGGACTGTTTCTTCCATTTCGCTTTGAATTTGGGCAATGTCTGTTTCCAGCTTCTTCTTGGTGTTGATCAAGCTGGTGTTCTGTTAAGCAGCATCAGAGGTTTGTTTTTGTTAACTCATTATATCAAAGCAAGAACATTACAGGATTTTGAACCATTTCAGACTTAATTATGTAAAAAATCAATACCACAGATTTTTCTGTAAAATTTTTCATCACTGAGGAACAACGCTTTTTTTTTTTCCCTCCAACCATTAATTTTACTAATTTGAAAAAGAATACTTAGAAATATAATCTGTGTCACATCTCATCCACCAAGGCTGCCACAGAAAAGTAATCAAAATAGAGTGAGGGAGTAATCAAAATAGAGCCAGTGAAATGCCTTCTTTTCTAATAAGGGAAAAGTAATCCACTCTCATCAACTGAAAAAGAGAAAGTTGTAACATAGATAGGATGGATTCCTTCCAGAATCTTTTCAGCATTCGAAGCAAGATGCTTTCCATAGATTTCAGAGCCTAACTACTGAATGACTGCTATGACATGTAGCTCATGTCAAAGTCTGCTTGACATGGGCTGCATCAGAGCCAGGAGTTCATCCTCACTTTCTTGCTAGAGTGGGCAAGCACATTTTGGAAAGAATATGAGGATTCCTTACTGCTACATTTCAAATGAGCAAGGAATGAATGTTGCTGTAGTCTCGGAGGTACATTCCCTGACTGCTCAGATGGCAGATCATTTGTCATGTGTGACTAAAAAATTCTGGTCTCTATGTTTAAGTGTCTTTCCTCTGGAGATCATGTTAGGATGCAAGGAAAGTAAAAGCATGGGTTTCATTGAATGCAACCTGGCAACACAGCCAGTGTACACACTTTTTCAGCAAAGGTATCTTTTAGTATCATGATGCTTACTTCAGAAAAGATAACTCTCATCTTTGAAGCTGAGCCTCCAATAGAGACTGGAATAAAGCATGCAAGTATTCTCCTACTTACCAAGAGTCCCATTTCTCACCAAGTGCCCTCACCTGAGTATGGAGGAGCTGCACACGCTCACTTGCATCCATCAGTTCCTGCTCAGCCACCTTTCTACACCTCTCTGTTTGTTCTAGTGCTGCCCGGAGCTCCTCAATTTCAGCCTGCAACAGGTTTGCTCTGCGTTCGACCATGGCCACCTGCTCCTTCAGGTCCTCCTGTGTCCTGAGAGCATCATCCAGATGTATCTGGGTATCCTGTAGTAACATTGAAAGAGATTAGGAGCAGATTCAGATCTGTTTGACTCTGAAAATATCAGCTAAGACATTTCTCTGTAGGCAATTTTTGTTCAACAGACCTTGAGCACTCCCTGTGTGTTCCTCAGGTTCTTTTGTGCCTCTGCAGCCTGGCGGTTGGCATGGCTCAGCTGGATCTCTATCTCATTCAGGTCTCCCTCCATCTTCTTCTTCAGCCGCAGGGCTTCATTCCTGCTCCTGATCTCAGAGTCCAGGGTGCTCTGCATGGACTCCACAACTCGGAGGTGGTTTCTCTTCAGCTGGTCAATCTCCTCATCTTTCTCTGCTATCTTCCTGTCAATCTCAGACTTCACCTGGTTGAGCTCAAGTTGGAGGCGCAGGATCTTCCCCTCTTCATGTTCCAGGGAGGCCTGGACAAGTGCACACAAACATTTGTAATGTTGATAAAACTGCTCGCGTTCTAGGTAATTACAGACTATTTCAGGAAATCTCAGCTGGTTGCACTCCCCAGCCAGAACAGAGGGGGGCCAAACATTTTTCAGCCATATTTCCCCATTGCTCCTATTTTTAGTGCAGACATCATGATTATGGGCATGTACCTCAGCTTCCTCCAGAGCAGCTTGGATTTCAGATTTCTCCTGCTCAATCTGCTTCTTGACTTTCTCCAGCTCATGAATCGCCTTTCCTCCCTCGGCAATCTGCTCCGTGAGGTCAGCAATCTCCTCTGTGGGAACAAAGACCAATGGCATGGTCAGGGAAAGAGTCCAATGGAAGGGCCCTGTCACACCAAGGTCATGGGCAACTTTGCAGACCTGCAGGCACAGACCCGTGGAGAGCGGTGGGTAGTGAGAAAGCCCTGCCAGGAGCAGGGGGCCAGGGACTTACGTTGCAAGTTCTTGTTCTCACGCTTCAGTGTTTCCAGGTGGTCCAAGGACTCCTCATAGGCATTCTTCATCTTAAACAGCTCTGTGCTGAGAGAGCGAGACTCCTTCTGGGAGGCTTCCAGCTCAGCCTGCGTTTCCTCATACTTCTGCTTCCACTCTGCCAGGATCTGAAGAGAAACAGGGTCTCAGTATGGATGTGGCAATCAGGAGGGGATGCTCTGCCCAGGAAGCCCAGGGCTGGAGCCCAAAAGACCTTGTCAAAGTTCTTCTGCTTCTTATCCAGAGCCGCGCAGGCAGCATTGGATCGCTCCACATCAATCATCAGGTCCTCCACCTCGTTCTGCAGCCTCTGCTTTGTCTTTTCCAGGGAGGCACATTTGGCATTGACGGCTTCAACGTGTTCCTCTGCATCCTGCAGGCGCTGGGCCAGCTTCTTCCTGGGAGGTGGTAAGCACAGGTCCAGGTGAGGAAACAAACGGGAACCTGTGGTGTGCAGCCAGTGTGTTTTTCACAAGAGTACACTTAGCCATTGGGTAGTGTGTGATCCCCATTTACACAGAGGTGCAGGACCTCTCCCAGCCAGCCACTTTCTATGTCTGTGTCCTGGTCTACAGTAATTCACTCTCTGCTGTTCACTCTGCTATTCACACTGTCATCTTGCTGCCATTGTGTGTCTGAAGAGCTTTGTTGCTTCTGCTTTCCCCCAACGCATTCCTGCTTTTGGTTATATTCTCTTATATGATTGGATCGAGAGCAGCCCTGAGGAGAAGGACTTGGGAGTACTGGTGGACGAGAAGCTCAATATGAGCCGGCAATGTGCTCTTGCGGCCCAGAAGGCCAACCGCGTCCTGGGCTGCATCAAGAGGAGCGTGGCCAGCAGGTCGAGGGAGGTGATTCTCCCCCTCTACTCTGCCCTCGTGAGACCTCACTTAGAGTACTGCTTCCAGTTCTGGAGCCCCCAACATAAGAAGGACATGGACCAGTTGGAGAGGGTCCAGAGGAGGGCCACGAAGATGATAAGAGGACTGGAGCACCTTTCCTATGAGGACAGGCTGAAAGAGTTGGGGCTGTTCAGCCTGGAGAAGAGGAGGCTCCGGGGTGACCTTATAGCGGTCTTCCAGTACCTCAAGGGGGCCTACAGGAAAGATGGGGAGAGGCTGTTCAGGAGGGCCAGTTATGATAGGACAAGGGGTAATGGTTTTAAAATAGAGGGAGGTAGGTTCAGGTTGGATATTAGGAAAAAATTTTTTACTATGAGAGTGGTAGAACACTGGAACAGGTTGCCCAGAGAGGTGGTGGATGCTCCATCCCTGGAGACGTTCAAGGCCAGGTTGGACAAGGCCCTGAGCAACCTGATCTAGTTGGAGATATCCCTGTTCCTTGCAGGGGGGTTGGACTAGATGACCTTTGAAGGTCCCTTCCAGCCCTAACCATTCTATGATTCTATGATTCTATGATTCTCTCTCTTCTGGCACCCCACCCCAAAGCAGAATATTGACTTCTTCCTGACAATACCACAGTGGTCTCCTCAAATTTCCATTCTTAGTCTCTGCCAGCCTTCCCCACATTCCCACATACTTGGCCTCCTCCAGCTCCTCTGTGCGCTGAATAGCGTCCGTCTCATATTTGGTTCTCCACTGGGCCACTTCACTGTTGGCCTTGGACAGGGCACGCTGCAGCTCCCCCTTGGCTTCCTGCTCCTCCTCATATTGTTCCCGGAGCAAGTCACAGTCGTGGCGAGCAGACTGCAAGGCGTGGGCCAGGGCGTTCTTGGCCTGCGGGAAAAATAGTATTGTGAAAATGAATGGACATATCCTGGGAAATCTGACTGTAATGTTGATGGACGCTTGATAATTCTGCTGTGAGTGATGGCAAGCTACTGAATGAGAAAGGAATCTCTGGGAATTTGCAAAAGAATTAATTGATAGAATTCAGGGAAGGGGGAGCAAATCTAATATGGGAAGATTTGCACTGAATTACCTAAGTGTTTTTTTTTTCCCTCTGAGATTGTTGATTCTGTAATATCATATGTATCTGAAGCTCATCCTAGACAGGAGGAATTCAATGGGTAAGAGAGAATTTGGAAAGCCTTCTCACCTTTATCTCTTCCTCTAAGTGTCTCTTGAGTTCTTCAATCTGTTGGGTGAATGCCTGCTTGCCTCTTGACAGCTGAGAAATCAGAGCATCCTTCTCCTCCACCTGACGTGAATATTCACCTGGGAGAGTGCAGATGAGTAAAAGAACCTTTTTATGACTTATTTAAAAGTGTTAACCTTGATAATAAAATGCATGTTAAAAATATTTTGAGTTAAAAATAATATTTCTTTTGTGAAATCCTAATCACCTACACCTATGCATATCTCTGAATACGCTCAAGTGTTTCTCTTAGAGGCAAGAAATGAGTTACATCATGCTCCTTTCTCCAATATCTGACTAGTCTTACTGTATGTTTGCACTAAGTCTAGTGGTCACTTCAAGGCTTGAGCTTACAGAATGAGTACTACATGGTGTATGTGCTCAGGTATATCACTGTCCTCTTCTGAATGTCTCCTGGGAAGCAGAAGGATGAAGTCTAGGTTATGAGATAGATGAATTATTCTTTGAAAATTCCGTCATAGAATCATAGAACAGTCCAGGCTTGAAAAGACCTTGAAAGCTCATCTGGACCAACATTTCATGGGAAAGGGAGCCTAGATGAGATTATTTAGCCTCCTGTCCAGTCATGTCTTGAAAACCTTCAGTGATAGAGACTCTACCACGCTCCTGGGGAGGTTGCTCCAGTGACTGGTTGTTCCAGCCCCTTAAACATATTATTGGTCCTTCTCCAGGATGTCTGTATCTCTCCGGTAGTGGGGACATAGCACTTCAGGTGTGGCCTCACCTATGCTGTGTAGGGGGATCACCCCCGTTAACCTGCTGGCAACAGTTCTCCTAATGCAGTTCAGGATTCTGTTGGCCTTCTTGGCCTCAAGAGCATATTTCTGGCTCATGTTCCACTTAGTTTCCACCAAGAACCCCAGGTCTTTTTGACCCTTTTTTAAAGCCCCAGGTCATATACAATGTTCTCTTAAAACCCACAAATGTCTTACCGGATTCTGTTTGTAGCCGAGCTCTCTGAGCACTGATGTCATTAATTGTGCGTTGCTGTTCTTCCTCCTTTGTCTTAATCTCACTGAGTTGATCTTCTAGGGAGCGACACATCTTCTCCAGATTTGCCTATTTGCATGAAGAACAGAATAAAAGATGATTGGTGGTTCAACATGTAGTTGCTGAGAATCTGAATTCTTACGAAGGGCAAAAAAAGAAACCAATAATTTAGAAGTAAAGTCAAAATGTCTCAGTTAACTCCTATATCTTTCTACGAAATTTGCATCCCTAATTCTAACATTTGTATTATTTATTAATGTACACTCCATTTTTCCAATAGATAAAAAGAATGATGAGACACTGTAACATGAGGAATTATTTTAAATTTCTGTTTGGATCTTAGTGATTATGTCACTGAAGTATTTAAGAGAGGAAAAGAAAAACAGGAATAAAAAGTAAAGGGTAGGGTTGGATTACTTTCTATTTTAGAAGAAACTGGAAAATTGATAACGTCAGTGTCTCTCATTTCACTATCATAATATTTTGAACCAAGCAGTGAGACCCTATAGTTCCTTAGGTTAGGGGCTTCAGGTGAAGATTTTAGCTCTCACCCAAAGGATACAATATATTATTATAGTAATACTGAAATATATAAATTCAAATTCAAGTCGTAAAGCGCAACTCTTTATTTTAAAGTGCGACTAACTTAAATTCTATGTTAAAATATAAATACTTGATTATGTTGGAATTACTGTAAAGCACCTTGGCTTTGGAGACAGACTCCATGTTACTGGCCAAGTCGTCAATCTCCATCTTCAGCTCACTCTTCTCCTTCTCCAGCTTCTGCTTCACTCGTTGCAGGTTGTCGATCTGCTCCCCAAGCTCAGCTGTGCTGTCCGCATGCTTCTTCCGCAGGGCGGCAGCCGTGGCTTCGTGCTGCAGCGTGGCCTCTTCGAGGTCGCGGCGCATCTTCTGAAATTCTGCCTCACGCTTCTTGTTCATATCGATCTGAGCTGCGGTAGCCCCTCCTGCTTCTTCCAGGCGCTCGCTGATCTCCTCGAGCTCCCTCGAGAGGTCAGCCCGATGCTTCTCTGCCTTTGCCCGAGAGGCACGTTCAGCCTCAATTTCCTCCTCCAGTTCCTCTATACGAGCCTGGGGAACATTAGGGACCCTTCACACCCAGGCCCTCCTCCTTCCGGACCTGAGACTGGGTGAGAGAGGGGGAGGAACAGAGACTTGCCTGCAGCTCCTTGATCTTCTTCTGTAACTGCATGCCCAGGGCTTGTTCATCCTCGATTTTGCTCTGGATCTGGCTGATTTCAAAGTCTTTCCTTTGGGCAAAGCAAAGCAAATCGTGTTAGAGCTCAAAGAAAACAGACAAGTGCACCAGCCCAATGTTCAGGTGCCCCACGGCCACACTTACTTCTTTAGTTTCTCATCCAGCTGCTGCTTATCATTTTCCAAGTCCATTATGGATTCCTGGTTCATTTTCAGGTCTCCTTCCAGTTTCCTTTTAGCTCTCTCAAGGTCCATGCGCAGTTTCTTCTCTTGCTCCAGGGACCCTTCCAACTAAACAGAACAAGACATCAGTGCTCTGCAAGCCAGGTCTAACTCCATACCTGTCCTGTTCTTCTGGGCAATCATGCTTACATCGTCCACTTGCTGCTCCAGCTTGGTCTTCGCTTTGGTCAGCGTATTGACTTTGTCCTCTTCTGCCTGCAGGTCGTCCAGTGTCTGCTGATGGGCCTCTTGGAGGGCTTTCTTTTCTTTTGTCAGCTTGGCAATGGTCTCATCCAGGGCTGCCATCTCCTCTGTGAGGTTTTTCACCTTTAAGAAAGGAGCAAGTGTAAATAAAGGAAGCAGATACAGAAGTCCAGTAGCAGCACAGTGTTCTCTTCTGAAGCATGAGTGACAGGTTCTGCCTCATACCTTATTTTCCGTGGCATGTTTTTCCTTCTCAACCTTGGCCAGTGTTAACTCAAGGTCATCAATATCTTTCTTCAGCTCTGAACATTCATCCTCCAGTTTCCTCTTCTTGGCTGTCAGCTCAGCATTCATCTCTTCTTCATCTTCAGCCCTTTCAGTGACCTCCTTAATTTTGGCTTCCAGTTGGATTTTGGTTTTGATGAGCTGGTCACATCTTTCCTCAGCATCAGCCAAACCATCGGCTTCCTTCATAATTAATTTAAACAAAATAGTTTTCAAATTTTATTTTTTTTTTTACTGATTTACAAACAAGGAATTCTTATTTTCAAAGCAGCTTTACAACGTCCTTTGCAGTTCAACTCATTATTATGAGAGTATTTATCTATTTCAGACTGCCTCCAGCCCAGAAAATAAAGGAGTATATTATCACACTATAAATATAGGCTCTGAGCTTTTCTTTTTAGACTCTTTAACTGCTTATGGAACTCCAACTATCTATCCAACTCTATCTCCAATTTGAAGATAGAGCCTGAAATTAAATATGGCAGTATCTTCCTTGTATCTTTTCATTATTTTACTTATATTGCATTTGACTGGACTGGCAACTGGGATAGAATTCTACTGAAGAGAATCACATAGGCAGATTTTTCAGCATACAGCATTTTAAACTTGAATGCTAAAAACGCTAACAATCAGCTGAGAAAATCTATTACAACTCTCCCCCAAAGATTTACTGAGCGTGAATTTAATTTCTATTTTTGGCAAAATTTTGTGTTAAGATCACTGTTTCAAAGGCAGCAGCTGAATCAGGCATGTTTCTAGCCCTTGTGGTCAAGAACAGTTTGAAAGGGAGACTTTTGTTTACCAGGGCAGTATCAATTACCTGAGTTTACATGCATGCTAAGATGCAACTTACTAAGAGGTAACCTTTGTTTTCTACATACTGTTTGTTCTTTTCCTCTTTGTTCTAGTGAAGACCAATGACACTATCTAGGCAGAAGATGTTTTACAGCTCAGCAAGATAGCTGGGTTGGAGTTTGTCTCATGTAGATTTAGATATCTGTCATGATGCCAAGATGCAGTCCATTCAATCAAAAAAAGTTACATTTTTTGATGAATTATGTCATAGTCTAAAAGGGTGAGTTTCTTCTTGCTGAAGATGATGAGGACCTGAGGCTACTAGCTCAGATGTAGACTTTTAGACTGTAGACATGAAAATGGGGTCAGATGAATCCTAATCCTTGTTGTTAAAGACAGTTTTAAGGGGCTTATTGTTGCTACCTTTTTATTTCCAGGAAAAAGGGGAGGACTCCATTTTCATCATTGGGACCATAAATGCTAGAAAAATGCCTGACAATCTCAGCCCCTCCTACTCCATCTGAATCCACTTGTGACTCTCCTAATAAAAGGTGTTAATAAGACCTCTCGACCACCTCCATTGATCAGATGATAACATATCAAAATTATGTAGTGCAGAAAGTTTTATAAAGACATGATAATTGCTGCTGCAAGCTGCCATGTATGATGTAAAATGTCATACTGTAAACTGTAGTATTTACTAACTGGAAATTGATGACTTCTCTCTTGATTTAAAAGTGTAACAAATCAGCTGCAATAATTCATTGCAAATTTATTAATATTTGTAGATTTCAGCTTAGCTTTTATATATGGTTTTCCTTCCTATCTCATAAAATATGTGTATGTTTTAAAAATAAATCCTGTTTTGGAAAAATGTGTCTGTTGCTGAGACGTTTGGGATCATTTTACACAGGATATTACAAGCCAAAAACATTAGCAATACTCACAGCCTGCACTTGCAGCTGCAGGTCATTTTTCTCCTGCAGCAGGGCCACCATTTTCTCCTCCAGCTCCTTCCTCTTTGCCTCAGACTTTGCAAGCTCTTCCTTGGTTTTCTCAAACTCTTCTTTCATGTTGGCCATCTCCTTCTCAGATTCTGCACTCTTCAGCAAGGGCTTGATCTTGAAGAAGAGCTTCATCCAGGGCCAGTGCTTCACATTCATGAAGGCACGAATATTGTACTGGATACAGAAGATGGACTCCCTGAAAGATAATAAAAAATATGTTACATATTTTTTAATGTATAATGCATATTTCATTGTATACATTGATATGCATAACATGAAGTTCTACATATAATACTTTATAGTTATAGTTCTATATATCTGTTTGTATAAAAACCATTATATATTATTGAATATATATTTATTAAGAATATTTAGAATATTTAATATCTAAAAATACATGTATATCTGAATATATGTATTCAAAGATAAGGCAGTATCTCCCTTGTATCTTTTCATCATTTTATTTATATTTGACTGGACTGGAAACTGAGAATTCTCCTGAAGAGAATCACTAGAAACCCCCCTAGTGTGATGTCAATTGTCATCCTGTATGGGCAGTTTTGAAGTCCAGGTGTCTGGCTCACTTTGAGGGCCAAAGAAAAGGAGCACCTCCAGAAGGTGACTTATGTCCTTTTCATGAAAGTTACCCAAGGGAAGAAGATACTTCTCTTGTGCCAAAGTATGTGTTTCTCACCTTTAACTTAGACCATATATCTGATTTCTAGACATGCATATAATGTATCCATTTACTGAATTTAGCAACAATTAGTACAAAAGGTGATATAAGTTAAAACCAGTAATTTTTCCTACATCAGGATTTTATACTGCTTCACCTACAGCCAGGGTATACTCCCAAAAACATCCATATTGGTACACTGGATTAATGAGAAATAAATGAGATTTGGCAAGAAGCAGCTTGTTTTCAGTTTTGTTCATGTCACTGGTATCTGATGAGGATTGGCCCAGCAGGTAATTACAAGTATCTACCTTCTCTCCATCATTTTCTTGAACTCCACTCTCATCAGGTAACCCCTGCACATGGCCTGTGTGCGAGTGATGAGCTGTGCCAGCTTTTCATCTCTCATCTCTTCCAGGAGTCCCAGCAGCCCAGCTTTGAAGAACACCTTGAGAAAAGGAACGTTGCAGTACGTAACTGTCAGGTATTGCAAGCACAGTACATCAGTCAAGTAGCATTTGTACCTTGGTGTGACCAAATTTGTACTGTGTGTGGTCCACATCGATGGATCCAAGGAGCTTCTCAGAAGCCTTCTTGCTGTCAATGAACTGCCCCTCTGGGATGGCACTTGCATTAAGCACCTTGTACCTATGGGAGGAAGTAGAAAATGAAGAAGGCCAGATTCCTGAAAGCTCAATCAAACCTGTACCAGCTAATGCCATTAAGATTCTCTGAAGGGGGATTAAGAGTGGAAGAGAGGTGAATAAGTCTGAACTCTGTTCCATTGTTTAGAAATCAAATTTTCATGAGCAAATATGTTTTTAGTAAAAACTTTGCACTTTCCTTAGTCCAGAAATTCTTGATACAGAATGGTATCAAGAAATGGTAGTGATTTCCATGTGTAACTGCTGACATATTTCAAATACGCTGTTACATAACGTCTTTTCTCCAAATGAGAACTTTATGTGCGAGAACAAAATATGTAGAAAGGAGAAGCAATTCTTCATCCAAAATAGTGGCAGTGCATACTATCCGAGTATTTGCCACCTGATATAGAACAAGAAGCAACATTTTCTTATTTTATTTGGTTTTCCAACAAATTAGTCTAGAACATTTTGTAGTTTCTTTATTCACATTTCTGTGCTGCGAGTCATCTTACGTTGCTACCCTGAAGTGAACTAAGTCTAAGATAGTCAATTTCATTTCTAGATAGTTAATTAAAAAATGCTTTATCTCATATACCAGAATACAAAACAAGGAAAGGAATAAATTCTTTGAAAATGCCTGTTCTTCTAGTTAGACAGAAACTGGATGACTAACTCGGACAATTGACATTGGTATGCCTAAAAGTAGGTACAATGAACCCTTTCCATAACTCTGACAGTAGTTAAAACAATCAGAATATGCAAATTATTCAGCACTGATGGATATGGTGGATGGTGGATGACATGGAATCTGACCTCTGTTTAAAATCTGCATAGAGTATTCTACTGGGGAATCCTTTCCTGCAAATTCTAATCCCTTCCAGCACACCGTTACACCGCAGCTGATGCAGCACCAGTTCATGTTCCATGGCACCTAATAAATGACATAATGAATTGGTACTTCATTGTACTGCACAGAGAAAAACAGATTTATCAAATCTTTGAGCTTTAACAACTTACCAGGTGTTTTTGTTTCATTAGGAATGAGGCATCGCACAAAATGGGGATGTGTGCTCCGCAGATTGCTCATCAGCTTGTTTAAATTTTCCTTAAGAGTAAAAGCAAAGACTCAAGTTCAAAAATGTCACTTACACAATCTCAATATTGGATGGAGTAAAAAATCTGCAATAAAACCATGATCAGTATTTTTTTTTTATGGAACTGAATGGCAGTTCCATAAAAATTTAGAGAATGGCAGTTCTTTAAAAATATTTTCAAGGATTCAATGAGAACCCTTCTTTATTAAGAAGCATGTGCCTTTATCCTTTCTGAACATAAAAATTTTGTATATTAGATCAATCTAAAGCTTTTCTGAACTAAATTTTCTATATTTTTTTCACAATGAAATAAAATTTACAATGTTTATTCTACAGTACCCGGAAAAGAGCTGAGACAGTCTGGAAAGAAGAACCCTTCTTCTTGCCGCCCTTCTTGCCACCGCCACCACTCTCTAAACAATAGTATTTTATAAAAAAAGAAATGAACAGAAACATGCAGTGAGAACCTGAAGAACTTTGTGTGTTTATCTCAAAAAAAATAGAAAATAATAATATGATCAAAATTTGCAAATGCATACAGTGTTTAAAGATACAATGGAAGGCTTGATTTTTTCAGATTATAGCAGCATGAAAACTAATGACTTCAAGCTGAAGTTAAGAAAATGCAAGCAGGAAATAAAATGTAACATTTTGCATAGCAAGTTACTTAAGGAATTGAATAAATCGCTAGTGAGTACATCAAATGCAGTCTTCAGGTATCTTTACATCCGAGGGTATGCATACATTTAGCGTCATGTTGACACATTTGATTGTATTCTTTGAAGTTTTTGGGAGTGCCCCATATGGCAGAAATCTGATTTGTCAGTGAGCGTGTGTTCATGTTGCAGTACAGCTATCTGGTCTTGAAACCTACAGATCTATTAAGGTCTCCAGGGAAATGTAATATCCTCTATTAGTCTGAGTTACTGAGTTCAAAAAAGTAGGTGGGTTTTGGGTATTCAGTTTTTGAAATGTAAATATTATTGCAAAATAATATTGCAAGATGTTTTTTCTGTAAATTATTGTAAACTAATTTCAAAGAAATCACCTGCTTCCGCCCCACCAACCGAGGCAAAGAGTAAGGCCAGTGTTTTCAGGGATGATTTCTGGTACAGCCCCACAACAGTTTCATTCAGGGGATCCTTGTTCTTCTCAAGCCAGCCAGTGATGTTGTAGTCCACTGTTCCAGCGTAGTGCACCAGGGAGAAGTGGGCCTCAGCCTTGCCTTTGGCAGGCTTGGGCTTCTGGAAGTTGTTGGACTTGCCCAGATGCTGGTCATAGAGCTTGTTCTTGAAAGAGGTGTCAGTTGCCTTGGGGAACATGCACTCCTCTTCCAGGATGGAGAAGATGCCCATGGGCTGGAAGAAATAGCAACACATGAAGAAAGAAGGTGTGGAAGCGAGAAGCAGAGAGAATGTATGTGAGAAAGGAATGGAAGACAAAAATTACACAAAAAGTCCACCTCAAAATGTGTAATCTTACGTTTTTCCAGAAAAAGCATTTTGTTAGTGGATATGCCATCAGTCATATGAAAACATGCTCAGCCATAAGCTGGAGAGTTGTGATGTAATAAAGATCTAGCATGTAGAAATGCACTATGTGCATGTTAGTTGAAGATGGAAAACAAAATGAATGAAATTAGTAGCATTCAGATGTAAGAAACAGTTTACACTTCCTAAATGCTTTTTCTTGGAAACAAGATAGAAAATTTTTTTAAACATATTCAACTAGAACTTTCTCAGTGTATTTACTCACACAGCATGCATTAAAAAAATGCATTTGAGTATAAACTCCAGAACAGTGACTAGGACTGAAATTTTTGCCCCATGTAAATCATATGTACTTCGCGACAGAATCCCACAAACAGTGAAGTGACAAATGAAAATGTATATGAAATGCTTGGAGCCCAGAAAAAATAATGTGATGTGCTGCATTAAGTGTGAATGTCACACATCAGAGTGGTCTAATTTGAGCACAGAATATTCCTTCTACACTTTACATCTGGAAAACTATTAAGTCTGTACGACCCAAGAACCTTCTCAATGAGCTCAATACAGGCAGCCAGGTCCATCCCAAAGTCAATGAATTCCCATTCAATTCCTTCCTTCTTGTACTCCTCCTGCTCCAGCACGAACATGTGGTGGTTGAAGAACTGTTGCAGTTTCTCGTTGGTGAAGTTGATGCACAGCTGCTCCAGGCTGTTGAACTGCAGGATGCAAAGAGATTTCCTTACTTGCAAAGTTTATTTCCAGGAACACTTTCCATCTTCCAGTAGGTTTTGTTTTCAACCCATTAAGGGCTCCGTGATTGGGATTCTGAATTTCTAGTCATGGGACTGGTCAGGTTACTGGCATATTCCATCCTCTAATGTATCTATCCTTTCAGGCTCTGGCACTGTCTCAACATATTTCTGAGCAATGAAAAGAGTTGCGCAGCTTAGTTCAAGTCCAGCTTTTCATCTACTTGAATTTGTATAGGCTGCCAGTCTCTTCCCAAGCATTTGGAGGGAATCTGGCTTCAGCATTAACAAAATTTTCCTTCAAGATGGCATATTTTAACTTACTCAAAATCTGTCTCTGCTATTACCTGTCAGTTGTTCAGCATTTTCGTATCAGTTTTCAATGGAATTTTCACTTCTGCATGCAACAACAGACATCTACAGAAATCTGCAGCCCTTGTGAGATAATATATACTATGAGAACTAGAAGAGTGCCATTCCTACAGGAATGTCAGGATTATTCAATAAATATAAAACAATCCATAATTTAACAAACAAAAAACAAACCCCAAACTATTTCAGTTTCTTAATACCCCTTCCAGGAAAATCATATGAAGATCCTCCTCTTACATCAAAGATCTCAAAGCCAGCAATGTCCAGGACACCAATGAAGTACTGTCTGGGCTGTTTGGTATCCAGCTGTTGGTTGATGCGAACAACCATCCACAGGAACATCTTCTCAAAGACAGATTTTGCCAGGGCACCCACTGAATTGTATACCTTAAGAAAAGTAAAAGAAAAGTTACCATTCAGGGAAAAAAAGTTTAAAGCTTTTATTTCATTAATGTAATTTGTTTTCTATCATTGCTTATTTCTTACCTGCTGCACGGTTTGACCCTTGGTCACGTATTCATTCCCAACCTTGACTCGGGGGTAGCAGAGGGCTTTGAGCAGGTCTGCTGAGTTCAGACCCATCAGGTAGGCGGCCTTGTCAGCAACTAAGGAAACAAGCATACAGCAGGATGGAATATTAGCTCTCCAGTAGATGTATCTTGTAGTAATTCAGAATCATTTCTGCAGAAGCCACATATACTTCAAGTCACATACTTTAAAATGTTGTGATTTTTCTTGGTTTACTGATTTTTTCCCCATTTAATTTGGATGATTTGTAAATGTAGAGATTCTTCCAAATTCCTTTACAGCGAACATGCAAATTTTGAAACAAGTAACTAGATAAACAAAAGGGAAAGGGTCATGAAAATGACAGGTCAAACAGCTCACAATTTCTGAATAAGCAGAAAAGGAAACTGACGGTATCGAAATACCCTGCAGTGAAATTGTAGTGACTGAAACTCTACTGTCATTAGAGAGGGAGAGAGAGAGATTAGTGAACTATTATGCCAAAATTATGAATAGGATATCTTATACAACTTTCATAGTGGGATCCCATTCTCCCTATGGATAAATCTCACACACGTAGGTCTTTTGCAGCTCTCATTTTCTCTGAATCTAGACTATTAAATACAAGCACTTTCCATTTTGCTGCCTGTGTCTTCTCATAGTGAAGATGGTAGAAAGCACCAGTAGTATTTGCAGAGTCCTTTAATATGAGAAGGCCAAACTTCATTAAAGAATATATATATACAGATGATAATTCAGAGCTGCTTCTATTGTATGCATTATTTACAACTAAATATTTAATATACATTTATCACTATAAAGAGTAAGGTATGAAACAAGAACAAAATTGGAATGTAGTTTTTATTTCACTTTCGCAGAGTTATTTTTTAATAAATCGAATTCTGTTATACTCTTCTATAAGTCTTTCCTTTGGTTATATTCATGCAATGATCACAGCTATTAGTTATTGCCTGTTCTAATATTACTCTTCAGCATTATCAGACTCACTGCTATCCTTGTATTCCTTGCAGTCATTTTCACTTATGTCTTAACTTTCCTAAATAAATCCCAAACCACACACATACAAAAAAAAAAACAACTCAAGAAAAAAAACCCTTATAGTACATGTTTATGATATATGCAAATAACTCTGTTTTCATGGAAATACTTCCATGAACTTTTTAAGGAATGCACCTTTGAACAATTCTAGGCAAAGCAAACGCAACACATCTTAGATGTCTGTTTTTCAAACTGAAGTCCTGGAGACGTGCTGAGACAGACTGAGCCACAGCTTCAGTATTAACTGATGTTGCTTTTCAGCCCCTCAAGTAGCACAATGCTCCCAGTTCAGGCATCGTGAGGTGTCTCCAGAATATGGGCTTTGAAGCAGAGAAGCTTCAGGATTCTGGCTTCTTGTCACCTGGAAGCAGCACCAGGTGGAGAGTACAGCTGATGGCAAGTGGTAGTAGCTACCTGGGTGCACCAGCTCAAGTCACTGAGCAGAGAGGCTCCTGGCTCTGTGCCAGGCCTGGGAAGCTGCCATGGAGAATAGCAGCAAAGCTTGCTTTTCTTCTGCCTGACTCCTACTGTGTCAGCCAGGGGAAGCGGGCTTTAGGATTTACTGGCACTTAGACTTTGCATGGTTCAAAGTAATCTTCATCTTGCACTGAGTTGTGCTCTTCCAGCAACGTCCTCTGGCTAGGACATCCTTACATTCCACCATACTGGCCTTTGGGGAAATGCGTGGGCTGAGTCCATGGCTCTGCCCCTGAATCACTGCCTGTATTAGTGAGTGTACCGGTCTATACGGTGCTGCAGTACATATCGTGCGGTACCTTCAGTGCCGTCCGGCTCCGCCTGCTCCTCACGCTGCTTCTGCTTGAACTTCAGGTTGCCATAGTGCATGACAGCCCCCGTCAGCTTGTAAATGGCTGTCTTCTCATCAGGAGTGAAGCCCAGGATGTCAATGGCACTCTAGCAGAGGAATCATTAGAGTAAGGACCATGCCTGTTAAAGGTCACAGTGTGTGCACCCGAGAGAACATCTATGCGTTACTTACATCGGTGGCCATCAGCTCTTCCTGGTCGTTGATGCTGGGAACCGTGATCTCACCTTGACTCACGTACAGATAGTCATACGGGTTGGTGGTGATCAGTAACATCTCTGAAAAGAAGGACAACCCACATCCAGATAAAATGTAATTGGCACGTAAAGGAATTACGTGTTGTTCCGTGACCTTTGTCTAGAGAAGTTAGCCATCTTTCCTACCAATTAGCTCTGGCTTCTTGTTGGACATGATCTGATAGAATATGTGGTAGCTTCTTTCTGCCTTGAGCTGGAAAGTGACTCTGGACTTCTCCAGCAGATCTGGCAAAGAATGTAGGACAGAGTTAGCACAGGAAGGGAGGAAGGCTGGAAGGAAAGGCATGATGCAGGGAGGGTCACTTACATGTTTCAATGTCAGCAGAAGCCAGTTTTCCCGTGGCACCAAAATGGATTCTGATGAATTTACCCTGAAGGAAGGAGAAGAGTCAATGAAGGTTTATTTGACCAATCCTGGCTGCAAGAATATTTGAGTCAGTGTGCTGATACAGGAAAAGTAATTTTGACCCAGGCAACGACTTACAAAGCGTGAGGAGTTATCGTTCCTCACAGTCTTGGCATTTCCAAAGGCCTCCAGCAGTGGGTTGGCGCTGATGATTTGATCCTCTAGCGTTCCCTAAAATAGAAATCTTATTGTCATGGTACAGCTCATAAACAAATCTGACAGTTGAAGTTGCTACGCCAAGGACCTCACCTGCATTTTGCCTGCTGGCTGCTCTTCCTTCTTCTTCTCCCCGCTGGCTGCAATTGTTGCAAAGTACTGGATGACACGCTTTGTGTTCACAGTCTTCCCTGCACCGGATTCTCCGCTGCCAAACCAGAGAGAGAAGCAGAGAGCGTGTGGTCAGGCAGGAGGTCCCCTGGCACCGGGCAGCCCCGCAGGGACCCGAGCAGGGAGGGTACGTACGTGATCAGGATCGACTGGTTCTCGCGATCTGTGGGAGAGGCAGAATGAAAAGTAGTGTCAGCAGCTGTCCTGAGTAACACTGAACCGAATTAAACTGAATGGTAAGTAAAGCTGTAAATGGAAGCTAGGGCTTCTCCCAAGTTCAAGAACAGTAGTCCAAGTATTCCAAGACTACTTGATTCCCTTCCAGGTCCCAAGAGTAGAAAGTACATGCTGAAATATATCCATAGAGCTGTCAGAGGCATCTGGTCCTCACACAAGCTGTGTACCCTCTTATCCTTCAAATAGTTCTTATCAAGAAATCTAATCAAACTTCCTATTTGTATTCAAAATAGACGATTATATGGAATAAAATTTTTTCTGTCCTATCAGTGGAAAAAAGTAGCAAACAAAGTCAAGTACTTTTTCTGCAGTGGGAGAGTGTAGAATTTCACACAATAAAGTGCAAATAATACATAATGCTGACTCCATGCATGCTTCTGGGTCAGTTTCATTTTAAATTAATTCCTGCGTAGCTCAATCAAGTTCTCAGTCAAACATCTCTGTGGCGTTTTTATCTGGCTTGTCACATGCTCCGGTGAGATCAGGGGCCTTTTTGGTTTAGATTGCTGTGAGGGAGGTCAAGAGCTTACCAGTCAACATGAACTGATAGGCGTTGTCAGAGATGGAGAAGATGTGTGGAGGGGCCTCCTGGCGCTTCTTGCCTCGGTAGGCCAACACCACCTCTGGGTTGTACACTGGCAGCCACTTGTAGGGGTTGACAGTGACACAGAAGAGACCCGAGTAGGTCTGCGAGGAAGGGAGACAGCACGTTGGCTTCCACTTAGCCTGGCAGAGCAGTTGCTCCCAGCTGCCCAAAGGAAGACTGCTGCTGGTACTTACGTAGATCATCCAGGCTGCATAACGCTCTTTGAGGTTGTACAGCACAGCGGGTTCGTGGAGGTGGGTCATCATGGCCATGTCCTCGATTTTGTCATACTTGGGAGGGTTCATGGAGAAGACTTGATCATCCTTCACGGTAAGAGTCTGCCAAAGAAAAGAAAGGTACATACTTGCCATCTAAAAGTCCGCAGCAAAACTAAATTGTATTCTCAAACCCAAATTTTTTTTTTAACTCACTTCTCCACCTTCAGTCTTAACAGTGACCTTTCCTGCTTCTTTACTCTGGATTGTGCTTTTCACGTAGGATTCCTTTGCATGTACCACAAAGACAGATGACTTGGCATCGAAAGGCTTGTTCTGGGCCTCGATTCTCTCCTTTTCTGACTTTCGGAGGTAGGGAGCTGCCTCCCCGAAGATGGCCATCTCAGAGTCTGTCGACATGGCTGCTGTTTACTAGGGGTAATGCAGCAAGTGTCTATGAGGGTAGAAAATGCATTACAATAGCAAGTGGTGAAAGAAAAAACACTCCTACAGTACAGTGGATTACTTGATATTCT
Source organism: Tauraco erythrolophus (assembly GCF_009769465.1). Taxonomy (NCBI): domain Eukaryota; kingdom Metazoa; phylum Chordata; class Aves; order Musophagiformes; family Musophagidae; genus Tauraco; species Tauraco erythrolophus. The sequence goes on along the minus strand of NC_141484.1, from coordinate 13,669,181 downwards.
GCTGTATGTATCAACTGATCGAATTGACTCTTTCATTTTTCTGACAATTCAGAGTTCTGTTCTATAATTTTCTTTCCTTTATTTCTGTTTTATATAGTCAGATCTCCAGGCCTACTGGATGACTGCATTTACACAGGAATGCTTTCTGTGTTTGTTTGTTTCTGTTTGTTTGTTTCTGTTGTTTTTTTTTTGCATTTGTGGAATTAACAGGATAAAGAGATCCTTTCCAAGGTTCACCGCACTCAGTAGATATTCTCAATTTCATAATTGTGAAAGCCCTCTTGTGTCTTTTTTTTTTTTTTTTTTAGCACGTTTCAGACTATGAGATTTGTTTACAATAAAACACTGGAAGATGCACAGTACACTGGATATGTAGAGAGCTAACATTATTAGTACTTCTCATTAAAGACATTCCATTGAGATAAAATAACCCAAGTTGTCAAATATTTCAATTATTCCATAGATCCATCTTCTAACAAACAAAGCTGATACTCTCCACTTTGATCTTTTTCATAACAGAGACCAAGTAATCTTGCATTCATTCACTGCTATTTGAAAAAAATTATCAGTAACTCTGTTTATTATTGCCAAACAATTGTATTGACTGAGAAGTTTCTCCAATTGTGAAGCTTGTTACGTGTTTTTTTTTTTTTAGCCTAATTTTGTCTATATTCATCACGAACAATTTGGATTACAAGTAGCTTTTCTGAATAAATGAAGAAGCTCATTTCTCTATCAATACTTTCACCTGTGGAAGACCTCCAGGTGAAAATCAATAATTGTTAGCTTTTCCTTGAGAAACAGTTTCACTTTGATTGCAGGACAGATATTCTGAACATAGACTGTTTTAAAAACTCTTTTCTGAACCCTTTACCATTTAGCAACCTCAATATTGCAGTATGGCCAGCGTAACAGAAGTAATATTTTAATAATGATCTCAGTATTTTTGTACATTACAAAACTCGTTCCACTCAATATTCCACTGATTACATATGAGAAAAATTGCTTTGCTTCCTTAGCCAGCAAAGACAGACTTTATGACAAAACTTAGCGTTACCAAATCAAATGCATGGGCACAATCCCCTGACTGATGGTTTTGTTTCTAACCACATGATTTTCCACTTTATTAAAGTGTTATTAGTCAAACGAGACCATTTCATAAAATAACTCCTAAGGTTGTAAAAGGGACCCAGCCTTTCACCATCAGTTTTATCATTGCCCATAGTATCTCACATCTCCTGACGAGATTCCTAACAGGAGTAATACCAGCATATTATATATATTATTATATATATATAATATTATATATATTTATTATATATATTATATATTATTTATTTATTTATTTATTATTAATATAATTATTATTATTATATTATATATATTTATACTATGTCAGTATGTATTATAGTATATTAATGTGTATTATGTATATTGCATATATATTGTATATTTGTATAGGTATTGTATGCTATTATTACAATGTAGTTTTATAGTATTACTACAATGTAAGTATAGATAGTAGTTTAGTACACATTATGTTAGTATATAATAGATACATAATGTGTCGGTAGATTTCCGTCTTAAAGTATTTGATGACTATTTTCTTTTGACTGTTTTATATGACTTTTCCTGAAATCAATGGTATGCTAACTCTCCTGCACTTATTCAAAGCATGCTAGTTATATTCTTTACACATGATAGGTTGTTGACATTTTATAATTTTGAGGGATATATTACAGTGACAATATTTGACAAAATTAATGTAAATTAATATAAAAAGTAAATATGAACAGTTAATTTTCCTAGGTGTAAATGTTTGAAACTATGAATTTAGTTGCTGTTCCGTCTCTCTTTTTCTAGTTATCCAGGTAGGTATTATTCTTTCTTCATTTCCCTGTGATTATTAATATTTGCTTATATAATTATATCACAATTGTGCAATATTTTCATAGGCACAAGCAAGCTTATAAGGACACTCAGTCTGAAATGCTTTTTTTTTAGTGCTTTGATGTTTTGATATGCAACATTCTAACCCCATTCCCAAGCTTCCCTGAGAAAAGAGAAAATATTAACATTATTCATTATTTAAATATTTATGTCTTTTCCTGTTTCTTCACAGCTAGTGACAGTGGCTCTTGAAGTTTGAGATAAATGCAAAAAAAAAAAAAGAGAGAAGATAATTTTTTTCTTCAAGAATATATTTAATTCATGGGCAAGTAATTGGAAACTACTTTCTGATGGAGTTTTTCTTCTTAGGACAATTTCTCCTAAGCTTAGGACCTAATGTCTGTTAATGTAGGAAACCGCTTTCTACAGAAGAATACTGGGAAGAATGTGGGCAATGCAGCAGTGATCAGAACTTTTAAGACCACTATCTTCACGAATCTTGCGGCAAGGATATTGGCAATCCTGCCCAATTCTTGTACTGTATTTATACAATGGGCATAAATATAAGGAATACAGGGATTGCCAGCACACCTGCTTGGAAGTCCTACCTTAGAGCATCTCTGTCTGTCCCTAAAGAGTGAAAAATCAAGATCTTACCTTTTGTGAGACAAGATGAATGTCTTGCAGACTGGAAGCTGGTCAGTACTATACAATAGAATTTAAAACTTCCTTCTTACTGCTGCACAGAATTCCAGAGGAAATGTATAGACAGAAAACATGTGGATGCCTTGAAAGCAGACTGAAAATCCCAGCTGACACTGGCAGTCCCTCATTGAATGAATGTGAGCGTCTGTAGGAATGCACTGGTGCTTGTGGAATGCAGGGCCAGTTTCCCTTCATCCCCTCCCTCCCCAGTCCAAAGCCTCTGACACTCTTACCTTAGAGATTTCTGAGGAAGGACAAGACACACTGATCCCGGGGTACTTTTATAGGGTCTGATCTGCATATGTAGCCACCACCTCCTCTCTCTTAGGTCAAAACATTTTTGGCAATCTTAACTCTTAGCAGAATTGCCATTCATATTAGAAGTGAATGGATATAATTAGACATAACAGGTCTGTGAATCAATCTCCTATAAATAATTTGACAAGAGAGCCTGAGAAGGCAGGGAAGCAGGAGGGTGTGCTAAAGGAGATGAAAGGGGCTACATTGGTCCTGTAATCCATCAGATACTGACTCGAACAGAGAAAGTGAAGAGCAAGAGTTACTGTATTGTAATAGGAAACATGTAGAGATGGATAAATGAGCGCACAGGCTCCTGCATGCTGCAAATGCTCTGAGTCTGCAATCTGGAAAAACATGAAGGGTTCTACTGAGATGCAGGGTCATTGTTAAAAGAAGGAAATCCCAGTGCAAGAAGAAGTATCTGAATAGGAACAGAAGTTGCAGGAGTGAGAATCAAGGGAAGATGTGAATGACCAAGCAGTAAAATGGACCAAAGGCAAAGCAAGAGAAGAGAAGAAGGATGAGGCAGTGGTAAGGAAGGATATGTGGTTAAGGAAGAGGAAGTAAATAGGGGAGTGATTCCAAGGGGATAACAGCAAGTCAACATGGACACAAGGACCAATAAAAGGGCAAAACAAGTTAAGTTTAGAGATGAAGATAGAAGCCCTTAAGAAAGTCATAGAGTTAGATCCTAGAGGAAAAGCATAGAAATCCAACTGTTGTTTCCAGGGCTGAAAGGTTTCAAAGATTGTGTGAACAGGACTATGGAACTGTTGTACTAAACTTAAGATATGCATGCCACTGGAAGCAGGAGAAATAGGTGCTGTTTCCACATAGGGAAGTAATTCAGCTCTACTTTTGCAGGATAAATGTGCTAGATGGAGGTAAGGATTAGTAAATTTATGTTCTCTAGGAGAGAAACAGTCGTGTCCTATGCCAGCCTGGAAGAGAGGCAGCTATTGTTAGAAGGAGCTGAAATTTATGCTAGTATGTGAAAAAAGCCAATCTACTGCTCTGATCCCTGGGATGTTCCCTACCCAGATTAAGGAGAGGGTTACACATGTTCTGCAACAGCACAAGGAGAGGAGTGGTGAAGTAGGCAGCGGAACCCTTCACTTTATTGAGAAACAAGTTCATCCCCATGCAACAGATCTTGATTAGTGTTTGGGTTTTTTTCTTGTGTTGGTCTTCACTTTCCAAATCATGTTTCCTATGAGAAATGAGGCAATCTGAACTGAATCCCATCTCAGCAGCTTCACCTGATCCCATAGCATACTGCCTCCCCACTTACAGCACCTGTTGTCCTCCACTCCCTCTTAACATCACCTACTCAGAAGTCTGGATAAGAAAGTGAGGAAATTCCTTCCTCCTCTTCTCTCAGCTGACTGTGTGTCTGTGATGGCATTGTAATCCTGGGGGTGGGGAGGAAATTGGCAGAGGTCAGCTTCACATTTGGAGTAAATTCACACTGAAGAATAAGACGGAGGCCTATGATTTAACCCTAACAGCTAGATCCTCAGCTGGGTATAAAACAGCACTGCTTTTATGTCTTTAATGCAATTACATTGTCTGAGAACTGGAATTCATTGTGAACTTCAATGAACTGGTGCATGCAGTTTTGACCCGGATTAAAATTGGCTGCAAAAAAAGAAAGAAAAACTCATGGTTTTCCCACAGTCATATGTAATACTGGCATAAAGCTGACAGTTGGCTAAAAACCTTTATTAGCAAGATTTTTTCAAATAGAAAAAGAATCATGGATAACTTTTTGAAGACTCAAAAGGACTTATGAGAAATAATTTTCAAAGTATTTTTCAAAATTACATTGAAAATGAAAATTTCCACAACCTGTAACGTTTTCTTGGTCTGTTTTTACTTTTTTTTTTTTGTTTGTTTTCCATCTGTATGTATTCTTGCTTTTGCTTTTTTCTTTTTGTCATTTTAAGAGCAAAGTTTTCTTAATTTGAAAAAACTCTGTAGCCGTCAAAAAAAAACTAAACCTGAAACTGTGACTTTCTGAATTGGAAAAACTTGGAAAAAATATAGACAAGTAATAGCTGGAGGTTAAGAAAAAAGTGTGTGTGTACATGTATGTGTATGTGTGTCTGGAGGATTAAGCCTTGTATGAAATTTATTTTGCTACCTTTCATAGTAAAAAAAAAAAAAAATGTTAAAATTAAAAAAAATCAATTGTGGCAGCTCATAAAAAATGAATTTTTTTCCTCCCCCAAAATACCAGGAAATCTTTTGCTTTAATGCAATTGGTTTGTTTCAATCAAGCAGAACAAAAGTAGCCATAAGTACTCGCAGCCTTTCATAAAAGGTATTTTAGCATTTTTTGACAGTTATAATGTTCTCTCAGGGCCTCTCCTTTTCTGCTAAATCCACTGCAACTCCCTTCCTACTACCTGCATAAGTATAGCCCTCCTACTGCATACACTCAGTTGCTCGTCTCCCATCAACAACAACCCTTCACAACAAGCTACATGCAGACATGCTCTCGTACCTGTGAGCGAGGTGTCTGAGATGCCATTGTCAGTGATGAAGTTCGAGCTAATGGAGTCTGGAGAATGATTCAGTTGTCCTAATGTGGTAGCCTACCACACAGTGAACTGAAACAGTTGCTTGACTCTAATAGTAGTGTCTACAATGGAGTTTAGACGTTCAGCTCACTCACCTACATATTCATTTAGGCATGAAGATGGCTAAATGAAGGTATTTGAGTTTGGAATTGAATCTCACCCACACATGTAACAAATCCAAACCTAGTACTGCACATCTATCCATCAATGAAATTCCCCTCTCCTTGTGGCCAATTCCTACTCAGTTTGCCCCTTTATTCATTCTGAGGGGGTCCACACAAGCAACAGTTACTAAAGCTCAAATTGCTGCGCTGCTCCTTGAGAAATGGGAAGTAGCAGTTGTCTGAGCACCGAGGAACCTATAAATCCTCCTAGAGAGGCCACAGTGTAATGGGAGCCCTGAGCAGCCTCTTCAGCCAGCTCTCAGACCTGTTGAAAGGTGGTGGCTTCTTCAAAAGGAAAACATTCGAGGCACTTATAAAGGACAAGTTTTGCTTATTAAGCATAATGGCAAAAACTATGCCGATAAAAATGTCTCCTTTGCATTATAACTAGTTCATGGTTTACCTTTACACCATGTTCAGTTTGGGCTAACAATGCAGCTTTCCAAGACATCAACAATGATAAATCGTGATCCCTGATAAATGTCAGCTGGAGAGCTATTGTAACTGATTGCTGTTAAATGTTCACTGAACAAACTACTGCAAACTGAAAGGGCATAAAGACTAGCTTATATATGATGCATTCCATAAAAAAAAGAATAAACTCATATAGAGGACAAAATAAATTGTTTCCCATTTTAGGCATACTCCAGAAGTTGTCTCGGTGACTATTGATGTCACTGACACTTTCGTGTCTACTGTCACCAGTACTACATAGGCAATGTCATTTCTGACGGGTAGAAGAAAGGACTAAATCTTTAAGTGTCACGTCACAATAGTTTTCTTCATCCCTTTCCTCTGACAGGCTCACGCCATGCCTCCCTCCCTCATCCTGCTGTCCCAACCCAGGAGTTGCAGCCAACCTGGACAGGCACCACATCTAAGCAGAAGACCCCAGAGGGGGTGGCTGCAGTGTGGACGTTCTGTGGGGCTCCAGCAGTACGAGCAGCACCCATGCTGCCATGCACACTGCCACAAGGACAGCTCTGGCATTAGCAGGGCCCTGCCCAGTCCTGCGTGGGCTGTGCCATGGAGAGGGGAGCAGGACAGAGCTTGGGCAGGTGCTGGGTGTGAGGCATCGTGGCAGAGCACGGGGTGGTGGAGGCTGAAAAAACAATGAAAAGAGAAAGGGAACTACTGAAGTTACCAGAGAGCTGAATAGACCACCAAAAGGGGTTTTAAAACCAGCTCGTAGCTGGCATCCAGGGGCCTACCTCCCTGCACACTTTTCCTGGCAGGGCCCCTGTACTCAAAAGCCTATCAGGGTGATGGCCATTGCCCCACTGACGGATGGTCATTGGCACTGACGGAGGCTTCGCCTCTCTCCTGCTGTGTTTGACCACAGCTGCCTGCCTCCTGCTGCTCTCCTCCCATGCCCTGCTTTTGTGGTAGAGGGGCTGGACGCAGGTGAGCCACGACAGGGGGTAAGAAAAATGATCTCTCGCCTGGCACATGGCCAAACGTGTAAGTGTATTACCAGCACAGCCTGTTCACCCCCTGCCGCCCGTTCTGAAATGTGGCTGGTACCACAAACCATGATGTCTCTGATGAACCCTTAGAATAGCAGGGACTATGTTACTGCACTTACAAATGCTGCAATGGGCGGTGCTTCTCCCTGCAGCTGGGTTTTGTTTTGGCATTACCAGTGTCACAGGGAAAACAGGTTCTGCTCGTACAAAGGGTGCCACGATAACCTGAAGGGTTCAAGGGGGCACTAAGAGTACCAGAGATGCTCAGCTACGGTGAATCCTGAACTACCATTTCTAAAATGGACAGAGTAGTGTCCTTTCCTAACTCCAGCTGTCTTCTGCTGCCCAAATGTTATTAACATGTTTTGTTAAGAACTCTTAGTGTTTGAAGGCAGTGGTTTTTTACAGCACTTAAAGGCTGGTTGAAGGATTAGAAAAGATATCCAAAAAGGACACATGAAGGTCAGCAAGGGATTGATAATTCTGGTGGGATGGCCAAAGATGTTTAGCACTTGCTTTAAATAAACAGCAAGTTTGAGGTGGCTGCTAAAGCTTGTCATGTATGCCAAAAATACCAACCAAGTCAATCTCACACTCTTTCTCTGTAGCTTGGCAAAAGCAAATTTATTTAGCAGTAACAGGAATCCCTATGCAGCTTCACTTCTAATTAACAGAGCCCTTAGATGCATTGAATATATTCTCGAACCATCTGATTTACTTGCGTGTCTGTACAGTCTGATCAGTAGTTAGACACCTTACACAGTCAGTGCTGTACTTTATCTTGTTACATTTGCAATTGACATGTAAATGTTGAATGTCTAGTTCAGCTTAAGACAAAATATTATGTTTTGGGCTAATAATGTGTTCTTAGGAAAACTAACAGGCCTGATCTGTTGAGAATGACAAGAAACAGGCAAGAGGGTTAGCCTGTGGACAGAAGAAGGTGAGTGGAAGGGGTGAGGAGAGGAGGGGAGAGAGAAGGCAAGAGAGTTGGTGGACCTGAGTAGGACAGGCAGAGCCAGTAGTCCCAAGGCTTGAAGTGAACCTGTGGGCTGAGTAAAGGGTCAGATCATTTTGCTCATAGAGGATCTTGGCATAGTGCAGCAGCCTCCCCTGCCTGCTATGAGGGGAATGAATTCATCACCCCCTTCTCTCCACCTGATATCTTGTGGATGGCTGGAAGCCTAATATCTGACCACAGTGCTGGCCTTAGCTGTCAAGGTAATGAGCACAGACTCCTTCCATCTGGTGTCAAGGCTTTGCCTTGATCATTCAGGGAAAAAGAACTAAATTTTTTAAGCAACTGCCCAGTCTGGAGGCTTCCCTGCCCTGGAGCTTATTGTGTAGACAGGAAGATAGTGGTGGACCTGTGTGATAAGACATTGGCACTGCATCTGACAGAGAAGACCAGCTTGCTTGGCTGACATATTATCTAGAAGTGAATGATCAACAGCAACTGTCACTGCCATGTCACTCCTCTTTTGTGAGGAGGCAGCTAAACTTTGCTACAGATCTGGACATCGGTAAAACCACTGTTTCCAAGGCCCATATTGCATATGGCTCTGCAACAGACTTTTGCTCGACAGAGAGAGAAAGTGTAAAGACTCCTAGAAAAGTAGGGGAGGGCTTGACTCAAATTATAAACAGATTAAATATACTATGATGCCTAAATCAAATGCCCACCAGTTCTCAGACACTCATCAGTCCTCCAAGGAGTTTGTGAAATAAATAGGAATACAGTGTGAAAAACAAATGAGGTGCTTGAGGAAAATCATCCTGTGGTTTCTGCCCCTTATTCAACCAGAGAGTCTTCCCTGTGGTGAAAGGGATCTGATTCCAGAGGCTGTGGCAATTATCACTCCTTTATCCAGCCTGGCTCTGCTGTGTTCCCACACTGTGTGGTAGAAAGAGCCTCCAGCCATGGTCACAGTGTCCCTTTATATTCTTCAGAGAATCCAGTCTCTGCTGGTCCCCTACACTCTAGAGAACACAAGATATTTCAGAGTAAGGACTTTGGTTTGTGAGAACAGGAGACTTTTAAAAGACTGGCCTGAGCGGGGATCTCCTTAAAGTGACTATTTTGCTTGTAGAGACAATTCAGAGAACAGATGTGCTCCCAGGAATCTCCCTTGATACTTTCCTTCTCTTACGTATCTTGGCTGCAGTGACCACGACACGGTGGAGTTCAAGATCCATGGGGCAGCAAGGAAACTATACAGCAAGCTCCGTGCCCTAGACTTCAAGAAGGCGGACTTCGGACTCTTCAAGGACCTGATGGGCAAAGTGCCGTGGGAGGCAGCCCTGGAGGGATGAGGGGCCCAGGAAAGCTGGTCCACATTCAAGGAGCACCTCCTCCAAGCTCAGCAGAGGTGCATCCCGATGAAGAACAAGTCGGGCAAAAAGACCAGGAAGCCCGCATGGATGAGCAAGGAGCTCCTGGACCAACTGAAAATGAAGAGGTTAGCCTATAGAGGGTGGAAGCGGAGACAGATAGCCTGGGAGGAATACAGAGAAGCTGTACGAGTGACCAGAGATCAGGTGAGGAAGGCTAAAGCCCTGAAGGAATTAAATTTGGCAAGGGATATAAAAAGCAATAAGAGAAGCTTCTATAGGTATGTAGGGGACAAAAGGAAGTCCAAGGAGAACGTAGGCCCCCTCCGGAAGGATACTGGTGCTCTGGTTACCCGGGACATAGAGAAGGCTGAGTTACTCAATGACTTTTTTGCCTCAGTCTTCACTGATAAAGCCTCTTGTCTTACCGCCCAAGCTGTGGAAAGAACTAGCAGGGACTGTGAGGATGAACCACCACCCACTGTACTTGAAGAGCAGGTTCAGGAACATCTGAGGAACTTGAAGGTGCACAAGTCCATGGGACCTGATGAGATCCATCCGCGGGTCCTGAAGGAACTGGCGGATGAAGTTGCCAAGCCACTGGCCATTGTATTTGAGAAGTCGTGGCGGTCTGGCGAGGTCCCCGATGACTGGAAGAGAGGGAACATAACCCCCATTTTTAAAAAGGGGAACAAGGAGGACCCGGGCAACTACAGGCCGGTCAGCCTCACCTCTGTGCCTGGCAAGGTCATGGAGCAGATACTCCTGGGAACCATGCTAAGGCACATGGAGAGCAAGGAGGTGGTGGGTGACAGCCAACATGGCTTCACCAAAGGCAGATCGTGCCTGACCAACTTGGTGGCCTTTTATGATGGGGTGACAGCATTGGTGGACAAGGGTCAACCAACGGATATCATCTACCTGGACTTGTGCAAAGCTTTTGACACTGTCCCGCACGACATTCTTCTCTCTAAACTAGAGAGGCATGGGTTTGATGGATGGACCACTCGGTGGATAAGGAATTGGCTCAATGACCGCACTCAGAGAGTAGTGGTCAACGGCTCGATGTCCAAGTGGAGACCGGTCACGAGTGGCGTCCCTCAGGGGTCCGTGTTGGGCCCGGCCCTCTTCAACATCTTTGTCGGTGACGTGGACAGTGGCATGGAGTGCACCCTCAGCAAGTTCGCCGATGACACCAAGCTGTGTGGTGGCGTCGACACGCTGGAAGGGAGGGATGCCATCCAGAGGGACCTCAACAGGCTGGAGAGGTGGGCCCGTGCCAACGTCATGAAGTTCAACCAGGCCAAGTGCAAGGTCCTACATCTGGGTCATGGCAATCCCAGGCACAAATACAGACTGGGCAGAGAATGGATCGAGAGCAGCCCTGAGGAGGACTTGGGAGTACTGGTGGACGAGAAGCTCAATATGAGCCAGCAATGTGCTCTTGCGGCCCAGAAGGCCAACTGCATCCTGGGCTTCATCAAGAGGAGCGTGGCCAGCAGGTCGAGAGAGGTGATTCTCCCCCTCTACTCTGCCCTCGTGAGACCTCACCTGGAGTATTGCATCCAATTCTGGAGCCCCCAACATAAGAAGGACATGGACCAGTTGGAGAGGGTCCAGAGGAGGGCCACGAAGATGATAAGAGGTCTGGAGCACCTTTCCTGTGAGGACAGGCTGAAAGAGTCGTGGCTGTTCAGCCTGGAGAAGAGGAGGCTCCGGGGTGACCTTATAGCGGTCTTCCAGTACCTCAAGGGGCCTACAAGAAAGATGGGGAGAGGCTGTTCAGGAGGGCCTGTTGTGATAGGACAAGGGGTAATGGTTTTAAAATAGAGGGAGGTAGATTCAGGTTGGATATTAGGAAAAAATTTTTTACCATGAGAGTTGTAGAACACTGGAACAGGTTGCCCAGAGAGGTGGTGGATGCTCCATCCCTGGAGACGTTCAAGGCCAGGTTGGACGAGGCCCTGAGCAACCTGATCCAGTTGGAGATGTCCTTGTTCCTTGCAGGGGGGTTGGACTAGATGACCTTTGAAGATCCCTTCCAGCCCTAACCATTCTATGATTCTATGATTCTATGATTCAGCTCTGGGGTCCCCAACACAAGAAGGACATGGAGCTGTTGGAGCGAGTCTAGAGGAGGCCACAAAAATGATCTGAGGGCTGGAGCACCTCTTCTCTGAAGATAGGCTGAGAGAGTTGAGGTTGTTCAGCCTGGAGAAGAGAAGGCTCCAGGGAGATATTATAGCAGTCCTCCAGTACCTCAAGGGGGCCTACAAGAAAGCTGGAGAGGGACTTTTTACATGGGTGTATAGTGACAGGACATGGGGCAATGGCTTTAAACAGAAAAAGGATAGATTTAAATTAGATCTAAGGAAGAAATTTTTTACATTGAGGGTGGTGAGGCACTGGAACAGGTTGCCCAGAGAAGTTGTGGATGCCCCATCCCTGGAAGTGTTCAAGGCCAGGTTGGATGAGGCTTTGAGCAACCTGGTGTAGTGGAGGGTGTCCCTGCCCGTGGCAGGGGGGTTGGAACTCGATGAACTTTAAGGTCTCTTCCAAACCAAACCATTCTATGATTCTGTGATTCTAAGACAGCATTGCTTGCTGCCAAAACATATGGCTATGATGATTGGCTGATTTACTTTATGATTTTTGGATGACAAGCCATGGTAATTGCCTCTTGCAATTGAACAGTACAAGACAGTTCTCCACTGAGCACCTTTTCCCTGCTTTGGTGGTACATGTAAACTGCTACATGTGAGATATGTACTGTGTATATTTGATAGTCCTCACTCAGTTGTCCCAGTAAGCTGACCATCCAGCTGTGCTTCTGTCCAACTTTACTGTCCAACATTATAGAGTGTTCCCATGATGTAATAGCTTGAAGAAAGGACTGTTATTCTTAGGCATTTTCACGACATTCCTTGAACTTTGACTGGAATTGCTTAGGAGTATATCTGAAGTTGGCTGGGACTTGGCCTGTGTTGAGAACTAGTCATTGAGCAGGAGGGCATGCACATAGGGAAACAGGGGCAAGGGCGTGTTCTTAGCTAGGACAAGATACATATTTTTTTTGCCATCTTACAGAGATTCTGTTGCAATGCAGAAATCTGCCAGTGTTGGTGCTCTTCCAGCCTACTTCTCCCTTATCATATTATTCAGTACTCCAACTGGGCTGTCTTTGCTCTGTCTTTACTATCAGGGTCAGTGAGTCTCCTGAAGATGATCAGTGCAATTTCTCAACCATGAGGTGCACAAAATTGTCAATCGTAGAATCATAGAATATCTCAAGCTGGAAGGGATCCATTAGGATCATTGAGTGCAAATCCCTGCTCTTTGCAGGACTACCTAAAACTAAATCATATGACTGAGTGTGTTGTCCAGACACTCCCTGAACTCTGACAGGCTTGGTGCCGTGACCAGTTCTCTGGGGAGCCTGTTCCAGTGACCAACCACCCTCTCAGTGAAGAACCTTGTCCTATGTCCAAACTTCCCCTGATGCAGCTTCATTCCTTTTCCTCATGTCATTATATTTGAGGATTGTTGATATATTTGGGGACCTTGTTGCAGGGTATCTCTTGTAGTGTTCTTGACCATAGGGTCCTTCCCAAGATTTATACCTGTAAAGGTTACTGTGGGTGCATGACTGATCTCTTTCCTTTACTACTAGATGGGGAAAGCAGTATTCCATACCTAACAGTCCATCTTCTCCCAGGATCGCTGCATGCAACACTGGCTGGCTGGGCTTGACCTGTCAGGGAAGACCTGTTCTATCTTCCTCTCATTTCTGAAGAAAGGGCATCTTTCTTCAGGGACTCCTTCTAATACAGGACTTCCTTCTCTTGGTGCTGCTTCTTCAGGAGAGGCAGATGATACTCTTTCATCCCTCTTAATGTCCAAGCACAGACAAGTTGTCTGTGCATATCAGAATGTGGAGAATACAGAAAACACTGAAGAGTATGTTCGCTTTTCACAGAGACTCTTTTGCAGGTCTCCGTACAGCAAGCATGCATGCAGGGAATAGTGAAAGGAAGCAGTGAGATGAGATAAACTCTTTGATAAGTGTCTACTCTGCATCAGAATATGACAGATGAATCTCACTCAGAACATGTATTTCATTATGAAACAATGTTTGATTTCTATAGAAGGCAGTTAAATATAAGTACATCAACAGAAGTAAAACATTCCTGTCCACTGTTGATGGTTGCTGCACCTCTTACATTCTAAACTTTTATGTTCATCAATTTTTATGTTAAAAAAATTTCCTTATTGTCTGAAAAGGTGATTTAAGCAAACTTTGTGTATCCTTTCTTTTAAACTGAATCAACCCATTATCGCTTGTAATGATTATCTTGCACTTAAAAATTTGCTTCTAATATTGCTACTTAGCAAAATCAATGGCAGATTGTCACCTCTTCTTGTTTCACAAACAGCTTACTGAAGAAATACAAAACCACAAAACCGTGTTTGATCTTCAGTCTGTATGAGGGAAGTCAACATGAAAATACAATATCCAGAACTATTTTTCTTTTTTATGATATAGAAATACCTATCCATATTCAAATGCAATCTCTGGTAAGTGTAGCAGACTTCCCTGATACCATACTAATACCTCAGTAGAAACTGTTGTCGTTCTTGAAAGTGATTTTCACTTAAACTCATTCTTTTTGTCTGTGACATTACTTCTTTACACTCTATTGTATCTATAATGAAAAAAACAACACACTCCATCACCTTTATCTGTCTTAATAAATGTTCGGTTGTCTTTCAGTTGCCCATAAAATACTCAGTTTTACCTATGCCTGGGACTGTGCAGCCTTAGCTGTTCTTCCTTAGTCTTTGAACTCTGGATTCTTGTCACTCACCCCATCTGTGAGCTGGCTATTGCTTTGTGCCAAGTATGAAACAAAACAGCTTCAGAAAAAGAGAGTGGGTATATCTCTTCACACCACTATCTCACCACATTGGTTTGACTGCTTGTTAATGCTCGGAGTGAATTTCAGTCTCTCGAATCAAAGTAGAAACCCTTAAGTCTAACCAAATAAACATAATTTCTCAATAACAATAATCTCTTTTACTTTTTTCCCCCTAAGAATTCATCAGAATAACTTGGAAGAATGTAATCTTAGTCTATCGAAGAAATGCATACTTCTCATTGCAAGATAAATAGCGAAGCCATATAATTGTTATTATTCCTAATGCATTTTTAAATATGCAAATGTAAAAATTTATTGCTGTTTTGTACATTTTGTATACTTTTAAACGTGAACAAGTACATGTCTACATGTACTCCAAAAGTAATGAACACTAGAATAAATAAATAAAGCAGGCTAATCACAGTTCATATGCAAAGGTCTCTACTCTCTTTATTGCCTAGACATAAATGACAGTTACAGAAGAAAGCAACACAGAGATTTACATTTTATGCATCTCTCAGGTCACTTTTTAGTCTTGAAACCCTCATTCCTCCTCTTCTACCTTCTTATGAAACTCCCGGCTCTTCGCTCGGAGCTTGTTGACCTGCGACTCTGCAATGTCAGCCCGCTCCTCGGCTTCCTCCAGCTCGTGCTGGATCTTGCGGAACTTGGAGAGGTTGACATTGGACAGCTCCTCCTGTGCGGGCAGAGGGAGTTGTGAAAAAAACAGGCAGCGTGTGGATATTAAATATCTGAAAACTAGGCAAACAAAAATTGAAATAGCACAGCTGGGCAAGCAGGGCAGGTTCAAAACCAAGGTAAGAAGCTGCTCAGGGAAATAAGTGTGCCAGAACAGAAAAGAACATCAGAGAGTCAAAAGGCCGTGGCCACATTACACACAGCACAGTCTAGGCAGAGTTCATGGCAGTCCTGGATAGGCAGATTAACAGCTGCTTTTGACACCCAGGGTAGGGTAGGAAGGAAGAAATAGAGGCGGGAAGAGAGGCTTAGGGAAAAAAAAATAGACATGGGAAAATATAGTTCCTCCCCAAACCAGCAATTCTTACTTTTACATTCTCCCTTGTCTTGTAGCAGCAAACGCATCAAACAGTTCAGGTTTCAAAATGTTGGACAGAAGAAAACATCCACACAGAATTCCACCTCAACCAGAAGGAAGTCTGGCCTTTGTCAGAGTGGTACTTACAGCTTCCTCAGCTTGCCTCTTGTAGGACTTCACTTTCATTTGCAGCTTGTCCACCAGATCCTGCAGCCTGAGAACATTCTTCCGATCTTCCTCAGACTACAAAAAATGGCAAGTAATAGAAACACTTGTTTGCCTCTTTCTCTAAAATTCATAAATGTGAAACAGAAGGACTAACATTCCTTATGGAGCATTGCTGTCTAGAAAGACAGAGGACAAAATCCTGTTTACTGTGTCCCTCTGGAAGGCAATGTGCAAACATTTTGACTTCCTGGAGGAAGACTGTGTTAACACAAAGAATCCTCTGGCATTACCTGGTAGGTCAGCTCCTTCACCCTCCTCTCGTACTTGCGCACACCCTTCACGGCTTCAGCGCTGCGCTTCTGCTCAGCATCCACCTCCCCTTCCAGCTCCCGCACCTGCAACAAGAAGCCCATTTTTGGAGCTTCCCTGGTGGTTATTTATGTGACACGCTCAATCATGCCCAAACAAAAGGCCTACGCACTCTGGCCTCCAGCTTCTGGATTTGCTTCTTGCCTCCCTTCAGAGCCAACTGCTCGGCCTCATCCAGACGGTGCTGCAGGTCCTTCACTGTCTGGTCCAGGTTCTTCTTCATCCTCTCCAGGTGAGCACTGGTGTCCTGCTCCTTCTTCAGCTCTTCTGCCATCATGGCTGCCTGGAAAGCAAAGGATCAAAGCCATTTTGGGGCTGGAGACATTTAGGGGGAGAATGTATCCACTATCAGTGGTGAAAGGAGTCCCCAACTCACATCTGTGATGGCCTTCTTGGCCTTCTCTTCAGCGTTGCGGGCTTCCTGGATCGTATCCTCCATTTCACTCTGAATTTGGGAAATGTCTGTTTCCAGCTTCTTCTTGGTGTTGATCAAGCTGGTGTTCTGTTTAAAAGCATCAAGATCCCAATTTTGCTTTTGTTAGCTCGCAATATCATATAATTACATTGCATAAATATTGGGTTTTTATATTAACTGTGCCATCAGGTCATATGGGATTCTGTTCTAAAGGAGCTCCTGTGGTAGCTGTTAGTTTCTCAGCTGTGATGTGCTTCAGTAGCAGAGAAGGACTTTAGACTTACAAAAA
Source organism: Tauraco erythrolophus (assembly GCF_009769465.1). Lineage (NCBI taxonomy): Eukaryota > Metazoa > Chordata > Aves > Musophagiformes > Musophagidae > Tauraco > Tauraco erythrolophus. The sequence goes on along the minus strand of NC_141484.1, from coordinate 13,652,529 downwards.
AAAAAAAAAAAGACATAATCTTTCCTTCTCATTTTCTATCTAGTGACAGTAAAATTTTAAATGGTGCTATAGAATAATTATAAAGACATTGTTAAATGATGTGAATGACAGGATCAGTGTGTTCCTAATGATCAACCTAAGTTTGACTTTACAGTCTGAAGTGCAGATGTGAAAGCTGTTCAACTCATTTAAGTCATAGAGTAAGAACTTCACATATCTCTCTGAATTTAGTACTTTTAAGGCATCTGCACTGTAGTTTTAGTGGAATTCATATTATATCAGCAGCTGAAAATCACTTTTAATATTTATTTTCCATACTGTGAAAATTACAATGCATTTTACAAAATACTGTTGCAGTTCAGCCAGTCTTCAGTTATTTTGTATGCATGGAGCAAAAGTATAAATACTGAATATATTTATACACTGACCTGGGTATGGAGGAGCTGCACACGCTCACTTGCATCCAGCAGCTCCTGCTCAGCCACTTTCCTCGACCGCTCCGTCTGCTCCAGGGCTGCCCGGAGCTCCTCAACTTCAGCCTGCAGCAGGTTTGCTCTGCGCTCCACCATGGCCACTTGCTCCTTCAGGTCTTCCTGTGACCTGAGAGCATCATCCAAGTGTATTTGTGTATCCTAGAAAGAGAGACAAGACAGACTGTGAGGTGTATTTTTCCTATTTTCTGTTTTTGCATCAGTGTAGAAACGATAGCATAGTAGAACAGGAAAACTTTTAGTTCTTTCAGAAACCAGCGAGCTCCTGTTTCGTTGTCTCATACCTTCAGCACTGCTTGTGCATTTCTCAGGTTCTTTTGTGCCTCTGCAGCCTGGCGGTTGGCATGGCTCAGCTGGATCTCCATTTCATTCAGGTCTCCCTCCATCTTCTTCTTCAGCCGCAGGGCTTCATTCCTGCTCCTGATCTCAGCATCCAGGGTGCTCTGCATGGACTCCACAACTCGGAGGTGGTTTCTCTTCAGCTGGTCAATCTCCTCATCTTTCTCTGCTATCTTCCTGTCAATCTCAGACTTCACCTGGTTGAGCTCAAGTTGGAGGCGCAGGATCTTCCCCTCTTCATGTTCCAGGGAGGCCTGGACAAGTGCACACAAACATTTGTAATGTTGATAAAACTGCTCGCGTTCTAGGTAATTACAGACTATTTCAGGAAATCTCATCTGGTTGCATGCCCCAGCCAGAACAGAGGGGGACCAAATATTTTTCAGCCATATTTTCCCATTGCTTCGATTTTTAGTGCAGACATCATGAAAAAATATGTTAATTATACAAATAACAATATCAGTAACTTTATATGAACTATTCTCTTGAAGAATAATGTACAGCATGAGGTCTGAGACTGCAGAAAAGGAAAAAAAAAGGATTCCTGTATATACAAAGACTTTAATGGTATCCAAAATCCCCTGCTTCCTGTGCCTGGAGTTTATTCTCAATGTATCTAATTTCATAAATGGTATCCGAGGTTGCTAAACCTTGCTGTAAGTAAACAATTAAAAACAGAAGGCTGTACCTCAGCTTCCTCCAGGGAGGCTTGGAGTTCAGATTTCTCCTGCTCAATCTGTTTCTTGACTTTCTCCAGCTCATGAATCGCCTTTCCTCCCTCGGCAATCTGCTCCGTGAGGTCAGCAATCTCCTCTGTGGGAACAAAGACCAATGGCATGGTCAGGGAAAGAGTCTAATGGGAAGGGCCCTGTCACACCAAGGTCATGGGCAACTTTGCAGACCTGCAGGCACAGACCCGTGGAGAGCGGTGGGTAGTGGTGGGTTGTGAGAAAGCCCTGCCAGGAGCAGAGGGACAGGGACTTACGTTGCAAGTTCTTGTTCTCACGCTTCAGTGTTTCCAGGTGGTCCAAGGACTCCTCATAGGCATTCTTCATCTTAAACAGCTCCGTGCTGAGAGAGCGAGACTCCTTCTGGGAGGCTTCCAGCTCAGCCTGCGTTTCCTCATACTTCTGCTTCCACTCTGCCAGGATCTGAAGAGAAACAGGGTCTCAGTATGGATGTGGCAATCAGGAGGGGATGCTCTGCCCAGGAAGCCCAGGGCTGGAGCCCAAAAGACCTTGTCAAAGTTCTTCTGCTTCTTATCCAGAGCCGCGCAGGCAGCATTGGATCGCTCCACATCAATCATCAGGTCCTCCACCTCGTTCTGCAGCCTCTGCTTTGTCTTTTCCAGGGAGGCACATTTGGCATTGACGGCTTCAACGTGTTCCTCTGCATCCTGCAGGCGCTGTGCCAGCTTCTTCCTGGGAGGTGGTAAGCACAGGTCCAGGTGAGGAAACAAACGGGAGCCTGTGGTGTGCAGCCAGTGTGTTTTTTACAAGAGTACACTTAGCCATTGGGTAGTGTGTGATCCCCATTTACACAGAGGTGCAGGACCTCTCCCAGCCAGCCACTTTCTATGTCTGCATCCTGGTCTACAGTAATTCACTCTCTGCTGTTCACTCTGCTATTCACACTGTCATCTTGCTGCCATTGGGTGTCTGAAGAGCTTTGTTGCTTCTGCTTTCCCTCAACGCATTCCTGCTTTTGGTTATATTCTCTCTCTTCTGGCACCCCACCCCAAAGCAGAATATTGACTTCTTCCTGACAATACCACAGTGGTCTCCTCAAATTTCCATTCTTAGTCTCTGCCAGCCTTCCCCACATTCCCACGTACTTGGCCTCCTCCAGCTCCTCCGTACGCTGAATGGCATCCGTCTCGTATTTGGTTCTCCACTGGGCCACTTCGCTGTTGGCCTTGGACAGGGCACGCTGCAGCTCCCCCTTGGCTTCCTGCTCCTCCTCATATTGTTCCCGGAGCAAGTCACAGTCGTGGCGAGCAGACTGCAAGCCATGGGCCAGGGCATTCTTGGCCTGGAGGAAAAATAGTAGTGCAACAATGAATGTAAATATCCTAGGAAATCTCCCATGTTGATGGACATTGGATTATTCTGCTGTGAGTGATGGCAAGCTACTGAATGAGAAAGGAATCTCTGGGAATTTGCAAAAGAATTAATCAATAGGCTACAGGGAAGGCAGATCAAAGCTAATAGAATCATTGAATTGTTCAGGTTGGAAGAAACCTTCAAGATCATCTCGTCCAGTCATTAACCTTAGACTGCCAAAGTCTGCCCTCTAGAAGTCCAAGGTAGCAGTTTTGCAGACCCCTCTCCTTACTTCTCCAGGAATCAAAAACTCTATCATTTCATGATCACTCTGCCCAAGATGGCTTCCAACCGTCACATCACTCTCAAGCCCTCTCTGTTCACAAACAACTGGTCCAGCAGGGCACCTTCCCTAGTTGGCTCACTCACCAGCTGTGTCAGGAAGTTATCTTCCACACACTTCAGGAACCTCTTGGACTGTTTCATCTCTGCTTGTTCAAGTCCCCCACAAGAACCAGAGCTAGTGATTGTGAGACTTCTCCCAGTTGCTTATAGAATATTTGGTCTGCCTCGTCATCCTAGTTGAGTGGTCTAAAACAGGCTCCCACCATGATATCTGCCTTGCTGACCCTTCTCCTGGTTCTTACTCATAATCACTCAACCCTGTCATCACCATCATTAAGCACTAGACAATCAAAACTCTCCCTAACGTACAGGGCTACCCCACCACCTCTCCTTCCTTGCCTATCCCTCTGAAGAGTTTATAGCCATCTATTGCAGGACTCCAGTTGTACAACTCATCCCACCATGTTTCTGTGGTGATCATTCTCAGGCACTTTCATGGTTTCTAACACATCAATAACTCTTGCATCTTTGCTGCCGCATGGATCCCCATCTTCTACCTCCACTGAGATGGCAGACCAAAGGACCTTGCTAGTATATCGTCCCTCAAACATTAGAACGCCACCACCAGGCTTAGCTCTGGTGAGCCTCGTTTTATCCCTTTCTCCCTTCAAGTCTAGTTTAAAGCTCTTTCAATGAGTCCTGGTAACTCCTGTACAAAGATCCTTGTCCCCCATCAAGACAGATGTACCCTGTTTGTCACTAGCACGCCTGGTGTAGTGTAGACCAATCCATGATCAAAAACTCCAAAATTCTATTGGTGTCACCAGGCTCGGAGCCAGGTATTGGTCTGCTGGATCTTCTTGTTTCTTCACTCATCATTCTCTGCAACTGGAAGGATGGTGAAGAACACTACTTGTGCTTCTGATCCCTTAACCAGTCGTCCCAAGGCCTTGAGCCTCTCTTGATTGCCCTCGGACTTTGTGTTGCAACGTTATCACTGCCTCCCTGAAAAATCAATAATAATCTGAGGGCCATACCAGGGTAGGAAATTTTCTTTTCACATCTTTAACTCAGGCTCCAGGGAGGCAGCAGACTTCCCCACCAAATGGGTCTGGACTGCATATTGGGCCTTCTTTTCCCTTCAGAAGGGAGTCTGTTATGACAATGACTCATCTTTTTTTCTTTATGGAAGCAGTTCTGATGCAGGGTGTAGGCCAACTTCACCTCGGTGACACCTCCAAACTAGATGAACCATCATTCTCATTATTGTTTGGTTCCACTTGCAGAACCTCATACCTATTTTGTGATGGCACCTGGGAAGGTGGGATAGTCATAGAGGAGCTGCATCAGCCATGGTGGGTGCAGAGCTTAGAGAGGCCGTGCTCCCTGCTGGGTGGTTACCATTTCTCCCTGGTCCAGCTAGCAGAGCTTCGGCGCCTTTCCTGCACACTTTTCTGCCTGAACTGCTGTGCCACACCCCTGCTGGAACACCACACCCCTGCTGGAACACCACGCCCTGGCTGAAAAGCCACGTCCTGCTTTCCTGCCCTTTTCACAGTGCTCCAGATTGCTTCTGCTCCCTAAGGGCTTTCCCCTGTGAGGGGTGGGCTGGGCCGCTGTTGCTTCCGGCCCTGCCCAGGTCTCATCAGCTGCTGTTGCACAAGCTGCAGGCTCCTGACAGTCCTCTTGGCTCTCAGAGAGGTTCCTCAGATTGAAGAAACTCCTCTGTGCACCTCACTGGAGTGCTCCACTGCAGATGGTACTGGCACTGGAGCTGCTCGGCTCAGCATGTGAGAAGTTTGCTCACATTTACCTAAGTGGTTATTTTTCCTCCTCTCATCCTGTTGATTCTGTGATTTTATATGTTTATGATAGAGCCTTCTCACCTTTATCTCTTCCTCTAAGTGCCTCTTGAGTTCCTCAATCTGTTGGGTGAATGCCTGCTTGCCTCTTGACAGCTGAGAAACCAAAGCGTCCTTCTCCTCCACCTGACGTGAATATTCACCTAGGAAAGTTTGCAGATACACGTGCCTTTGATTGACATTGATGACAATATTGTGGACATTTAGGGCTGTAAAACCAGGTAGTTAGCAGACCTTGCAGGAGCTTGTGATCCCATTTCATGCATTTCTCATTACAGGGGAGACAAAACATGTTGAACAGACCATGTGCCCAGAAGGGTCATTTCTGCACTAACTCTGACATTATTCATTTGCACATCTGAGCTGTGTATGTCTTACCTGATTCTGTCTGCAGACGAGCTCTTTGAGCGTTGAGGTCATTGATCATGCGCTGATGCTCTTCTTCTTTTGTCTTAATCTCACTTAACTGATCTTCCAAAGTGCGACACATCTTCTCCAGGTTTGCCTGTGTATCAACATACAGAAGGGGAGGGTTTAACCATTCACACTCTGAATACTAGCAGGTGCAAGAAGTTGTATAGAATTCCACTGAGTCGATGACACTATAAGGTATTGGTGTACCTTGGCTTTGGAGACAGACTCCATGTTACTGGCCAAGTCGTCAATCTCCATCTTCAGCTCACTCTTCTCCTTCTCCAGCTTCTGCTTCACTCGTTGCAGGTTGTCGATCTGCTCCCCAAGCTCAGCTGTGCTGTCCGCGTGCTTCTTCCGCAGGGCGGCAGCCGTGGCTTCGTGCTGCAGCGTGGCCTCTTCGAGGTCGCGGCGCATCTTCTGAAATTCTGCCTCGCGCTTCTTGTTCATATCGATCTGAGCTGCAGTAGCCCCTCCTGCTTCTTCCAGGCGCTCGCTGATCTCCTCGAGCTCCCTCGAGAGGTCAGCCCGATGCTTCTCTGCCTTTGCCCGAGAGGCACGTTCAGCCTCAATTTCCTCCTCCAGTTCCTCTATACGAGCCTGGGGAACATTAGGGACCCTTCACACCCAGGCCCTCCTCCTTCTGGACCTGAGACTGGGTGAGAGAGGGGGAGGAACAGAGACTTGCCTGCAGCTCCTTGATCTTCTTCTGTAACTGCATGCCCAGGGCTTGTTCATCCTCAGTTTTGCTCTGGATCTGGCTGATTTCAAAGTCTTTCCTTTGGGCAAAGCAAAGCAAACCATGTTAGAGCTCAAAGATAAAAGACAAGTGCACCAGCCCAATGTTCAGGTGCCCCACGGCCACACTTACTTCTTTAGTTTCTCATCCAGCTGCTGCTTATCGTTTTCCAAATCCATTATGCTGTCATGGGCCAGCTTCAGGTCTCCTTCCAGTTTCCTCTTAGCTCTCTCAAGGTCCATGCGCAGTTTCTTCTCTTGCTCCAGGGACCCTTCCAGCTACAACAAATGAGACCATCAGTGCTCTGCCAGCCAGGTCTAACTCCATACCTGTCCTGTTCTTCTGGGCAATCGTGCTTACATCGTCCACTTGCTGCTCCAGCTTGGTCTTCGCTTTGGTCAGCGTATTGACTTTGTCCTCTTCTGCCTGCAGGTCGTCCAGTGTCTGCTGATGGGCCTCTTGGAGGGCTTTCTTTTCTTTTGTCAGCTTGGCAATGGTCTCATCCAGGGCTGCCATCTCCTCTGTGAGGTTTTTCACCTTTGAGAAGAAAGGAGAAGAAAGGAAGCAGCTACAGAAGTCCAGTAGTAGCACAGTGCTCTTTTCTGAAGCATGAGTGACAGGTTCTGCCTCATACCTTGTTTTCCGTGGCATGTTTTTCCTTCTCAACCTTGGCCAGTGTTAACTCAAGGTCATCAATATCTTTCTTCAGCTCTGAACATTCATCCTCCAGTTTCCTCTTCTTGGCTGTCAGCTCAGCATTAATTTCTTCTTCATCTTCAGCCCTTTCAGTGACCTCCTTAATTTTGGCTTCCAGTTGGATTTTGGTTTTGATGAGCTGGTCACATCTTTCCTCAGCATCAGCCAAAGCATCAGCTTCCTGTTAGAGAAACATAGGATTTTTGCAAATCTCAAGTTTTAGTGAAACTAAATAGAAAAAGCGTGTTTCCTGCTGAAAAAAGAAACATGAAATTATTATTTTTTTTTATGTTGTGGGAAATGATTTTTCAGAACCTGTTTTAAATTAGAGTAGGTTTTTATTCTATTTATTTTTTTACTGTCATCTTGTACTTTCTCTTGCTGTATTTATAGATGTCTAAATATCTAACCCACTTATTTTTAGTAATGATTTTGCTTACTTTCCCTGAAAGTTAATAACTAAATATAATTGTGCACAGATCTTTTTGGTTTATGTCTGTAAGCAGCTTTTCTTGACAAGATTGACTAAGAATTCATCTTCTTTGTTACAGATAAATTGGTGTATAATCTAGATGCAATTGGTGGTTTCAATTTGAACTTGACTTTATTTTGAAGCTGTGAAGAAGACACTTCAGAAAAAAGAGCATTGTGTAAATGCTGCCAAATCTTTTGATCTTCCAAAGGACAATTGAGACACACATAAAGTTGACAGCTAGGATGCAGAAGATATTTGTGTCTTCCTAGAGTAGTAGCTGCAGGACAACAGGTGAGATACCATGTATCATAAGAAATTACATAAGGCTTTTTTATTTAGGCAATAAAATAAAACCATGAATAAAACCAGATTAAGTAGTCAACTGAATTGCTCTCCAGACTCTGTTAACTGTATATGCTAAATCTCTGGTAGCTACAGCTGGACTTTATATTGTGAGTTTGCAAGGAAAAACATACCTGTAGGTCACTCCCAAGTTAGAACTTCATATTATAATGTTGAAATGGAGTGGTCTGAATTTTGTCTTTAGTGATTCAGTTTAAGATATTTTTCTAATGCAATTTAGTGTGCGGTGTGAGAGTTCCGTAGCATGAGAGAGGATTTAGACTTATTTTTCCCTGGAAGAAACGTACTAATAATACTTACAGCTTGCACTTGGAGCTGCAGATCGTTTTTCTCCTGCAGCAAAGAAACCATTTTCTCCTCCAACTCCTTCCTCTTTGCCTCAGACTTTGCAAGCTCTTCCTTGGTTTTCTCAAACTCTTCTTTCATGTTGGCCATCTCCTTCTCAGATTCTGCACTCTTCAGCAAGGGCTTGATCTTGAAGAACAGCTTCATCCAGGGCCAGTGCTTCACATTCATGAAGGACCGAACATTGTACTGGATGCAAAAGATGGACTCCCTGAAGCATAATTAGAATGTACATTGAATATTTTCAATATGATGAGTGTCAACACTTTCCCCCAAGTACAGCGACTTCAGCTGAAGATGAGAAATGTCTACCTCCTCTCCACCATTCTCTGGTACTCCACTCTCATCAGGAAGCCCCTGCACCTGGCCTGTGTGCGGGTGATGAGCTGTGCCAGCTTCTCATCCCTCATCTCCTCCAGGAGTCCCAGCAGCCCAGCTTTGAAGAACACCTTGAGAAAGGGAACATTGCAGCACATCGTGGTTGGGTAGAGCACAGCACGGACATGCAGTGAGTGAGTCAAGGAGGGTTTGTACCTTAGTGTGGCCAAATTTGTACTGTGTGTGGTCCACATCGATTGACCCCAGAAGCTTCTCAGAAGCCTTCTTGCTGTCAATGAACTGTCCCTCTGGGATAGCACTGGCATTAAGCACTTTGTATCTGTGGAATGAGAGGAATTTCGTCCCTTGTTTAGACATACAGTTATAATGAAGTCCTAATCGGATAACAAAACTAAAGAAAATTTTACTATCTTTAGGTGATTAGTCATACATAAAAAGAGGACACTGATCTCCAGTAATTTCAGTCCAATATCTTTTTCACTTAAACTGTACTGTAGAAAATTGCTAGAGAGGAACGTTGCCACTATGTTTATAGGAAGAAAGCATCTTCCCCTGAAACATGCAGCTGATACAATGGCCAAAGCCCTATATCTGAGTTTGTAATTTTCATCTGGAATGTGGCTACAAAGCCATGTCCCAACCTGCATTTTTTAATCTTGTAAGCATTGGGTTGTGCAGCTCAATTGTGCTTCCATATTCGGAGACACTGGCAAAGTTTGGCTGTTTGATGAACAGCAATCAATGAGAACACCTGACTTACCTCTTAATTTCTCTACAATTTATCTTTTGCTAGCCATACATGTTGCCTTTGGTTATACATTCCAGCATTTTCCCGTTCTTTCAAACATGATCAGACAGATGTGACATTAAAAACTAACCACAAGTGTTAAAATATTAAAATGTACAACTTATGCAGTAAAGGTAGTATGGAGAGCCGAAAGGAGGCTGACCTCTGTTTGAAGTCTGCATAGAGGATTCTGCTGGGAAATCCCTTCCTGCAAATTCTGATGCCTTCCAGCACGCCGTTACACCGCAGCTGGTGTAGCACCAGTTCATGCTCCATGGCACCTAAGCAAATAAAACAATTATTCGATACTTCATGATAAAGCATAGAGAATAATGGGTGCATTACACTATGATTTCTCTCTACTTGAGGTTCTTACCAGGTGTTTTTGTTTCATTGGGGATGATGCAGCGCACAAAATGGGGATGAGTGCTCCGTAGATTGGTCATCAGCTTGTTTAGGTTCTCCTGTGGGTTCATGCGCAAAGATTTTTCATTAACAAATGGTACCTCTGCAGTTAAACTGTGAGATGTGAGAAAAGAGTTGGAAAGCAATAATGGATTTATTATTCCCTCCTATAGCCATCTTAATTTGAGTTTTCTTTTGCCTTTCAGTCTTCAGCACAAGAGAAAGTCACAAGACCATATAATGCGTTTTCATGAGACTGAGGGATACATCCACTTAGACAGGACACCTGTGGAGAATGGTGACCAGAAGTTTATAGCAAAAGTCATAATTTTGAGTGAAAGATGACTCCTCGTAATCACTAGATTCTCACTCTGTGGAAGACACTGACTATTGATGGGAACAGAAACAAAACTAGATATAAGAGAAAAGGGAAGAGGGGCAAGGATCAAGTTTGCAGAGAAGGCTAGGAAAAGGAAGCTTAACGGCATTAGGTGTTACTTGTGAAGATATATATGGCAAAAGTTGAAGAACGTGGGAAGACAAGAAAGACTCCCTGTTTAGTGAGAATGGGGGTCACAAGTCATACAGAAAAGGCATGAGTGGCAGGTCCTGCAACATGCCTTTCTAGAAGTGTTTTTAGAAGGAAAACCATGAACTGTCTCTGATTTAGCAACATTTACTAGCTAAGTCCTAACAGTTCTTAGTTTAGCCCTAATGTGGAGCAGGAGCAAAGCTGCTCAAATATCTCTTTCACAGTGTGAAAAACTGTTCAGACTGACAGATAGTAACTAGATGCCACACGTGCTGAAACAAGAGTTCTACCATCTGCCTTAAACTCTGTCCGTTGGTGGAAAGGTAACTGGCCTTGACATTTCCCTATTGCCTTGTCTTCAAATATATAATCATGTGAAAACCATTGTGTGTTGTGTATTATCATGTGCAAATGCACATACATTTGCATGTGCTGGTCCAGACTTGAGGTTCCCTAAGGCAGGTAGCCAGATCCACCATTGTCATCCCAAGGCAGAGGGAGAAGAGCTTGATCCTGCCAGCTGGTGTACTCATGATTAAGCAAAACTGTACCCCTACCTAAGTACTTTTTCCAACATTTGAATAAAGGCTACATCAAGGTGTATCTTCCTCAGCTGGCCTCAGCTGATTTGCAGTCAGCTCTTCTATGAATAACTGAAGAGATGTTCTTGATACAGAAAAATGTTAATAGGTGAAGTAAACAACCTTGTTGGAGTTAGTGTGAGGTTTCACAATCTTCAACTATAAAAAAAAGAGGAAAAAAATAGACTGGCTTCTGTACTTACCCTGAAAAGAGCTGATACAGTTTGGAAAGAAGAACCCTTCTTCTTGCCTCCCTTTTTGCCACCGCCACCACCACTCTCTGAAGAATACAAAAAAAAAGATAGTTTTACAACTTTGATTTGTAAAATTTTTCTCTATGAGACTACAAGAAGTATCAGATATATCAGAACAAGAAGTTCCTAAGTATCAGTATGCTAAGAAAGACACCTAGCATGCAGTGGGGAATAGAGTCAACACTCAATCTAAAGGAACACAGAACCAAAGATGTCTCATAATCCAAGGGATGACTATGTCTGAGTGCAAGGCCTGAAATACATTTGTTGTTTTCCTTTATTAATAAATTCAAGCCAAGGGAGACTCTGCAGAGCACGCAATTACTTTAGAACATTCTAGCTTATATTCATGGCTCTGGTACAGTCATTAAATAAAAATGAAAATATTAATTTCACAGAACTAACCTGCCTCTCCTCCAGCAGAGGCAAAAAGCAAGGCCAGTGTCTTCATAGATGATTTCTGGTACAGCCCCACAACAGTTTCATTCAGGGGATCCTTGTTCTTGTCAAGCCAGCCAGTGATGTTGTAGTCCACTGTTCCAGCGTAGTGCACCAGGGAGAAGTGGGCCTCAGCCTTGCCTTTGGCAGGCTTGGGCTTCTGGAAGTTGTTGGACTTGCCCAGATGCTGGTCATAGAGCTTGTTCTTGAAAGAGGTGTCAGTTGCCTTGGGGAACATGCACTCCTCTTCCAGGATGGAGAAGATGCCCATGGGCTGGAAGAAGCAGAGGAAAGAGGAAAAGGTGAAATGGCAGAAAGAATCACACATTAAGAAATATCACATTAAGCGGGACAATATTAATGCTTTCAGGGACTGTTATTCTGCTCAGCAGAGCAAATGGTAAAAATCTAAACTTACGTATTTACAATATCATATTTTTATGCTACATTTACAAATAAATAAAAAATTAATGCATTTCTGAAAATATTAAACATTGTGAACTACATGAATACCTTCTCAATGAGCTCAATGCAGGCAGCCAGGTCCATCCCAAAGTCAATGAATTCCCATTCAATTCCCTCCTTCTTGTACTCCTCCTGCTCCAGCACGAACATGTGGTGATTGAAGAACTGTTGCAGTTTCTCGTTGGTGAAGTTGATGCACAGCTGCTCCAGGCTGTTGAACTGCACAATTACAAACAGAGATTACTATTAAAGTTAAATTAGAAAGCTAGGGATAAAGAACAGTGCTGGCTTTTTGTACCAAATGACAGGAGGATCTGCGAGTGTTACTTCTTTGCTCAAGCAGGAGTTTAGAACTTCTGTCAATGTGTTTTTCTTTGTCAAGCTAAACTTTATCCACATGTTCATGACCCCCAGGCCACTTTAATATTTCACTTCTCAGCTTTAATTTCTACTAGATTTGCCTAATTCAGTTACAGAAGAGTCCACAGCACAACATTTTATCCAACAATTCCAAATGTTGATTTCAAATCATGTCCCAAGCCTTTTAAGCACAAATTGTGGCTATGGAACTGGTGTCTCTGCATTAGGTATCAAATGCCATGATAGTCTACTGTTTGTAATCAGTCAAAAACCAGCATTTATCAATTTCCATTGGCACATGTGTAAACCAAAAATCTATTCCTGATTAAAATCCTGTGGGAATCATGACGTTTTTCATGCAATCCGAAAGGATCAAACCATTTTTTCCAAAATAAAAGGGCATCATTCCTTCTTCTGTACTTTGGCACACAATAGAGTAACTTCTAAAGCATGGTAATAAAACACTGTTCTTACATCAAAGATCTCAAAGCCAGCAATGTCCAGGACACCAATGAAGTACTGTCTGGGCTGCTTTGTATCCAGCTGCTGGTTGATACGAATAACCATCCACAAGAACATCTTCTCAAACACAGCCTTTGCCAAGGCACCTACTGCGTTGTATACCTAAAACAAAAAGCAGAAGGCTTGTAGTTATCATGCAGAGCAAAAGAGGAAGTACAGAGGATTTGTCAACAAAACAGGGAGTTTTGTTACCTGCTGCACAGTTTGACCCTTGGTCACAAACTCATTCCCAACCTTGACTCGAGGGTAACAGAGGGCCTTAAGCAGGTCAGCGGAGTTCAGACCCATCAGGTAGGCAGCCTTGTCAGCAACTAAAGACCAAAAAAATCAGTTTTTGAGGCATAAGCAAACATTAGTGTTTCTTTAAAACAAGTATTAAAAGATAATTCTTGTAAAGATAGATTAGTTAAGATAAAAAAGTAATGTATTTGTAGTTCGTTATAAGCAACGTATCCCAGTAATTATAAATCATTTATGTCAGCTATTTTTTCTTCACCTGTTTTTAGTTTATTTTGAATTTTGGATGAAAAATCAGTTTAGAGACATTTAGGTAGGCAGACTTCTCAATAATAAATGCTGAAAAAGAAAAAGAACGCCTAGGGTTGAGATGATGATCCATTTGCAGGCAATTGCAGATCCTCTCAGAAGCAAATACAGTGCAGTTTATTTCAGTGACTTGTGGTAGGGTAATTTTAAAGGCATAACATTCGAGGGAGCAGTATGTGTAAGTGTCAATTACGCCTGTTCGAATCAACAGCTAAACATGAGATGACACACTTTTTTAGAAGTGCATTCTCAAATAAAAAGTTTGGGTTTTAACTTCTGCTATTACTTTTACTATTGAATTCAAACTCTGCCAGTAGTCAAAGTATGTAAAATGATTTGTTCAAGAGTGCTTTCATAATTAATTTGAAATCGTGATAAAAAAATGTAGGACATGATCTAACAGTCTGACATTGTGTCAAGGATATTTAGACTAAAAATTGGGGAAAAAATACCGATAAGTAATGATAGTGAAATACTGGAATAGATTGCATTTTGTTTTCAAAAGTAGATAAAGAAAGAAAAATTGCACAGGAGAGGTGAAGAAGATGAAATGTCACAGTCCTGTCCCAGCTTTATGAGCAAACAAAACTAGCAAAATAAAAGATGACCTGTCACACTGAGAAATTTGTTCATAGATTGAGAGTAATTCTCAGAAGAGACAGTGTCATGCAAGAGAATTAAATTCAATAGAATCAGCATTACGTATACTGCTCCAAAAGTTTCCAAGATTTGGTCAGCAAAATAATCACAGAATCACAGAATCACAGAATGTTAGGGATTGGAAGGGACCCCAAAGGATCATCTAGTCCAATCCCCCTGCCTGAGCAGGACCACCGAGATCAGATCACACAAGAACGGGTCCAGGCAGGTTTTGAACATCTCCAGAGAAGGAGACTCCACAACCTCTCTGGGCAGCCTGTTCCAGTGTTCTGTTCCCCTTACTGGGAAGAAGTTCTTCCTCATGTTTAAGCGGAACCTCCTATGTTCCAGCTTATATCCATTTCCCCTTGTCCTATCATTGGATGCCACTGAGAAGAGCCTGGCTCCATCCTCATGACAGTCACCCTTCACATATTTATAAACATTAATGAGGTCCCTCCTCAGTCTCCTCTTCTCCAAGCTAAAGAGACCCAGCTCCCTCAGCCTTTCCTCATAAGGGAGATGCTCCACTCCCTTCGTCATCTTTGTGGCCCTATGCTGGACTCTCTCCAGCAGTTCCCTGTCCTTCTTGAACTGAGGGGCCCAGAACTGGACACAATATTCCAGATGCGGTCTCACCAGGGCAGAGTAGAGGGGGAGGAGAACCTCTCTTGACCTACTCACCACACCCCTTCTAATACACCCCAGGATGCCATTGGCCTTCTTGGCCACAAGGGCACATTGCTGGCTCATGGTCATCCTGCTGTCCACCAGGACCCCCAGGTCCCTTTCCTCTGTGCTGCTCCCCAACAGTTCAGTCCCCAACTTGTACTGGTACATGGGGTTGTTCTTACCCAGATGCAAGACTCTACACTTGCCCTTGTTGTATTTCATTAAATTTCTCCCCACCCAACTCTCCAGCCTGTCCAGGTCTCTCTGAATGGCAGCACAGCCTTCAGGTGTGTCAGCCACTCCTCCCAGTTTAGTGTCATCAGCAAACTTGCTGACCGTGCACTCTATTCCCTCTTCCAAGTCATTGATGAGTATGTTGAACAATACTGGTCCCAGTACCGACCCTTGAGGGACTCCACTGGATACAGGCCTCCAACTGGACTCTGTCCCATTGACCAGTACTCTTCAGCCAGTTCACAATCAACCTCACTATCCAATCATCCAGACCACACTTCCTCAGTTTAGCTGTGAGGATGCCGTGGGAGACTGTGTCAAATGCTTTACTGAAGTCAAGATAGACCACATAACATCACTTAAGTAAAGTGACAGGTATTATTTCTTCTCTGCTCTACTATTGCTATTCAGCATTATCAGACTCACTGCTATCCTTGTATTCCTTGCAGTCATTTTCACTTATGTCTTAACTTTCCTAAATAAATCCCAAACCACACACATACAAAAAAAAAAACAACTCAAGAAAAAAACCCTTATAGTACATGTTTATGATATATGCAAATAACTCTGTTTTCATGGAAATACTTCCATGAACTTTTTAAGGAATGCACCTTTGAACAATTCTAGTCAAAGCAAATGCAACACATCTTAGATGTCTGTTTTTCAAACTGAAGTCCTGGAGACGTGCTGAGACAGACTGAGCCACAGCTTCAGTATTAACTGATGTTGCTTTTCAGCCCCTCAAGTAGCACAATGCTCCCAGTTCAGGCATCGTGAGGTGTCTCCAGAATATGGGCTTTGAAGCAGAGAAGCTTCAGGATTCTGGCTTCTTGTCACCTGGAAGCAGCACCAGGTGGAGAGTACAGCTGACGGCAAGTGGTAGTAGCTACCTGGGTGCACCAGCTCAAGTCACTGAGCAGAGAGGCTCCTGGCTCTGTGCCAGGCCTGGGAAGCTGCCATGGAGAATAGCAGCAAAGCTTGCTTTTCTTCTGCCTGACTCCTACTGTGTCAGCCAGGGGAAGCGGGCTTTAGGATTTACTGGCACTTAGACTTTGCATGGTTCAAAGTAATCTGCATCTTGCACTGAGTTGTGCTCTTCCAGCAACGTCCTCTGGCTAGGACATCCTTACATTCCACCATACTGGCCTTTGGGGAAATGCGTGGGCTGAGTCCATGGCTCTGCCCCTGAATCACTGCCTGTATTAGTGAGTGTACCGGTCTATACGGTGCTGCAGTACATATCGTGCGGTACCTTCAGTGCCGTCCGGCTCCGCCTGCTCCTCACGCTGCTTCTGCTTGAACTTCAGGTTGCCATAGTGCATGACAGCCCCCGTCAGCTTGTAAATGGCTGTCTTCTCATCAGGAGTGAAGCCCAGGATGTCAATGGCACTCTAGCAGAGGAATCATTAGAGTAAGGACCATGCCTGTTAAAGGTCACAGTGTGTGCGCCCGAGAGAACATCTATGCATTACTTACATCGGTGGCCATCAGCTCTTCCTGGTCGTTGATGCTGGGAACCGTGATCTCACCTTGACTCACATACAGATAGTCATACGGGTTGGTGGTGATCAGTAACATCTCTGAAAAGAAGGACAAACCACATCCAGATAAAATGTAATTGGCACGTAAAGGAATTACGTGTTGTTCCGTGACCTTTGTCTAGAGAAGTTAGCTATCTTTCCTACCAATTAGCTCTGGCTTCTTGTTGGACATGATCTGATAGAATATGTGGTAGCTTCTTTCTGCCTTGAGCTGGAAAGTGACTCTGGACTTCTCCAGCAGATCTGGCAAAGAATGTAGGACAGAGTTAGCACAGGAAGGCTGGAAGGAAAGGCATGATGCAGGGAGGGTCACTTACATGTTTCAATGTCAGCAGAAGCCAGTTTTCCTGTGGCACCAAAATGGATTCTGATGAATTTACCCTGAAGGAAGGAGAAGAGTCAATGAAGATTTATTTGACCAATCCTGGCTGCAAGAACATTTGAGTCAGTGTGCTGATACAGAAAAAGTAATTTTGACCCAGGCAACGACTTACAAAGCGTGAGGAGTTATCGTTCCTCACAGTCTTGGCATTTCCAAAGGCCTCCAGCAGTGGGTTGGCGCTGATGATTTGATCCTCTAGCGTTCCCTAAAATAGAAATCTTATTGTCATGGTACAGCTCATAAACAAATCTGACAGTTGAAGTTGTTACACCAAGGACCTCACCTGCATTTTGCCTGCTGGCTGCTCTTCCTTCTTCTTATCCCCGCTGGCTGCAATTGTTGCAAAGTACTGGATGACACGCTTTGTGTTCACAGTCTTCCCTGCACCGGATTCTCCGCTGTCAAACCAGAGAGAGAAGCAGAGAGCGTGTGGTCAGGCAGGAGGTCCCCTGGCACCGGGCAGCCCCGCAGGGACCCGAGCAGGGAGGGTACGTACGTGATCAGGATCGACTGGTTCTCGCGATCTGTGGGAGAGGCAAAACCAAATAGACTTTATAAACGAAGAACACAAAAAACTGAAAATTAATGCAGCAAATTCAAGTCATAATAAGAAAAAAATTCTTCATGTATTTTTTCCTGTGTTTATTCCTAATAGTTTTGGTTTTTTCCAATTTCAATTCCTTGCAAAGCACTTTGTACCACATTCTTGATGTTAAACATACCTACCACACTCTGACCTCTAAATTAGGGATATATGGATTTGATGAGTGGACTGTTAGTTGGGTAAGGAATTGGCTGGATGGCTGCATTCAAAGAGTTACATTCAAAGGCTCCATGTCCCAATGGTTAATGAATGGTGTCCCTTAAGGGTCTGAACTGGGACCAACACTATTTAATACCTCTATTAATGACATACATAGTGGGATTGAATGTACTCTCAGCAAGTTAGCAAGTGACACCGAGCTGAAAGGTTCAGTTGATACACCAGTGGGAGAGTGTGCCATCCAGAGGGACTTTGACAGGCTTGAGGAGTAGGCCCATGTGAATATCATGAAGTTCAACAAGGACAAGTGCGAACTCTAACATATGGGTCAGGGCAATCCTCAATATAAATCCAGACTGGGGCATGAGTGGCTTAACAGCAGACCTGCATAGAAGGACTTGGGAATACTAGTGGATGTACAATTGGATATGAGCTGGCAGTGTGCACTTGCAGCCCAGAAAGCCAATCAGATCCTGGGCTGCATGAAAAGATGCATGGTCAGCAGGGCAAGGTAGGTGATTCTGCCCCGCCACTCTACTCTTGTGAGACCCTACCTGGAATACTTCCTCCAGCTCTGGGCTTTCCTGTGCAAGAAAGACATGGACCCTCTGGAGAGGGTCTAGAGGAGAGTCAAAAAATAATCTGAGGTCTAGAACACCTCTTCTATGAAGAAAGGCTGAGAGAGTTGGAGTTATTCAGCCTGGGGAAGACAAAGCTCCAGGAATACCTTATTTCGGTCTTTCAGTACTTGAAGGGATTTTATAATAAAGACAGAGAAAGACTTTTTACCAGGGCCTGTAGTGGCAAGACAAAGGGTGACAGTTTAAAAATGCAAGTGGGTAGGTTTAGATGGGATATAAAGAAGAAATGTTTTATGATGAGGGTGATGAGCCACTGGAACACGTTGCCCAGAGAAGTTGCAATGCCTCATGGTTAGAAATGCTCCAGATCATGTTGGACAGAGCTTTGAGCAACCGAATCTAGTGGAAAATGTTCCTCCCAATGCTGAAGGGAAGTACTACATGATTTTTAAAGATCCCTTCCAGCCCAAACCATTCTATGATGTTATGATTCCGTAATGCTTTTCTATAAACATTGAAAACTCTTGAAGGGCCATATGCTTCTTCCCTACTGCACTCTTTTTTCTTCTTTCTGCTTCTTCCCTACTGCACTCCCTACTGTCTTCTTTTTCCTGCACACAGTAATTTATTTCTACTTTTGTTTTGTTTTTTTTTTAATTTTCTGCTGCACAGACTGTACGTAGATCAGTAGAGAAAGGGAGGGTAAGGACTCACAACAAAGCAATCTTGTGCATGGGTAGTAGTTCTGAACTCGATAACACAGAGACAGAAAAGAACAAAGAGATGAAAGCAAAACTAGCAGCAATATGTAATTCTATTTCATTTTTTCATGTCATGGTTTTATCAAGATAAATCCGAATATTTGTGATACAAATTTTTCATGCAGCCCTTTGATGTATTAACTTCGTGTCATTAGACAGAATTTTGGCATCTCATTTGGATTTCATACCCTGCTCACTTTCACTATTTCATTACAGACATAACTATATTCCTTGCTCCACCTAGTCTATTTGGCTTCTTGTTTTTGCTGGCACACTAATTCTGGTACTATACTTCCTTTTTAGAAATCCTGACATGAAAAAATCCTGTTTAAATTAGCAGTGATTAACTCTCTGACTGAAGTACAACTGTAATGATGTGTTAAGAAAGTATCAGTACATTTATCAGGGAAACTATGTGATTATTTTTAAAATGTCCTTTTGATAGAATTTCTCTGAGAGCCACTCACCTGTCAGCATGAACTGATAGGCGTTGTCAGAGATGGAGAAGATGTGTGGAGGGGCCTCCTGGCGCTTCTTGCCTCGGTAGGCCAACACCACCTCCGGGTTGTACACCGGCAGCCACTTATAAGGGTTGACAGTGACGCAGAAGAGACCCGAGTAGGTCTGCGAGGAAGGGAGACAGCACGTTGGCTTCCACTTAGCCTGGCAGAGCAGTTGCTCCCAGCTGCCCAAAGGAAGACTGCTGCTGGTACTTACGTAGATCATCCAGGCTGCATAGCGCTCTTTGAGGTTGTACAGCACAGCGGGTTCGTGGAGGTGGGTCATCATGGCCATGTCCTCAATTTTGTCATACTTGGGAGGATTCATGGAGAAGATTTGATCTTCCTTTACTGTCAGAGTCTGTCAGAGAAAAGCAAGGTACATGCATTTCAGCTAAGATCTCAGAGTGGGAATTTAATGCTGTTTGTAAATCTTGCATTTTACCCACCTCTCCACCTTCAGTCTTGACAGTGACCTTCCCTGATTCTTTGCTCTGGATTGTGCTTTTCACGTAGGATTCCTTTGCATGTACCACAAAGACTGAAGTCTTGGCATCAAAAGGCTTGTTCTGGGCCTCGATTCTCTCCTTTTCTGACTTTCGGAGGTAGGGAGCTGCCTCCCCGAAGATGGCCATCTCAGAGTCTGACGACATGGCTGCACTTTACGGAGTGCAGGATAGCAAGGAGCTGAAGTGGAGAGATATACTACAGTGCTGAGTTAAGGAAGAAATGCCTTTTACCACACACTTGACTCTCTTTAGTGTTCTGTTCTAGCTATTCTTACAGTCTCCCTCTCTCTTATCTGCTTTTCACCCTACATATCCTTTAATTTATTTAGATCTTAAAGAAGAAATGTGTCTTTGTTTTAGATTTCTTTATCTTTCTCTCCTTTATTCCAGTTTACATGCTCAGTTCTTTAGATCTAGTCGTGTGTCAGTATACAGAATAATTGGATTGATTGGCATAATATAAAAATTTTCTATACGAAGAAGCAGACATACCAAGGGGTATCTTACCAAAATTGTGAAAGCCCACTTACATACGTTCTCTCTTGCATATTTTAGATAATGTCATTTGTATTGCCTATAGAGATGGAGCAACGTAATAAAAAAGGTGTGGAGTAAGCAGAAGCACAAATGTGAATTGTCTATGCGAAGCATTTTCCTCAGTTAGAAATCACATTTTTAGCTTCTACAGTTGTTCTGCCTTTTCAACTGAAAAGCTGATGCTTTAAGATTAATTTGTACCAAAAGAGGAAATCTTCTTAATAATAAACATTCAGAGGGATTTGACAAAGTCTTAACTATATGTGCTGTTCATTCATCTTCTTTTTCCTGGATTTCTGTTTACAGGCAATCTCCCGTTAACAGTTCTGTGTGGTAGGAGGTCAACTATTTCCCAGCAGGTACCAAACAATTGTGTCCAACCCAGTTATGAAAGGAAATTTGCTGGTTTGGACAGCACAGCTCAGGTGGAATTGCACTGCATTAGTATGCACAGATGCATAGGTGTATGGGAAGTGCCCACACATCTATATAAAAAAGACATCTTGGAGAGTCTATTCCTATGGAGTAGGTAAATCAGAGTCTTACCTCTTGTGATACCAGCTGGCTTTCAGACTAGAAGCTGGTCAATACTGAAAAACAGAAATGACAACGTCTTTTTTTATTTTTGCATGGAATCCCAAGGATAAGTCACAGGGCAAAAATATGGCAATGACTCGAAAGAAGAAAGAAAATCTCTATTGATACAGATAGTCCTTTGAGGAAAGCAGTTCCACAGGCAACAGGAATGCAGTGGGATTCTGCCAGCACCCAGCCCTCCATACTCTTACCTTGAAGCTTTCTGTGGAGACAGAACAGACTTGTCCTACTAGCACTTTTATAGGTTCTGGTCTGCACATGCAACTCCCTCCTCCTCTTTCTTAGGTCAAAAAATTTTTGGCAAGGCATTGTTTGGCAAACTTGACTCAGTGCATGATTCCCATTCGTGCTCGTGGATATATTTAGAAATATTTGAAGTCTTACTAGCTATGTGAATAAATCTCCTATAAATATTTTGACTAGGAATCTGAAAGGAGGAAGTGCTGTCCAGCAAATAGAGCAGGACCTTGGGACTTGGAATTGTTGGCTTATCTTCTCCTGACTCTGAATTTCTGTTTGACATATAAGATTTGTGTGTCTCAGGACTCAGCAGCAGTGAGAAGGATTACTATTACAAGAAGCTTTGAGGAGATTCTATTCTGAAATATTCCGGAAACAAAGAATAGGAACAATCTAGTATAGTCTAATTCTAAAACTTTGGACAACCATAGCATGCTTGTGTTACTGTACCTATTTACAACTCCTTAGCTTTTGCTGGCTACTTTCTAAACATCAGAGAAGACTGTTTATCCCTCTTAAATCCTACATTTAATTACATGTTTTACCTTCTTCTGAAGTATTTCCAACTGACTACAATTTGAAATTGGATTTTAAAGGTGTTATTTTGCTGTTCTCCATATCTGGCTATGCTAGCTTGCTTAGACTTATGTCTAGCAGAAGTTTTGATAAAGTCAGACTTGCAGTGGTTATTGGCAATTTGCATCCTTCATCTTTTAGGTTTATTGGCAGTTTTAACTCATCAAATTGCTGCATCTGTAGAGACCTTGGACAGTGGTTATAGTTAGCAAATGCAAGAATAGGTTGTAGATCACAAATGTACCTCCTTTAGCCTTCTCCAGCATAAACACAAACTCCACAGAAATGTAGAGAATCCCGAGATGCTCCAGGTCTTGACATGTTTAGGTTAGATATAAGAAAGAAATTTTTCACTCTGAGAGTGGTGAGGCAGTGGAACAGATTGCCCAGAGAAGTTGTGGCTGCCCCATCCCTGGCAGTGTTCAAGGACAGGTTGGATGAGGCTTTGGGCAACCTGGTGTAGTGGAAGGTGTCCCTGCCCATGGCAGGGGGGTTGGAACTAGATGATCTTTAAGGTCCCTTCCAACCCTAACCATTCTATGATTCTATGATTCTATGATTCTATGTCTAACCTGTGGATGTAGACATGACTTTTTTTTTTTCCCCATAGCAATCCAGTGCAAATTCTAGGTAGATTTATTCTGCCAGAAGCCTCATTCAACAGAAAATATTAACAAAAGTAACCTAAACCTCACCCTAAGAATACAAATCTAGATCAAGAAGGAAGTTTTTTTCTTAATCTTAAAATGCTTTGCCCTTTCTAAAACAACAAACAAAAAAAAATCATCAGTTTAAGCAAAATTCGCAAAGGTTTTGGATGCTCTTTACACAGAGGAAGAAGAGCACTTGATTTGTTCCAATACATCAAAGACACGCATTGTGTCTTAAGACAGGCACATTGTTTTATCTAGGTACAAATAAGTTTTGTGCAGACAGCTTTTAAACTGAGCATGATAGTGCTCAGTGAAGGTGAGCGTTAGGTAAACCTGGGAAAAGATGCGATAAGTAAGTGGGAAAAAGGCCACTCACATGGCTTTTAGCAGATCATGGGGAATTTTAAGGATATGACTACTTTAGGGAACACAGTGTCCATATCCTGTGATGTTACAGATACGCATCAGACGGCAGAAAATATATATCATATCTTGTGGGAAGGATGTAGGGGGAAAAGATACAAGTAGAAAACTCCAGATGCTCTAGATAATAAAAGTTTTAGATTCATGAGGGGTCTGGGAATACCTTCTGGGTCCTGCAGAGCTGTCATTTACTTTGCGAAGAGTTAGGTATGATCTGCTATTTGAAGTTCTTCCATGGAGCTAGGATGCAGTGCTGTAATTCTGTACCATATTCTGATGGCTCACACTTTCCCTCAAATGTCTGGGAGGTGAAGGACTGTAAGAAGTGCCAGAGAGGATGACCAGTCTTCTCAAGTCACTGCTTTAAAGAAGTTTTGTATGTTACCAACACTGCATGTGCAACTGAAACATCAGATCAAGTATTTTTTCATGATGCTTCCAATGTTTTTCTCAACAATATATGTAGAGATTTTATGGTTTCTGTTTGAAAAATAATATTGAAATGTCACTGAAGAAAATGGAAAGGTTTTACTCATCCTCCAGCATGCAAAAGTGATAAAGGGAGAGAAAGAAAGGATAGGTTTTCCCCTCTTCTTCTAATGCATTATATAATTTTTTAACAAAGAAAAGACTTGACTGTTCTTTATATGACACATGAAATTAACTCCAAGTTGGATCTGTAGTTTTTTGATAAACTTGTCTCTGACTGTTGACATAATGACTTCCAAGTTGTGCAGGAACTGAAAGCTTAGCAGCTGAAATCCATGCTGCCGTAAGAAACCTCTCATCCTTTTAATTCTGATGAAGGTTTTCTGTGACCCTGGCAATATCCACTTTTACAGTCATTACTGTGTTTATGTATCTAGTAGTAGCTGTAAAATGATTCTTTATATTTCAGATTCCTTCTTGGGTCCTCTGCACATGTTAATTAAGGAAGATGACTTGGATTCCAGTACACTGGTTCAAAGATCACACTTGCAGTATATCATCCTCTCTGTCAGTTTGACATCTTGTATTTTGTTTCACCTCCTAGGGTAATGGGAATCATCTGGGAAGGCAATAGATTAGAGAGGGAATGACAGATGACTTGTTTTTCTGAACCCTGTGTCTTTAACTTCCCTTGCTAGAAATCTGGTAATAAAGGACCACCTTCTACAATGCATGACTTTCATCTGCCAAGTGCAGGAAATGGCACCTCACATATATTTTCTCCACAGTGAGTACACCATCAGGTCGCAAAGCCATCTGAGTTCTTGTGGATTGCCTTGCCTCTCGATCTAGCTTGGAAAAGTGAGAATGAGGAGACTCTAATCAGTCTGGAAAGAGGTTCTAGCTATTATCTGTCTGGAAAGAGGACTTGCCAAGGCAGAAGTATTTCTACTCACTGCACTGTATAAGAGATGAGGTGTTCCTTTTACCCCTTTCCTGATCCTCAGCCTGCTGAGGGGATAAAGAGCAATAAGTGAGGTTTTCCCCCTTTGCACAGTATGATTCGGCCTAAAGGTCCTCGTTCCATCTGCTGAGAGAAACTGATTCTGCCAGGTCAGAACACAGCAAAGGAAGACAGTCACAGAAGGCATCTTCAGTCTCAGTCAGGAAACACTGCCCTTGTCTTCAACATAAAATTTCATGTTCCTGAGGAGACTCTTAGAGAAACAAGGCTAGGTCAGATAAAGGCTTTCCTAAACAAGGTTGCTACCCTACATTCAGCACTTTCCAAGCCTAAAACAGTTGGTGGAATGGAAAGGTACAACTATTAAAAGTTGATTTAGGAATTTTTCAAGCTCAAACATCTTTATTATTTTGGTGGCACATTGATGTTTTTTTCCCACAGCCAGCAATAGAAGGGTGCAATAGAGAATGAACAAGCATTATGGCAATAGTAGACAGCATCATAATGCAAGTGTCTGTAGAACCTAAGTCAAAGCTGGCCAGACCCATACTATACCTTCAAATCTGGATTTTTATTGCTTGCAGTAATCTCTGTAATCTTCCAGAAAAGATTACTGTCTTTTCTAGAAAAAAAAAGTGCCTAGAAAAGAAGAAAGCAGCAAGTTATTATTTAAAAAATGACAATTTAATGTTCTGTGACTTTTCTGAATAACTTTTCATGTTTGTGACATTCTCATGCTCCCCTTAAACTCAAGACTTTTTACAGAATTTGTTAAACTGGGTTGGTATGTTTTCAAGTTTTGGAAAAGATTGCGTAAAAATTTTTCATCTGTGGATGGAAAAAAGGTTTGTAAATACAAAGCAATGATGGTTCTACTTCTCCTGTGATTGATTGTAAAAGTGGACTTCATGCTACTGGCCAAGTAATTCATCTCTATCTTCAACTCACCTTTCTCCTTTACCAGTTTCTCCTTGACACTTCGCAGTTTTTGCTCCCCAAATGAATGTCTGCAGTAGAAAAAGACTTACAAGTTCATAGCTAATCACAGAAGTGTTGGTGATAAAGGACCTCTGGAGGTCTCTAGTCACATTTTCAAGTCATGAAAACAGCCCACAGCTCTCAAAAATCTGTTGCCATGGTGCACTATCTTCTTACTGAAAAACAATGTCCCGGCTGAACCTTCCAAGCCACTACTTGGGATTTATCATCTGACACTATCAGGAAGAGTCTGTCTTCATTGCTTTTTTAATGGCACATCAAGTAGTTATAGGCTGCTGTATCACTCCCCAGCCTCTTTACCAGATAAAGTCCTTGTATTGCATGTGCTGACCAACTTGCACTCTACCACTGCACTCTCCAGTTTCTCCACATCCTTCTTGAATAGAGGGAAAATAATAACTTCCTTCCATCTGATGGTGAAACACTCCCTAAAGTAGTCTAATATATGCTTTGTTTCCTTCACAATAAGAGTGAACTGCTGGCTTCTGCTCACATTTGTCATCTGAAGATTTGTCAAGGACACAAGCTGGGGTTTTTCAACCTAGAGAAGAGAAGGCTCCGGGGAGATCTTATAGCAGTCCTACAGGTACCCAAAGGGGGCTTACGAGAAAGCTGGAGAAGGACTTTTTACAAGAGTGTGTAGTGATAGGACAAGGGGGAATGGATTTAAACTGAAAGAAGGTAGATTTAGATTAGATCTAAGGGAAATTCTGCACTCTGAGGGTGGTGAGGCACTGGAACAGGTTGCCCAGAGAAGTTGTGGCTGCCCCATCCCTGGAAATGTTCAAGGCCAGGTTGGATGAGGCTTTGAGTAACTTGATGTAGTGTGGAAGGTGTCCCTGCCCATGGCGAGGAGGTTGGAACTAGATGTTCTTTAAGGTCCTTTCCAACCCAAACTATTCTATGATTCTATGATTCTGCGACACACTCTGTGTCACCATTGTCCAAGGTGCTGATGAAAATGTTGAATAATATGGGCTACAGTGTTGAACCACTGTGCTTGTTATTGACAGCTAACTGAATATCAAGCCACTATCCCTTCAACTCAGGAGTCCAGCCAATTTTCAAGACACCTAGTAGTCCATCTATCCAATGCATTCTTCTGAATAAGATTGCTTTAGGATACAATGTCAAAATCATTAATAAAGCTCATCTCTTTTTTCCCTCATCCTCCTATTTATTTAATCATAGAACCCATCTCTTCCAGTACAATTATTTGTCCCTCCTTCTTTTCTTCACTTCACCAAGTGTTCTGTAAATTTTGAGGGCTTCTTAAGTTTTTAGAAGTTAAGGAAAGCAAAAGGAGAAATTAAGTAAAAAAAACTTAGAAAAGAATGAAAAACCTGCTTCTATATTCATTCTCCCTATGTTGCAATGATCAGAGGAATTTAAAAAAAAGAGGAGGAAGAGGGGAAAATATAACCAGCAATTGAAAATTCCTTCAATTTCAAAGTGAAAGTAATTTATAAATTATTAATGATAATACTTTTAATGAACTCAGCACTTTGTGTTGTTTTTCATATTCTTTAGGTCACCTTGGATCTAAAGAAGTGAAATTCACACAGATTGCAACAACATGATTCATTGCATTTTTTGGTTAATTTTCATTTTATCATGTTCTGTTTTCTAAAAATCTGATTTAAGTGATTTTCATCTTGCAGAAATAAAATGATTAAACAGATAAGTCATAACTGAAATAATAAAAGTTTGTAACTTTCTTGGAGTTGCAACTACAAGTTATAGTGTTGCAAGGAATAAGTAGGAGTCTGGACTTTGTTCCAGGTTTTGCCCATCGCAGTAACCTGTTCCAGCAGTTGAATGCCCTCACTGTTAAATTCTTTTTCTTATATTTAAATGAGATTTCCAATGTTTCAATATGTGCCTGTTGCTCCTTGTCACAGCATACCACAGAGAAAAGACACCGTGATATGGTGTGATGTAGTATTGATCTGGGACTCCCCTCCTTGACAGGACAGGCAGAGACAATAGGATGGAAAAGCTCATGGGTCAAGATAAAGAAAGAGAGGCTGCTTTACCAGTTACTGTCACGGGCAAAGCAGACTCAACTTGAGAAAAATTTATTTTATTTTTGCCAATTAAAACAGATTCTGTTAGTGTGGAACAGGGACAAATATTAAAATAACACTTTCTCCCCAACACTTCCAATACTCAACTTCTCTTCTTCACTCCTGACTTCTCTGCCCCCACCTCTGGGGATGGTAGAATGTAGACAGGGAATGGGGAGTAGCAGTCAGTCCATCACCGTTCCTCTCTACTGCTCCTTCCTCTCCATACTTTTGCCTTACTCCAGCATGGGCTCACCACAGGCTGCAGTTCCTTCAGGAAATTTCCACCTGCTCCATTGTGGGGTCCTCCATGAGCCACAGTGTGGATATCTGCTCCATCACGGTTCTCTTCATGGGCTGCAGCAGAGTCTCTGCTCCAGTGCCTGGACCACCTTCTCCCCCTCCTTCTCTGACATTACAAAACACAAGATCAAAAGAGTCAAAGCCTTGCTTAGGTCAAATTGAGCAACAGACACTGCTCTTTCCCTATTTCCTAAGCTAATAATTTCGTCACAGAAGGCTAGTAGGTTGATCTGGTATTATTTCTCCTGCTGAGTACTCCCAATGATATTCTTGTCCTTCAATGTTCATGAAAATAATTTCCATGAAGATTTTATCAGTTTCCCAGGAATCAAGGAGAGGGGGACTGGCATGTAGTTTGCACCTTTCTGCCTATCTTGAAGATAAAAGTGACATTTGCAGTCTTTCAGTCCTCAGGAATTTCCCCAGTCCCCATCACCTTTCAAAGAGAGCCAATAATGACTTTGCAATGACATCAGCCAACTCCCTTAGCGCTTGTGTATGTGTCCTACCAGGTCACAAGGCTTTAACTTTGAATTCTTTAATTATTGTCTAATTTGATTCTACACTACTGAGGGTATGTCTTCATTGCTCCATACTTTTCCACTGGGCTTAGGATTCTGAGATTTCTGAAGACATATCTTACCAGTGAAAATGAAAGTGAAAGAAGCCTTTCAGAACCTTGGCCTTGTCTATGTCCCCTGCCAGCATGTACTCCGCCCTATTCATCAGCAGACCCACATTTTCCCTAGTTGTCTTTTTACTGCTGATATACCTGTAGAGGCCCTTCTTGCTCTTCACATCCCTTTGCCAGTCAACTCAAGATGGATTTTTGTTTTTTCTAGCCCCATTCCTGCACTCATACACTGTCTTTATATTCCTCCTGGGACACATGACCTTGCTTCCACCTCTTGTATGCCTCCTTTTTTTCTGTTTGATTTTAGTCAGAAGTTCCTTGCTCATTCATGCTACTACCTGCATGTCAGATGAACCAGTCTTGAGCTTGAAGGAGGTGAGCCTTGAAAATCATCCAGCTCTCCTGAACCCTTCTTCTCTTCAGGAGAGTCTCCCATGGGAGTTTTCTAAGTAGGTCCCCAAAGAGGTGAATGTCTGCTCTTCTGAAGGCCAGGGGTTTTATCCTACGATTTGCTTTTTTCCTCCCTCCCAGGCTGCTGAACCCCAGCATGTCATGGTCACTGCAGCCAGAGCTGTCCCTGACCTTCACATCCCATTCCTTCTAATTTCTTATCAGATACAGCAGAGCACTTTCCCTTGTTAGTGCCTCTATCACCTGTGTCAACAAGTCATCACAAATGCCTTCAAATCTTCTTGGACTGTTGTTATTTCCCTTCCAGTAGATACTAGGACAGTTAAAATCTCCCATTAACTTTATGCCAGCTGTCTTCTCTAGGTTCTTGTTTTGATCTTTATTTAAACAAACAGCACAGACATTTCCTACTGCAAAAAAAACCCAAACCACCCAACAGTGCTAGGTGACATAACTCTGTATTGAGTGTTTGTGGCAAGGTTTTGGTCGCAGGGGTTGCAGAGATGGCCTTTTGTGAGAAGAGACCAGGAACTGCTTCTCTGCTGGACACAGATCCAGCCAGTTCTGCAACTGACATACTACAGGACACAGCTGTGCTGGGTTCATGTGATGGGACTTCAGTAGCAGAGAAAGGGCTGCAGTGATAGCCCCTGTGAGGAGCTCTGAGAAGTTTCCCTGGCTCTAAAACTGATCAGACCAGTCTCTGGCCAGGTCAGACACACTTCTGATCAGGGCTGAGCCAATCAGTACCTCTGTGAATGCCATATTTAAGAAGAGGACAAATGAGCCCGAACCAGGTGGGACCTGCAGTGAAGAGAGGGGCCAGGCAGGGGGCTGCCCCTGCCCTCGGACTCCTGTGCAGTCGACTGCCACACTGGACCACCACCACTCAACTGAAGATGGCCGTGGCTGCGTGGCTTGGAGAGCTATGAAGCACTCTGCTGCTCAGATTTCATCCTGCTGGGACTGCTGAGGTTCATTGGGCCCGGCACAGCTGCAGCAGAGAGAGGACTGAGATCTGAAATGGCCGCACAGACGTCAGGTCAGTGAAGATGGAGTGGGAGTAGGTGCCGGAGCTGAGATTTCCCTGCAGCCCATTGTCAGGCAGCCGGTGGTCGCCCTGCGGTCATGACTCGGTGGAGCAGAGACGCATCCACAGCCCATGGAAGATGACCCCACACTGCAACAGAGATGCCTGTGCCTGAAAGGAGTTTGTAGAGGACTGTCTCCGGTGGGAAGAGGTCCCACACTGGAGCAGGGCAAGGGTGTAAAAAGTCCTACCTGTGAGGAAGAAGGAACATCAGAAACCGTGTGTGACAAACTGACCTGCAACCCCCATTCCCCGTCCCCCTGCAATGCTGTGGGGAAAAGGTAGAGCAGGGAAGAAGGGAAGGATGGGGGAAGGTGTTTTGCAAGATCTGGCTTTGTATCTTGTTATCCTCTCTGAAGTAACTGGTAACAAATTAAATTGATTTGTCCTCAAGCCCCGTCTGTTTCACTTAGGGCCGTGGTTGGTGGGTGATTCCTCCCTGTTCATATGTTGACCTTCAAGACTTTTGTTGTATTTTTTCTCCACTCCACTGGGGTTAGGGTGAGCTGGAGGAGGTGTGAGCAAGTGGCCGCATGGTAGCTCAGCTGCTGTCTGAGCTAAACCACAATAGCTGAGCCCATCACTGAAGCTGGTGGTGCCTCTGTGGAAATATAGAATCACAGAATCATAGAATGGTTTGGGTTGGAAAGGACCTTAAAGAACATCTAGTTCCAACCCCCCTGCGATGGGCAGAGACATCCTCCACTACACCACATTGCTCAAAGCCTCATCCAACCTGGCCTTGAACACTTCCAGGGATGGGGCATCCACAACTTCTCTGGGCAACCTGTTCCAGTGCTTCACCACCCTCAGAGGGAAGAATTTCTTCCTTAGATCTAATTTAAATCTACGCTCTTTTAGTTTAAAGCCATTGCCCCTTGTCCTGTCACTACACACCCTTGTAAAAAGTCCCTCTCCAGCTTTCCTGTAGGCCCCCTTCAGGTACTGGAAAGCTGCTATAAGATCACCCCGGAGCCTTCTCTTCTCCAGGCTGAACAACCCCAATTCTCTCAGCTTGTCTTCACAGGAGAGGTGCTCCAGCCCTCGGATCATCTTCGTGGCCCTCCTCTGGACTCGCTCCAGCAGCTCCATGTCCTTCTAGTGTTGGGGACTCCAGAGCTGAACGTAGTATTCCAGGTGGGGTCTCAAAAGAGTAGAGTAGAGGGGCAGAATCCCCTCCCTCGACCTGCTGGCCACGCTTCTTTGGATACAGCCCAGGATACGGTTGGCTTTCTGGGCTGCCAGCGCACATTGCTGGCTCATGTTGAGCTTCTCACCCACCAGCACTCCCAAGTCCTTTTCTTCAGGGCTGTTCTTGATCCATTCTCTGCCCAGGCTGTACTTGTGCTTGGGATTGCCCCAACCCACATGCAGGACCTTGCACTTGGCCTTGTTGAACTTCATGAGGTTCTCACAGGCCCGTATCTCCAGCCTGTCGAGGTCCCTTTGGATGGCATCTCTTCCCTCCAGTGTGTCCACAACACCACACAGCGTGATGTCATCACCAAACTTGCTGAGGGTGCACTCGATCCCATTTTCCATGTTGCTGACAAAGATGTTAAACAGCACTGGCCCCAGTACTGACCCCTGGGGAACATCACTTGTCACTGGCCTCTACTTGGACATTGAGCCATTGACTGAGGCCATGAAGTTGATCCAAGGGCTGGAGCACCTCTCCTGTGAAGACAGGCTGAGAGAGTTGGGGCTGTTCAGCCTGGAGAAGGGAAGGCTCCGGGGTGATCTTGTAGCAGCCTTCCAGTACCTAAAGGGGCTACGAGAAAGATGGAGAGGGTTTTTTTGCAGGGGCGTGTAGTGACAGGACAAGGGGCAATGGCTTTAAACTAAAAGAGCGTAGATTTAAATTAGATCTAAGGAAGAAATTCTTCCCTCTGAGGGTGGTGAAGCACTGGAACAGGTTGCCCAGAGAAGTTGTGGATGCCCCATCCCTGGAAGTGTTCAAGGCCAGGTTGGATGAGGCTTTGAGCAATGTGGTGTAGTGGAGGATGTCTCTGCCCATCGCAGGGGGGTTGGAACTAGATGTTCTTTAAGGTCCTTTCCAACCCAAACCATTCTATGATTCAACCTATGATTCTGTGATTCTCTCAGTCTTTAATTTATGAACTCCACTACAAACTTTTATTTTGGTAAGGTAATTTCTGACTCCTTGCTAGTTGGAGGTAGGCAGGGAAACCAGTATACCTTGGCCATAAGAATTGCTGGAAATTGCCTTTAATTAAACTTTTTTTCTCAGCTGCAGCTCCCGAGATAGATAAGAGCAGTGATAACCCTATCACCATGACCTGACTGGTGGAAAAAGATGAGCTTTGAGTTCTAAGAGCCTTTATTAAATCCAGCTCAAAGCCTCACCCAGAGGCCTAGAAGAGTGTGATCAGCTGATCTGAGTACCCTCACTTTTCTGTTGCTAGTGTGTCAACACACAAATAGGCTTAATTAAAGACTGCATATTGGAAAGATGATAGGAAAACAGAGAAATACCTGAAAGGGCACAATTAATCACTGGTGTCCTCTTTCTCTTGAGACTCCCTGGCTATTACCTGACTTTGCATTTCCTGGAGTCAGAATTTAGAATATGAATGTCTGAAAATGTGAGCCATTTGCAGGTCAGTGTTCTTTTCTCACTGTCCCTTGCAGCAGCTCCATGCTGCTGGCCATACTGTTAACTCCACCTGGCCATGAATAGTCCTCGTGGCTCCTAAAGTTACTCTTTAACAGCTCTACAGCTTCCTCTGATATTCCTTCTTCAGCATGACCACAGGTAGTCCTTGCTGAAGAAACTTCCCAAATACTCCTATGTCCCTTTTCGTCCAGGCTTCCTTCACCCATGGTTGTAACTTACTGCAGTATGCGAAATGACTGTGGACTCGATGTAATTTTCCCATGTACTTACAGCAGATCAGAGAGTTCACAGAAAATTTCAGTCACTGAATGGGAGTAGCATTGTAAAGGATAGGGGAGATTAATTTACAAAATCTTTGCGCTTCTGATCTGTCCGTTTCTGAACTTTTTGTGTTCTTACAAACTGTTCTTCATAGTAGGATCAGGTTTGGGGTATAATAGTCTGAAAATTGTGTCAATTTCATCATCTTACAAAAATGATTTGTGCAGATCGGCTGCCGAGTTTTGATCAGTTCAGAGCCCTGGCACAATCAGACATCTCAGAAACTTTAGGAAAAGGAAGTAGCAAACGTAGTACTCAAAAAATAAAAATATAGATCAGAGCTTTGCAGCACCCAAAACATTAATAGAATATAAACAGAATTCTAGAATATAGAATAGTCTATAAATAGAATATCAACATTACTATGCTATACTGTTAAATTGATTGGGCACCCACAAGTCGCCTAGGCAGTCCATATGATTACTCCACTTAAAAACATATGCATGTAGTAGAAATAAAAAAAAAAAACACACAAAAAAACACCCAAAAAAACCCAACCAAAAAAAAACGCAAAAAGAAATGGGGAGAGTGATCAAGGATCAGGAGTGGCCTGCACATAAAGGACACTACATAGGGCAGGACTCTTCTTTTTTGGAATGGGAGTGGCTGTTTATACCTAGGTCTCAAAAACATCTGGAAAATAATGACAGACATACAAAGGTGAATATGGAAAAGTATCAACAACAGGTATCAACGAAGGAATTTTTCTTGGAGTTCACAACTGAATTGTAGAAATAATTTCCACAGAACACTGTGAAGATCAAAGGGTAAACGAGTTAAAAAGAATTAACAAGTTTTGTTGTAGTTTTTTTAATATATTATTTCATAAAAATTTAGACTAATTTTTGGAGAATAGATCCATCAGAAGCAATTATTCATACTAGTCCAGGTAGATCATCCTATTCAAATCTCTATACCACTCTTTGTTGTTCTCTCAGACCTTACCCAGCTCTGCTATCTCCTCTTTGAGATGAGGGATAAGAACAGCCACTATATTCAGGAGTGATAGACTTATATTGCAATGCAGCAGAAATATGAAGACTTGTTTTGATCTTTTTTTCTCTGTTGCCTTTTCTGATAATTTCTGCAGTTTATTTTACCCTTTTACTGGTGCTGAGCAGAGGACAAGGATCACCTCCCTTGATCTGCTTGTGATGGTCTTCCTGATGCAGCTCAAGACGCTTGTCTTCTTTGCTGCAGGGGCACGTTGCTGTCCACCAGGACTGCCTGATCCTTCTCTGCACAGATGCTTTCCAGACTGGTGGTTCTCAGCCTGTGCTGGTGCATGTGGCTATTCTTTCTCGGGTACAGGGTTTCACACTTCCCTTTCTTGAACTTCATGTCAGCCCTTTTCTCCAGCCTGCTGCCGTGGTCCCTATCAACTGCTCCTCCCAATTTTGTATTGTGTGCAAACTTGCTGAAGTGTGTTCTGTCACATTGTCCAGTTTGTTGATGATGTTAAATGCTATCGAACCCATATTTTCTGCCCCTATATTTGCTGTATTGCATATTGCTTGCAGTTTTTTCAGTCGATCCCACGTTTTTTGTTAACCTAGGGGATTACAAATGAAATTCTGTATCTCAGGGACGTCACTGGATATGACACATAACATGCGACTGTACAGAGCTGGTGCTAATACTTCTTCTGTGGGAGCATCAGGATACCCTCTTGCCTGCCAATCTAAACCAGCCTGCAGTTAGCTCCGACCTTTACAGTGCCATGAATGCAAATAGGATTGCATTCAGTCTGTGAATCCATATGCCACATCTAATCAAGATTTAGCAAGATGATGTGGACCGATAGTCCTGAAAGAGCCAGCAACATTTGGATGCAAAAACAAAAACAAGTGGAGTCCTACCAATAATTGACTTTCTACCATTTCTGTTTCCATCTATGCAAGGTTGGACTCCACTGGCACTAGAAGCAAAACAGCGCTGTCAAAAAGAAGTGGCTGGTTGAAAGCCAGCTCTGGATATAGAATATCCTGCACAGCAATGCAGTATAAGCAAGGCACTGGAATGCTGACATTCCCTACAGACGAGGGGGGATACATGTGTGCTTAAAATAGATCCTTCTTGAGATGGAGATCAGGCAGCTGCCTCACTTTCTGCCAGCTCTGAAGATATGACTTCCCTTCCCCCATGCTGAGAGGGGCCATAAAAGACAGATAAGTAATTTCAGCGGTTCACATAAAATAAAGTTGAAATATTTTAAAATTCTCAGTTCATGACCTGCCCCTTCCTAGAGCCCCAAGAGAAATTATCTTCCCCCTGTTCATTCTGCTGTGGAGGTGATATTTACATTTCAACTGGGAATAACTAATATGAACAACACAGTGTTCTGAAAGGAGCATTTACTCATAAGCACTGCAATCTTTAAGTTACTATCCTCATCCAGTATTGCCCGCTGATTTTAAGGTGGCACACTAGGCAGTGAAAGACAGAAAGTCAACATTACTGTAATATTTGCAAGAAATCTGTGAAGGTTAATGATATGCACGTGCAATACAATAATTCGTGCAGGCCCTGGTATGCCTGCAGTAATACTTTCTACTTATTTTTCTTACGTTTCTACTGTTATACTAGAATTCTACTTATATTTCTACTTTCTACTTAGTAAAATCCTCATTGAGGCATTTTGTTGTTTGGGCTGTAGCTCATACTACGCTCTCTTTGGTTAACATATTAGGTGCTTTTTCCTTTTTCCCCATGTCTGATGTTATTGCTGGACTCCTAGAGTTTCCCTCTTGGGCTTTTTGTCCCAGGCTGTAAATTCTGACCCTGCCCTTCACTGGTGTGAGCTGGAGCTTCTCTGCCAAGTCTAACTGAGTGGGTAATGTTAGTCATTGCCCAGGCTGAATCTTTTCTGGGCTGGCTAGCGTCTCTGCTTCCACCACAGCAAAACAGAAACTTCCAGCCTTACTGATGCTGCTGACTTACCTGGTTTTGAGTCCGGTCCCTCCTCCATCTCCATCATCTTTGACGAACAGAAAATTGTTTCACTTTGTTTTAGTTGGGCAGGATATTTGCACAGAATCGGTAATCATTGCATTCCTTGTGTCAATCCATACCAAGTGATGT
This sequence comes from Tauraco erythrolophus, assembly GCF_009769465.1. Taxonomy (NCBI): domain Eukaryota; kingdom Metazoa; phylum Chordata; class Aves; order Musophagiformes; family Musophagidae; genus Tauraco; species Tauraco erythrolophus. The sequence goes on along the minus strand of NC_141484.1, from coordinate 13,616,648 downwards.
CTATTCATGGTTGTTTGTCAAGTCTGCCAAGAGGAGATGAGTTGGAGTTTGAACCTATAAGAATGCAGCAGCATCTCTCTTAGCGTGGGCTCAAGAAATACATGACAGGTGTTCCAGGACAGGTGGCAGCTCTAACCAACTACAAGTAGGCACTGCAAAGTAGCAGTAGGATATGTCTTGTTGAGCTGAATGGGTTCTTTTGCTGACTTGTCATCATTAGACCAATACTATAACCTTGAACATTTACTGTGACATGGATTCTTCATTTGCTTGACAGTCACCCATTGTTGTATCCAGTTTTCAAAGTACTGGACATCAGTTCTTTCTTCCTCTCTTATTTCTTCCTTCCCCAATCCATCATGCTCTCTCTGAATAGTGGAATTTGGCTGATGTTTTCTTTTGTGAAAAAGTTTTATATCTGGGGGACTGTAAAATAGATTGTGCCATCTCCAGTGCTGGCTTGGACTGGAAAACGCACTGGTGATGTCCTTTCATAAACAGGATGAGGGAAAGAATTTAATGTTTTTATTCAAAACTTTCCACTGCTTTTGGGTGCAGCCAGAGACATAAAAAGACTTGAAGAACTTCAGTGAAGAGATTGGCAGTCGTGTTAAAGAAACTCATGCCCTCATAGAGGTTTTCTAGTGCTATATGAATTTGCCAAGACACATCACGGTAAAGGAGCAGTGACAGGAGTGGAAGAAAAGCAATAAGAAGTGGACCTACCAGCAGCTGGTAATATCTAGTAGTCTGCACAGACAGAGGCTCTAGGATTGGAAGGCGGGAGAAAGCTATTTTTGGGGGGAAAGCAGCTGCAACATTGATTGGTGACCCTTCCTCTTCATCTCTTCTTCCTAGGCAGAGCCTTCCAACTCTACATTCCATCTCTTCAGACTATTTTCCATATATTCTCCTCATGTTGTCCCTTCCTCTCCCTCTTCCCCTCCCCACTCCCATTAGATACAAACCCTGCAGAACCTCACTTCTGAGAGTATGATGGGAGACAAATATCACTTAGAAGATCTATACCTGCCGATCTTCTAATGCGGCTTCCTAGCAGAAATCTGAGATGCTACTGCCTGCATCATTATTATTTGAATAACAAAACCCCACAGAAACTTCAAAGGCGTAATAGACAGACATTTTGCACAAAATGATTTGCTAAAATATCCTTCAAAATGCAGCCTTCTAGGTTTTCTTGGGAGAATGAAAATGCAGTAATAGGCTTTGGTGGCTGTGGTCCCTCTTTAGTTTCATATTTTTAGCTTTCATCCTTCTTTTCTCCTTCTTCCACTAAATGCTGTGCAAGACATGCTGGCAAACATGGCTCTGTCCCGGAAACAGCAGTCAGGTTTCAGACAGTCAAATACATGAACTATAGCTACCTTGAAGATGTTCAGGCAAAAAAAGAAAAGCTGCTGGTATTCCTGTTTATAGAGCTTTTTTTTTTTTTTTTAAGTGCTAGTGCTCAATTATATAGGTAACATAACTCAGTACATTGAAAACAAGCACCAGAACACAACATGTTTCATAATCAGGTGACATAACCACAACAGCTTCCCTCTGATATCGCGAATATCTGACAGGATCTCTGCAAGAGTCCTGCAGTCTTCTCAGCAGTGCCGCACCAATGGCACCTATTCTTCCTCAAGACAAAACATCAGGAACTTGAAGACCTTTTGCCACAATATGCTGACTTTCACCGTCAGCCGCTAGAACTGCTATTTTAGTATGATGGCTTTCATTCTTGAACTGACTTCTTGGTACAGGGCTTTCAGCATGTGAAACATGTACATGAATCTCCAGCTTAAAGGAAAGGAGTGAATGGAGGCAAGTTGACGTGCAGGGCGGCAGGCAACCCCTCTCCTTGCCTGCCTTGTCTTCCCAGATGCTTCTGTACAAGAGGTATGAGGCTCTGGATGTGAAAGGCCCATCGATGGAGGATGTGGGTAACAGTCCATCTGCACCAGAGGTATTGCCAGGGTCGGAAAGGCCTACCTCCTGTATCACAACCACCTCCACGAGGAAAGAAAGATGGGTAATAGTTGTAGGTAACTCTCATGTGAGGGGAACAGAGGATCTGATACGCCAGACAAACTCTCCTTTTGGGGAAGTCTGCTGCCTCCCTGGAGCCCATGTTAAGGACATCACTAGGAAACTTCCTAGCCTGATATGGCCCTTGGACTATTATCCATTACTGCTCTTCTATGTAGGTGGTGATGAAGCTGCAATGTGTAGTCCAAGGGCAATCAAAAGAGACTTCAGGGCCCTGGGACAGCTGATAAGGGGATCTGGGGCACATGTTATCTTTTCTTCCATCCTTCCAGTTGTGAGCAGTGACATTGGAAGAAACAGATGCACCCAGTCTCTTAATACTTGGTTCTGTGGCTGGTGTCATGGCCATGATTTTGAGTTTTCAGATAATGGAATGGCCTATACAGCACCAGGCTTGCTGACATCAGATGGGGTTCACCTTTCTTAAAGGGGGATGAGGGTCTTTGCACATCAGCTAGAGAGGCTCATTGACAGGGCTTTAAACTAGATTTGAAGGGGGAGGGGCATAATATCAAGCTGTTGTGGTTTTTGGACTGAGGGTCGAGACAAGAACCGAGAGGGAGCACCCACCAACCATGGTCCTGGGCAAAACAGGACTCAGGCTTTCTTCATAAAACAAAACAATTTATTAACAGTTACTTAACAAGAGACACAAGGGAACGAAACCGGTTACTTGAGAGGAGAAAGAGAAAAACAAGGCCAGATCTTAAACACAACAACCTCCCCACCCCCCTTTCCTTTCGTTCCTGGCTCTACCTCCCCCCCGGCGGCGCAGGGGCACAGGGAATGGGGAGTGCAGGTCAGTTCATCCATGTTGTTACTGCCGCTCCTTTCTTAAAGAAGGAGGAGTCCTTACACCATTTTTCCCTTGATTCAGTGGATCCCCTACTCATGAGGAAAAAATCCCCAAACTTTTCCAGAGTGAGTCCTGCCCGCAGGATTGCAATCCTTCCCCATGGATGCACCAGTTCGGGCTTTACCAGTCTCGGCCCCTCAGGGAGCTGCTGCCACTCGCATCGGCGTGGGTTGTCCCATAGACTCCAGATGCCTCCACGACCCCGTCGTGCATCCCCTGCCCATTATTAACAGCACCTCGTCGTGCACCCCCTGCTCCACGACCTCTCCTGGGCTCAGGCATCTCTTCCCCGACAGGGGTTTCTCCACGAGCCACGAGTGGGTCTCTGCCCCGCCGAGCACACCCTGGCTGCAGGGGGCCGCCTGCCATCTTCACACCGATTTGCAAGGGAAAACTTCAGCTCCAGCACACCTCCTCCTGCTCCATCTTGACTGACCCGGTCGTTGTGGTTGTTTTATCTTAGATCTTAATCCTCTCTGGGGGAGCTCAGCCCGGCGGGCACCCCGGGAGCGAGGTGCTTCCTGAGTTCCCCCTGTGGCTCCCCCGGCTCCACCTTGAGCACATGGTGCCGGCCCGGGCCCGAGCGGCCGCTCGGCCGGGAGCCGGGAGCGAGGGCAGCGCCCTCCTGCTCTCTCCTCGTTCTTGGGCAAAGGACCTCTTTCCGTCCCTTTGTCTCAACTTAAATAGGGCCATTCGCAGAGGCGACGATTTGGCTCAAGCCCCCCCGAGGGGGATGGGAGTCCGATCTGGTGGCACAGGGAGCAAATCCCCTCTCCTGCCACCAGAACACCCCCCCACATCAAACTATCACACAAGCTTGATCAAGACAAGCTGAGAGCACCTGAAGAACAGCAGAAAGGAATTCCAGACACTCCGGTCAGGAAGTCAGATTCATCGGGGGCCCAAATTAAATGCCTCTATGCAAACGCACGCAGCATGGGGAATAAACAACAGGAGTTAGAAGTGTGTGCTCACCTGCAGGAATATGATCTTATTGGCATCACAGAGACATGGTGGGATGAATCCTATGACTAGAGTGTCAGAATGGAAGGATACAAGCTCTTTAGGAAGGACAGGCTGGGGACACGAGGAGGAGGTGTCACCTCTATGTCAAAGACCAGCTGGAGTGCATGGAGCTGCACCTGGGGATGGATGAGGAAACAACTGAGAGCTTATGGGTCAGGGTTTAAAGGGAGGGCAAGGACAGCTGACATTATAGTGGGGGTCTGCTACAGGCCACCTGACCAGGAAGATCAAGCTGATGAGGCCCTCTATAGACAGATAGGAGCAGCCTCATGTTCACGAGCCCTGGTTCTCATGGGGGACTTCAACCACCCCGGTATCTGGAGGTTCCTGGAATGCATTGATGCTAACTTCCTTCTCCAAGTGATAGATCAACCAATGAGGAGAGGTGCTTTGCTGGACCTTGTTCTCACCAATAAGGGAGGTCTGGTGGAAAATATGAAACTCAAGGGCAGCCTTGGCTGCATTGACCATGAAATGGTGGAGTTCAAGATCCTTAGGATGGCAAGGAGGGTGGTCGGCAAACTCACTGGCCTGGATTTCAGGAGAGCAGACTTTGGCCTATTCAGGAATCTGCTTAGTAGAGTAGCGTGGGATAAAGCCCTGGAGGCAAGAGGGGCCCAAGAAAGCTGAATCCTGATTCAAGGATCGCCTGCTACAAGCTCAGGAGCAGTGCAATCCAACAAAGAGGAAGTCAGGTAGGAACACCCAGAGGCCTGCATGGATGAACAAGGAACTCCTGCATCAACTCAAACACAAAAGTGAAGTCTACCGAGGGTGGAAGCAGGTAGCCTCAGAGGAATACAGAGAAATTGTTTATGCAGCCAGGGATCAAGTTAGGAAAGCTAAAGCCCTGATAGAATTAAATCTGGCCAGGGACATCAAGGGCAACACAAAAAGCTTCTACAGGTATGTCAGTAATAAAAGGAGAACTAGGGAAAACGTGGGCCCTCTCCGAAAGGAAACAGGAAGCCTGGTTACCCAGGATATGGAGAAAGCTGAGGTACTCAATGACTTTTTTATCTCAGTCTTCGCTGGCGAGTGCTCCAGCCAAACCACCCAAGTTACAGAAGTCAAAGGCAGGGACTGGGAGAATGAAGAACCGCCCACTGTAGGAGAAGATTAGGTTCGAGACCATCTAAAGAACCTGAAGGTGGACAAGTCCATGGGACCTGATGAGATGCATCTGCGGGTCCTGAGGGAAGTGGTGGATGAAGTTGCTAAATCATTATCCATCATATTTGAGAAGTCATGGTAGTCTGGTGATGTTTCCACCAACTGGAAAAGGGAAAAAAAGAAGAACCAGGGAACCACAGACCAGTCAGCCTCATCTCTGTGCCCAGCAAGATCATGGAGCAGATCCTCCTGGAAAATATGCTAAGGCAAGGTGGAAAAAAAGAACTGATTGGTGGCAGCCAACATGGCTTCACTAAGGGCAAATCGTGCCTGACAAATTTGGTGGCCTTCTATGATGGGGTTACAGTGTTGGTGAATAAGGGAAGAGCAACTGACATCATCTACCTGGACTTGTCCGAAGTATTTGACACTGTCCCAGGACATCCTTGTCCCTAAATTGGAGATACATGGACTGAATGGATGGACCACTCGGTAGATAAGGAATTGGCTGGATGGTCGCACTCAAAGAGTTACAGTCAATGGCTCGAAGTCCAAGTGGAGGCCAGTGATGAGTGGTGTTCCTCAGGGGTCAGTACTGGGGCCAGTGCTATTTAACATCTTTGTCAGTGACATGGAGAGTGAGATCGAGTGCACCCTCAGCAAATTTGCTGATGACACCAAGTTGTGTGGTGTGATTGACACACTGGAGGGAAGGGGTGCCATCCAGAGGGACCTTGACAGGCTTGAAAGGATGTACCTGTGTAAACCTCATGAAGTTCAACAAGGCCAAGCACAAGGTCCTGCACATGCATCAGGGCAATCTCAAGCACAAGTACAGGCTGGGTGGAGAATGGATTAAAAGCAACCCTGAGGAGAAGGACTTGAAGGTGTTAGTTAATGAAAAGCTCAACATGACTCAGGAACGTGCACTTGCAGCCCAGAAAGCCAACTGTATGCTAGACTATATCAAAAGAAGAGTGGCCAGCAGGTCAAGGGAGGTGATTCTGCCCCTCTACTCGGCTCTTGTGAGACCCCACCTGGAGTACTGCGTTCAGCTCTGTGGTCCCTAACATAAAAAGGACATGATCCCCTTGGAATGGGTTCAGAGGAGGGACATGAAGATGATCCAAGGGCTGGAGCATGTCTCGTATGAAGACAGGCTGAGAGAGTTGCAGTTGTTCACTCTGGAGAAGGCTCCGGGTAGACCTTCTAGCAGCCTTCAAGTACCTGAAGGGGCTACAAGAAAGCTGAAGAGGGACTTTTAAAAGACGGTGTAGTGATAGGACAAGGGGCAATGGCTTTAAACTGAGAGTAGATTAATATTAGATATAAGGAAGAAATTTTTTACAATGAAGGTGGTCAAACACTGGAAAAAATTGCCCCGAGAAGTTGTGGATGCTCCATCCCTTGAAGTGTTCAAGGCCAGGTTGAATGAGACTTTGAGCAACTTGATGTAGTGGAAGATGTCCCTACCTGTGGTAGAGGGGTTGGAACTAGATGATCTTTAAGGTCCCTTCCAACCCAAATGATTCTAAGATTCTATAATTCTATACTTTTATGATCTCCAGCTTTCAGCTGAGAGCATAATATGCAGTATGGACAGAACTGGATGCAAGCTACTGTGCATCATGGCATTTCAACGGTGTTTTGGCTCTGATAAGTGCACATGCAGTTTTCTAACTGATTTGATATTTTATCTGATTTTTTTACTGAGCTTCATATCTGAGGACTAGAAGGTTTACCTGAAAAGGGAGCTGGTTCTAGAGATCCTAACAGAACTGCGGGGCCCTCACTTGAGTGAGTCTTGATGGGGACAAGACAAGGTTTGATTGTACTGCGGTGTGAGGTAGCAGGTTGCTTATCTTTGACATTACAAGAGAGAATTATCATAGGGCATGTATTTGAAAATATAGCAGAAACAGATGTTTTGGAAGTCATGTCCACATGCATGTGCTGGTCCAATGCTGTCTCACATGTTGTTTTAGTCATGCACAAGTCTAAGATGCACTTTTATGCCTTTTTCTCACACTCTGTGTAGGTTCAATGACAGTTCCTATGTGTTATTCTCCTGATTAATTATTGAAGAATATTAACCTTCACCACTGAGAAGCTCATATTGGATGTACACAAAGACATCTTCCCAGAGAAAAAACAAAAACGTTTTCCAGACTATGCTTCTTTGACATCTAAATCAGCAATTGTGAATTCTAAGCTGGGTGAGTTGGCATCACTATGCAATTCTTCATAAATCATTTCTCATCATTGCTTCCATTACTATCTCTAGATTTCCTATCAAGCTAAAGGCCATAACTTTTACTTCCATTAAACACTGGTCAGAAGTAGAGCAGCTAAGTAGTGTCTGGTGGGGGTGGGGAGAGGATGTGGAGAGGACAGAAGTTTAAGAATCTCAACTTTGACATCTGGTTACTGGTATAATGTGCAGGTTTCCTGCTAAAACATCTACTTTGGGACACAGAATCCTGCATGCTTTGGGTCTGTTTCCATAAGCCCCAGTTTCAGAATTAGGCAGAAGCTGAGTGAGAATCTGGACATCTACATTTTGTGTATTGGCTTTGTCAGTACTCCCCCCCTCTCCATTGGCCTTTCCAAGGTCCAGTAACGTTCTTTTAGGCCATTACTGAGCCTGTCTCTCTATTTCCATAGGAGGGATCAAAAGATGAGATGTTCTCTTTTGTAGTTCTGTGGAAAGACCTTAATGACATTTTTCTGATTTTAAAATGGTTAACTCAAAGAGTTTTCAAAATCGTCCTGTTCCAGAACACAGCAGAGGACACCACACCTGTATGATAGCAACAGCACCTTAATTTTAGTTGAGAACTTTGCACTGCCATTAGCTGAAAGTGAGTCTTTCTGGGGAGCTAGACCAAAAGAAAATGTGTTTTGCTGAAGAGAGAAAAAATTTGTTAAAGCAAGTGGAAGAAGAGTATGTTCTTGCAGCTAAACGAAAAAGGAAATCTCAAATGTGTTGAGGTAATAGCTTTTTCTGGTTTTCCTCTTACAGCACTGGAAGGCTGACTCTTTGTGTCCCTGTTCTTCTTATCCTTACCTTATCAGTCCCCTTCAGGATCTGTAACACTCAAGTGCAATTGTGAATTTAGTCATGAAGTAGGAGGAGATAAAGAATATCCACTAAAGGCTCACCAGAGACGAATGAGGTTGCAAATTCATGGCCACTAGTAGAGTGATTATATGACATGGATTTATTTATGTGACTACTGTGCAGTCATGTAGCATTTACATTTCATATAATGTCTTGTCACTGAAAAGCGCGAGAATGACTCTGTGTGCACTGGGGTTTGGAGTCTGTAGATTTTCCTGGTAACTATGATTAAGACTGAATCTATCTCTGAATAGAGATGGATTTTAACTGAACTCCTAGAGATAGAAAACAGGCTATTATCCGTCCTTTAAGTCACATTCAGCAATGCATGAATTTGTTTATTTTCGTACTTCTCAGTTACATTTCATTTCCAGTGAAAATTCACATTAGAACTGTGTCAGAGATTTGATTTGGGGTGATGGGTTGAAATATGAATCTTATTGGAGGCCATTCATATTGGGAGTCTTGTGTAAGACACTGTACTCTGGGAGTCAGTGATCTTGAACAAGCCTTGTCTACTCTGTTGGTCCTTGTACTTACAACTTGAGAATTCCGTATGTTATTAGCATAAGCTTTAACTTATAGTATCTATGAGAAAAGTAAACTATGTCTGCATCAAGGGGTGGAATGTCTTGATCCTGACCAGATGACCACTGTACATGGAAGAGTCAGTGATCCACCTCACAGATAACTTGAGCTTGCCCAGGGCTGTGTTGTGCTGTGCTGCACTGCACTGCCCATCCAGCATAGCCTTTGGGCTGTGCTGCACAAATCCCTTGGCTGCAGGGCATACTCAGGCAGGTCATTGTAAGGGAGGACCCTGCACGCGGGCTCCCTCTCAGTACCAGTGATGACACCATCTGCTTGGCCTTGCCTGTATCTGAAAGTGCAAAAATATGTTCTTATGTAGACATCCTTTATGAATAGAATTGGCTTTTTGTAAGAAAGAAAGTTGTGGTAGCACGAATGACCTGAAAACAAGGAACCTCTCCACAGATAGGATCTGTGCGGTGTACCATGGGAAAATCCATCCTGGGTCCAGTCAATGCTGCACAAACACAGGATGCCCAGCATCTGAAGGGGTATAAGATTTACTCAGCATCTAAGTTCCTCTTCTTATTCTATCTTATCCAATTGTCTATTTTATTAAGTCATTTGTTGTTGGACCTTTCTTACTGATCCAGAAAGAAACCTGCATTGTCTATCCCCTCTTGCCCCTCCTTGCAGTATACCATTGGATATTGAGATTTTGCCACTTGCTCACACCTTCTCACCTCTGGCCATGATTGCGTCTTAAGTTACTGTGGAAGTCCTTCTTTTGGAGGCTAATTAGAAAGCATATCTTTTTTTCTCAGGGGCAAAAATAACTGTCTGAAAAAGATTTTCTTTCAGAGACTGTTTCTACTACTCTTAAAAATAAAGGTGTGCTAGGACAATTTACTGAACTGCCTTTCCTACTTCTGGTGGAAGAGAGTTATTACATTAGGAAGTGGAAGCAGGATGAAATGATCTAGATTTACCAGTCTGAGTGCAGAATAAAAAAGGGCTATGTCCTTTCCCAGCCACTTTATGGTCTGTGGAAGATAAACTCAGATGAACAGCGTGATCAGCATTTAAGTCATGGCAGATTTCAGAATACAATCATTTGGTATTCTAAAACCAAATTATTTTCCAACTTGTCTTTCATCAAATTCTTATCAATTTCTTCACATTCTTTCTTGTTGACCTAGGTTCCCAGAGGGACTTGCCTCCCGTACAGATTCAGCAATGTCACCAGCTCTTCAGTAAAAACAAGTCATGCCAGAGCCCTCCTTTCTATCTGTTGTGACAAGCAGAATACTCTCACCATGCCTAACCTATGAGATCATGTCAGAGATCAATGTTCTTTGGTCCTTTTAGATATTCCACATAAGGAGGGTTTAATGCTTAATACCAAATTTAATTATTTGAAGATATTTGATGTTACGTGGGTTTTTGATTTAGCAGTGTGATAACAGCAGTGTGATGAAATCAAAATACAAACACAATAAAGCAATTGCAATATAGGGTTGAATCACAAACAAAATATGATTCCTTTTACCCATCTCTACATACTCACCATTGCTGGACGTCCCCAGTCACCAGGAAGGAATATTTTTCCTGTGCTGCTGAGAGAGTTGTTTTCCCACTCTGTAATGGCCATGAGGGTATGATAAAAATGGGTAAAAGCCTGGCTGAGCAGCTGCACTGATGGTCCAGTGGAGGTGGCCCAGGTGGGGATGCTGTGAGAGTCTGTAGGTTTCCTCTGCCCTTTCCTGAAATGCTGTTCTGCCTCAGGCACTCTTGAGCGTCATCCACTTGCACAGCTTTTCTGTAAGACTGTGCTAAAATCCAGCAAAGGATTTTAGGCTTGTGCATTTTCATATTTTCCCAAAACTTACTGCGTCTTTAATGAGGAAACAAGTTTGGTGTTAGAACACAACTTGTAGTTGGGTTTGAATGAGTTTCTGACAGTGGTAAATAATGAGCAGTCCACTCAACTCTGATCTTTCCTCACACGCTTTCTGAAGTTAGACACTATATTGTGAGTTATAACTCAGAATTTTCGTCATTCCCTTCTCCCAACAGCACATCTCCTGCAGTTCTATTGCAGGCACATGAATGCTTTACAGAAGTGCGGTGCTTGGGAGCTCACGCAAGCAGCAGAGTTTTGTTTTCAGAGGCATCCTATTAGAATAGGTGATGTAATGGCCCTCAGATAGTGTAGATCCTTGATACAAACTCAGACTTTGTCTGTATTATTAAACTAATACTGTGGCACAAGCCGTTCTTTGACCTAGAGGCCAATAAACTTAGTTTTCCTTTGTGTCTGACGTTAAAGGAAACATAGATATTCTGTAGGTCTTACCTTGGTGTGCCAGAGATACTTGTGTGGGCAGCCCGACCTGCTGATCATTCCTGGCTCCATTAGCTGTTGTTGCCTGAACTGTAAGCAGCAGTAGGCTCACAGCAAGAAGATCAATGTGTAAGAATGTTTTTGTTTCTCTGTGATACAGAGAGACATGAAAAGTTATGGAGATGGGAACAAATCTTAATACAGAGTGTCTTTTTGAGTCTTTCAAATACTGCAAGCCCAAGCCTTGGAAAATAATGTTGCTGCCTCTGTAGACATGATATAAAGAAGATGTACCAGCCTCCACTGCCCTAGGAAGTCAGACCAGAACTGTAAGTCACCAGCATGATCCCTAATATGATCAGGAGTTTGAAATAGTTCTGGTACAGCTCTAGCAATGTTAAGGCTGCTGTATGAGTCTATGAGAATACTGGATGTGGTACTTGCCATTTCTGCACATAAAAGAGACTTACTCAGACTGGAATTGATGCAGAAATAAAAGTGATCTAGAAAACTAGCTATTGACTTAAGAAGTGTCAAATAAAAGGGCTTGTTTCGTTTAGTCTAGTCAAAACAAAAACTTTCAGTGAAAAAGGGTACACGAGGAGGGCTTATTCCAGTGGAAGAAAAGATTGTTTTGATCTAAAGAACTGCTTTTACAAAAGCACTGTTAAACTGTCAAGAACATAACATGGTCACAAATAACTCTAGGTGAGAATTGATTTCTAAGGACTGTTTTGTAGTCTTAGGGCCACCAACATGGTCAGGGAACTGGAGCACATGATGTATCAGGAGGAGCTAAAGAAATGGATTGGTTCAATCTGATGAAGAGGAGGCTAAAGGGAGATCTTACTGATATCTACAGCTGTCTGATATGATGAGAAAGAGTGGACACAAGTTGGAACATGGGAAATTCAAATTAGATATAAGGAATATTATTTTTACCATGAGAGTAATCCAAGGCAGGAACAGATTTTCCAGAGAGGCTACACCTGTGGAAGTGTTCAGGACTTGACTGGACAAATCCCTGAGCATCCTGATTTATTTAGGCCAGCTTTGAGTAGGGTGTTGGACTAGATGAACTCTGGAGATCCTTCCAATCTCAGCTATTCTGTACGATTTCATGATCCCAGCTACAGAGCAGGCTAAGCAGCTCAGCGAGGCTCTCTACTTGGGCAAGAAGCAGCATGCAGCTGGTTCAGGCACCTCTGTGTGACACTGCAGACTGCAGTACAGGTATGCAATAATAGCATGGCGTACCCAAGTTAGCTTATATCTTGCTAGTCAGATAGCATTAACTCTGAGCTAATGGGCTGGGTACTGAAGAAGTAACCCAGGATCTATGACAAACTCCAGCAGCTTTGCTGAAAGCCCTGGCAGTGTGTCCCCACTGCCTGTATCAGCCCACGAGTGGGATCAGCTCAGCTGTGAGCCATCCCAGCTGTGCTGCAGTCACATGTCAGCATCTGAACCCAGTGAGCATCTGAGGCTGTGGCTCAGCAGCCATGGTATGGGAGCATGGAGTGCTTTGCCTGCCATGTGCACGCTCTGCCCAGAGCCACAAGCAGTCGCTGCATCGGATGCTGCCTGTGCTCAGCCTGCCTGCGCATGCAAGCAGAGGGGTGTCCAGCCTCCCAGGGACCAGAGCCTGCCCTGGCTCTGGAGCAGCAGCTCTAGATCTCCAGACTCTCCATGGCATGGCCTCTTTGCCAGGTGCTGACATTAAGGGGGACCTACCTGCCTTGCTGCTGCATGTTGGCTGGTGGTGACAAGCATGTCAAGACATGGCAGTTTCTCTGGGTCAGCCCAATGGCCAACCCAGAGCACTGTCTTGTCTCCCTGGCAGTGGCTGAGAGCCTTGTTGGTGTCTGAGGCTGCCAAAGTACAGGAATTAGGAGAACGGGCAGATTAATGGCTTTAAACTGAAAGAGGGGAGATTTAGATTCGAGATAAGGAAGAAATTCTTTACTCTGAGAGTGGTGAAACACTGGAACAGGTTGCCCAGAGAAGTGTTCAAGGCCAGGTTGGATGAGGCTTTGAGCAACCTGGTGTAGTGGAGGGTGTCCCTGCCCATGGCAGGGGGGTTGGAACTGGGTGATCTTTGAGGTCCCTTCCAACCCTAACCACGCTATAATTCTACGATTCTATGTGCTGAGGCTTTCCTTGACCACTGCACCATTCTCCAGGTGCTCCTGACTCAGGCGCATCCCAATCCTCATGCATTTGTTGTGTGTGGGGTCAGGAGCCTGCACCTGTTCTCCTCCCATGGATTAGTGTGGCAGCTTTTTTTAATGAGTGGAAATATTCAGCAGCCACTCTGTTGGTGGTGAGGAGCTGTGCGGATTAATTATGAGTGGTTTGAAGAATCCCATCCTTCTGTCTTTGGCCACCTGCTAATTTCACCTGATGGCCCTACTTCTTGTTCAGGGAAATTCAATTACCTAACCATTCCCTCTCATTGTCCTCTCTTGATTGTACAGACCTTATCTTACATCTGCTGGCTGTCTCCTCTCCAGCTTCAAGGGCCCAAGGCTGACTCAGCATTTTCAAGGGCTGAAGGATATTTTAAATGCCTGTTCCAGATGACACTGAACGCTCTTTCCAGCGGGAGGGACCCTTACAGGGTGCTTGAAAATATCTCTTATTCTGATTCATGTTTGTGTTGAAGAGATGAAAAAACTGTCTGTCTCCTAAGTGTACATAAAATGTATGAAGTTCTCATCAAAACGAACTCGCCTATACTTAGGGAAGCCAGTGAAGCCTGATTTGGTATGAAAATCGCTCGGCTCAGCAATTCCGATATAAACACATCTCTGAGGACCCCAGCTGAAGTGGCTATTTTTATGGTTATTGATATCACTGCTCTCAGGGGTCAAGTTTCAGAAGAAAGAATCTAATTTTTCGCTGACATCGTAAAATTTGAGGGGGAGGTTCTAAGTCTCTGGGGAGTAAGTGAAACATTTGGTTCCACCAGCTGCACAGGGAATATGATCAGGGCCAAATATAAGAACTCCAGGATTTATGCATTTGGTTTAGATGTTAGAAGTTCATTTAAAGTGGTGGTTCTCCTTACAGCCATACTCACAGATGCTTGTCCCACACCATTTATAGTATTCTAACATTTCTCCTCTGGATTGGCCTTGCCGTTGCTGTGCAGAGTCTGAAGCCTTCCTGGGAGGGAATCTCTGGGTAAACTTGTAGATGGACTAGATTTCCTCAGAGAACTGTGAATACAGTTGACCATGACCATGTTCACCCCGTTTTTCTGTTTCATTGTCCCAGTTCTCACGCAAGTATATGAAACAACATGCATAGCTCTCTCTGATAAGAAAAGAGGTTCCTGTGTGCCATAGAGTAAACATTTTCTTCTCCTTATTTGACAAAATTTTTCCATAGAGAGAGATTTCAGCACTGCTGCTTTTGCACTGAAAGTTGGACTCATTTCCTTCTTTGGCAGCAGAATTGCGGCTGTGGAACCACATAAGGAGTCCTTATATCCTGTTTGACTAACACCTGTTCTCTGTGTCATACAACAGGAGGGAGGTCTCCTGTGTGGCATCAGATTTCCATAGAGAATCAGGATCATCATGTGTTGGGCTCATGAGAAGTGTCTGCTGTACTATCTCTGTCCTCCAAGTCTTCAAGCTGATGTTTGTGGTTGGCACTGAGGCCTCAAGGACTTTTCAGTCTGCCGGGTTCTTGCCAGTGTGCAGGAGCACAAGAGGATAAGGGGGGAGCACGGCCGAGATAAGGGGTCCACGACTCTCCTTACGATTTGTACCTGAACTTAAGATTGAGGCCAAACTGGCCGATTAGTATTCCATATCATGCAGCGTCATGCCCAGTATAAAAGTGAGGGTCAGCCGGAAAGAAGGGCTTTTGCCCTTCCGGGACTCTCACTTTCGGACTCTCAGAGTGTTTTGTCTCTCTCTTGCTCTCTGTCTTGGGGCCTCCCGTTCATCTGGGATTGCGGTATCGAGTTTTATCTGTTTCAGGATTGCAGCTTCGTAACGAGACGGGCCTCGGTCAAGGGGTGGTGACATATATACATCACTTGTTTGTATATGTTTATCCTTGTACATATCCGTACATATATACATTGGTAGCGGTAGTGGTAAATTGTTCTTATTTCAACCCTCGGGTCTCTTTTTTTTCCTCTTTGATTCTCTCCCTCATCCCTGGGGTGGGGGAGGATGAGAGGGGACTGTGTAGGGTATAGTTGTATAGTTGCCAGAGCGGCCTAACCCGTCACAGTTATCAGGAACTTGACAATATACCGCAGAGACTGGAGAAGACCAGGCTGGTTTTGACAGTGGCTTGTGTTTAGCCTCGGGGAAGGTGCTGATCTTCCATCAGTTCACTCTTGCCAAAGCGGCAGTTCCCTCATGTCCTCAGCTGAGGTGTCCATGCAGCAGTCCTGCCAGCAGTAAAGGGCTTGTTAACATGCCCAGGAAACAATCCACACATGCAATGGCTACTTGGGTTGTTTGGGAATACCCTGTGGCATGGCATCTACTAAATAGTGGATTATCTGCATAACAAGGAAGGCTTCCACGTTATGCAAAGCATTCGGGCTGCTTCCAGCACAGGCCAACCATGCAGTGCTGTAGAAGGGAGGTATGCACAGAGCAAGTAGTACAAAGCCAGGAGAGGCTACAGACTGGATGCTGATACTAGCACAGCTTTGTCGTCTCAGAAAGGAGAAGGGAAAGGGAAGGGTTTGACCTTAAGACTTAGAGGAGAAAACACTGGAAAGGTATTTCTTGAATTGTGACTGTCAAATTGCAGATGACAAAAAAGAGCCCTTTTTAGACTATATACAAGTGAGCAAGAGAGTGTGTGTATGTGTGAGAGTGTGTGTCTCTGTGGCAACGTACAGGGGTTCCCACACACACCTGCATTTTCAGTTGCCTTGAGCCTAATGCTGTGCCATCTTTCCTGCTGGGAAATGTGGCAAATGAACAAGGCTGGTTGGCCTATGGTAAAAGGCTTTTACCAACAGTCCCCTGAGGGCACATTGGGCTGGACAACTCGATCACAAACATGCTATTTTGGTCAGACCTTGCCCTTTTTATTTTGTTCAATTTGCTTTCCATCACGCTTCCTCCTTGACAGTGCTGAGCAAGTAATACATGGGGCTAATACAGAAAAGGGATAGTGAAGTTTGTTTCTTTGCAGTCAGGTCAACCAGGACCTTTCTAAATATGCTTGTCGTTCACTTGTTATCTCAGACAGTGCCAGAATATTTTGAGCAGCAAAAGCCTCTACAGCCCTGCCAGCTGAAGGGGGTCAGCTGGCAGGCTGGCTGTCTGGTAGGGAAACATTCCTTTCCCCATCTCACAATGCTTAGTACCTCACTGTTTTCCACTTCAACAGCAGGTTACCTGCTGGCTTTGTTCCAGTGGTGATTCTTGTCAGAGAATGGGGCTGAATCTGGCAGCGTGACAGAGGCAAGACTGCCACGGTTCCAAGCCCAGGTCCAACCAAGTAGTGAGGCTGAGCATGTATTCCCAGAAGGCAGGTGCACACAGACCACACGTACGCAACGTATATGTGCATATATACACAGCTGGCCACGCGGATCGGGGGAGGTGAAGACACTCAGCACTCGCACAAATACAAACTGCACAAATGGCCTCATCCTCTTCCCCTCTGACAGTTCAGGATGAAAATCCAGTAGTGGCAATATAGATACACATACGTACAAAGTGAACCTGCTAGTACCTGAACATAAACACTCAGTGTGCCCAGTAGCTGTCCCTGGATCCCAGTCTCCCCAGGCCAATTGATGAGATCCTCATGGCTTGTAAGAAAGCAGCTCTGCAAATCCTTCCTGAAGAGGGACTGGACAGATGTTAGATGTCTGAAGGAATGGGAGGACTTTCCCTCTTTCCTTCAGGCAACCTGTGTTTGACTACCTACTGCCATTGTACAAATGTTTTGCTGCTTTGTTTACAGACATAATCTTTAGGGTGTGATTCAATGTTTTCTCTTACAGTTCTGTTAGCAACTGTTGCTTTTTATTCTCATGCAAAATACTGGTTTATCCAGCTCCCCAGAGTTACACCCTGTTGAAATCTGCGGAAACCTGCAGCTTGTGATTTTTCCAGAAGCATGTTGTATGAATGGGCTCCAGCGGCTCCAATTCTCTGATGACTGTATTTTTTCTGCTGTTGTCACCAATTCTGGTCATGCCTTTCTAGAGCAAAGATAGGCATGCCGTTGCTTAACTGTACCATGTGATGGGTCAGCTGCTGTCATTCATGTGGATAAAACTCTTCCACATTGTTCAGCAACGGCTAGATGACTTGACCATGCAAAGGAGCAAATGAAATGGGGTTGAATATTCCTTCCCTTGTGTTGGACTTGGCTACAGTGTGTATGTTGCTGATGGAGGTCGGTCCCGTTCCTGCCATTTGGAGACAGGGTTGGTGCCTGATGTGTATTGGCATCTGTCTTGTGCCTGATCCTCTCAAAAATATGACATTACTCATTTCCTCAGTTCAGAAAATGAATTGGACCACCTGGACTCTGCTCCATTCACACATCTGTGAACTAGAAATCACATCCTTTGGCCATGCCTGTGTGGGTATCCCATGGGTTTTTCTCTCCCAGGTCTTTTGTGGTAATGCTGTCTGGTTGTAGGAATTGTATAGCAAATTTGTGCTGTGACTGCACTGTGTTCAACAAACTTTTCCTTGGTATCAGAAAGTCATTTGGCACTGCAAGCTTATGCTGCCCTTCAACCCAGAGGCTGTACTAACTTATCTTTAATTTCTGCCTGATTTCATTTCATAGGGAATCTAATTCTCTAGTTGTTTTTTTGGTTTTGTTTTGTTTTGATTTTTTTTTTTTTTTTAAATGTGCTTTCTGTTTTAATTCCTTTCTTAAGATGCAGATGATTTTGATTTCTTATTGTACTCCACACTTCTCAGTGTGGACTCTGTCCTTTTTTTTTTTTTCTTTTCTTTTTTTTTTCTTTCTTTCTGGGCTACTTATACCTACATCTTTTCTGAAGTTGTTCTTCTGGGAACCCATTCGTGCCAATCTTTTCCATGTGCTTATCAGGACAGAAATCCCTGATAATGTTAGTAACATTGATTTGAAAATATTTGGGACTGATTCGCACTCAAGATTGATTAATGCTGATGATTATGAGGTGCTTTTGTAACAATATTGTTTAAACAAATTCTTATCTCAAGCTCTGCCCTCCTATATTGAGAAACACAGCTGTTTCTGATACTGCACATAAACTGATTAAAGGAACTGACAAAAATAATTTTGTTAAAAAGAAGATGACTATCTCTCATATCTCCTTCTACTTTGAACTTCTTCACAACTGCCTACATTGACTCTTACTGTCCTGGGCAGATAGAAGGATCTTAGGCCTGGAATGAATGTAACAATTGTCTGGACAAATCTTTCTCATCTGAATAGAGGGAAGATGAGCTGCCATCAATGGACAATTCTGTTTTCCTTGATAATCTTTTTAAATTTTTTGAATCTAAACAGGCATAGCTCTGCACTGAAGTGGATCTGGCCTCAACCAGAGAGGTGACAGTAACCTCATGTTGCTTCCACTAAATTTTTCTGGCAGAGGCATACTTCCAGAGAGAACTGACTAATGATGACCTTCTTCTATGCCCTGCACTGCTCTGATTTGTATGTTTGCCTTAGTGGCAGAAAAGGGAGAGAAATAAGAGCTTCTTGAAAGTCAGTGTGCCAGTACTGAAGAACATGCAAGCCGCAAGGCCAGCTTGCATGGATTTGGAGGCTTACTAGTGAATCAGAGAAGTGCAATTTTGTTTTTACCACATCTAAGGGCACCTTCACAGTGACCCTCCGGCCACTTTTACATTGCATTCTGAAACGCTGTGTTTGCTGTTCTACATTTGAGGTTCTTATGATGAGATCATGTTGACAATGCCCCACTTGAATGCAGGTGCCTATCAATACATGCAGTGATAGTGGAGCAGGGTAGTCTTAGCACTGCTTCAGTGTGAGCATTGAGGCACTCAGCATTGATGCAGACACCTTTTTGCTCACACTTGCTGGCCTTTATTCTACAAAAGCTGTGCTGATACTTATGCAGTGTGTTTTCTTTCTTCCTTTTTTAGCAGTATCTGTTGATATAGAAATCACACATGCTGGGATGTATTCTCAGATTCACTTGTGAGTCCCTCTTAAAGCCTGATATTATATGTGCTATTTATGCTACTCTTGCATTGCTTTAAGCACTGTTTGTATGCCCTAGAAAACAATTCAGTTTCTTCAGATTTTAATTCCTTTAGCAATATCAGGTGAGCATCATCTATTCCTGGTGAAGTTACTCTTCTACTTATTCCAAAACCTCTTGTATAAAAAAAGAGTGGGAATATCCCTAACGGCTCTGTAGTGAAAAATCAGCTTTTCTGGAGAGGTCTTATTTTCTTTTGTTCTCTTTCTACAACCTGATTATCTGTTGGCTTTTCAAATGCTCTCAAAATCTTCACTGCAACCAAACAACTGACAAGCAACTCCCATGGGGTTTTTGGTAATCTACAGCTAGCTCCACAAGCTGCTTTCATTTAAAAATCACTTTTCTCTTAATCACATTGATAAAAATTACTTGTGGTGCAGCACCTTTGCTATCACAGCAGAGTAGATGTCTTTGAATGATCTGCATAAGAGTTGATATGTCTTCAGACAGCCATTGCCAACCTTACTCACAGAAGCAATTTTACTCCCCCACTATGAACAATATCTTTTTGTCTTCACACTTGTATTAGTACTTGCATCTTTGTACTAGATACACATCTTGTCAGAAAAAAGACTAAACTGTGGTTCAGAAAGAACTAAAACTATCAAGATCTCCAGGAAAAAAAATAAAGTGACCGTTATAAACATATGGATTATTCTGTACAACACTTTGTTTGAGAAACATTCCCCATGGGATTTGCAGCTTGCAAATGCTGTTGTTGGCCATGCTCTCAGTATGAGCAGGGCATGCTGGAGGGATCAATGCACCCTGTGGACCCCTGATGAACTGTCTGACAGGGAATGCCCAGCCTCTGCCACAGCAGCATTTCTGCTGCCCTCTGTGTAAAACGAGAGCTCCCAGGAATGTTAGCGCCGAAGAAACAGAATTGCTGAAACACTGATCGGTCAGAGCAAGACTTCTCATCCCAACACTTCCCAACACTAAGATGTAGCTGGGCACTGGACTCTGGAGATGGTAGGACACGTATTCCTTCTTAAAACCTCTCTTTGTCCTGTTGACTAGTGAAATGCATGCTTTTAATGTTCCCTGAAGGAACTGTCTATTCCACAGTCTTGGTGGTGCGCTGTGTAGTTTTTTAAAAAAAACATAATGAGCATAAGATAAGATTAGAGGTATTAATTGATTATTGAGGAAAACAGATTGATGAACAGAACTACCAGAAACATAAAAATATTCAGAGGAAGACATACAGAGTGGGTGGAGGGCAATTTTGGCTCTTCATGATACGGCGAAGGTAAGCTAGCATTTCTGGAGCTAGAAGTTACTTGTGAAGATTGCCCTAATCCATGCTCCAAAGCATGGAGGGACTGTGAAGATCTTCCTGTCTCCTAATTGTACTCTCTTGATTCTGCTCCAACGTTAATTTTTATGATGTATTTGTGATGTATTTTAGCTTAATGGCATAGAGAAGTCTGCCACATAAGTATGGACAATGTTTTACACTTACGATATCTTTCAGAAGAAAGAGCAGGAAGAGAGCAACTGTAACTCCAAAGATAGCTCAGTACCACTTAATTGAGAAGTGGAGAAAAAGGTAAAAAATAATACCTGGGCAAGTGCTGAATTTATGTCAAAGTTGCCCAGTTGCTTAGGCTCCTCCTGTCTTTCCAGCAAGCATCAATGGAAGAGAACTGGAGAGTGGGTACTGGATGAGGACATGACATTCATGATGCCCTTTCCATCACTCACCAAAGCAGCTGAGGAGCTCCTGTTACAGAGCAGGTGAGTGGGGCGAGAAGGCTGGGTGGTCTCTGGGTAGAACAGGCAAAAAGAGAGACAACAGGTGGTAGAAAGAGTTGAAGAAGGAGAAGGATTTGAGGCTAAGGTAAATCAGGGTTACTAGCATAGTATAGCTTGAGAAAGTGACTACTCCCCCAGAAAAGGTCTGAGGACATGTTGATCAGTTGCAATCTCTGACAGATAACAGAGGTGCCGTAATGTCAGCTGACTAATACGGTTTTGATGCCTTGCTTTTGAATGCTGTGAATGGAAGAAACACAGCTCCTTTGTCTGAGCTGTGGCTGTACTTTTCTTAGGTACTGTCACAACTTACTTGTGATCCAAACATCAGTTTGAACCCCAGAACATCTCCTGAAAACAGAGTAAGGTGCATGCAGTTACATACAGAACTGTTGTGGATTATCTTGTATTATCTTTTTTCATGCCCATTTCCCCTGATTTCCATGAGGGTTCATCCGCAATCTGAAATCACCCCTAGGAAAAACAAATTTTCTCCGCGTTCATCCTAAGGATGAACAGAGGGCCACAAAGATGATCCAAGGGCTGGAGCACCTCTGCTATGAAGACAGGCTGAGAGAGTTGGGGTTGTTCACTTTGGGGAAGAGAAGGCACTGAGTGATCTTCTAGCAGCCTTCCAGTACCTGAAGGGGGCCTACGAGAAAGCTGGAGAGGGACTTTTTACAAGGACATGTAGTGATAGGACAAGGGGCAGTGGCTTTAAACTGGAAGAGGGGAGATTTAGATTAGATATAAGGAAGAAATTTTTTACAATGAGGGTGGTGAAACACTGGAACAGGTTGCCCAAAGAAGTTGTGGCTGCCCCTTCCCTGGAAGTGTTCAAGGCCGGGTTGGATGAGGCTTCGAGCAACCTGGTCTAGTGGAAGGTGTCCTTGCCTGTGGCAGGGGATTTGGAACTAGGTGAACTTTAAGGTCTCTTCCAACCCAAACCATTCTATGATTCTATGATTCTAAGTGTTTCCTTGTTTGATTTCAGTGATTCCATATTGCTATGTGGAAGCATGGACGTAGTCAATCCTTCATTAATGCTTGATTTTTGTCTACCCAAGGCAAGTGTCTTTTAGGATGGGACAAATACTAAAATGTGTTTTCTAATACTGTAATTTCACACACCAAGAGAGGAGGAAATTCTGAACATTTCCAAGAGCACTTAAGAATGGGAAAACTTCCTGCCTAGCTGAAATTCTAATACTGTTTTCACTGACTAGTGTCTCTCCTATGGAGACCATCATGTTTAGGGTCTCTGTATCTAAAAGCATTACCAGGTTGCAAAGTAGTAGTATGTCATGCGATGCCCAATGTGTAAACCCTCTCAGATATCCCAGGAGCGTCCCACACTCTACTCACCCTACCAGTCCCCACCAGTACCTCTGCTTTCCCAAGGTGCCCCTCCCTTCAGTGTTTTCAGACATTTCTTTAGGTAACATTGCTCACAAGGACTCGGGGTGTGAGGAGGCTCAGGCCCTTCTGCAGTGCCAGGACAAAGCAGACATTCAGAAAACGGATCTGTTTCCCAAGACACTCTTTTACCCAGTGAGACAAGCATTGAGGAATTAAGGCAATGGGCATGAAATGGGTGGATGAGCTGTGGGTTCACAAGAGCAGTGTGGATTCCCCTTCCAGATCATAGGTACAGCAGTTACAGTCACTCCCAAGCGAGTTCCCTGCATCCCTGTGTTCTTGTCATCACACCTTTGGCCACTGAAGCCACTATTCTGCACCTAGGAATGGCAGCTACCTGCACTATGACCCAACTACTTGAAGAGGGCTGATGTTGTAACTAGCAAATGCTCTCACAGAAGATCAAAAGCAGCAGACTGGAAGTCCAAGGTCAGATACAAAAGCTAGATGATGTTCGCTTGATCCATCCTTTCTTTCTTCCTGCCTTCCTTCCATCCTTTCTTCCTTTCTCACTCACCTCACTCATTCTTTGCTCTTTCTCTCAATCTCTCTCCTCCCTCCACCCCACCACCTTCTCTCCTTCTCCATCCCCTGCTTCTTGCTTACTTTCTCCCCTTCACTCCCTTTCTCACTTACTTTTTCCCCCTTCACTCCCTGTATCGCTTACTTTCTCTGCTTCACTCGCTGTCCCTCTCCTTTTCTGTCACTGGGGAGAAATGCACTTTTTGGTCAAGGCAATGTTTCTGGGTCCTGAGCGTATAGCTTAGAAGAACTTGGAGAACAGCGATGACGAACATTATTATGACAAGATGTGTCTGATAGTAATCATGTTTTTCCCCAAGATCAGTTACCTTTGCATCAGCACTTCTTCAGGTCACAAGCACTCTGACTCCAGAAATAGTGTGTCAGTGGAAAACGACTCCTGTCCTCCATCTAAGGCAGTGAATCACAAAGTGAGGAGAAATTAGTTTTCCTTACCCTTCCCACTAATGTTCCACTCTGATTCCAAGAAGTCTCTGGTCATGCTTTCTGGGATGGACAGTGGCAAGGCCAGGTCAGCCCAATGCAATGTGTGGGACTTCATTTCACACACATGCAGTTCAAAGTAGATAATCAGACCAAGGTGTTGTCATTTAAAGAACCTGCAAAGTTCACTTTCATCAGCTGAGCTTTTAGGAACAAATTCTCAAGCCATAATTTCTTGCAGGTGAGAGATGAGCCCCAGCATTTTCAAGTGCTTCAAGTGCATCATGGTTCTTCCACAGTCAGGTCAAGTTGTTTATTTTGGATGGTCATTGTAATATTGTCCAAGTGGAACAGGGATTTTAGGCATCAAAATATGGTCCTCAAAGTTGTTCCAATATTTGCTGGTAAGTCAGCAAGTTGAAAAAGGTACCCATGGAGCTAGAAGTGCTTCTCCACACTTGAGAAGCACACTCCACACTCAGCCTGCGTTTCCTCATAGTGCTGAGCCACGGTTGCAATACACTGACTCAAGTTTTGTGTTTGGTGTCGTTTGTTTGTTAAGAAATATGTGCTTTAGTCCAGACAAAATCCTTTTGCTTCCTTTCAAGGTGTGGAAACAAAGGTTTTGTCTGGAAAGAAAGAAGAGAGAGAGGAGAGAGGTGGTTTCCCTTCTTTGGTGCCCAGATATCACTGGCATTGCTGCAGCTTTCACAGCTTCACACATAAAGATGCTGTCTCTCAAGAGCATGACTTACAGTGACATAAGAGTCAACACAGGGTGTCATCTTTTCCTTAAATATATTTAGCAGCTGCCTAGCAAAGTACTTCCATATTTAGTTATAACATGGGAGGATTCCTTGGGTGTAAACCTCAGCGTGCTTTGGAGAGGGAGGACCTCCCAATCCTGAATGCTGTTGCTGCAAACACACTGACCGCTGTGGTCAGTGCAAAAGGTTTCCTTCCTGCTGTCTCCTCTCCTCCAATAATTCCAGGTCCCTTCCCCAGCAACTTCACAGCTTCTTGAAGTACTCCCTGGAAATGAAGTGGTGCAGAGCTAGCCAGGAGTGTCGAGGGAGCCCTAAGTGTCCCTGTAGTGAAAGAGAGCCAAGTCTCCTTGGCCATTCCTGACATCTGCTAGTAGAATCTGCCCTTAGCAGCTGTGCAACACACCAGTGCTGCCAGAATGGCTGCTCCACATTTTAAGATGCCCTGCTGTTTCCTGTGCAGGTAATTAGGCAGTTGCCTCTGTTAAATACCTGTTTCAGATTAATGAAGCACTAATGTGAGTGTCATTATGATCTCCCAGTGGATACAGTGCTCTTTGATTCAGGGTGGAGGTACCAGTGGTATCCAGACTTTCTGTCTGCTCAGACTGCGCAGCCCCCTAGCGCTGATGAGAATGGCTGGGGCTGGAGCCATCGTTTCTGCCTGGAAGCTCTTTCTCATGGTCAGCTTTTCCTCATTTTTGTTCTGCCCACACATTATATTCTTATTTTAACTGTCTGCACTGTTACCCCATGTGGGATGAAAAAAAAGTCAGTGACTGTTGGCTTCTTCTTCCACCCAATGTTCAGTTCACTCACACCACAAAACTCATCCATTGCTGCAAAAGGCAGACAGGACACACTGTTTGGCAGTGTGGAGCTACCATGTTTAGTGTTTCCCTGTATTCTCAGAGTGCCAGGCTTGAAGATCTCTTTCATGCTGTCATTTTCCAAGAGTTGTTCTCATTTCTAGTTTTAAATGATCAAAACCACTTCCTTTTGATATGTACCCTTGTAAACCTTGTAAAATACAGGTTTACAATTCCTCTTCCTACAGAAACTAATTCAAAATTTAAATTACAATTCCATTGCTAGAAAACACTGTTGTGTAGTGCAAAACATGTTGTTTGATTTGACAGCTCTAAGTGTTACAATAAATGGAGTAGTACGGTTTGTCAATCTTACCCCGGAAAATAAATTAATTTCTGGAGCTTACTCCTGAAAAGTAATTATTTGAAAACAACCAAAAGTTAGATAGCTACAGAATTGGTTTCTAACAACGCAAGCACTGCTTCTGCTGTGTATGCAAAGGAATCTACAGTCTTTATTCTCTAGACACTGACATGGGTACAAAGACTCATTGCAGCAGAAAGTGACCAAAAGGTTCACATTTTGTACATCCCTCATGTCACTTTGCTGCCTCATGGCAGCCTCACTCTTCCTCGCCGATCTTTGTGCTGTGAAACTCCCGGCTCTTCACTCGGAGCTTGTTGACCTGCGACTCTGCAATGTCAGCCCGCTCCTCGGCTTCCTCCAGCTCGTGCTGGATCTTGCGGAACTTGGAGAGGTTGACATTGGACAGCTCCTCCTGTGCGGGCAGAGGGAGTCGGTGGTGAGGAGCCCAGGGCAGGGGTTTGGCTCCTCCTGCACCTCGGCCTTACAGGGCTGCGGCTCTTCCCTGGGGAAGGCACAAGCCTCCATCCCCCACCCCACACTGTTTACATGTAAGCTTCAAACAGACCTCCTCATCCTCCCTTATTCAGGACCCCACTATGAGAAGCTTCACCAGTATGCTGCCACTCTTGAGGAGTTATTTCATCACTCAGATTTGTCATTTGTGTACTTATTCTCCAACTTGTTTGGTGCTCGTGTTTCAGAGGGATTTATCTAGATGACAAAACCCCTAAACCCCTAGATCGTTGATAATTGGCATTTTCCAAATTTCTGATATTCATCTCCTCAGCACCTGCGGGACACCTACAGAAAGCAACACTTCCCCATTCTCCAAACAATACTTACAGCCTCCTCAGCTTGTCTCTTGTAGGATTTCACCTTCATTTGCAGCTTGTCCACCAGATCCTGCAGCCTGAGAATATTCTTCCGGTCTTCCTCAGACTAGAGTGGTTGGCAAAGAGGACAGAGAGTGAATTATTGATTTATCACTATGTGAGGTCAATAATTCCCCTTGGGGATGGTGTGTGCAAAATTGGACTTGCTGTGAGAAAACTTTGTCAGCCCAAGGAGGCCTCCTGCCTTACCTGGTAGGTCAGCTCCTTCACTCTCCTCTCGTACTTGCGCACACCCTTCACGGCTTCAGCGCTGCGCTTCTGCTCAGCATCCACCTCCCCTTCCAGCTCCCGCACCTGCAACAAGAAGCCCATCTTTGGAGCTTCCCTGGTGGTTATTTATGTGACATGCTCAGTCGTGCCCAAATAAAAGCCCTACGCACTCTGGCCTCCAGCTTCTGGATTTGCTTCTTGCCTCCCTTCAGAGCCAACTGCTCGGCTTCATCGAGACGGTGCTGCAGGTCCTTCACCGTCTGGTCCAGGTTCTTCTTCATCCTCTCCAGGTGAGCACTGGTGTCCTGCTCCTTCTTCAGCTCTTCTGCCATCATGGCTGCCTGGAAAGCAAAGGATCAAAGCCATTTTGGGGCTGGAGACATTTAGGGGGAGAATGCATCCACTATCGGTGGTGAAAGGAGTCCCCAACTCACATCTGTGATGGCCTTCTTGGCCTTCTCTTCAGCATTGCGGGCTTCCTGGATCGTATCCTCCATTTCACTCTGAATTTGGGCAATGTCTGTTTCCAGCTTCTTCTTGGTGTTGATCAAGCTGGTGTTCTGTTGAAGAAAAACTGCAGTGTTTTCTCCAGCAGCTTTACACCACATTTAGTAAAAACAAATTGCTTATTTTTATTTAAGGTTTAATTAATGTTTTATATGAAGAACATGCACTGCTGATTAATGGTTAAAGGTAGACTGCTGAAGATTCTGTGAAATACAGCTATTAAAAAAGGAAAATAGACTTGATTATTATTTCAGTTCTTTAAGAACTGTAGATACATCTACTCAACCTTAGAACTTACCTGGGTGTGGAGAAGCTGAACTCGCTCACTTGCATCCAGAAGCTCCTGCTCAGCCATTTTCCTCGACCGCTCTGTCTGCTCCAGGGCTGCCCGGAGCTCTTCAACTTCAGCCTGCAGCAGGTTTGCTCTGCGCTCCACCATGGCCACCTGCTCCTTCAGGTCCTCCTGTGTCCTGAGAGCATCATCCAGGTGTATCTGGGTGTCCTAGTAAGAGAGACAAGACGTATTATGAGGTGTATTTTTCCTATTTTCTTACTTCCTATTTTCACATCAATGTAAAACAGATACAGTTATAGAACAGGAAATTTTTTAGCTTTTTGAAAACCAGTGAGCACTTGTTTCCTTGTCCCATACCTTGAGCACTGCCTGTGTGTTCCTCAGGTTCTTTTGTGCCTCTGCAGCCTGGCGGTTGGCATGGCTCAGCTGGATCTCCATTTCATTCAGGTCTCCCTCCATCTTCTTCTTCAGCCGCAGGGCTTCATTCCTGCTCCTGATCTCAGCATCCAGGGTGCTCTGCATGGACTCCACAACTCGGAGGTGGTTTCTCTTCAGCTGGTCAATCTCTTCATCTTTCTCTGCTATCTTCCTGTCAATCTCAGACTTCACCTGGTTGAGCTCAAGTTGGAGGCGCAGGATCTTCCCCTCTTCATGTTCCAGGGAGGCCTGAATAAGAGAGAAATGCCATGTCAATAAAAGGATTTTTTCCTACAGCTATTTTCTTCCGAACTACCTCATACACAGAAAAATAGGACTATTTTGCTCTGAATGATGTGGAAACTGTGGCCTTGAAATTCCTTGACAGTCCCAACCTTTTGTCTCTCCCACTGCTCCTCAGTACCCTTCTCTGGAAAACAATGATTACCGGCATGTACCTCAGCTTCCTCCAGAGCAGCCTGGATTTCAGATTTCTCCTGCTCAATCTGTTTCTTGACTTTCTCCAGCTCATGAATCGCCTTTCCTCCCTCAGCAATCTGCTCTGTGAGGTCAGCAATCTCCTCTGTGGGAACAAAGACCAATGGCATGGTCAGACACAAAGATGGACGGGAAGGGCCCTGACACACCAAGGTGATGGGCAACTTTGCAGACCTGCAGGCACAGACCCGTGTAGAGTGGTGGGTAGTGGTGGGTTGTGAGAAAGCCCTGCCAGGAGCAGAGGGCCAGGGACTTACGTTGCAAGTTCTTGTTCTCACGCTTCAGCGTTTCCAGGTGGTCCAAGGACTCCTCATAGGCATTCTTCATCTTAAACAGCTCCGTGCTGAGAGAGCGAGACTCCTTCTGGGAGGCTTCCAGCTCAGCCTGCGTTTCCTCATACTTCTGCTTCCACTCTGCCAGGATCTGAAGAGAAACAGGGTCTCAGTATGGATGTGGCAATCAGGAGGGGATGCTCTGCCCAGGAAGCCCAGGGCTGGAGCCCAAAAGACCTTGTCAAAGTTCTTCTGCTTCTTATCCAGGGCTGCGCAGGCAGCATTGGATCGCTCCACATCAATCATCAGGTCCTCCACTTCATTCTGCAGCCTCTGCTTTGTCTTTTCCAGGGAGGCACATTTGGCATTGACGGCTTCAACGTGTTCCTCTGCATCCTGCAGGCGCTGTGCCAGCTTCTTCCTGGGAGGTGGTAAGCACGGCTCACAGTTAGCACTGAGGAAGCAGTGTGCTTTTGACAAGAGCATGCTTAATCTTTTTGTAATCTGCAGCCATACAGAGTAAAGGGCTACATTTATGCTCTTCTTGGCCTTTGCCTGTATTAAACCACTAAACCTTCTACAGGATACATGTTCCCACTTTCAGTTACCCTTCTATAAAGCAAATCCATGACTTTTTCCTCAGAATATCTTGATGTGTCTTCTCCAATTTCACTTTTGATTTTTCAGTCCCCCCTGGCTTCTTCACATCTTATCACCACATACTTGGCCTCCTCCAGCTCCTCCGTGCGCTGAATGGCATCTGTCTCGTATTTGGTTCTCCACTGGGCCACTTCGCTGTTGGCCTTGGACAGGGCACGCTGCAGCTCCCCCTTGGCTTCCTGCTCCTCCTCATATTGTTCCCGGAGCAAGTCACAGTCGTGGCGAGCAGACTGCAAGGCGTGGGCCAGGGCACTCTTGGCCTGCAGCAACAATAGTACTAGGACAATGAATGGAAATATCCTGGGAAATGTCTTGACCGAAATGTTATGGACACTAGATTATTCTTCTATGCAGAATGACAATAATGTGTTAAATAAGGAAAGAAGGGATTGACAAAAAAAAAAAAAAAAAGAATAAAAGCCAGGGAAAAGCTAACATGAGAAGACTTGCACTGATTTACACAAGTGTTTTTTTTGCCTGTCTCATCATGATAGTTCTGTAGTTACCTGTCTGAAATGTCTTTTAGAGAGGAGTAATCTAATGGATAAGAGGAAATATGGAAAGCCTTCTCACCTTTATCTCTTCCTCTAAGTGCCTCTTGAGTTCCTCAATCTGTTGGGTGAATGCCTGCTTGCCTCTTGACAGCTGAGAAACCAAAGCGTCCTTCTCCTCCACCTGACGTGAATATTCACCTAGGAAAGTTTGCAGATACACGTGCCTTTGATTGACATTGATGACAATATTGTGGACATTTAGGGCTGTAAAACTAGGTAGTTAGCAGACCTTGCAGAAGCTTATGATCCCATTTCA
Organism: Tauraco erythrolophus; assembly: GCF_009769465.1. Taxonomy (NCBI): domain Eukaryota; kingdom Metazoa; phylum Chordata; class Aves; order Musophagiformes; family Musophagidae; genus Tauraco; species Tauraco erythrolophus. The sequence goes on along the minus strand of NC_141484.1, from coordinate 13,586,718 downwards.
TGCATTTCTCATTACAGGGGAGACAAAACATGTTGAACAGACCATGTGCCCAGAAGGGTCATTTCTGCACTAACTCTGACATTATTCATTTGCACATCTGAGCTGTGTATGTCTTACCTGATTCTGTCTGCAGACGAGCTCTTTGAGCGTTGAGGTCATTGATCATACGCTGATGCTCTTCTTCTTTTGTCTTAATCTCACTTAACTGATCTTCCAAAGTGCGACACATCTTCTCCAGGTTTGCCTGTGTGTCAACATACAAAAGGGGAGGGTTTAACCATTCACACTCTGAATACTAGCAGGTGCAAGAAGTTGTATAGAATTCCACTGAGTCGATGACACTATAAGGTATTGGTGTACCTTGGCTTTGGAGACAGACTCCATGTTACTGGCCAAGTCATCAATCTCCATCTTCAGCTCACTCTTCTCCTTCTCCAGCTTCTGCTTCACTCGTTGCAGGTTGTCGATCTGCTCCCCAAGCTCAGCTGTGCTGTCCGCGTGCTTCTTCCGCAGGGCGGCAGCCGTGGCTTCGTGCTGCAGCGTGGCCTCTTCGAGGTCGCGGCGCATCTTCTGAAATTCTGCCTCGCGCTTCTTGTTCATATCGATCTGAGCTGCGGTAGCCCCTCCTGCTTCTTCCAGGCGCTCGCTGATCTCCTCGAGCTCCCTCGAGAGGTCAGCACGATGCTTCTCTGCTTTTGCCCGAGAGGTTCGTTCAGCCTCAATTTCCTCCTCCAGTTCCTCTATACGAGCCTGGGGAACATTAGGGACCCTTCACACCCAGGCCCTCCTCCTTCCGAACCTGAGACTGAGTGAGAGAGGGGGAGGAACAGAGACTTGCCTGCAGCTCCTTGATCTTCTTCTGTAACTGCATGCCCAGGGCTTGTTCATCCTCGATTTTGCTCTGGATCTGGCTGATTTCAAAGTCTTTCCTTTGGGCAAAGCAAAGCAAACCATGTTAGAGTTCAAAGATAAAAGACAAGTGCACCAGCCCAATGTTCAGGTGCCCCACGGCCACACTTACTTCTTTAGTTTCTCATCCAGCTGCTGCTTATCGTTTTCCAAATCCATTATGCTGTCATGGGCCAGCTTCAGGTCTCCTTCCAGTTTCCTCTTAGCTCTCTCAAGGTCCATGCGCAGTTTCTTCTCTTGCTCCAGGGACCCTTCCAACTAAACAGAACAAGACATCAGTGCTCTGCCAGCCAGGTCTAACTCCATACCTGTCCTGTTCTTCTGGGCAATCGTGCTTACATCGTCCACTTGCTGCTCCAGCTTGGTCTTCGCTTTGGTCAGCGTATTGACTTTGTCCTCTTCTGCCTGCAGGTCGTCCAGTGTCTGCTGATGGGCCTCTTGGAGGGCTTTCTTTTCTTTTGTCAGCTTGGCAATGGTCTCATCCAGGGCTGCCATCTCCTCTGTGAGGTTTTTCACCTTTGAGAAGAAAGGAGAAGAAAGGAAGCAGCTACAGAAGTCCAGTAGCAGCACAGTGCTCTTTTCTGAAGCATGAGTGACAGGTTCTGCCTCATACCTTGTTTTCCGTGGCATGTTTTTCCTTCTCAACCTTGGCCAGTGTTAACTCAAGGTCATCAATATCTTTCTTCAGCTCTGAACATTCATCCTCCAGTTTCCTCTTCTTGGCTGTCAGCTCAGCATTAATTTCTTCTTCATCTTCAGCCCTTTCAGTGACCTCCTTAATTTTGGCTTCCAGTTGGATTTTGGTTTTGATGAGCTGGTCACATCTTTCCTCAGCATCAGCCAAGCTGTCTGCTTCCTATTGGGGAGATACCGATTTTCTTTGTTTATAATATATCTTCTTTATCTTTTATCTATGCTAAATTGACACATGTAACAGCCTTTTCTGAAATAGTCCTTACACTCAGCTGAACTATGTTGTTTTTTTTTCTGTCTGGGAAATAGTTATGGAAGTTTTCAGTTTGTAATTACTTCTGTTTTTTATAGCTCTCTCAATAATGTCTCTTAGAATTAGTAGTTGTGAGAATACCTCATGCACTTACAGGTACCACAAAAAGTTACTCTTACTAATTTTTCAATGGAATAGACTTGCAGGCTCTTTCCTTGACACACGGTAATCAGTGGCTTCCCTTTTGAAGTTGATGCTGAACCCAGTGTTATTTGGGGACGTAAAGGATTTATTATTCTCAAAAGAATAACTGTTAGATAAAGAAGAATATCTCTCGTCTACATTCATTAGAATTCCTGCACATACTACAGAGGTATTGACTTTAAAAGAATCTGCATACTTCTTGTATTTCCAGCCTGCCCGTCTGGAGTTTCAATGCTAATATCAGCTGGCCTTCTGTTCCTTTGAACTTTGGTATTTCATTTGAGTTTAATTGACAGACACCTTTATAAGTAAGAAGATCAAAATCTGTGTCTATCTTTTTCTTTTAGACAGAAGAAAAATCCAAAGGTTTCCCATTTTCTAACTGAAGGCTCAAATCACTATGTAACCAGTGAAAACATGACTAATATATTTGGTAATTTCAATGCTTTCCATAATTTAATGAGTAATTTAGAATTGCTTGGTAAGGTGGGCTTTGAATATCCAATGCTATTGGGGTATATATTTAAATAATTTTTTTTTTAATTTGATATGCCTACGAGGTTCATGGGATATTGTTAATAACAAATCTACCACATAACATATGACTAAAAATCAGCTTGCAGATGAAAGTCACTACAGTACTCAGAAATCAAATATTTTGCTTGACTACTCATCTGCGTTGTTATTCTGCGCTGTACTGAATTATCACAGAATCATAGAATCACAGAATGGCATAGGCAGGAAGGGATCTCAGAGATCATCTAATCCAGCCTCCCTGTCATGGCCAGGGACGCCTCTCAACTAGACCAGGCTACTCAAGGCTCCGTCCAACCTGGCCTTGAACACCTCCAGGGAGGGGGCATCCACAACTTCTCTGGGCAATTTATTCCAAAGTCTTACCGGCCTCGTACTGAAGAATTTCTTCCTAAAATCTAATCTAAATCTGTTCTCCTTCAACTTAAACCCATTTCCCCTTGTCCTATCAGTGGACACGCTTGTAAAAAGTCCCTCCCCAGCCTTCCTGTAAATTATGTCTAAATAATACAGATATATGAAGTGCCTACCCAGAAATGACACATACATATGATCTCCAAATTGGTACATATTTTGAATTTAAGAGTTATGGATTAAAGCAGGGTGGGCAGGACTCAGCCATTTCACTAGGGAGATTCAGCATCTGGCTGTATCAGGGACTATCTGTTCAGGGAATATTGAGCACTTTTGAGCATAGTAAAACACCATAGAACAACTATGGGAGATAAGATTTTGTTCAGAAGCAGGAGATGTGGATTAATTTCTTTTTAGACTGAGGAGAAATTTCAAGTCATTATTTCCCACTTCCTGAATGAACAATTATCCATTAGTTACTAAGCGGCTGAATTTACAAGCATCAATTTGAATTCTAAGTTACATTTAATGTGCAAAGTGTATTAAACCTGGTGAGACAGAACTACTGCCTGGAGGACTCACCTGCTCAAAAAGTGTTGGGGGTTCAGGTGCAATCCTGTCCTGAGTACTTCATCTTGGCTAGCTATAGATGGCTTCCTCCTCAGAAAGCAAGAGAACTGACTCTTGGAGCTCCCTGCCTCTTCACACTGGATGTCAGAGGGCTCACCAAGCTACTGTGAGACACCAGTTTCTTCAACTTCACAGTCAATGTGATGCATAATTCAACAAATATCTGACATCTGGTCATCTACAGTCTGACTTTCTGCTTGTAGAAGAGCAGTCTGAATTTAGACTCCTTTTCTGAGTGGGAAATAAAAGGTGATACTCACAGCCTGCACTTGGAGCTGCAGATCGTTTTTCTCCTGCAGCAAAGAAACCATTTTCTCCTCCAGCTCCTTCCTCTTTGCCTCAGACTTTGCAAGCTCTTCCTTGGTTTTCTCAAACTCTTCTTTCATGTTGGCCATCTCCTTCTCAGATTCTGCACTCTTCAGCAAGGGCTTGATCTTGAAGAACAGCTTCATCCAGGGCCAGTGCTTCACATTCATGAAGGCACGAATATTGTACTGGATGCAAAAGATGGACTCCCTGAAGCATAATTAAAATGTACATTGAATATTTTCAATATGACGAATGTCAACACTTTCCCCCAAGTACAGTGACTTCAGCTGAAGATGAGAAATGTCTACCTCCTCTCCACCATTCTCTGGTACTCCACTCTCATCAGGAAGCCCCTGCACCTGGCCTGTGTGCGGGTGATGAGCTGTGCCAGCTTCTCATCCCTCATCTCCTCCAGGAGTCCCAGCAGCCCAGCTTTGAAGAACACCTTGAGAAAGGGAACGTTGCAGCACATAACTGTCAGGTATTGCAAGCACAGTACATCAGTCAATTAGCATTTGTACCTTGGTGTGACCAAATTTGTACTGTGTGTGGTCCACATCGATTGACCCCAGAAGCTTCTCAGAAGCCTTCTTGCTATCAATGAACTGTCCCTCTGGGATAGCACTGGCATTAAGCACTTTGTATCTGTGGAATGAGAGGAAACATGAAGGCAAACTCAAGTCCTAAGATCATCCTGTTTATTGAAATTAACAGCAGTCTTTGCAGCAGAATCAGGCTGAGGAAGTTGGAATTTCATCCCTTGTTTAGACATACAGTTATAATGAAGTCCTAATCAGATAACAAAACTAAGGAAAATTTTACTATCTTTAGGTGATCAGTCATACATGAAAAGAGGACACTGATCTCCAGCAATTTCAGTCCAATATCTTTTTCACTTAAACTGTACTGTAGAAAATTGCTAGAGAGGAACGTTGCCACTGTTTATAGGAAGAAAGCATCTTCCCCTGAAACATGCAGCTGATACAATGGCCAAAGCCCTATATCCGAGTTTGTAATTTTTGTCTGAGAAAGTGTTGTAGCCATGTCCCAACCTGCATTTTTTATTCTTGTAAGCATTGGCTTGTGCAGCTCAATTGTGATTCCATATTCAGAAACACTGGCAAAGTTTGGCTGTTTGATGAACAGCAATCAATGAGAACACCTGACTTACCTCTTCATTTCATAGCTCTCACCTCTGTTTGAAGTCAGCATACAGGACTCTGCTGGGGAAACCTTTCCTGCAAATTCTGATGCCTTCCAGCACACCGTTACACCGCAGCTGGTGAAGTACCAATTCATGCTCCATGGCACCTGGAAATTCAGAGCATAAATGAAGACCAGTTTCCAACACAGAGGGACATGATTGTGTCAGAGGAAGTTCTTTTTCTGCTTGAGTGTCTTACCAGGTGTTTTTGTTTCATTTGGGATGATGCAACGGACAAAGTGGGGGTGAGTGCTCCGTAGATTGGTCATCAGCTTGTTTAGGTTCTCCTGTGGGGCCACGATTTGATGTGTTTATATGAAATACAGAAAAACTCTTAGCTTCTTTGAACTTAGCATAAAAGACCTATCAATGGAGATGCACTGGGTTGAAAATTATCAATTGATAATACCTCAATCAATAGCTCAATCCCTTATGATTCTGAACATTGAATGTTAGCTTTTAGGATAAGAAAAAAAGTTGCTATCAATTCAATGAGAGGTAGAGAGTGCAGACTTCATAGTTTTATGAGAAAATTCATGTTCATTGAAAGTGTAAGTTTAGGACTTTACGATGTCATTTTTAATTTCATAAAATTTTATTTTTTTAATGAGGATCTGAACAAAAGTAGTTTGTTTGGTTTTGGTTTTGGTTTTGTTTTTTATTTTGGCTGAGCTAGTTGAAAGCACAGTCTAATTCTAATTTGCATAGATGAAAAGATAAAGTCTTTACTTACCCGAAAAAGAGCTGAGACAGTCTGGAAAGAAGAACCCTTCTTCTTGCCACCTTTCTTGCCACTACCACCACCACTAGCCTCTGATAAAGTAAAGACAATGAAACATTTATGGTTTTGTGGTCCATTTATGATTCCACAATTTTGCAGAACCACTATGCACCGAAGAGATGACATTTCAGAGAACTGACCTGCCTCTCCTCCAGCAGAGGCAAAAAGTAAGGCCAGTGTCTTCACAGATGATTTCTGATAAAGCCCAATGACAGTTTCATTTAGGGGGTCCTTGTTCTTCTCAAGCCAGCCAGTGATGTTGTAGTCCACTGTTCCAGCGTAGTGTACCAGGGAGAAGTGGGCCTCAGCCTTGCCTTTGCCAGGCTTGGGCTTCTGGAAGTTGTTGGACTTGCCCAGATGCTGGTCATAGAGCTTGTTCTTGAAAGAGGTGTCGGTTGCCTTGGGGAACATGCACTCCTCTTCCAGGATGGAGAAGATGCCCATGGGCTGGGAGAAACAGCAAAAAATAACAGTTATAAAACTCATGTCTACCTTCAGAAGGAGACTGCAGGAAGGCACAGGAAACTGAGATATAGATTAAATTTTGGGGTCAAAAATGGATCAAATTTTTGTTAAGTTTTGCATATGTAGTTCTTGATGAAGTATGAATTTGTGTCAGAAACTAATGCATTTCAGAACTGTTAGACTCATAATAATCACACAAAGTTTTCTGAATAATTTGGAAACTCTGATGAATCAAAAGTAAATTTTTATTTTTTGCATTAATGCTTTCCCAAAGTAAATTTGTGTAGACAAATTTGTCTTACTGAAATTAACCTTTATTCAGCAGATCAACTGATCTTTCACATACTTCCTGAAATCTTATTTTTTGATGAGGTATCTGTCTTTTCAGTCCTATACAAGAGGATGTTACAAAAACTGGTGTCATCTCATAATGATTTTATTTATCTCTGTTTATGCAGTACTTTTTTTCTATGTACAGCTATGATTTTGCTTAGCAGTTGTGTTTCTTCACTATGAAGCACTGGAACAGGTGTCCCAGAGAAGTTGTGGCTGCCCCATCCCTGGCAGTGTTCAAGGCCAGGTTGGATGGGGCTTTGAGCAACCTGGTGTAGTGGAAGGTGTCCCTGCCCATGGCAGGGGGTTGGAACTAGATGATCTCTGAGGTCCCTTCCAACCCAAACCATTCTATGATTCTATGATTCTATGCTTCAGAAATCACAATATTAACCTTGAAATCATAATACTGAAAATTTTGTCCGGTTTTCTGAAAAGAGACCTTTCATCTTTGCAGACTAGAAAACATACATTCTTCTATTGCCAAACAAGCAAAATTATAGCTAATTTTTTAAAAAGATGTAATAATGTAGTTAATGGGTAACCTAAAGGTACTTCATTTGTAGCCTAATCACAAAAGTCCTTAGAAATTACTTTTTGAATACATACAGTATTTGAAATGAAAAGGTACTTTTTGAATACAAATAGCCAGGAACATAAATGAATAATAATAGGCAGATTTGTGAACCATTGGGGCCAGAAAAAATAAGGCTGAAGAAAAATCCTGAAATTCTGTCACAAAGAAGAAATAACAAAATGTGAGATGTAATCAACATACTTTTTCAATGAGCTCAATGCAGGCAGCCAGGTCCATCCCAAAGTCAATGAATTCCCATTCAATTCCCTCCTTCTTGTACTCCTCCTGCTCCAGCACGAACATGTGGTGGTTGAAGAACTGTTGCAGTTTCTCATTGGTGAAGTTGATGCACAGCTGCTCCAGGCTGTTGAACTGCTCAGTGTAAAGACAAGATTTACTCATTCTCAAGATGAAGAACTGTCTGTATAGCTTTCTGCTGTGCACTCAGAATCCCATGCAGGAGTGCGCAGATAAAACAGAGATTTTCGTTTTAATTTTTAAACATGCCATTAACTGTTTTTAAAGACGTTGGTGTTTTTTTTTTCTCTTTGATTCCTGAATGATGTTTATACACGTAATTTATTTTTAAACCAAATTCCAAAAAGTTTTGGTAATCTTGTCCCTATCAATGTACAATTTACATTGCTCTTTTTTCTTGTGTTATGTAAATGTTCCCATTGACCTTACAAAAAAATTAGACCTTGTTAGTTTGCCAGTCTTGGCTTGTACTCAGGTACCTTTCCTAAGTGTCTATAGAACTTCTCTGAGTGCACTAAATGCAGCCATAGCAAAGATTTCTGTGGTACTTGCATCAAAGATCTCGAAGCCAGCAATGTCCAGGACACCAATGAAGTACTGTCTGGGCTGCTTTGTATCCAGTTGTTGGTTGATGCGAACAACCATCCACAGGAACATCTTCTCATAGACAGCTTTTGCCAGGGCACCCACTGAATTGTTCACCTAAATTAAAGAACGGAGCAGAAGGAAAATAGTACCCAGAGCAAGAGAGTAAATCAAGTCAGAGGTTCCCAGTCACCAGCTGGTTGTTACCTGCTGCACGGTTTGACCCTTGGTCACGTATTCATTCCCAACCTTGACTCGGGGGTAGCAGAGGGCTTTGAGCAGGTCTGCTGAGTTCAGACCCATCAAATAGGCAGCTTTATCAGCAACTATACACAAAGAGAGATGGAGACAGTGACAGAGGAGAAGTGATCATTGAAATTGGATGTAAGCTGTAAGTAGCTGTAAGCTAAGATGTAGCTGTAGGTTTCAGCACTGCAATCTTGTGATAGATTGAAGGGAAATTTAGAAGCATGAGCATTATTGAAGTTGCGATATATGTCTTTATGAAAGTAAATTGGAGCAAGATACCTGAATGCCAGCTACCAGCCACATAAGCTTTTTGTTATTGGGAATTCTAGATTTTGTTAATACCTTCTGTGCCGTCTGGCTCTGCCTGCTCCTCACGTTGCTTCTGCTTGAACTTCAGGTTGCCATAGTGCATGACAGCCCCTGTCAGCTTGTAGATGGCCGTTTTTTCATCAGCAGTGAAGCCCAGGATGTCAATGGCACTCTGGCAACAGAATCAGTCAAATAAACCTCTAGAACATTAAATGGAACTTTCTCCCTACCGATATGCTCTGTGTCACTTACATCTGTAGCCATCAACTCCTCCTGGTCATTGATGCTGGCAACAGTGATTTCACCCTGACTCACAAAGTGATAGTCATATGGGTTGGTGGTAATGAGGAGCATGTCTGAAAGTAAGAAGAGGGGACATGCAGGCTTAGTTTAGTCAAGAAGGTAGTAGTGTGAGCCAATGTTCAGCGATCTGCCTCCAAGTTAGTCATTCTTCCTACCAATTAGCTCTGGCTTCTTGTTGGACATGATCTGATAGAATATGTGGTAGCTTCTTTCCGCCTTGAGCTGGAAAGTGACTCTGGACTTCTCCAGCAGATCTGGCGAAGACAGTAGGACAGAGTTAGGCCTGAGATAGTACACTAAGGTGGAAAATGAGGAAGGAAGGTGATCAGGTCAGGAGATCTCTTACATGTTTCAATGTCAGCAGAAGCCAGTTTGCCTGTGGCTCCGAAGTGGATTCGGATGAATTTGCCCTTTAGAAGGGAAAGAAAAAAGGCATTTTGAAATTTCACTAAAACTGTAAGGACACAGAGGACACGATTTAAACTTAGATGTTGTTTCGATTTTTTTTCTTGTTTTTCTTAGGAAAACAAAACAAAACAAAACAAAAGAAATAAATCAGGAAACTTTCTGTACTGATAATGCTAGATTAAATATCTGAGCCGAGTTAATTAACATTTAGCAGATAACCCTGAATGCACAGAAACAAGAAAATCACTAAGCAAGCCTTGTATTAGGTCATTTATGCCTCCATTCAAACAGATGGATATAGAGAAAGCCAAGATGCAGTGACTTCATTTTTTAATCAGGTTATGATTAAAGGTGAAGGTGGATTTTGCTGGTGTAAATGTTAAATGACTATTTCAGATCTTGTGGAAAAACAGAAGGCAGTTGTTATTTTCTGAGTTTTGGGGACAGGGGCAACCCATCCAGAACACAGAACTTTATGCTGAAAGTGTGGATTGGTATTGTTATTGTTATTTCTCAGAGACATTCACAGCTTATCTAATAAATTTTATGAAAGACTTTTGGCATTAAAAGGATCAAAAGGACATGTCATACAGTAGTTTGGATTCTGATAGGAAGTCTTGAAGACATCTTTGTCCCTATCGCTTCCCAGACAACTTGTATCAAGATCTGAACAGTCAAACTAACAGACCTGACCAGTTCTGTGTCTAAAAAACCAGAAAGACGTGTTTTTCCTGATCTGATGCAGGCAATTTCCATTCTGTCTGTCTGTCTTTTCCTCTCTCCCTGCCGTCCTTCTACATTGTATGAATTTACATACATTTTTATCTACAGTCTGTACGCCAGATACCACGAGTATGTGTGTATATAATTTTTTAAATATTAAATAATATAGATATTTATACATATTTAAATGATCCTCCTGGATAAATATTTGTTTGCTGCACTACACTTTAAAAGTTATACTGTTAATAAGATAGTCTAGTTAGATAGCTTTCAGTTGAAAAAATATGAAGAAAATATTTATTAAATTAACACAGTCATCTGACCATGACACTTTAGAAGTGACAGCTTCTGTTCTGACATCCTTGTTCACCTGTAAATGTCAACTTCTCTGATCAGGAACTTACAAAGCGTGAGGAGTTGTCATTCCTCACAGTCTTGGCGTTTCCAAAGGCCTCCAGCAGTGGGTTGGCGCTGATGATTTGATCCTCAAGCGTTCCCTGCAGGATTATAATTATTGCTGGTTTTCCTTTCCAAAAACTATGTCAGCAACAGAGAAAAGCATTGATTCAAGCCAGTGTCCGTTATTTTACCTGCATTTTGCCTGATTGCTCCTCCTTCTTCTTCTCCCCGCTGGCTGCAATTGTTGCAAAGTACTGGATGACACGCTTTGTGTTCACAGTCTTCCCTGCACCAGATTCTCCGCTGCCAAACCAGAGAGAGAAGCAGAGAGCGTGTGGTCAGGCAGGAGGTCCCCTGGCACCGGGCAGCCCCGCAGGGACCCGAGCAGGGAGGGTACGTACGTGATCAGGATCGACTGGTTCTCGCGATCTGTGAGAGAGGCAGAAACAAATAGACTTTGTAGATGAAGAACAAAAAAGACTGAAAATTAATGCAGTAACTGGAAGTTATGACAAGAAAAATGTCTGCATGCTTTTTCCTTTGCTTATTAGTAACAGTTTTTAAAAATTAAGTTCTTTGCAAAGTAATGCTTTTCCGTGAACAATGAAAACTCTTGAAGGGATATGTGTTTCTTCCCTATTAAACTTTTTACAGTCCATTTTCTCCTGCATACAGTAAATTTTTTCTGGCTTTGTTTTTTTAATTTTCTGCTACACAAACTGTATGTAGAGAGTTGAGAAAGGGATAGTAAAAACCCACAACAAAGGAATCCAGAGCATGAATAATAGTTCTGAACTCAATAACACAGAGAAAGAAAAGAATGAAAAGGTGGAAACAAAACTAGCAGCAATATATAATTCTATTTCATTTTTTCATGTCATAGTTTTATCAAGACAAATCTGAACATTTGTGATACAAATTTTTCGTGCAGCCCTTTGATGTATTAACTTCGTGTCATTAGACAGAATTTTGGCATCTCATGTGGATTTCATACCCTGCTCACTTTCACTATTTCCTTACAGACATAACTATATTCCTTGCTCCACCTAGTCTATTTGGCTTCTTGTTTTTGCTGGCACACTAATTCTGGTACTATACTTCCTTTTTAGAAATCCTGACATGAAAAAATCCTGTTTAAATTAGCAGTGATTAACTCTCTGACTGAAGTACAACTGTAATGATGTGTTAAGAAAGGATCAGTACATTTATCAGGGAAACTATGTGATTATTTTTAAAATGTCCTTTTGATAGAATTTCTCTGAGAGCCACTCACCTGTCAGCATGAACTGATAGGCGTTGTCAGAGATGGAGAAGATGTGTGGAGGGGCCTCCTGGCGCTTCTTGCCTCGGTAGGCCAACACCACCTCCGGGTTGTACACCGGCAGCCACTTGTAGGGGTTGACAGTGACGCAGAAGAGACCCGAGTAGGTCTGCGAGGAAGGGAGACAGCACGTTGGCTTCCGCTTAGCCTGGCAGAGCAGTTGCTCCTAGCTGCCCAAAGGAAGACTGCTGCTGGTACTTACGTAGATCATCCAGGCTGCATAACGCTCTTTGAGGTTGTACAGCACAGCGGGTTCGTGGAGGTGGGTCATCATGGCCATGTCCTCGATTTTGTCATACTTGGGAGGATTCATGGAGAAGATTTGATCTTCCTTTACTGTCAGAGTCTGTCAGAGAAAAGCAAGGTACATGCATTTCAGCTAAGATCTCAGAGTGGGAATTTAATGCTGTTTGTAAATCTTGCATTTTACCCACCTCTCCACCTTCAGTCTTGACAGTGACCTTCCCTGATTCTTTGCTCTGGATTGTCCCTTTCACAAAGGATTCTTTAGGATGGGTCACAAAGACTGAAGTCTTGGCATCAAAGGGCTTGTTCTGGGCCTCGATTCTCTCCTTTTCTGACTTTCGGAGGTAGGGAGCTGCCTCCCCGAATATGGCCATCTCAGAGTCTGACGACATGGCTGCACTTTATGGAGGGTCTCGTCAGCAGAGAACACTGTGGAAGAGCAGATATATTGCCCAAATGAGACAACATTTTTTGTTGCCATGTAGTTTATTGAAAAAATTAAACAGTGTGATAGAATGTGCGATTCAGGAAGAATCTCATCTTCTTTGATCCACCTTCCTGCGCAGGCAGGGCAAATGTTGGATCAAGTTTTCCAATAAAGTTTTGATTATCTCCAAGAATGGAGATTCCTCAGTCCCTCTGCATCCCTCTTTAATATCTGATCACCCTAATGGTGAAATTTTTTTCCTAATACCTGATCAAAATTTCTATTGCTGCAACACGTCTGTTGTCTCTCATCCTTTCACTCTGCACATCTGAAAAGAGTCTGACTCTTTTTAACTGCACACTCACTTTTTGTTGAAAATAGTAATAAGACAGCTACATTTTAATTTTGTCTCCAGAGTGGACAAACCCCACCCTTTCAGCCTCTCCTCATACATTGTGTCCAGTTTTGGGCCCCTCACTTCAAGAAGGACTTTGAGGTGCTGGAGCAGGTTCAGAGAAGAGTAATGGAAGCAGTGAAGGGTTTAGAGAACCTGTCCTATGAGGAGCAGCTGAGGGAGCTGGGACTGGTCAGTCTGGAGAAGAGGAGGCTCAGGGGGGACCTTATCGCTCCCTACAATTACCTGAAAGGAAGTTGTAGGGAGATGGGAGTCGGTCTCTTCTCCCACGTTAGGAATAACAGGATGAGAGGGAATGGCCTCGAGTTACACCAGGGGAAATTTAGGTTGGATGTCAGGAAGAGTTTCTTTACAGAAAGGGTTGTGAAGTATTGGAACAGGCTGCCCAGGGAGGTGTTGGAGTCCCCATCCCTGGAGGTGTTTAAAAACCGTGTGGATTTGGTGTTGAGGAGCATGGTTTAGGGACCCTGACAGTGCAGGGTGAATGGTTGGACTCGATGATTGTGAAGGTGTCTTCCAAACAGACGATTCTGTGATTCTACGATCATTTGCTCGTACCTATGTTGAAAGCTCTCTGCTGCACTCACTCCAGAATGTCCATGTCTTTTTTGTTACCAGGGAGCACCAAACTGGGCACAGCACTCCAGATGTAGGAGCTGAATGCAGGGGAAGAATCGTTTCCCTTTACCTGCTGGCTACACTGTTATGAGTGCTTGACAATGTACTGTTGGCCTTCATCCTCCCAAAGGCACACTGCTGATGATACATGTGCATCAGGACATATGACCCTTTTCTGCAAAGGTGTTTTCTAGTCAAATAACAGCCAACGTATCCTTTTTTATGGTGCTATTCTTCCCTACATGCAGGACTTGACACTATCTTTGCTAAAATTTGTGAAGTTCTTGTCACCTCCAGGCTGAAGACTTTTGGGAGCCTTCTTAAAGGTAACATTGCTCTGTAGTATATTCATTAGTCCATTTGTTTGATGTCATCTGCCCAGTTCGTGAGGATGCATTTCATCCATAATTTGGGTTGCTAATGGTGATGATAAATATCAAGCTCCTAGCATTAGCATATTTCCAGCACTAATGTGTTCTATTATGTGATTCAAATTTTGAAAAATGCCAACTGAAAGATTTGTGTTTCTTTTTGTGTTTCTTTTTATATTTCTTTTTATGTTTCTAGACATCTATACAACTTTGGAAAATGGCTTATGCCTTGTCAAGCTGAGCAGAGCAGCTTTTACATTCTTTTCATATTCTGCGTCCAGGGCTCCCAAAACCCTCAAAAAGCTGCTCTTTCCAATTAGACTGATAGGCCCCAGGAGGCTGGAGATTTCACCAGGAAAATTTTAAATGAAAACACTTGTGAAGGAATGCTGCAAGACTACTGTTATTGAATGCAGCATCAATAAAGCACTTGCAATTTAATAAGCTCAAAGCTTTAAAAGCGTGTTGTAAATGCTTTGTGTCCTTCTGCAAGAAAATATTAAGGAATGGGTTCCAAAGAAGAACTGAAGCCATCACAGTGAGGCACCATGCTGGAGGAGGAGGATATTCACATCACCTACCTGGAGTTACCAAACCAAAAAAAGCCTTTAAAAGCCTTGCTTGCCCGTACACAGAACAGAGGTAGATGAGTCCAGAAGGTGTTCAGATTCCAGCCTCCTCTTTTTTAGCATAGATTCTGATTATAAAGTGGGGGTTAGATATGTACGACTGCTTTCCTATTGTTGAAATGATCTGTGAATGTTAGCTGTGCTATCAGCTGTACAAGTCAGTGCTAGCTGGGCCCCCTTTGCTTATCAAATTGTGTCTTTTAGGTGTCAGAGATACAAACAAATTTGTTTCTGGGTTTAAACACAGAGATATACTCAGGTCTAAATTAGAAATAATCCTGTTAGTGGACAATAGAACAATTTCAATGATCTAAAAAAGTCGTACTGGAAATTTTACAGTTCTATTCTGTCTGAACGAAATAAGACTTTCTTCCCTCCCCCTCGCCTCCATGTTCCATTGTCCAAGAAAAGTGTATAAATAATAGTTAACTTCCTATTTGATCTCATGCTTAAATTTTAGTGACTGTCACCTTAAGTCAACTGCACTGATATTTCCTTGACAATGGCAGAAATCTGTTGCAAGTGACTTAACTCTGGGAAGTAGTATATGAGCAAATAGTATATAAGAACAGATAACACAGTGAGTTAAAGTACTGATCAGCAATTATTTCTTTGTATGCTAATTGTGAAAATAATTATATGCAAAGTTCTTAATTCAAGAATTTACAAGTTAAAGCTGGATATTTAAATGCAGTACTGCATGTCCAAGGAAATACCATATGTCCAGTAATAGAAAGTACCTGAGTTCCTAGGAAATTAGACAAACAGGTGACTTATTTAGATGTCATGTCATGACTTTTAGTTACCTAAATCAGCCAACCAAATGTTAACATTTGCAACAACTCCCAGTAGCATGCAGATCCTTCATTTTACTCTGTTTTGTTTCAGAGGAATAGGAGCAGTACATTCCCTTTGTTTGTTTGTTTGCTTAGTCGGTTAGCTGATTTTTGCATTTATACCAGATTTCATAGCATAAGGCCACATGCAGATTATAACCCTGCAATATTATCTGAAAAGTACTTTCATATAAATGTTTCATATACAGTAATACATATAATTTGTTACAAACCTTTAAGATTCTGCAGTAGTCTGTTCTATTGGCTGGCTCCATCTATCTGGACTTTGTGCCAGAACAGATCGTTTACTTCACTGATCCATAATTAAACATGAGGAATCCCCAAGAAGCATTTCCTGATGTGACATCAGTGGCCAGTGGCTTTAAGCACGGACACTTTGGAAAGCTTGCTCGCCATGTGCAGCCTACCCAACCATCAGCATGCTGTACTTGCCATAACCAAGCAGTGGCCAGGAATATATGGGCATGCAGCAATTGCCCACACAATCTTATAGAAATTAGACACCATGAAGAAATCTGTTCTGCAGAAGTATACCACTTTTTTGTCTGTCCCTTAAGTGTAAGTAAATTAGGCTCTTACCTCTTATGATATAAAAAGATGCTTTGCAGGCTGGAAGACGATCAGTACTGCAAAGCAGAAATGGCAGATCCCTCATTACTGCTGCACATAATTCCACAGGCAGGTCACAAAGTGAAAATACCAACACACTTTGTCTCACAGTTATTAAATCATTGCAGACACAGATACGTACACCGGGACAGCAGGGCTGCAGTGAGCCATGTGAACTGCAGGGACTCTGTCCCCTTCTGCCAGCCACAGACATGCACTTACCATGAAGTTTTCTCTGGAGACAGGACAGCCCAGATTCAAGGACTCTTTTATAGAGTCTGGTCAGCACATGCTGCAGATGCCTCCTCTGTCTTTGGGCAAAGCATTTTTGGCAAACCTTGTTTTTGGCAAAGCATTGTCTGGCAAACTGGATGAACTGAAAACTGGAAAGTGATGTTGCTAGATATAATTAGAAATTTTTGGTCTCTCACTAGCTATGTGAATAAATCTCCTATAAATAATATGAGAAGACTCCTAAGGAGGGAATTTCAACTAATGCTGACTAGAGAGATGAGGGTAACTACTAATAACCGTAGGCCATAGATGCTCCATGAATATGAGCTAAGGGAGCAGGGACAATCATTCACTGGGCAAGCACGATGACATTTGGGTGCATACCTTACCCTTTTCTGAGGCCACCAGAAGTGTGATGACAGCTGTCCTTTTACAGAGCTCTCTACTTACAGACCTTGGATATGGGATGTGGATTTTACTGCTGTCTGCACTGCTTGTCTTAATCAGATTGTTAAATATTACTCTGCCTTGATTCTTTCAGTTGTAACATAATATAGCGCAATGTATCAGGGAGAATAGCCACCTTGAACCAAATTAAGTGTTCATTAAGTTGTATTCCATCTCTGAACACACATATAAAATAACATTTATTTGTGTATCTTCCAACATTCAGGAAATGCTGAGTTTAGAGATTCTTAGGAGGACACATGACTGTGTTTGAGAGCCTTGACCAGGTTTCTGTTCCATTGATTAAATCACTTTAGGACCAATTTTACTTTTTGGCATCTAAAGAGTTCTCTTGCAATGGGATTTATAGTTTAAATTAATTTATTAAAAAATACTTTCTTTACTTTAGTGTTCTTATTTCCTTGTCAATCCCTAGTTCTTCCCATAACAGAAAAAAATATCAATAATCCCTCTCCACATAACAAGGCAAATAGTACTAATCTATTTTATCTCTCCTTGTATGGAAATCAATATTAATTATCTAATTATTAATCGACTCATTAGCTTTGACATTCTCCCCTATAATTTCTGGTTCTACCTTCTCTCTCTCAAGATCTGACGACATGCAGTGCTAATGCTACATCTCCAGAGGTCTGAACATTGTCCATCACTTGACCTCATAGTTAGCATTGCTTTTTCTGTGTACATTACTTTGCACTTACCAACATTTTTTTTTTCTCAGTGTAAGTATCACAAAATTCTTTCACAGTTTTTTCAGTTTACTTTTTCCCACTGAAAATAATCTTGTGTCATTGAGGACATTCTTGAGATATGTAGACATGCTTTTTCAGGGCCAGAAGTATTTCATCCTTAGCTGACAGAACTCTAACATATAAGACTCAAATATGTGAAACTCCATGTGTAACAACAGGTAATTTTACTGTTTGCCTTTATTGAGGCACATGGTCAGGACGGAGTAGTAATTCAGGTGCAGAAAATGTCGGGAGGACTGCATGGATGAATAAGGAGCTCATGGCAAAACTCAAGACACAAAAAGGCAGCATATAGAGGGTGGAAGCAAGGGTAGGTAACCTGGGAGGGGTACAGATACCCTGTCCGAGCATGCAGGCATGAGATTAGGAAATCCAAAGCCCAAATGGGATTGAATCTGGCCAAAGATGTCAAAGACAGCAAGAAGGGCTTCTGTAAGTAGATAGGTAACAAAAGAAAGACTAGGGACAATGTGGGCCCATTGTTGAAGGGGTCGGAGGCCCTGGTGACACAGGACATAGAAAAGGCTGAGGTACTGAATGCTACTAGCAAGACCTTCAGGAATCTTAGGTCCCAGAGAACAGGGAGAAAGTCTAGAGCAAGGCAGACATACCTTTCATGGAAGAGAATCAGATCAGGGAATACTTAAGCAAACTGGACATACAAAAGTCTATAGGCCCTGAAGGAGTACCACCCACAAGTTCCGAGGGAGATGGCTGGTGTCATTGTGAGGTCACTCTTGATAATCTTTGATCAATCATGGTGATTAGCGGAAGTGCCTGAAGGCTGGAGTAAAGCAAACATCACTCCTATCTTTAAGAAGTTGAAGAAGAGGGGCCCAGGGAACTACAAGCTCAATCCTTGGGAAAATGTCGGAGCAACTAATTCTGGAAATTGTTTCTAGGCACCTGAAGGAAAAGAAAATCATCCCCCAAGGAGAAGTCATGCTTGATCAACCTGATCATCTTCTATGATGAAATGACTGGCCTGGTAGATAAGAGCAGAGCAATGGATATTGTAGACTTGACTTCAGGAAGGCCTTTGACACTGTCTCCTGTAAGATCCTTCCTTTGCGAGTAAACTTCCCAGCCTGATACGGCCCTCGGACTTACTACCCGTTATTACTCTTCCATGTGGGTGGCGATGAAGCTGCAACACGAAGTCCAAAGGAGACTTCAGGGCCCTGGGACAGCTGATAAGGGGATCTGGGGTGCAGGTTATCTTTTCTTCTATCCTTCCAGGGAACGAGGGTCTTTGCACAACAGCCAGTGGGGCTCATTGACAGGGCTTTAAATTAGATTCCAAGCGGGAGGGGAATAATATCAAGCTTGATCAAGACATGTTGGAAGCACCTAAAGAGCAGCAGAAAGGAATTCTATCCACTCCAGCCAGGAAGTCAGTTTCATCAGGGGCCCAACTTAAATGACTCTATGCAAATGCACGCAGCATGGGGAATAAACAACATGGAGTTCAAGATTCTTAAGATTCTTAGGGAAGCAAGGAGGGTGCTCAGCAAGCTCACTACCCTGGATTTCAGGAGAGCAGACTTTGGCCTCTTCAGGGATCTCCTTGGTAAAGAACAATGGGATGAAGCCCAGGAGGAAAGAGGGGCCCAGGAAAGCTGGATAATATTCAAGGATCACCTCCTCCAAGCTCAGGAGCAGTGCATCCCAACAAAGAAAGGTAGGAACACCAGGATACCTTCATGGATGAACAAGGAGCACTTGGACCAACTTGGACACAAAAAGAAGGCCTGCAGAGAGTAGAAGAAAGGACACGCAGCCTGGGAAGAATACAGAGCGATTGTCTGAGCAACCAGAGATCAGGTTGGGAAAGCTGAAGCCCTGATAGAGTTAAATCTAGCCAGGGACATCAAGGGCAACAAGAAAAGCTTCTATAGGTATGTCAGTGATAAAAAGAGATCTAGGGAAAACATAAGCCCTCTCCAGAAGGAAACGGGGACCTGGCTACCCAGAATACGGAGAAGGCTGAGGTACTCAATGACTTTTTTGCTTCAGTCTTCACTGGCAAGAGCTCCAGCTGCACAGCGCAAGTCACAGAAGGCAAAGGCAGGAACTGGGAGAATGAAGAACCGCCCACTGTAGGAGATCACATTAGAGACCATCTAAAGAACCTGAAGGTGGACAAGTCCATGGGACCTGATGAAGTGCCTCCGTGGGTTCTGAGGGAACTGGCAGATGAAGTTGCTAAGCCGCTATCCATCATACTTGAGAAGTCGTGGCAGTCTGATGAAGTTCCCACTGACTGGAAAAGGGGAAATATAACCTCCATCTTTAAAAAGGCAAAGAAAGAAGACCCAGGGAACTACAGGCCAGTCAGTCTCACCTGGAATTGGCTGGATGGTCACACTCAGAGTGTGTCAGAGAGTTTCAGTCAACAGCTCAATGTCCAAGTGGAGGCCAGTGATGAATGATGTACCTCAGGGGTCAGTACTGGGACCAGTGCTATTTAACATCTTTGTTGGCGACATGGACAGTGGAATCGAGTGAACCCTCAGCAAGTTTGCTGGTGACATCAAACTGCGTGGTGTGGTGGACACACTGGAGGGAAGGGATGCCATCCAGAGGGACCTGGACAGACTGGAGAGGTGGGCCTGTGCAAACCTCCCAAAGTTCAACAAGGCCAAAGGCAAGGTCCTGCACATGGGGCGGGGCAATCCCAAGCACAAGTACAGGCTGGGCGGAGAATGGATTGAGAACAGCCCTGAGGAAAAGGACTTGGAGGGACTGCAGGTTGATGAGAAATTCAACATGGGTTGGCAATGTGTGCTGATAGCTCAGAAAGCCAACTGTATCCTGGGCTGCATCCAAAGAAGCGTGGCCAGCAGGTGGAGAGAGGTGATTCTGCCTCTCTGCTCTGCTCTCGTGAGATCCCATCTGGAATACTGTGTTCAGGTCTGTGGTCCCCAACACAAGAAGGACATGGAGCTGCTGGAGCGGGTCCAGAGGAGGGCCACGAAGATGATCCAAGAGCTGGAGCACCTCTCCTATGAAGACAGGCTGAGAGAGTTGGGGTTGTTCAACCTGAAGAGAAGGCTCCGGGGTGATCTTACAGCAGCTTCCTAGTACCTGAAGGGGGCCTACAAGAAAGCTGGAGAGGGACATTTGACAAGGGTGTGGAGTGACAGGGTAAGGGGCAATGGCTTTGAAGTAAAAGAGGGCAGTTTTAGATTAGATATAAGGAAGAAATTTTTTACTATGACGGTGGTGAGACACTGGAACAGGTTGCCCAGAGAAGCTGTAGATGTCCCATCCCTGGAAGTGTTCAAGGCTAGGTTGGATGAGGCTTTGGGCAACCTGGTGTAGTGGAGGGTGTCCCTGCCCATGGCATGGGGGTTGGAACTAGATGATCTTTGAGGTCCCTTCCAACCCTAACCATTCTATGATTCTATGATTTGCTTAATATAACTAAATGGAGTGGCCTTCAGTGGCCTTCCACAACTGCCCAGTTTGGGGAAATGAGGTGCCAGGTCAAGAACAGAGGTGTAAGACATAAGTGTCCTCAAGGAGACTGTGGATCCTGCTGTACTCATGAGTATCCTATACATCTTCCAGTGCACTCAATACTGTTGTCCTTAGCTGTGTCCTGGTGGAGGAAAAGTGGTCATAGCTCTGCAGCTGGACTGCTTAAGTTTCATGCTCTACTATTTCATTTCTTTATTCCTCTGACATTAGACAGGACCTTTCTCATGGAACAATACTTGGTGGTGGTTGCCTTGATTGCTAAGCCAGTCGTGACTGGTCTTACTGACATTTGAATGGTGCTTGTCCAGTCCGCCAGAGGAGACATGAACCACTTGGAGCTTTTATGCATTTTGTGGACATTCTCTGTTGGGTGTTCACCAACTTTGCTCCAGACATCACTCAACGAAGAGTAAGTTCAGTTGTTCAGATCTGTTTGGCCCATGATTTGATCTAAATGTTTTTCATTTCTTGCAGCAGCCTAGCTTTGTTTGCCATGACTGTCTTGCATAACCTAAGGGAGTCAATGCTTTTGTTCTTCAGCATGAACCACATGGTTAGAAATTTACACAAATATGTCTCTCCTAGCATCTAGGCACACATCTAACCATCGTTTCTGGGCCAGAAAATAGGGAACAAGAGGCTAGCTCTTGTTAGTGAGAGATGTAGAGAGCACTAGATTCATTCTCCTCATGTTTTGTATGGAAGACCTGGAGGCTTCAGATAAGCTGAGAGACAGACAGAACTGGTGCTTAAACAGTTTTGGTAGATGGTGTTGTGCAAACTGAAATGAACAACATGGATAAGACGAGTTACTATTCCTGGTGTTCCGAGGTTCAAGTTACCTGAAACTGCTTCTTCCCAAGCAAAGGGAAATCCTTCAGTTGTGCCCTTGAAAGACATAAAACAAGTACAAACTTTTCCAGCAGAGTAATGCACCTCACTAGGGAGTCTCCTGCTGCATGGCAAATGCATGCTTTCAGCTATCAATGCTATATGCTGCCGTCAGCATTCACTCCTTGTATCACACCCTGATATCTCTTTTATCCAGTCTACATAGGAATAGTTGAATTTACCATTGCTATGGTATTTTCTGCCGTTATGTTCTAGTTGTCATCATTTTAGTTAGATGAACCTTATACCACATTTTTCTGCTTTGGCTTGCAATTTCAATCCCAAGAAATTCTCTGCTGCTTGTTAACATGTGTCTTTTCTTCATGGAGGGAGACTCTAGTCTTTTATTTCGCGCTTCCCTGTTATTACGTGCTATGGCAGTGCAGGATCCTTTCTTTTTTCTGTCTTTTGCCAAAGTCTAGGAATCCCTAAGGCAACTTGTACGAAAGGCTACAATTTTCCATTACTTATGCTGGAAAAAATGATTACGGCTTTCTCTTCCCCTCCTGGGAAGATTCAGTCAGATTATTCAGCATAGAGCCACCATAGTCACTATCTGTCACTATCCGCTGCTATCGGTTTACCTCCCCATTGGATAAACTTAGGTATTACTAAGATGATTGTGACAGACTACTGAGCCACTGAACAGTTTACTTCGGATGAAAAAAGAGATGTTGCTCTCCCTATTCTTTCCGTCGCTCTTCATTTTTGTTCAGTCCTGGAAGGGGATGAATTGGAGAGGAGAAATGGGATATCCCAAAGTATGCGGACCCAATTTGTCATTTCAGCTCACCTCATCTTGAGGAGTTACTTCTCTAGGTTCAGCTAAGGTTTCAGTGTTTACAAATCTTTGTCATTGTCAGCTTTAAGCAGCTTTGTGAGAGCTGCCACTGAAATAGCAAGCATGTACGTTTTTTTCTACAGCTACTGAAAAAGAAAAAAAAAAGCCAAACATTTATCACTTAAAACTAAAGCATTCATTTGAGCAATGTTTCCTTCATCTTTCAGTTTTGTTAAATGGAAGAGTTAAATTCTGTCAAATGTTTAAGCTGAGTCTACACTGTTACTACACTGAAATGTAAATACTACTGCTTGTTCCTGTTTCCACATTTGTATAATTCGATTGAGTACAGTGAGATAGTACTGAGGAAGCACTGACTTACCTAGTCAGGTAAAGGATGCACCTAGGTAAAGGATGCACCTAGGTAAAAGATGACCAAACAGTGCATCAGCCTTCTATTATGAAAAATATCTAAGGAATGAAACAAACTTTGAAACAAAAAAAAAAAAGGAAAAAGGAAGTAGTTCCTGCCAGATATCGTTTTTCAGCCATTCTTTTTTCCATCCATCTCTGCAGGGCTGGACTTCACCAACGCTGGAAGCAAAACATAGTGCAGCTGAAACAGAAGAGGCAGACTGAAAGACATCTATGGGTACAGACTGTCCTGCACAGCAATGTGACTTGGGCAAAGCACTGGAGTGCTGATATTCCCCATGGAGGAGAGGAGATTCAGGCGTGCTGAAAATAGATGCTTCTTGAGAAGAAGATCATAGAATTACAGAATGACAGAGTGACTGAGGTTGGAAGGGACCTCTGGAGCTATCTGGTCCAATCCCGCTGCACAAGCAGGGCGACCTAGAGCCAGGAAACTGCCTCACTTTCTGCTGCACTTTATGATATAACTGCTTCTCCCTCATATTCTGTGATTATTGAAAATGATCTGAGAGTGAGAGGCTGCATTTTAGTGCAGTTTGAATCATGGAAGTAAGTGGAGATGTCTCAATAATGCCTGTCTCTGACCTCATGAAACTCCTCCTGTCACATTTGAGTCCTAATGGTTGTTCAAATTATGGGATTGAACATAAGAATATCTGTATCAAAATCTTCCTAGCCCAGGATCTTGTCTCTGACACTTGCCAAGAGGAGATTCCCAGTTAGAATATGTGAACATTGCAAGTGTGTAGTTGTCTTGCTGACAATACTTCCACAGGCCCTCTAATTTATTGCGTGGAGATTTTCTGAGCCAGCGATAGCATCCTTGAATTTAAATTGAAAACGAATTTTTATTCTATGACTTTGTGCATTTCCTGGAGTTGGGTAGTTTTATACCAGACAGACAAGTCGTACGTCACTCTGGTGCAAAACTTCATGTATTCTGTAGATCTTTCTTTTCTGACCTGGTAAAAAAAAAAAAAAAAAAAAAGAAAAAGAGAGAGAGAGACAAGATGAAGATAGAGGGATATATCTAGCAGTGTTATTATTTTAAAGCTCCCAGAAGACCCAGTGGTTGTCAACACTAAAAAAGACTCTGCCACTATAGGTACAATGATGGGCCAGTGCACACAGGAATGTCTTCAGCCAACCCTGGAATGAAGGTCTAATTGGATCCACAGATGAAGTAATTTTGCAAAATTCTTGGCCCAGAAATCATATCATAGAATTGTCACTATACCTGCTCATATCCAGTTCAAAAAGTTATTTCTGCAACTCAGAGGCCTACAGACA
Organism: Tauraco erythrolophus; assembly: GCF_009769465.1. Lineage (NCBI taxonomy): Eukaryota > Metazoa > Chordata > Aves > Musophagiformes > Musophagidae > Tauraco > Tauraco erythrolophus. Next base: position 13,562,411 of record NC_141484.1, on the reverse strand, counting down.
TGTCTTAAATAAAAAAGAAAAGAAAGAAGAAAAGGGAGAGCAAGTACTGCTGTTGGAGAGCTATAACTGAGCTTCCTGCTCTAAATGACAAAAAAGAAAAACATAAATAATAAGGTTACAGATCAGATGAAAAATAGATGAAAAAGTTTTAGAGCAAAAATGTGTGGAATTGTTCATAAATATAACCATTACAGATTCAGAGAAGTGAACACTGAGATTATATTTGCAAGCAACTGGAACAAGTTAATGTCAAGAAATTCAGAATCGCAGGCATGGGCACATTATTGCCAGCTTGAAATTAGGACATGTAAAAATTGTGATATTCTTATTAAGGAATTAATCTGACTGAAATCTCTGGAATAAGAAAGTAGATAATTTTTCCTATTTACCAGTAAATGGGATATTGACAAGGACCATGTCTGAAGAGTGTGCTGGCATAACAGGCTGGCATTAGAGGCTGTTCAGGAGGGCCTGTTGTGATAGGACAGGGGTAATGGTTTTAAAATAGAGGGAGGTAGATTCAGGTTGGATATTAGGAAAAAATTTTTTACCATGAGAGTTGTAGAACACTGGAACAGGTTGCCCAGGGAGGTGGTGGATGCTCCATCCCTGGAGACGTTCAAGGCCAGGTTGGACGAGACCCTGAGCAACCTGATCTAGTTGGAGATATCCCTGTTCCTTGCGGGGGGGTTGGACTAGATGACCTTTGAAGGTCCCTTCCAGCCCTAACCATTCTATGATTCTATGATAAATAAGGCATAAATAGCTTCCTAGAAGAAAAATTCTGCTTTTCCTGGAATGCATGTGTACTAAAGGGTAAACTGAGAGCTGAAATGATAACTTGATATTTGATCCATGATGCACTGATGGCTCTATGTAAAGCTCTGGCGACACGTGCACTGAAGTATTCTGTGCTGTCCCAGTCATACACATTCAGAAAATACTGACTCCAGCCATATGGAGCACAAAGAGAATTTGTGAGATCAAAGGGGAACAGAGAAGTTCCCTTGAGGGAGGAGCCTGGAAGAGGTCAGCTTAGCGAAGACTTACTACTGCAGGTACAAGGCTGAGGTGGGAACAAGCACTGTAAATAAATCTGCATAACTCTCTCAACAGCTCCTGTCTGGGCCAGCAAAGCTTGAGTCCACTCCCAGAGATCATTGCTGCATTCCTGTTTGATGTCCCACTCAGAGAAACCAAAGTTGTGGGTGAGCTTCCACCCTTGCAAGCGATGATGTCAATGCTCAAGCAAACGAGAGCTGCATGCCAGGGAGAGGAAAGAAGGAGAAAATAAACCGCCTGACTCTTCCTTTCCAAAAGGATGGGCATAAGCTTATTGAGACGACTTGGGAGAGGACTCTGGTGGCTACCCTCTGCCTAAAATAACAAATATGTCCTTTGTAATATGTGATTGCAGGGTGCAGGGATCTGTGACCTGTCCTGACAGGAGACAAGACGTCCTTGAGCTTCAACAGACCCCATACAGGAGCTGCTCACCAAACCCCTGCTCAGCTCCAGACCCAGGACAACATTCTGCAGGGTGACCATGTCTGCCCAGCTGCCACATGTTCATGCCACCATACTTGCTTTTGCCTCTGTCTGATATGGCACTTGCTGGCCCCCAACACCCCCAAAGGCAGGTGAACATGTCTCAGGCCTGCCATCAGTCCCACTCGTTCAGCTCCTTCTCTCTCCATGATGTGCCAGCAGAGCATTCATCTTCTGGAGCTGCTCCTTTACCTCTGGGCCTCTTGGGCACTGACAAGCCACCCACTTGCTTTCAGATGGGACAGATCCTTATAAAGCAATGCTGTGGGGTGTTGCCTCCCTGGAGTCCGTGTCTCATGCACTGCACATCGAGGACTTGCCAAATTTGAAACAAACAGCAGTCTGGAGCCAGTATCACTGAGCAAGGCAGGAGCAACATTGCCCAGACAAGAAGAGGGCCCTAGCTTGCTCTGGCTTCAGCAGCTTTGCTGAAAGCCCTGCCAGTGTGTCCCCACTGCCTGTGTCAGCTTGTGAGTGGGATCAGCTCAGCTGTGAGCCATCCCAGCTGTGCTGCAGTCACATGTCAGCATCTGAAACCAGTAAGCATCCAAGTCTATGGCTTGACAGCCGTGGGATGGGTGCACAGAGTGTTTCACCTCCCATGTGCGTGGTCTACTCAGAGCCAAATGCAGCATCTGCATTTTATGCTGCCTGTGCTCAGCCTGCGCATGCTCAGCCTGCCTGTCCACGCAAGCAGAGTTGTGTCCACCCTCCCAGGGACCAGAGCCTGCCCTGGCTCTGGAGTAGCAGACTCTCCATGGCATGGCCTCTTTACCAGGTGCTGACCCCAAGAGGAACGTACTTGCCTTGCTGTTGCATGTTGGCTGGTGGTGACAAGCATGTTAAGACATGGCAGTTGCTCTGGGTCATCCCAAAGGCCAGCCAAGAGCAGCGTCTCCCTGGCAGTGGCTGAGAGCCTCGGGGGTGTCTGAGGCTGTGTTGCAAAGTATAGAGGTACCAATACCCACCTCCTATGTCTTCTACTGCCTTGAACCAAATGGCCTCCCATCTCTCCTGCTACCTGCACTGCCACCTGAGCTGAGCTCTTTGTGCAAATGCATCTGAATTTCACTCTGGAAATTACATTTTACTGTGGTTTTCCCTTTGAATGCCTGTTCTCTTTATGTGGACCTGGGATGTCCCAAATGAACAAGGTTGGCTACCCTAGGTCAAAGGCATAAGAGTACTAAGTACTACTACTAAGAACAAAGAGTATAAGAACTAAGAGTTCTCTGAGGGCATATTGGGCTGGACACTGACATCAAACACACCCTTCTGGTCAGTTCCTCTCCTTTTCATTTTGTTCAATTTGCTTTCCATCAAGCTTCCTCCTTGTCAGAGGTAAGCAAGTAACACACGTGGCTAACACAGAAAAGGAATAGTGAGGTTTGTGCCTTCCCGGCCAGGTCAGCCAGAGGAACTTCCCAAATATGCTCATAATTCACTTGTTATCTCAGACAGTGCCAGAATATTTCGAGCAGCAAAAGCCTCTACAGCCCTGCCAGCTGAAGGGGGTCAGCTGGCAGGCTGGCTGTCTGGTAGGGAAACATTCCTTTCCCCATCTCACAATGCTTAGTACCTCACTGTTTTCCACTTCAACAAGTTTCCCTGCTGGCTTTTTTCCAGAGTCTAGCTGTTCTAGTCTAACTAGATCAGAAATGTCACAGCTTCCTTGCCTAGATAGTTGGGTGTCTTATCAGAGTAAGATGACAGGTTAGTCTGTCTTGGTCTGCCTTTGACAAACTGCCTTTCATCTACTTTTTCCTTGTAGTGTAGATTCTCTTGCAGAGTGCTACCTCTTGCTGAAGACCAGAGCATGTTCCCTGACCTTCTGAACAGTCATTCCTTCCCCAGACCTTGTCATTGCTAGGCCTTGCTCCAGTCTGCGTGATGTGTGCATAGTGTAAGAACACAGCTCTGGAAGTCCTTCCTGTAGATTTCTTTTTAAATTAGCTTTGAAATGTGGTTAAATTTTTTACCCCTTGATATTTCATGGAGTACTGAAAATGAAGTGAAATGCAATACCTGGTAACAAATGGTAACTTTCTAAAGGGAATTCTTTCACGCTAGGCAGGTGTCACCTCAAGATATGGTTCCATTAGAACAAAAGTTCTCCCCGCCTTGTCATCTGGCCCCACAGAATGTTGAACTCTGGCCTGGCCACTATAATAGCCACAATAGGTCCCAACAGGAGCACTGCACTTCCGGCACTCTAGCAAAAGGAGTTTTCCATTGGCAGCACTTAGATCCTCTCATGATTCGCAGTCATTGAAGGCTGGTATGACTGGTGAGACAATCTTGTCCAGCCTCACTGAGAATTCCTTGCCATTCTGGATCATTTAAACAGCTGTAAATTTGAACCGGAATGAGGTTCAATCAAACAGAGGATGTAGGGAAACTTCTGTCTTGCCTACAGGCAGGCAGAGAGATCTGGCAGCAGAAAGGAACTCTCTTTGTTATCATGAAAGTTTGCTTGTGTTTTTGACAGGGGCTTTCACTCATTATGCCTGAGCCTTGGACTTTCTAAATATAACTCCTGGCCCTGAGAAAACTCCAAAGGGTAGAACTCTCCAAAGGGTAGAATGTGATTAATCTTAAATGTTGTCAGAGATTGGTGAACAGTGATGTTCTGTTTTGATGGGAAGCAGATGCTATGTATTGCCAGGGGTGGAACCATGTATATATGTATGAGTCAGAGTGTGATGTCTTGTGTGTGGGAGGGATTAAGTTGTCTGTGTTTAGTGTGGATGCAAAAGAGACTGTGTCCTGAAGGAAGAAGAAGAGTATTTAAGGATACCTTGGGCAGGGTAAGTACTTTTCAGTAGCACATTACCAGTGCACTGTTCTTTGTCACTGAAGGTTTGTTCTTGCCTGAGCCATATATTTGCATACTCTGCATTATCACTTGTCTCCCATCCTTGGAACCCACGCCATTGGTAGAAGGAGTAGGAAGTGGCAAGCAGGTATTCTGATACACCTCTTTCTGCCGTACCTTACCTGATGATGTAAGTGCCACAAGCCACCAGCAGTGGTAAGGGCTCACTAGGGCCTTGTGGCCAGAAAACAAAAGGCATGTGCAACCTTGGCCTGTCACGTCTTGTTGAAGGGACAGTGCCTGTTTTGGCAACTCCATATGACTCAAGGAAGGAGGGGATGTGTGCTACCGCCACCACATGGCACGTCTGGATGGGCTGCAGACGTTCTCGGAGGAAGCTGGTGTTGACCTGTCTCTGGAAGAAGTTGATAGCCAACACGAAGCATCATTATCATAAACTTAGCTATTCTATTTGCATCATCCATGAAGTTTCTATAATGAACAAGGAAAGGGCTTATGGAAAAATAACCGAAACTGGGGAGAATGGGAGAACACTGTTCCCCAAAGTTCAGCTTACATATTAACACAAGCTGTAACATTAGAGAAGCTTTGAGGAGAGACACAGTTGCTGCTCCAGGAACAGAATGCTGTTGGCATGGACAAGGCCTGCCCTGGCGGAATAGAACATACAATATCCTTGAAATGGGGAGCAGAGTGGTACGAAGGTAGCGCGGCTTGTCCCCATTCCTAGGGATAGAGAATGGCTGGCAAAGGGAACCACACAGCTGTCAGGAAAGATGGTTGCAACTGCTGCCTTAATGATGGTAGTGAATGGAGTCAGATCACCAAGATCCAGCTGGGCTTTTACCTGGGCAATTTGGCCATGTGAATGTTTAATAAGTTGCAAAATTCTTGTCCTTTAGGTGAACTTTGCTCATTATAATGTCATTATAATACCAAAACACACCTCCATCCTGAAAGCTACCTGCCTCCAGGCTGTGACCACCCACACTGAGCATGCACCCTGGAATTCATAGAATCAATCATAGAATCACAGAATGGTTTGGGTTGGAAGGGACCTCAAAGATCATCTAGTTCCAACCCCCCTGCCAAGGGCAGGGATACCCTCCACTACAGCAGGTTGCCCAAAGCTTCATCCAACTTGGCCTTGAACACTTCCAGGGATGGGACAGCCACAACTTCTCTGGGTAACCTGTTTCAGTGCCTCACCACTCAGAGGGAAGAATTTCGTCCTTAGATCTAATCTAAATCTGCCCTCTTTCAGTTTAAAGCTGTTTCCCCTTGTCGTATCACTACATGTCCTTGCAAAAAGCCTCTCTCCAGCTTTCTTGTAGGCCCCCTTCAGGTACTAGAAGGCTGCTGTAAGATCACCCTGGAGCCTTCTCTTCTCCAGGCTGAACAGCCCCAACTCTCTCAGCCTGTCCAGCCCCAACCATCTCAGCCTGTTTTCATAGGTGAGGTGCTCCAGCCCTTTGAAATTCTTCTCGTCTATACCTTTAATTCAAAGCAAGGAAAATTTACACCAGTCCTGACAAAGGTATGCATGACTAGAGTCACTCAAACTCCACTTGAAAGTATAAAAATTGCTTAAGATGAGGGGGTGTTGGGGGAAGACCTCTGTTGTGGTTTAGCCCAGCCAGAAGCTCAGCCACCACTCAGCTGCTCACTCACTCCTCTCCCTCAGTGAGGTGGAGAAGAGAAAAATGTCACAAAAGTCCTGAGAGTCGAGGTAATAACAGAGAGGAATCACCCACCAACCATGGCCCCTGGTAAAACAGACTCGACTTGTGGACAAATCAATTTAATTCATTAACAGTTCATTCAGAGAGGATAATGAGAAACAAAGCCAGATCTCAAAAACACCTACTCCCCCTCCCTTCTTCTGGGCTCCACCTCCTCCCCAATGGCAGAGCGGAACAGGAAATGTGGGGTTGCAGGTTGGTTCATCACACACTGCTTCTGCTGCTCCTTTCTTAAAGGAAGAGGACTCCTGAAACTCATTTCCCCCTGCTCCAATGGATCCCCTCCTCACAGGACAGACCACAGACTTCTCCAACATGAGTCCTTCCCGTGGGATCCAGTCCTGACCCATCAGATTGCTCCAGTGTGGGCTTTTTCCCCAGAGAGTCATGACATCTTAGGGAGCTGCCACCCGTTCTGGCATGGGGTTCTCCACGGGCTTCAGATGCCTCTCCACCTCGTCATCACTCCCCAGCAGCTCATGGAGATCATTCTCTATGACTTCCTTCAGGCACAGGCATCTCTGCTCCAGCATGGGGTTCTCCACGGGCTGCGGGTGGGTTTCTGCTCCATCGTTGATCTCCATGGGCAGCAGGGGAGCCGCCTGCTGTCTCACCACGGGCTGCAGGGGAATCTCAGCTCCAGCACACCTCCTCTCGTTCCATATTCACTGTCCTTAGTGTCTGTGTGGCCATTTCTCTCAGGTCTTAGTCCTCTCAAGGAACCTCAGCTGTCCCAGCAGGACGAACTCCTCCAAGAGGGTGTCCTGACAGTGGGGCACTTCGGAGCTCTCCAAGCCTCCCACCTCCCCTCTCTCTTCAGCATAGGTCCAGCCTCCCTTCGGGGTCCTTTGTCCCCCTTTTAAGTAGGGAATTCACAGAGGTGCTGATTGGCTCAGCCCTGGCTCGAGGGGATGGGGAGAGTCTCACCTGTCCAGCTGGTTTTGGAGCTGGGGAATCCTTTCACAGCTAATTACAGGGGCCATTTCCACAGCTGCTCCTGTGCTGCCAAAACCCCATCACGTAAAGCCAGCACATTAAGCTTTTTCACAGCTACTTACAGAGGCCATTTCTGCAGCCCCTCCTGTAAACTCAGCACAACCTCCATTGGAACATCTGGGATCAATCGACAGGCTGGACCTCTCTTCTCCCCCCATAGGGACGTCTATTGGGTAAGAGCTCTGTGTTACATGTGTTTAGTTACTAACATCTTGCTAGCTAGTTAGAATTGTCACTGATCAGTTTTGTTTTCGCAGTCAGTACCTATCATCGGCTGTCTTCGAACCTGTATCCTGTCATGAGCGTATGTAGTAAAATTTGTCATCTATAAATATAAGTTTCTGGAAACTTCAGTAATTGATACCTGGGATATAAGGGATTTGTTCTGGTGTTGCTGCCCATGAGGGTCCCTGAGTAGGTTAGACGATCAGCCTCTGACCTTGTGGGCTGTCCAGAGGGATTTGTCCCGGGGACATTATCAGCGTGAGCCTGACAGACCGGTCAAATTGTAAAGGGTTCAAGGAACCTCCCTTTCTCCTTAAACGGGGTGTGGCAAGGTGGGTCAGGTACAAGGGTCTCTTGTTTCTTGGGAAACGAGCAGGCTGGTCAAATTGAAATGGACTCAGGGCAGTCCCGCTCTCTGTCCTCCATCTCTCCAATATTGTGTCTTAACGTGACAGGGCCATATAAAATAAGATGACAAGAACGCAAGCAACAGTATTTCTTGTACTTATTACAAGAATAAAATGACAGTACTGCAAACGTAAGAGTATATCCCACAGCAGGGGAATCTTTTCTAAGTGAAGCTCCTGACAAACTCATACAGACCACAAGAAAAAGCATGGTCTGCAAGATATCAGCCACCAGCAGGCTTATGATGAACTTGCTCAGCTAGTTAGCTCAACACGGGTTGCTGTGACTGAGACATTCCTAGGCTCCAGAGGAGAACTCTAATTTCCCTGGAGAGTACCTTGTGTTGCTCTTAGCAGGTCTGTAGTCTCACTGATTGGTACTTTTACCTAAAACAAAGCTCTGAGTTGTGTCGCTGTGGCAAACAGGTCATTAAGGCCACTGCTGGCCTGGCCTTAGGCCACTGCATGAAGGTGGCCTCAAATCAAAACCTCGATGTCATTGGTTCTCTATGGAAAGCAGTAGATAAACAGGCAGCACGGTGATACAAGCAGTGCTAAGCAGAAGCCAGGATTTGTTTGGCCAACAGCCGCTTTTATTGTGAACGCTGGTGTGCTCGTGAGTCAAGTGGCAGAAAAGTCGTGTGAACACTGTGGAATGAAGATCAAGGTTGTGGAAATTCAGAGAGCTGTGGTACAGCTGTCACACCACAGTGTCCTGCAGCCCATGCACAGAAGGAAGACAGTATACCGTGCCCTGAGGCCACTGCTCCAGAGTCACGGTGGTGGTGTTACCAAGGCTGCACCACGTGCTCCTGTGCCCGAGACATGCTCTCTCGGGCACGAAGACAGTGTAGATGTTGCTGTTGAGTAGCCACTCTGAGGAGGCAGTATGCTTGGAGGATGATCTCCTAGGTCCATAGGCTGTCAGGATACATCTTGTTGTGTCTCCCAGAGATGCTGCAGTTTAGCACTGGGAACTGTCACATGAGGTGCTGTTTTATGTGTGCCAAGTGGCACAGGAAAATTTATGTGCTGTTCCCCATGTAGCAGCTGACAAGGAAATGCAGAAAGGCATTCAGTTTATTTGCTGCTGGTTGCTTCATACTTACACATGACACAATCTATTTATCTTCCCCCTCTTCACGCAAGTGTTGATTTTATAGATGTCTATCACATCCTGCCTCAATCGTCTCTTCTTCCATCTGAAGATGTCCTTGTATGGGAGAAATTCTCTGTCTCTGATATTACTTTAGACTCTTCTCTGTACCTTTTTGGGATTTGATTACCAAAGCTAAATTCAATATTCAAGCTTTGGGCACATGAAGGATTTATACCATGACATAATGACATATTCTGATCTGTAATGAGCGTCTTCCATAAAAACTCCTGTTCCTCCATCTGTGTTGTCAATCTGCTTTTGGGCTGACAATTTACAGAAACATCATAGATATACCAAGGTCTTTTTTATAAATAAACAATTTTTCAGGATGTAGAGAAATAATTAGTTAGTAAATGTTAAATACCAATAACCTAAGTATCAGCTGACATGTTAGGCAATCATCCAATTATTCTATGTCATGACATTCCATGCAATTTTAGTGTCACGTGCAGATCTTACCATGATTTTGTCATTTTTTAAAGTCCTTTTTTCCCAGGCCCTTTATGTACATGTTGAACTACATAGATCCTAACTCACATCTCTGTGGGACTCTGCTGGTGGCTTCCTGCCTCAGCTAGGCATTTCTTTCCATGTTCCACGTCCTGTCTTTTAATTCACGGGGTAAATATTTCTTACTGGTCAAAGCAACTTTTGCCCATGTCATGTGGAAACATGCTCATACTTTTCAAAATCCTGTTATATTGTATTGACTCAATAATTTTTATCCATGTCCCTGTTGACTCTCTTGAAGTCAAATGTATTGTGAAACATGACTTTCACTTTCAAATTCTGTTCTTATTGTGGTTTCTACCAATTTGTCTGATGCACATGTCAGACTGACAGATCTACTTCCCTACAATTAGGAAAATTTTTAAAGTCTAGTATCACAGCTACATTTTGTTCCTTTTTTATTTTTTATTCCTGTTTTATTTTTTTTTAATTCAATCTGTTTTTAAATATTCCTGGGTATATAAAATTTGCTGCAACAGATGTGTTACTGTTCAGTGTATTATTTTCTCCTACACTTTGAAGTATACAATGGAGACCTTAAATTAACAGGGTTCCTCACATTTTTCTTTATTAATAGATGTTCTTTCTGGAAACTTCCTCCTTTCTGAAATAAAAAACAGCACAAATTGTTTACCTTTTCTATTTTTTTTCCTTTAGTGCTCTTTTTATACTTCAATTGTTATGGTTTCTTATGCATTCTCTCATACATGTCTTCTGCTTGTGAAATGCTTATAATAGACATTTAAATACATAGACATATATTGATGCTTGAGAGAAAACCATCTGGATCACCTTTTAGAACTTTTGCTCACATTGGAACAGATCAGTGCCAATGATGTAGTTAATGGGACTGTTCTTCAACGCTAGCTTTTGTCACTTTCAGGGTTAAATATTGAAGCTGTTGGAAGAGTTTTGGCAAACACTGAAGCACTCAGATGTGTGGAGGCATATTTGCTATGTAATAACCCACATTAAAAAGCTCACAGATAGCACAAACAAACATAACATTTCTAATTAAACTAAGTTTTGTACTTCTTTGCATTATTTGATATGCCAGATTATTTTATTCTAAAGTGTTCCCCATGGGATTTGCAGTTTGTAAATGCTGTTGTCAGCCATGGTCTCAGTATGAGCAGGGCATGCTGGAGGCATTGGTGCACTCTGTGGACCTCAATTAACTGTCTGAGATGGAATAGCCAGCCTCTACTGCAGCAGAATTTCTGCTGCCCGCTGTGTAAAACGAGAGCTCCCAGGAATGTTAAGACAAGATGAGAAGAAATGCTGATGCTCTAATCTACTAGTGCAAAGCTTCTCATCCATACCCTTCTGCTAAGATGCACCTGAGTATTGGACCGTGGCAATGGTAAGGACATATTTTGTGTACAAAAATCAGTAAAAGTTAGGTCAGGTTAAATTAAAGTGTGGGTTTCTTTTTGTATTTTTTACAGGCTGTTTTGTGCTATACTGTGGCTGGTATTATGTGTTGCTTGGTAAGAAAATGTGTTTTAGAGATCTGCTCTGGCATCGCTAATAGAGAATTCCATGCTGGTGCAGAAAAAAAAAAAAAAAAAGTAGAAAACATGAACTGACCTCTGTAAGAAAGTTGCTAATGACCATAATGAGGGACTTGAATGCATCCTCTAGGATGAAAAGCAGTTCAGGACATTCATTGCATGAGCTATGTGAGATGCAAGCTAAAATCCACAGAGCTAAAGCATAAGCCCCAGGACAATGCTGCTGGTGAAGGCTGGAGGGAGTTCTTAAGTTGTTTTTTGTATGGTTGGCTGGCTTTTCTCTCTGCAAGTTCTGGCCCTTTATTCTTAGTGCTTGGTATACGCGCGATCTTGCTTCAAGTCACGCAAATCAAAGTGGTGACTTCTCCTCATATGCAATATTGCAAGTTGCATTTTTGTTACCATCCTTTTTCAGTGTGAGTTCCAAGCAACTTCCTGAAAAGCTATGTGAAAGATAATCTGCAGAGTAAGGGGAAGGTATCATTTCACTGAGCAGTGGACAGGAAGGTAAAACTATGACCTGGGATGTTAGGGTAAGTAGTTCTTGAAAGTGCATCAGAGTTAGCTGATTATCCTTCTTCTACCATCACAGCTAAACTGAGACAATAACATCTGAGCAGTGTTTTAAATAAAATGAGGATGATATAGAGGATACTTCTTCCACCACACACTGGAGATTCAGTTACAGAGAAGATGAGTGGGGTGGAAGACTGAGAAGTCAATGGGAAGAAGAGGATGTCTGGAAATGTCTAAGATGTTGGAGAGTGAAGCAGAATGACAGAAATCTGTGTTCAGAGTTTAATATTAGAGACAGTAAACAAGCAGCTTGCAGTGAGAGAAGAAAAAAAAATTATGTAAGATATGATTCATCTATGGTAGAATCTTAAAGATCTTTGTATCTTCCTAAGTAAGAAATTCTTTACCCTGAGGGTGGTGAGGCACTGGCACAGGTTGCCCAGAGAAGTTGTGGTTGCCCCGTCCCTGGAAGTGTTCAAGGACAGGTTGGATGGGACTTTGAGCAACCTGGTATAGTGGAAGGTGCCCCTGCCCATGGCAGGAGGATTGGAACTAGATGATCTGTAAGCTCCTTTCCAAATCAAACCATTCTGTGATTCTATGAATCTGTGATTTGTATGGAAGTATATCAACTTCATTTTCTAAGCTGACTCTTTTGAGGATATAAATGGAAGTCATACACACATTGCATCCTTTTGATGCAATCCTCTGTATGAAAAATCTCAAAAATCATAAAATTGCAGAACAACACAGGTTGGAAGGGACCTCAACAAATCATCTGGCCCAGCCTTTCACAGGAAAGGGAGCCTAGATGAGATTATCTAGCACCCTGTCCTATTGCATTATGGAAGCCTCCAGTGGTGAGGACTTCACCCATTTCCCTGGGGAGGTTGTTCCAGTAAATGATTGTTCTCATTGTAAGAATTTCTTTCTTACATCAAGATGAAACTTCTTCCAGTGCAACTTGCACCCATTTTACCCCTTGTCCTCTTCATATGGTTCCTTGTGAGGAGCGAACCTTCATCCTCTTTGTAGCGTCCTTTAAGTACTGCAAAACTGTGATGAGGTCCCTCCCTGAGCCATCTCAGCCAAAGACCTAACTCCTTCAGTCTTTCTTCATAGGGCAGGTTCTCCAGTCCTTTGATCATCTTCATGGTCCTCCTTGGGCCTCCTCCAGTCTGTGCATCTTTCTTTATTTGTGAAGATCAGAACTAGACACAGTACTCCACATGTGGCCTGACAAGTGCTGAGTAGAGTAAGATGGTCACATCTCTAACTCTACTAGTGATGCCCTTATGGTTGCAGCCCAGAATTGGATTTGCCTTCATTAAAATATGAATTTCAATTATGTGTTAGCTCACACAGGGCTTCTGGTCTACTGGCTGGGATATAGTGTAGTTGCCCTGCAGGATATACTTAGGTCAATGCTGTGAGAAGATTGGAGCTGTGAGGAGAAGGACCATGACCTCACTGCTCTTAACTTCAAAGTTGTTTACGTGAAGGTCGCATTCACACTACCTGTGTCTCAAAGATTTACCTGCTTATAAAATAGCATCTCATGCAGGTCTCAGTGTGCTGTGCTCTCAGCTCTCCCAGGAGCATCCCACACTCTACTCACCCTACCAGTACCTCTGCTTTCCCAAGGTGCCCCTCCCTTCAGTGTTTTCAGCAACATCACTCATAAGGACTCAGAGTGTGAGGAGGCACCAGACACAGCCTCCCTGCTTATCCCTTCTGCAGTGCCAGGACAAAGCAGGCATTCAGAAAACGGATCTGTTTCCCAAGACACTCTTTTGCCCAGTGAGACAAGCATTGAGGAATTAAGGCAATGGGCATGAAATGGGTGGATGGGCTGTGGGTTCACAAGAGCAGTGTGGATTCCCCTTCCAGATCATAGGTACAGCAGTTACAGTCACTCCCAAGCGAGTTCCCTGCATCCCTGTGTTCTTGTCATCACACCTTTGGCCACTGAAGCCACTATTCTGCACCTAGGAATGGCAGCTACCTGCACTATGACCCAACTACTTGAAGAGGGCTGATGTTGTAACTAGCAAATGCTCTTACAGAAGATCAAAAGAGCAGACTGAAAGTCCAAGGTCAGGTACCAAAAGCTGGATGATGTTAGTTTGGTTATTCTCCTTTCTTCTTTTCTCTTTTTCTTCCTTCCTTTCTTTCTTTCTTCTTTTCTTCCATCTTTGGTTTCAGTCTCTTTCTCCCCTCCCTTTCCTCAGTCTTTCCCTCTCAGTCTTTCTTTCTTAATCTCTTCCTCTCTTTTTCTACATTTCACTCTTTCTATCTTTCTTTCTCTGTCCCTCATTCTTTCCCTCTCCTGTTTTCTTTCTCCCTCTTCTTCTCTCCATCTCTTTTTATTTCCTATTTATTTCTCTGTTCCTCTCCTTTTCTGTCACTGAGGAGGAATGCACTTTTTGGTCAAGGCAATGTTTCTGTGGCCTGAGTGCATGGCCAGTATGTACTTAGAGAACTGGAAAGCTGAATCTGGCATTGCTGGCAAGAAGCCTGTAAGGAACTGCTTTCTACAGGCCAGAACTATTTTCTTCATGTCTTAATGGCTCTTACAGGGCTGAAGCTTTTGTGCTCAGGACACACACCACACTCTTTGATGCCCAAGCTGTTTAAGGTCAGAGGACTCTGTAGTCCATCTGTGGCTCTAGTGCATCTCATCAGCTGTATCTATTTTAAACCTTCTGTTAGACATGTTCCTTTATGCCTGTTATGAACCCATGTTTTCCCCAAGATCAGTTACCTTTGCATCAGCACTTCTTCAGGTCACAAGCACTCTGACTCCAGAAATAGTGTATCAGTGCAAAATGACTCCTGTCCTCCATCTAAGGCAGTGAATCAAAAAGTGAGGAGAAATTAATTTTCCTTACCCTTCCCACTAATGTTCCACTCTGATTCCAAGAAGTCCCTGGTCATGCTTTCTGGGATGGACAGTGGCAAGGCCAGGTCAGCCCAATGCAATATGTGGGACTTCTCTCCATTTCACACACATGCAGTTCAAAGTAGATAATCAGACCAAGGTGTTGTCATTTAAGAAACCTGCAAAGTTCACTTTCATCAGCTGAGCTTTTAGGAACAAATTCTCAAGCCATAATTTCTTGCAGGTGAGAGATGAGCCCCGGCATTTTCAAGTGCTTCAAGTGCATCATGGTTCTTCCACAGTCAGGTCAAGTTGTTTATTTTGGATGGTCATTGTAATATTGTCCAAGTGGAACAGGGATTTTAGGCATCAAAATATGGTCCCCAAAGTTGTTCCAATATTTGCTGGTCAGTCAGCAAGTTGAAAAAGGTACCCATGGAGCTAGAAGTGCTTCTCCACATTTTTCCTGAGCCACGGTTGCAATACACTGACTCAAGTTTTGTGTTTAGTGTCATTTGTTTGTTAAGAAATACGTGCTTTAGTCCAGACAAAATCCTTTTGCTTCCTTTCAAGGTGTGGAAACAAAGGTTTTGTCTGGAAAGAAAGAATTCCACTTATTTCTTGGAAGCATGTTGTGGGAAGAGAGAGAGGAGAGAGGTGGTTTCCCTTCTTTGGTGCCCAGATATCACTGGCATTGCTGCAGCTTTCACAGCTTCACACATAAAGATGCTGTCTCTCAAGAGCATGACTTACAGTGACATAAGAGTCAACACAGGGTGTCATCTTTTCCTTAAATATATTTAGCAGCTGCCTAGCAAAGTACTTCCATATTTAGTTATAACATGGGAGGATTCCTTGGGTGTAAACCTCAGCGTGCTTTGGAGAGGGAGGACCTCCTAATCCTGAATGCTGTTGCTGCAAACACACTGAACGCTGTGGTCAGTGCAAAAGGTTTCCTTCCTGCTGTCTCCTCTCCTCCAATAATTCCAGGTCCCTTCCCCAGCAACTTCACAGCTTCTTGAAGTACTCCCTGGAAATGAAGTGGTGCAGAGCTAGCCAGGAGTGTCGAGGGAGCCCTAAGTGTCCCTGTAGTGAAAGAGAGCCAAGTCTCCTTGGCCATTCCTGACATCTGCTAGTAGAATCTGCCCTTAGCAGCTGTGCAACGCACCAGTGCTGCCAGAATGGCTGTTCTGTAAGTACTGCTCTCTTGCCTTGCAGGAAACAGGCTGTAACTTGTTTAAAAATTCAGACCAGCACACATTATGTGAGTGACTTGTTGCTTCTCTGTCCAGCCAGGATGCCATTAGTATCTACATGCCAACTCATCCATTACTGCAAGAATCAGACAGGTAGGACACAGTTTGACATTATCATCTCTTTTCTTTTTTTTTCCCCTCCATAAAGTGCTAGATTTTGTGATTTCTTTAAAGCTGTAATGTTCCCAGAATTATTCCCACTTGAAGTCTTATCTTACATGTTCAAAACTAGTTCCTTTAGCTTTTTCTATTCATCTGTAACTCCACATTGTTCCTTGTCACAAAAGCTTTTTGTAGTCTTATATTTCAGTACCGGAAAACACTATACAGTACTGCGGCATTCCCTACCTTCTTCTGGCTCTACGTGTTACATTGCTGTAGGTTTATTCCATAGGGAGTTCCATTGACTCTTACCTCTATGAATCTATTAATCAATCTGTTTCATTTTCAACAGAAGCATTGTGTCTCAATATTGCCTATTTTATCTAACAGAGAAAGTAAGGAACTGCAATGTCTTCTTATCAACACAAAATTTGTTTTGATTTAGGACTGATTGCTAATAGCTTCTTCCAAAAAAAAAACAAAAAAAAAAGCTCTGCCTGATTTTTAATTTTGCTCAATAAAAAGACAATCTCTAGAGTATGTGACCTTCACCTGCCTTGTTCAAAGAAATCAGCATCTTAGTCCTTGCATAAGATCCTTCATTAGGACTCAAAGACATCCAGATGACTTTGGGACTCCAAAATTTTTTAATGGGGCAACTTGCCTCTAAATCCAACTTGCTAAAGTGAGAATGGGACCAGCCAAAGAGAGCGTCTGTGTACTGCACTTGTTTAGAAATAGGATTTCCCATGACAGAAAAGTTTTTACTGTGCCAGGATAAATAAGGTACTCATACTGCCTTTGTCCTGATCTTCTCTTCTTGCCAGTTTGGGAATTAAACTAGTGGTGTTCCCTACCCAGTAATGTAGTACGATGCAGAGGAGAAATGCTGGAGACAGGATAATTAAATCTCTACTGCTAACCAAGGGTTATAGGGAAATAAAATGTTTCAATTGAAAACAACCAAAAGTTGGATAACTACAGATTTGAATTTTAACAACGCAAGCACTGCTTCTGCTGTGTATGCAAAGTAATCTACAGTCTTTATTCTCTAGACACTGACATGGGTACAAAGACTCATTGCAGCAGAAAGTGACCAAAAGGTTCACATTTTGTACATCCCTCATGTCACTTTGCTGCCTCATGGCAGCCTCACTCTTCCTCGCCGATCTTTGTGCTGTGAAACTCCCGGCTCTTCACTCGGAGCTTGTTGACCTGCGACTCTGCAATGTCAGCCCGCTCCTCGGCTTCCTCCAGCTCGTGCTGGATCTTGCGGAACTTGGAGAGGTTGACATTGGACAGCTCCTCCTGTGCGGGCAGAGGGAGTCGGTGGTGAGGAGCCAGGGCAGGGGTTTGGCTCCTCCTGCACCTCGGCCTTGCAAGGCTGCAGCTCTTCCCTGGGGAAGGCACAAACCTCCATCCCCCACCCACACTGCTTACACGTAAGCCTCACACAGACCTCCTCATCCTCCCTTATTCAGGACCCCACTATGAGAAGCTTCACCAGTACGCTGTCACTCTTGAGGAGTTATTTCATCACTCAGATTTGTCATTTGTGTACTTACTCTCCCACTACTTGCAATGCAACTACCAGTGTGACTTATTAGGTTGAGAAAGACTCTGAAGCTTTCTGCTGTCATTTACTACCAGAGATTCATGAATTTCTCAGTCACTGGATGTGGTCCCATGTATTGTTTAATCTGACCTTCTGTATAAAACACACTGCAGAACCTTTCTCAGTTCATCCCCAACTGCTGCAGGATGCCTAGAACTCAGCAAGACTTCATGACATGACAGTAAAATGGTGTAGGGAAGACTTTTGTTCCTTGAGTGTTTCTTTCATGTTCCTTTCCTGGTGTTCTTCCTCATTCAATGAGCATGCTTCCCTGATGGAAGATGGCTCTTGCATATTCTCCAAGCAATACTTACAGCTTCCTCAGCTTGTCTCTTGTAGGATTTCACCTTCATTTGCAGCTTGTCCACCAGATCCTGCAGCCTGAGAATATTCTTCCGGTCTTCCTCAGACTAGAGTGGTTGGCAAAGAGGACAGAGAGTGAATTATTGATTTATCACTATGTGAGGTCAATAATTCCCCTTGGGGATGGTGTGTGCAAAATTGGACTTGCTGTGAGAAAACTTTGTCAGCCCAAGGAGGCCTCCTGCCTTACCTGGTAGGTCAGCTCCTTCACCCTCCTCTCGTACTTGCGCACACCCTTCACGGCTTCAGCGCTGCGCTTCTGCTCAGCATCCACCTCCCCTTCCAGCTCCCGCACCTGCAACAAGAAGCCCATCTTTGGAGCTTCCCTGCTGGCTGCTTAGTGACATGTTCTT
Source organism: Tauraco erythrolophus (assembly GCF_009769465.1). Taxonomy (NCBI): domain Eukaryota; kingdom Metazoa; phylum Chordata; class Aves; order Musophagiformes; family Musophagidae; genus Tauraco; species Tauraco erythrolophus. The sequence continues at coordinate 13,544,388 of NC_141484.1, read as the reverse complement.
CATGCCCAAATAAAAGGCCTACGCACTCTGGCCTCCAGCTTCTGGATTTGCTTCTTGCCTCCCTTCAGAGCCAACTGTTCTGCTTCATCTAGACGAAGCTGCAGGTCCTTCACTGTCTGGTCCAGGTTCTTCTTCATCCTCTCCAGGTGAGCACTGGTGTCCTGTTCCTTCTTCAGCTCTTCTGCCATCATGGCCGCCTGATGAGAGCAAAGGATCAAAGCCATTTGGGGCTGGAGACATTTTGGAGGAGAATACATCCACCATCAGCAATAAAAGAAAGGAGTCCCCAACTCACATCTGTGATGGCCTTTTTGGCCTTCTCTTCAGCATTGCGGGCTTCTTGGATCGTATCCTCCATTTCACTCTGAATTTGGGCAATGTCTGTTTCCAGCTTCTTCTTGGTGTTGATCAAGCTGGTGTTCTGTTAAATAACAAAAAATATTGTACAGTTAGTTCCAAAACAGAACAGTTAGTTCCAAAACAGAACAGTTATTTTAGAAAGTTAACGTTTAAATTTAAAATTATCATCTATATATCTAATATTAGCATTCTCCTTCAAATAATGCATTTTGTCAGGTCATACAGAGCTAGATAGCAGAGGGTTCTTAACATTTTAAGAAGCACTTCTGACTCCTGTTAATGCAATCCTACTCATTTCACTATAATCCAATTCTTTTCACAGGGATAAAAATTATGATTCAAGCCAGGCTTTTTATTACAGGAGATTATTTAAGAATTTATAGAGATTAAAAATCTGGAAAGGGGGAAAAGAAAAGGCTTTTGAGATTTTGAATATCCTTAGTCTAACCTGAGTGTGGAGGAGCTGAACTCTCTCACTTGCATCCATTAGTTCCTGCTCAGCCACCTTCCTTGACCTCTCTGTCTGCTCCAGGGCTGCCCGGAGCTCCTCAATTTCAGCCTGCAGCAGGTTTGCTCTGCGTTCCACCATGGCCACCTGCTCCTTCAGGTCCTCCTGTGTCCTGAGAGCATCATCCAGATGTATCTGGGTATCCTTAAAGAGAAGAAAAAGAAATTATAAGGTGGCACAGCACTGTTGCACAATGGCAATTACCACCAATCTAATAATTATTGTCAGTATAATATATATTTATTTATAGATATAATACATATTTGTATGCAGAATTATTACATCAGTATATGCAGAGTATCTAGGAACGTGAACAGGAGATCGATACATGGTATTGCACACTGCCCCAGGCTGAGTGACAGCCCTGCCTAAATTTAAGGCTATGCAAGGGGACAGCTGACAGCAGTCAGCTGACTGACAAAAGTAACTTACAAGATGAAGGAAACTGGGGCAGAAGAAAGAACCTTCTCCCATCCTCTGAAGTGTCCCTACATAACAGACATGATGCTCTGGGATTGAAAAACGAAGTGCACATGAGTAACTGACAGGATCCAGGGAAAGTCAACCATTTAAAGTTGATCCAATCACCCACTTGCATCAGAATCTGTAACACTGGAAAAGCGCGGAAGCTAATAGTAACTGGAGATTCCTTACTGAGAGGCACCAAAACATCCACTTACCATCCAAACAATTTCTCTAGAGAAGTTTTCTGCCTATAAAGAGCTCACATTTGTGATGTCACTGAGAGGCTGCCAAGCCTGATAAAACCTTCAGATTATCTTGTGCTCCTACTATTCCACGTAGGCTTTAATGATATTTCAACAAGGCAACTTATAACCATGAAAAGAGACTGTATGACCCTTGGAGCAATGCTAAAAGGATCTGGAGCACAGTTGGTGTTCTCCTCTATCCTCCCAAGTCAGAAGGTGTTTAGGCAGGAGGTGAAAAAATGAACAGGTGAATGCCTGGCTGTCTAGCTGGTGCAATATTCAAGACTTTGGTTTCTATGATCATGAATCTACCTTTGAGAAGCTTGGTCTGTTGGGAGCTGATGGGATTCATCTGACCAAGTGGGGAAAGAGGGTCTTCACCAATAAGCTGGCTCGAGCTTTAAACTAGACTTAGCAGCTGAAGGGAACAGAGTTTTGAGTAACAGAGAAAAGCCAGGAGCTGCTGATGTATTAGGAATCAACGGGGAAACATCTGTGAAATGCTCCAAAAGAATTAGGGTTTGTTCCTCTAAAAAGGTGATATGGTTGATGGCCCAACTGAAATGTCTTGATCCCAATGTACACAGCATGGGTAACAAACAGGAGGAGCTGGAAGCCACTGTGCAGCTAGAAACTTAAGATCTAATCACTGTCACTGAAACTTGGTGGGATGAATCACATGACTGGAGTGCTGCAATCAGTGGCTGTAAACTGCTCAGCAGGGGCAGACGAAGAAGGAGAGGCTGGCAGGTTGCCCTCTATGTAAAAAATAGATTGATTGCACAGAGCTGTCTTTGAAAAACAGTGATAAGCCAGGTTCAGTGCTTATGGTTCAAAATTAGAGGCCAAGCCAATGAAGGAAATGTCATGACTGGTGTTTACTACAGGCTACCTGACCAAGGGGAACCTGTGGGCGAAGTAGTATTACTTCAACTATGGGAAGCTTCACACTCACAGGCTCTGATCCTGCTGGGGAACTTCAATCACCCTGACATCTGCTGGAAAAGCAGCACAGCAAGCTGTAAGCAGTCCAGGAGATTCCAGGAGTGGATCCAAGGTAATATCTTTATCCAGGGGACAGACAGCTTAACTGGAGGAGAGGCATGGACCTGTTGCTTACCAACACAGATGAACTAATTAGAGATGCCAAGATTGATGGCAACCTGGGCTGCAGTGATCATGCACTGGTGGTATTCACAGTCTTGAGAGATATGGGCCAGATGAAGAATAAGTTCAAGACTCTGAATTTAGGAGAGCAGACTTTCAGGTTTTTAGGGAATTACTGGATGGGACGCCCTGGAAAACTGCCCTCAGGGATAAAGGAGTAGAAAAGAGTTGCCAGCTTTTTAAGAAAGTTTTTCTTAGAATACAAGAGCTCTAAGTTCCCACATGTAAGCAATCAGGCAAGGTAGACAGGAGAACAGCATGGCTGAGTAAGGGCATCCTGGTCAAACTGAAGTGTAAGAAGGAAATGCACAGGCAGTGGAACCAAAGACGTGTCCTGGAAAGAAAGTAGGGATGCTGCCTGGATGTTCATAGGATCAGGAAAGCTAAGGCACAGTTAGAGCTGAATTCCTGTTGTCTTAAGTTTTGTTGTGGCCTAACCTTGAGTACTGCGTGCAGTTCTGGGCCCCACAATTTAAAACAGATGTTAAGGTACCTGAATGCATCCAGAGGAGGGCAACAGGTGATGAAAGGAAGACATGTCCTCTAAGTTTGAGGACATGGGGTTTGTCTAGTTTGGAGAGAAAGACACTGAGGGGTGACCGTATTGGCCTCTATTTCATGAGGAGGGGAAGTGAAAAGAGAGGTGCTGATCTCTTCTCCCTGGTATTCAGTAACAGGAAATTATGGATGCCTCATCATTGGAAGTGTTCAAGGTCAGGTTAGATTGAGTTTTGAGCAGCCTTGTCTAGTAAAAGATGTCGTTGCCCATAACAGAGGAGCGGATCTACATGATCTTTGAAGATCCCTTTCAACCCAAACCATTCTATGACTCAATGATTCTAGGATATTAGACAAACTAGACACCTAGCTTGTGCAAATCCTTTGCTTAACATACCTTGAGCACTGCCTGGGTGTTTCTCAGGTTCTTTTGTGACTCTGCAGCCACGCGGTTGGCATGGCTCAGCTGGATCTCCATTTCATTCAGGTCTCCCTCCATCTTCTTCTTCAGCCGCAGGGCTTCATTCCTGCTCCTGATCTCAGCATCCAGGGTGCTCTGCATGGACTCCACAATTCTGAGGTGGTTTCTCTTCATCTGGTCAATCTCTTCATCTTTCTCTGCTATCTTCCTGTCAATCTCAGACTTCACCTGGTTGAGCTCAAGTTGGAGGCGCAGGATCTTCCCCTCTTCATGTTCCAGGGAGGCCTGGACAAGTGGACACAAACATTTTTAAAGTTGATAAAACTACTGTTCGTGTTCAAGGTAATTACAGACTATTTCAGGAAATCTCAGCTGGTTGCACTTCCCAGCCAGTACAGAGGGAGACCAAGTATTCTTTAGCCATATTTCCCCATTGATTGTATTTTTAGTGCAGACACCTGCAATTATGGGCATGTACCTCAGCTTCCTCCAGAGCAGCTTGGATTTCAGATTTCTCCTGCTCAATCTGCTTCTTGATTTTCTCCAGCTCATGAATTGCCTTTCCTCCCTCAGCAATCTGCTCTGTGAGGTCAGAAATCTCCTCTACAAAGAAGGGTGAAAAGTGACACGAACAGGCACAGAGTTGAATGGGGAAAGGTCCTGATGCACTAATGTGACAGGCATCTTTACAGACCTGCAAGCACTGACCCCTTTAGTGGGGCAGATAGACAAGCTTATGAGAAAGCCCTGCCAGGAGCAGGGGGCCAGGGACTTACGCTGCAAGTTCTTGTTCTCACGCTTCAGCGTTTCCAGGTGGTCCAAGGACTCCTCATAGGCATTCTTCATCTTAAACAGCTCCGTGCTGAGAGACCGAGACTCCTTCTGGGAGGCTTCCAGCTCAGCCTGCGTTTCCTCATACTTCTGCTTCCATTCTGCCAGGATCTGAAGAGAAACAGGGTCTCAGTATGGATGTGGCAATCAGGAGGGGATGCTCTGCCCAGGAAGCCCAGGGCTGGAGCCCAAAAGACCTTGTCAAAGTTCTTCTGCTTCTTATCCAGGGCTGCGCAGGCAGCATTGGATCGCTCCACATCAATCATCAGGTCTTCCACTTCATTCTGCAGCCTCTGCTTTGTCTTTTCCAGAGAGGCACATTTGGCATTGACGGCTTCAACGTGTTCCTCTGCATCCTGCAGGCGCTGTGCCAGCTTCTTCCTGGGAGGTGGTAAGCACAACTCATAGTTTGAGAGCAAAGGAGAGGCTGTCGTCTGTGGATGATGGGCTTTTCACAACAGTATGTTTTATCATTTCATGAATATGTATCCTACGCACAGAGAGTGCAAATCGTCTCTCAGCCAGTCATTGTTTTCCCAGTTCTGATTTCCCAGCCTGAACAAGCAGTGTGCCTTCTGTGTCTAGTGTCCACTGGTTTTCTGAACCATTCTCTGGGTCAAGGGAATATTTTCCTCTACATTTCTTAAACCACACCCTTTGGGGGATATACTTTACCTCAGCCCTTACCGTGCCCCAAAGCACAGCTTTAACTTTTTATGACAATATCACAAGTGTGTCTTCAAATTCCCCTTTTTTGCCTGCCCCTTTTTTTATCTTTCCCACATTCCCACATACTTGGCCTCCTCCAGCTCCTCCGTGCGCTGAATGGCATCTGTCTCGTATTTGGTTCTCCACTGGGCCACTTCGCTGTTGGCCTTGGACAGGGCACGCTGCAGCTCCCCCTTGGCTTCCTGCTCCTCCTCATATTGTTCCCGGAGCAAGTCACAGTCGTGGCGAGCAGACTGCAAGGCGTGGGCCAGGGCGTTCTTGGCCTGGGTAGAGAGTGGGATTGAGACAAGGAATGGTAATATCCTGGGAAATCTGTTCCAATTAATTAATTTAAGACTGCAAACATGACCACTGTGAAGAACAGAGTTAGGCTTGGAGGACAAAATCACACTCCCCACTAGGAAAATCTTCTCCTAGTATAGCTTATGCTGTCCAAACTAGGCAGTGTGAAGTTAAGAATGTTTTCAATGGCCATTTATAGGAAAAGTCATCACCTTTATCTCTTCCTCTAAGTGCCTTTTGAGCTCCTCAATCTGTTGCGTGAAAGCCTGCTTGCCTCTTGACAGCTGAGAAATCAGAGCATCCTTTTCGTCCACCTGACGTGAATATTCACCTGGAAAAGCACAAAGAAAGGAAATACACTCATTGTCACTAGTGACCCAAACAAGCTGGTTTAGGTTACTCTCCCATTCCATAACACAGAAGAGGCTGTCACCTGATTCTGTTTGAAGGCGAGCTCTTTGAGCATTGAGGTCATTGATCATGCGCTGATGCTCTTCTTCCTTTGTCTTTATCTCACTCAGCTGGTCTTCCAGTGTGCGACACATCTTCTCCAGATTTGCCTGTGGAGATCACAGAGAATGAAAGAAGATTAGTATCTGGACTCCTACTTATTTTGAACAGCAGAATTCTCACCAGAATTAAGAGAACAGATGTGCAAGCTATATACCGATCATTTGTGTTAGAAGGTTAGAAGTACACTTCCATAGAGACAGAGAGTTACATTGTAACCTGACCATATTTATAAAATATATGTTTCCACATTATTTATTTTCAAGTTGTTTTCAGTATATTTTTCAGTACCTTGGCTTTGGAGACAGACTCCATGTTACTGGCCAAGTCGTCAATCTCCATCTTCAGCTCACTCTTCTCCTTCTCCAGCTTCTGCTTCACTCGTTGCAGGTTGTCAATCTGCTCCCCAAGCTCAGCTGTGCTGTCCGCGTGCTTCTTCCGCAGGGCGGCAGCCGTGGCTTCGTGCTGCAGCGTGGCCTCTTCGAGGTCGCGGCGCATCTTCTGAAATTCTGCCTCGCGCTTCTTGTTCATATCGATCTGAGCTGCAGTAGCCCCTCCTGCTTCTTCCAGGCGCTCGCTGATCTCCTCGAGCTCCCTCGAGAGGTCAGCCCGATGCTTCTCTGCTTTTGCCCGAGAGGTTCGTTCAGCCTCAATTTCCTCCTCCAGTTCCTCTATACGAGCCTGGGGAACATTAGGGACCCTTCACACACAGGCCCTTCTCCTTCCGGACCTGAGACTGGGTGAGAGAGGGGAAGGAACAGAGACTTGCCTGCAGCTCCTTGATCTTCTTCTGTAATTGCACACCTAGGGCTTGTTCATCCTCGATTTTGCTCTGAATCTGGCTGATTTCAAAGTCTTTCCTTTGGGCAAAGCAAAGCAAATCGTGTTAGAGCTCAAAGAAAACAGACAAGTGCACCAGCCCAGTGTTCAGGTGCCCCACGGCCACACTTACTTCTTCAGTTTCTCATCCAGCTGCTGCTTATCGTTTTCCAAATCCATTATGCTGTCATGGGCCAGCTTCAGGTCTCCTTCCAGTTTCCTCTTAGCTCTCTCAAGGTCCATGCGCAGTTTCTTCTCTTGCTCCAGGGACCCTTCCAACTAAATAGAACAAGAAATCAGTGCTCTGCCAGCCAGGTCTAACTCCATACCTGTCCTGTTCTTCTGGGCAATCATGCTTACATCGTCCACTTGCTGCTCCAGCTTGGTCTTCGCTTTGGTCAGCGTATTGACTTTGTCCTCTTCTGCCTGCAGGTCATCCAGTGTCTGCTGATGGGCCTCTTGGAGGGCTTTCTTTTCTTTTGTCAGCTTGGCAATGGTCTCGTCCAGGGCTGCCATCTCCTCTGTGAGGTTTTTCACCTATAAATATAAGCAAGTGTCAAAATCAAGTGGAAAACATGTCTGCTGGCTCAGTGACATTTTCACTTTGCAGTGGTTTGCCAGGAGTTTCATTTATCCTTTGGATGCTCAGAAAAGACCTAGCTCAAAATTATCCAAAACTAACATATCTAATGGTAGCAGACTCTTACTCTGAGAGTCGGTAATGTCTGGACCATTTATGTGACTCTCCATGTGTGTACCTTGTTTTCAGTGGCATGTTTTTCCTTCTCAACCTTGGCCAGTGTTAACTCAAGGTCATCAATATCTTTCTTCAGCTCTGAACATTCATCTTCCAGTTTCCTCTTCTTGGCTGTCAGCTCGGCATTAATTTCTTCTTCATCCTCAGCTCTTTCAGTCACTTCTTTTACTTTGGCTTCCAGCTGGATTTTGGTTTTGATGAGCTGGTCACACCTTTCCTCAGCATCAGCTAAAGCATCAGCTTCCTGGTGACAGGATACAGGAAAGTTATTTAATGTTGAAGGAACACATCTGCATCAATAAGACCTTTAGGATTACTTTTTGAGAAAAGATTACTGTGCAATTACATTATAAATCATGAATTTAGAACAAGTTTTAATCAGTTTTGTTTTTTTCTGACTTTTTTAATTGTCAGATACTGCATCTAGCTCTATGATATTTCACATAGTTTATTTCTGGTATATCAATGGGTTAATTAGATTGAATTGGTTTCCTTTTTCTCTGTTAGAAATTATTTCATTTTATGATGTAAATAATTCCACCATTGAGAAAATATTTGAAAATCCAATTAACAGATTTATATCCAGTCAATGCAGTTAGTGGACAGTAGAACATGATTCATCTTTTCCTGAAATGGACACATTAACTCAAGGGTGTTTTCTAAATGTTGCCTAAGTTACTGAGAGGCCAAATGGCATTGGAGACAAACATACAAGGCTGCCACTTGTGTCATAGGATGTAAGGAGCATTTGCATCTTCTAGGCACACTAGCTGCAGGGGCTCAGGTGAGATGTGCCAGAAGAGCACCAGGCTCTTCATTTTGACAATTGAATTAAGGCAGAGTTCTTGGTCAATTAAATCACTGTCCCCGCTCCAATAAATACACCACAGTGACGATAATGAGGCTTTATGTCATGAACTCACATGAAGACATGTACATATAGGCATTAAGACTAAAATGTCTTTATTTAGCTTAAACTCAACTTTGTAATAGTCAGACTGAGCAGGGAAATAATGTGGACTGAATTTTACCTTTAGTTACATGATATTCAGCTTAAAATATTTTGTAAGGCAATTTAGTGTGCAATTTGAGAGTTCTGGAATATGAAAGAAGAGTAAAATCTTATTTACTCACTTCTATAAAAAAATAGAATAATGTTACTCACAGCCTGCACTTGGAGCTGCAGGTCATTTTTCTCCTGCATCAGTTTCACCATCTTCTCCTCCAGCTCCTTCCTCTTTGCCTCAGACTTTGCAAGCTCTTCCTTGGTTTTCTCAAACTCTTCTTTCATGTTGGCCATCTCCTTCTCAGATTCTGCACTCTTCAGCAAGGGCTTGATCTTGAAGAACAGCTTCATCCAGGGCCAGTGCTTCACATTCATGAAGGCACGAATATTGTACTGGATGCAAAAGATGGACTCCCTGAAGCGTAATTAGAATGTAGATTGAATATTTTCAATATGACAAATGTCAACACTTTCCCTCAAGTATAATGACTTTAACTGAAGATGAGCAATGTCTACCTCCTCTCCACCATTCTCTGGTACTCCACTCTCATCAGGAAGCCCCTGCACCTGGCCTGTGTGCGGGTGATGAGCTGTGCCAGCTTCTCATCCCTCATCTCCTCCAGGAGTCCCAGCAGCCCAGCTTTGAAGAACACCTTGAGAAAGGGAACGTTGCAGCACATCATGGTTGGGTAGAGCACAGCACGGACATGCAGTGAGTGAGTCAAGGAGGGTTTGTACCTTAGTGTGGCCAAATTTGTACTGTGTGTGGTCCACATCGATTGACCCCAGAAGCTTCTCAGAAGCCTTCTTGCTGTCAATGAACTGTCCCTCTGGGATAGCACTGGCATTAAGCACTTTATATCTGTGAAAAGAGAAAGAGAAAGACAAGATTAGTTTTTCCCAACCAACACACTCTAGCTACTGAACACCACTATCTCATCTGTAGCTCTTTTTGACAACAGAATGCAGCCTGAAGGAACTTACATGAATGAACCCACATTGCTTTTAATGATGCTGAGCAGTGCTGTGCTCTCACCTCTGTTTGAAGTCAGCATAGAGGACTCTGCTGGGAAAACCTTTCCTGCAAATTCTGATGCCTTCCAGCACGCCGTTACACCGCAGCTGGTGTAGCACCAGTTCGTGCTCCATGGCACCTAGATATTTACAGTATAAATGAATACCACAGTTTCCAGTGTAGAGGAGAATGGATGTATGAGAGAAAGTTCTTTTTCTGCTTTAGTGACTTACCAGGTGTTTTTGTTTCATTTGGGATGATGCAACGGACAAAATGGGGGTGAGTGCTCCGTAGATTGGTCATCAGCTTGTTTAAATTCTCCTATGGGGTCATGTGTAGCAGCTTAGACCAAAAAAATTTACTTCTGTATACTCTATATCTAGATGCCAAGGAACTAATCTAATAAATCTGAGGAGGAAGAAGCTTTCAAATTCAAAATTTAGATTTAATGAAATCTTATATATACTTCAGTGTTCTTGTAGAAACAAAGTTTAAAATTCTGCACTTTAGTCTGGAGGAAATACAACATTACTGTAAAAAAACTCTAACACAAGTTTTATAGGATTAGCATTTATATTATGTTCCAGATTCTGAAAAATGTTTTTCACAAAGAACGTTAGTGAAATTTTAAAAGAAGTTAAGGAGATCAGCTAAAGACTGCTTGAAACAAATCTCAAATGCGAACAGATAGTTACTATGAAAAGGCAGTGAATAATCTCTGCTCACCTCATACTTATCAGTATTTAATCATAATATCAAGGTCATGAGAAGAACAGGAATTTAGATAGCTCAGATTTGAAACTATGTTCATGTCCCTTTACGGACAATGAAATTCATACTTACTCGGAAAAGAGCTGAGACAGTCTGGAAAGAAGAGCCCTTCTTCTTGCCACCTTTCTTGCCACCACCACCACTAGCCTCTTAAACAACAGAGAGTTTTAAATATTATCTCTTTTATTCATCTTTACATATCATAAATGTTGGGGAAAAAAAAAGAATTTTAGAAAACTAACCTGCTTCTGCTCCACCATAGGAGGCAAAAAGTAAAGCCAGTGTCTTCACAGATGATTTCTGATACAATCCAATTACAGTTTCGTTCAAGGGATCCTTGTTCTTCTCAAGCCAGCCAGTGATGTTGTAGTCCACTGTTCCAGCATAGTGCACCAGGGAGAAGTGGGCCTCAGCCTTGCCTTTGGCAGGCTTGGGCTTCTGGAAGTTGTTGGACTTGCCCAGATGCTGGTCATAGAGCTTGTTCTTGAAAGAGGTGTCAGTTGCCTTGGGGAACATGCACTCCTCTTCCAGGATGGAGAAGATACCCATGGGCTGGAAGATAGTACAATAAAGAAGAGAGATTGCCTGTAGAATAACATGACCACAACTTGTTCTTAAAGGGAATAGAGTAAAAGACAGGAAGCTGAGAAACAAATCCATGTCCTTGCCATGAGGAAAATTTATTTCTAAAAAGTGAGTTTAAAAGATTTACCTGCTTGACTGACAGTGATTCAGGAATGTTTTTTTATGTCAAAAAACATGTTCAAAAATCAGGAGGAAAAAGATTATATTTAAAAATGTCTTTCACAAATGTATCCTTTTTATATTTACTTCTGCTTTTGTACTTTTAATCAACTCTCTAAATTATGCAGAACTAGAAGTCTCTTTCAGTTTCTTGCACTCAGAGGTCAGGCGCTGACTGTATTGGCCTGTACTCACTTTATTATGAGCCATCAAGAAAAAAATGTATTATCCAGAAAACTTTATTTCAGAACCTTAAAAAGATACTTACTGTAGGAGCTGCTCTATGTTTTGGAAAAAAACATCGTTTAATCAAGAGGGCAGAGATACCTTTCACGCAAAGAAGGTGTGTGAGGAATGACTTATTTATCTATGAACTTTATATGTGAGTTTATGTACAGATCAAGAGATATAAATAAGAAAAGTTAGAGATGTAAGCACGCCTGCAGGGCTGTGATCTTTTTGGTATCATGGAGACATGGTGGCATGGTTTCTATGACTGGAGTGTCAGAATGGAAGGATACAGGCTCTTTAGGAAGCACACGCAGGGCAGATGAGGAGGGAGTGTCACCCTCTATGTCAAAGGCCAGCTGGAGGGCGTGGAGCTCAGCCAGGGGATGGATGAGGAGATGACCGAGAGCTTATGGATCAGGATTAAAGGAAGACAGGGACAGGTGACGTTATAGTAGTGGTCTGCTACAGGCTGGCTGACCAGGAAGACCAAGTGGATGAGGCCTTCTTCAGACAGAGAGGAGCAGCCTCAAGTTCACGAGCCCTGGTCCTCATGGGAAACTTCCTCCACCCTGATCTCTCTTGGAGGAAGAACACAGCAGGGTGCAAGTAACCCAGAAGGTTCCTGAAATACATTGATGACAACATCCTTCTCCAAGTGATAGAGGAACCAATGAGGAGAGGTGCTATGCTGGACCTTGTTCTCACCAAAAAGGAGGGGCTGGTGGGGAACGTGATGCTCAAGGGCAGTCTTGGCTGCAGTGATCATGAAATGGTGGAGTTCAAGATTCTTAGGGAAGTGAGGGCACTCAGCAAGCTCACTGTCCTGGATTTCAGGAGAGCAGCCTTTGGCCTCCTCACAGATCTTCTGGGTAGAGTAGCATGGGATAAAGCCCTGAAGGGAAGAGGGGCTCAAGAAAGCTGGTTAGTATTCGAGAATCACCTCCTCCAAGCTCAGGAGCAGTGCATCCTAACAAAGAGGAAGCCAGGCAGAAAAACCAGGAGGCCTGCGTTGATGAACAAGGGGCTCCTGGACCGACTCAAACACAAAAAGGAAGTCTACAGAGGGTGGAAGCAAGGACAGGTAGCCTGGGAAGAATACAGAGAAATTGTCTGGGCAACTAGGGATCAGGTTAGGAAAGCTAAAGCCCTGACAGAGTTAAATCTGGCCAGGGACATCAAGGGCAACAACAAAAACTTCTATAGATATGTCAGTGATAAAAGGAGATCTAGGGAAAATGTGGGCCCTCTCTGGAAGGAAACAGGAGGCCTGGATACCCGAGATATGAAGAAGACTGAGGTATTCAATGACTTTTTTCCCTCATTCTTCACTGGCAAGAGCTCCAACTGCACAGCCCAAGTCACAGAAGTCAAAGGCAGGGACTGGGAGAATGAAGAACCACCCACTGTAGGAGAAGATCAAGTTATAGAGCCTCTAAGGAACCTTAGAGGTTTTGTAAACTTGTAGAAGTTTTGTAGACTTGTAGAAGTTTTACAAGTCCATAGGACCTGATGATCTGCATCCACGGGTCCTGAGGGAACTGGAGGCTGAAGTTGCTAAACCATTATCCATCATATCTGAGAAGTCATGGCAGTCTGGTGAAATACCTCTGACTGGAAAAAGGAAAACATAACCCCCATTTTTAAAAAGGAAAAAAAGGAAGACCCGGGGAACTACAGGCCAGTCAGTCTCACTTCTGTACCCGGCAAGATCACAGAGCCGATCCTCCTGGCAACTATGCTAAGGCCCATGGGAAAAAAAGGTGATTAGTGACAGCCAACATGACTTCACTAAGGGCAAATCGTGCCTGACAAATTCGGTAGCCTTCTACAACAGACTTTTACAGTGTTGGTAGATAAGGGAAGAGCAACTGATGTCATATATGTGGACTTGACCAAAGCATGTGACACTGTCCTGCACAACATCCTTTTCTCTAAACTGGAGAGACAGGATTTGACCACTCATGGATAAGGAATTGGCTGGATGGTCGCACTCAAAGGGTTGTGGTCAATGGCTTGATTTCCAAGTGGAGACCAGTGATGAGTGGTGTTTCTCAGGGGTCGGTATTGGAACCAATGCCGTTTAACGTCTTTGTTGGTGACATGGACAGTGGTATTGAGTGCACCCTCAGAAAGTTTTCAGACGACACCAACTGTGTGGTGTGGTGGACACGCTGGAGGGAAGGGATCCATCAAGAGAGACCTTGACAGGCTTGAGAGGATGTTCCTGTGCGCACCTCATGAAGTTCAACAAGGCCAAGTGCAAGGTCCTGAACATGCATCAGGGCAATCCCAAGCACAAGTACAGGCTGGGTGAAGAATCGATTGAGAGCAGCCCTGAGGAGAAGGACTTGAGGGTGTTAGTTAACGAAAAGCTCAACATGACCCAGGAACGTGCACTTGCAGCCCAGAAAGCCAACCATATCCTGGGTTGTATTCAAAGCAGCGTGGCCAGCATGCCAAGGGAGGTGATTCTGCCCCTCTACTCTCCTCTTATGAGACCTCGCCTGGAGTACTGCCTTCAGCTCTAAGGCCTCCAACCTAAGAAGGACATGGGCTTGTTGGAGCATGTCCAGAGGAGGGCCGCTAAGATGATGAAAGGTTTGAAGCACCTCTCCTATGAAGACAGGCTGAGAGAGTTGGTATTATTCAGCCTGGAGAAGACGAGGCTCCAAGAAGACCTTCTAGCAGCCTTCCAGTACTTAAAGTGGCCCTAGAAGAAAGCTGGAGAGGGATTTTTCACAAGAGTGTGTAGTGATAGGACAAGGGGAAATGGCTTTAAATTGAAAGAAGGTAGATTTGGATTAGATATAAGAAAGAAACTCTTCATCCTGAGGGTGAGGAGGCACTGGAACAGATTGCCCAGAGAAGTTGTGGCTGCCCCATCCCTGGGGAAGTGTTCAAGGCCAGGTTGGATGGGGCTTTGAGCAACCTGATCTAGGGGAAGGTGTTCCTGCCCTATCAACTAGATAATCTCTAAGATCCCTTCCAAACCAAACCATTCTATGATTCTGTATTTCAACAACTAAAACTGAACGTATGAAACTAGCCATGGATGAGACCATTTTTTTGAATAGTGTTTAACCATTTTCAATTAAAAATAATAAAGTCCTGAAAATAAAAGATTCATAGATTCATAGATTTCTAGGTTGGAAAAGACCTTAGAGATCATTGAGTCCAACCATCCCTAATCCCCATTAAACCATATCCTCAAGTAGCTCATCCACCCTATTCTTAAACACATCCAGGGATGGGGACTCAACCACCTCCCTGGGCAGCTTATTCCAGTGGCTGACAACCCTTTCAGAGAAGAAATACTTCCTAACATCCAACCTGAATCTCCCCTGACTAAGCTTATGCCCATTTCCTCTTGTTCTATCACCCATCACTAATGTAAAGAGCCCTTCCCCTACCTCCCCACCATCTTTTCTCAAGTATTTATAGGCCATAATCAGGTCTCCCCTCAGCCTCCTCTTCTCCAGGCTAAACAATATTGAAATATTGTTATATTGATATTTGAAATAAAAAAATTACCTTCTCAATGAGCTCAATGCAGGCAGCCAGGTCCATCCCAAAGTCAATGAATGTCCATTCAATTCCTTCCTTCTTGTACTCCTCTTGCTCCAGCACGAACATGTGGTGGTTAAAGAACTGTTGCAGTTTCTCATTGGTGAAGTTGATGCACAGCTGCTCCAGGCTGTTGAACTTCCCAGTGGAAAATAAAAAACAAAAACCACCATGAACTGTCAACATGCAGAGTTCTTGTTCAGTTTCAATCCTTTATAAATCTCTCCAGTTAAAACACAACTTTATTATCAGGACAGCACCATAGGACCTACATGCAACTCCCCCCAAAAATACCTACAAAATGAAAATGGAAATTTTTCCAGAGCAGATATTCCTAGTGAATCTCCTACACTTTATAAAGTACTTAAGCATTTTTTGTTCAGTCAAAAATACGAGTGTATGCCCTGGTCTCCAATTTTTAATCATTTGATATCTCTGATTAAACAGTTATTTATTCATGCCTTGGTCCTTTAAACAGTTTACACATCTTCAACCTCTTACGTATTTGTCCAGGGGTCTCCAAATCCTAGTTCTGCTCTAGAAGTGCTTATATAAAATTATTGTAATTATTTTTTTGAATTATTAACATTAATCTCAAACTGTAAAAATATTACAACATTTAAAAATATTTACTACTTCTACACAAAAAACATATCTCTGTTCTTATACTGATGAAGGATTCTGAGGATTTTGCTCTGTGCTACGAAAGAAAACGAAGGTTTTTTTTCCATAAAATTGTAAATGGCTAGCATCTTAAACTTTCAGAAGAATATTACTTGCAAGTCCTCTGATATACTAATCTGCCCCTGCTAGTGCAGGCCTCAAATCTGGAATCCTTACATCAAAGATCTCGAAGCCAGCAATGTCCAGGACACCAATGAAGTACTGTCTGGGCTGCTTGGTATCCAGCTGTTGGTTGATGCGAACAACCATCCACAGGAACATCTTCTCATAGACAGCTTTTGCCAGGGCACCCACTGAATTGTTCACCTACACCAAAGAAGAATGAAGCAGAAGAAAAACAATATCTGAAGCAAATGATAAGTTATACAAGCCAGAGGTTCCCAGTCGCCAGCTGGTTGTTACCTGCTGCACGGTTTGACCCTTGGTCACGTATTCATTCCCAACTTTGACTCGGGGGTAGCAGAGGGCTTTGAGCAGGTCTGCTGAGTTCAGACCCATCAGGTAGGCGGCCTTGTCAGCAACTAAGTAGAAGGACAAGGAGATAGAAAGATTAAGACTAACATGTCATGCAACATTTTGAGTGACAAACTCTTTCCAGAGCAACTGCAATATTGAATGTCCTTGTGATCAAATTCTGCTCACTGGATCTCACAGAAAGCACGACAGTGATTGAAACAAAATCATCTTTGTTTTGAAAGCTTTTCAGACAAGTACAACTAAATGCTATTTGTGTCTTTAAAAATCTTCACAGAAGCATCTAGAAACAATGTAGTATTATAAATTCATCCTGAAAGCTCAAGTCAATCACTTCAGTCTAGAGCTAATTGGTATCTATAAGCCAGGCAATAAACTGCCAAAGTGTTACTACGTTGGCAACCTGAGTGTAATCCAGAACATACACTTAGGTACTTGGGCTACCTGTATTCTTCAGCAAGAGGTATAACCCTAAAGAGGAATGCATTCCAAAATTAGAGGTAACAATTCAGAAGTGCCCCTTTCTGGAGAGTTATTGTTATAGTCATAGCAGAAAGGCAGGCATATTCATTCATTCAGGATCAAAATCTAAAAATTCAGTCCTGAAGCTGGCCATCTGAGAGTGTTCTTTGGAAGAAATAGACAGGTCTTAGTCGTTTTAAACCATGTATGCATTATGTGACATTTAAGTGATTAAGTAGTCATCTGAGAAGTAGAAATCTAAGGCAGTTCTTCCCTAGCATAATGTACCTATGCTTCGCTTCAACTGATGTTCAAATAATACTTCTATGTAGTGACAGTTATGGGCTGAATATCCAAAGGAGAAGAAAGAAATTGAAGGAAAGTTCCCTTTTACCTGGGCAAAATTCCTAAATAACGTGCGATTTATGAAGAAGGAGCTGAATTGAATTTAATGCCTCTATTTTCTTTAAAAAAGCAACCAGAAATATATTTTCTGAAAAATTTTCACTTCTCAGCGGGTCTCTAATATAAGTACACCGAGCAGGCTGTGATACCCAGAACTGTGATAGTCCAGGAGAGAATTATGGACACATAGGAAACTTATACTTCAAATAAAGATTAGGTAGCAATTGAAAAAAGGGCATATTTTGGATGGCAGTTTCGTACCTTTATACTAGCTCTACCTAAACACTTTTTTACATATTTCCACGCTTCTCTTTCTCCATCTTCCAAATACTGAATTACTATTGCTACTTCTGTTTCTAACAGGTCAACCACAGACTTTGCAAATACCTTCTGTGCCATCAGGCTCTGCCTGCTCCTCACGTTGCTTCTGCTTGAACTTCAGGTTGCCATAGTGCATGACAGCCCCTGTCAGCTTGTAGATGGCTGTTTTTTCATCAGCAGTGAAGCCCAGGATGTCAATGGCGCTCTGCAATTCAAAGATTAAAATAAAAGCTTTGTCTGGGAGAGATGACAATAGATAAAACTTTTGGAATTGTTACTTACATCTGTAGCCATCAACTCCTCCTGGTCATTGATGCTGGCAACAGTGATTTCACCCTGACTCACAAAGTGATAGTCATATGGGTTGGTGGTAATGAGGAGCATGTCTGAAAGTAAGAAGAGGGGACATGCAGGCTTAGTTTAGTCAAGAAGCTAATAGTGTGAGCCAATGTTCAGCGATCTGCCTCCAAGTTAGTCATCTTCCTACCAATTAGCTCTGGCTTCTTGTTGGACATGATCTGATAGAATATGTGGTAGCTTCTTTCCGCCTTGAGCTGAAAAGTGACTCTGGACTTCTCCAGCAGATCTGGAGGGAAAATTTAGTTAGAAACAGGAAGAAACAGCAAAAACATAAAGTAAGGAGAAGATAGGAAGAAAAACAAGGAAGGCAGGAATAGATGGTTAGGTGAAAAGGTGTTGTATGGATAGAAGGTTGAATGGATGTGTTGTGAACAGTTCAGGAAAGTGTCTTACATGTTTCGATATCAGCAGAAGCTAGTTTTCCTGTGGCACCGAAGTGAATTCTGATGAATTTGCCCTTTAAAGGAATAGAAGTGTCTTAAGATTTAAATCTCAAAAATATGTCTGAAATGGAGAGTTTACTCCATTGGGCACAAGATTTTTACTTAGAGACATTTTCTTAAGAAAAGCTATATTTCCATCATTGACATAAAGTCATCTTTTAAATTTTTGACTGTGGAAAGAATCAACAGTGGCACAGCTGTGTATTTTATACATGTTGAATGCACAAATGGGAAGGAATGGGTGGATTTCATTAGTCAAACTCTTTTAACTGTATCCTGCATACCGACAGTAGTCGTCTTAATGATTCAAAAATAGCCATTTAACTAGTTGAGCTGCTTAAAATGCTCTTGTTACCAATAAGTCATTTCACCTCTGATTAATTGAATTTGACATAAAGCAAATATACTATTCAAGTATAACTTTCTCTCCTCACCCCATCTGTTTCTTTCTCTCTCTCTTTTCCTCTCTTTCTCTCCCATCTTTCCTATCCTCCCTTTCTTCCTGGCATTCTGCCTGTCTGTCTGTCTTTCAGCAAATGAACAGAAGCGTCAGTGAAAATAAACAAAACTATTGTTCAACACTGCAATACGTTATTGGAGAAAGAGCATATGTTCTGTTATTTTAATTTGCATCTCAGTGCAAAGCAGAATTAATTTTTTTTTTTTTTTGTATAATCACTGTTTTTGTAATCTGGAGAATTACTTTTAGGGTACGCAATAAAGTCTTGATAAGAAAATTCAGTCTTACTCTTGAAAACACAATGGCTGAACAATAGAAACTAATGCCAGACACTCTTTACTATTTTTCAGGAATAATTTGGTTAGGAAACTCACAAAGCGTGAGGAGTTGTCATTCCTCACAGTCTTGGCGTTTCCAAAGGCCTCCAGCAGTGGGTTGGCGCTGATGATTTGATCCTCAAGCGTTCCCTGCAGGATTATAATTATTGCTGGTTATCCTTTCCAAAAATCACGTCAGGAACAGAGGAAAGCATTGATTCAAGCCAGTGTCTATTTGCCTGCATTTTGCCTGACTGCTGCTCCTCCTTCTTCTTCTCCCCGCTGGCTGCAATTGTTGCAAAGTACTGGATGACACGCTTTGTGTTCACAGTCTTCCCTGCACCGGATTCTCCGCTGTCAAACCAGAGAGAGAAGGAGAGAGCGTGTGGTCAGGCAGGAGGTCCCCTGGCACTGGGCAGCCCCGCAGGGACCTGAGCAGGGAGGGTACGTACGTGATCAGGATTGACTGGTTCTCGCGATCTGTGGGAGAGGCAGAAATACAGTACTTAAAACTCCATGAACAACACAGAAAGAATGAAACAGAGTCAGGTAAGTTTAATGTTCTTAACTCCATGCTGTCAACTTGACTTAAAAAAACCAACCAACCAACCAACCAACCAACCAAAAAAGCCTCCTCAACACCTCATTGAGTGCGTGGGTGTCTTTTAATTAAAACAGTAGAAACAATGATGTGAAGATAGTAAAACACACACTAGTATGTATGCATGAGAACTACAACAGATTGGAAATAGTCTCCTCATATTACTGAGACAGAGTATCCTTTCAGAGAATTTTATGGTACAATCCCTCTGAGACAGATAGAGCCACTCACCAGTCAGCATGAACTGATAGGCGTTGTCAGAGATGGAGAAGATGTGTGGAGGGGCCTCCTGGCGCTTCTTGCCTCGGTAGGCCAACACCACCTCCGGGTTGTACACCGGCAGCCACTTGTAGGGGTTGACAGTGACACAGAAGAGACCCGAGTAGGTCTGCGAGGAAGGGAGACAGCACTTAGCCTGGCAGAGCAGTTGCTCCCAGCTGCCCAAAGGAAGACTGCTGCTGGTACTTACGTAGATCATCCAGGCTGCATAACGCTCTTTGAGGTTGTACAGCACAGCAGGTTCGTGGAGGTGGGTCATCATGGCCATGTCCTCGATTTTGTCATACTTGGGAGGGTTCATGGAGAAAACTTGATCTTCCTTTACTGTCAGGGTCTGTCAGATGAAGAAAGAGATGTTTGTATGTCAGTTAAGAGCTGAGATCAGGAATTACATACAGTTTTTAAGTCTTGAGTTTTACTCACTTCTCCACCTTCAGTCTTGACAGTGACCTTCCCTGATTCTTTGCTCTGGACTGTCCCTTTCACAAAGGATTCTTTAGGATGAGCCACGAAGACAGATGTCTTGGCATCAAAAGGCCTGTTCTGGGCCTCGATTCTCTCCTTTTCTGACTTTCGGAGGTAAGGAGCTGCCTCCCCAAAAACAGCCATCTCAGAGTCTGACGACATGGCTGCACTTTATGGAGGGTCTCGTCAGCAGAGAACACTGTGGAACAGCAGATGTGTTGCTCAAATGTGTCAAAAAGAAAGTGCTTGTTAGTAGAAGAAAGGATGGGAAAAGAAAGATGTGATAGTAATACTATTAGTAGCAGTAGCTTTTTTTGGAAGGAATTGTATATTTCTCTATTGGTGTGATTTTAGGAGATCGTTTGGCTTAGAGTCCACTATACTGAAATTGCATCTGAAATATTCTATAGTCACTTAGTAGTCAAGTGTTTAGGCACTGTACTGTAGAGTTAAGAACCTTAAAACTCCTTTCAGTTGCTGAGGCGCTCTTTCACAATTCACTTGAAATTATTATAATGCAGTGTCTTCCCAATTGATGCTAATTCAGAAAGCTTAGAAGGCTCATACACCACTGTCTTGTGCAGCATACAGACAACTTGAGCACCTAAATGGCTCAGTTTCACTCTCTAAAATATTTGGATCATTATAGTAATGAGTTCTTGAATCCAAGCGGAAATGGCTACAATGCCTGTCAAAAGAAGAGTAATGCTGTTCCAGAGCACATTGACATAGCTCCATTTCTATTATTCTCTTTCGCTTTTTAAAAATTACTACAATTTTAAGGGAAAATAAAGTTAAACACAAAGATTCAAAGCTCAACTCAGGAAGTTAAAAAACAACTAGTTTTTAAGCCAGGATTAATTTCTCTGAAAAATTATCTCTGACACCTCTTCCCTCCCCCCCCCCCCGAGAAAACAGTGAACAGCTTATGAAAACTTTTATTATTTCTAGGCTGTATAGAGATAGGTACCTGATATTGACAAAACCTTTTATATTGTGTTATAGTTGTACTAAAATGAGAGAGTAACATGATAATTCTTTATTTGTCCCTGCAGGAACAGGTGGTGGCTTACAGAGGAGGAGCGCTGCAGCTTCCATTTTTCATGAGGTGGAAAACAAGCAGAGCAGTAAGGAGAATAAATGACAGCGCTGCGTTTTACAGAGATGACCAGCAGAGCTTTGTTGCTCATATTACAATTCTTTCTACTCTTACTTCTTTAGTGATTTCATGACAACTTTTGGACAAAATAATATATTAATTCACATGCTCTGAAACCAAATGTTGAATTTTACACTTTTTTCTACTGTGCTTATCCAGTTCTAATGCTGTGACAGCAAAGATGAGAAGCCAGCACACCTCACTCTCTGCTAGGTCAGTTAGGCAGAAATGAAGAACGTCACCATGGGGATTTTCTGGTCTGCCATCCATGGTCAGAGATTTCAAATATAGCTACTTAAAGATTTGACCACATGATCTTTCCAGGTCCCTTCCAACCTGGGCTTTTCTGTGATTCTGTGGTTCACTTGGAAGCCTTACCAGCCTTGGGCAACCCACCACTTTCTACCGTGACCACATTGGGTTTGAAAACATAGGGTGAGGCAGTGACCATTTACTCAGTTGTACAGAAATCCCACCCAATAAGATCTTTCTCTGCCCTCTAAGAATTAATAAATCAGGTTCTTACCTCTCGTGACACCAGCTGGGTGGCTTGCAGGCTGGCAGATGGCGAGTACTGTAAAATAGAAATGGCAACTCCTTTCTTGCTGCTGCACAGAAATCCGGAGTGAAAATGTGCAGGTGTCTTGAAAGCAGATTTAAAACCTGAACTGAGAAATTCAGTGCTCTCCTGGAAACGAGCACTAAAGGCAGCAGAAATGCTGTGGCACTTAAGGGCACCATCCCCTTCCTGCAAGGCTGCGGACCCCATACACTTACCTTCAAGCTTTCCGTGGAGACAGGGCAGACTTGTCACAGGGACGTTTTATACGATCTAGTCTGCAGATGCTGCAGATGCCTACCCTTTCTTCGGTCAAAAAAATTTTGGCAAACCTTCTTTGGCTAAGCATTGTCTGGCAAACTGAACTAAGGGCATAATTGTCATTTGACATGACTAGATATAATTAGAAAATTTTGATGTCTTACTGACTATATGAATACATCTCCTATAAATAATGTGACAAGGGTGTTAAGGAGGGAATCTGGACTAGTCAAGGCACTTAGAGAACTTGGATGCAGGACTTATGGATTCTATTGCTGGCTTTCCCACCGACTCACTGTATGACCCTGGGTGGATTGCTTGGTATGTGCTGCAGCTATCCCAGCTGTACAATGGGGATGACAATATTTATCATCTTCGTGTGATGGTGTGAAGCTTATAAGAAATGCCTAAAAGCAATACATTAAGCAGGCCACTACAAGGGAAATAAGTATTACTAAAAGCTTTTGGTGACTGTGTTGGTAAAATTCTGAAAGTAGGGGAGTAATCTGTGTCCTTCAGTGTTATAGTACTGGTGCCTGAGAGTCACAGACATGGCAAGATGACTGGCAAAGAGACAAAGATTTGGTCACAGCAATAGGAGGCTGGGATCTAGCTGAATTGCTGGTTTGGAGGCTCAGAGAGAGATTTGAAATCACTTCTGATGTATGCAGAAAAGCGTACATGCACTCATGAACATGTGCCCATCTGTACACTTGAAATTGCAAAAAAGTGGGCAATTCTCTAAGAAGTTTTGTTATCAAGCCTGTGTATGAATTGATATTAAGGGAGATGTTGTAAGGTATGCTGTGATTTCTGCTACATAGGTCACTGCAGCTGAACAACAGACACTGCATTCTTTTCTTGATGTTTTAATTCATCAGAAAGTACTCATATTGACAATTCAGTAAAGGACTTCAGTTCTTTCCTGTGCCTTTTTTCCAACTCTGACTTGTCAATCTGTACCATAAATAAAGCAAATTGCTCAGGTAAAGATTTAGCTGTACAGAAATTTATGCCATTTGAATGTTCATACCTGTTTTCGACAAGGAGCGGTTACGGGTCATTACAGAGTCATAGTAATGACTCAATATCAGCCAAGTTTTTTTTCTATTCCTGCAGAAATTTCTACTCCTGCAGAATTCCAGAGCCCTTCCACCATTCCAGATCTTAGCTCGCACATGCAGAAGACCACCTAGGTAAAGACACTTGCAGTCCCTAGTTTATTCACCAATACACAGCACTTCTTTCCAATTACTCTAGCATAAACAAACCACAGTCTCAGCTAAAGCCTGTCTCCGGTACGCGTGCTCCCACTGTCGAATTCACCAGCTGGGAAAGAAGCAAAGACTCCTTTAACCCTTCCCTACCTACAACTCACAGAAACTAATATCTTGCACATTTAGGCATTCATACAGTTCATGCAACAAAAGCTATCAACAAGTTACTGCCTGTACCAGAGCACCAGAAGTGGTAGGCAGACCTGATACTCTGAGAAAGGGGGATTTGCTGGTAGCCCTGCAGAGTGACTCATCTGGTTTTGGGGAAAGGGCACTGTCACTTGAGCTGCTTTAAATGCTGTCAGATCTAAACACACTCTTCTCCTGGTCATTGGCATTTGGGTTATTGAAAGAGGTCAGGGACACAGGGACAAGGCTAGAAAAATGATGCATGGAATCCAAGATAATATCCAGCACCAGGCACTAGCCTGTGCAAGAAGAGCTTGCTCTAAGAAGGGCTCTGACATTGCAGCACCCACATTTTGGGTGACTGGGCCCCACCCTGAAACCCAAACCTGTGTCAAACTGAGGTGCTGGGGTGCCGTTTGGTGTCCAGCAGCCCAGTGGGTTATTGGTCCTGGCTGAGGAGGGGACAGGAGGGCCTTGGCAGATCAAAGCATGGGTTTGAGAAGACCGTGGGAGGAGCAGGGGTGGCTGAGACCTCTCCCAGGATGTGAGAGCTGAGGGTTTTCTCCCATCAGGCTGAGGAGGGAGCTCTGGTCTCCCATTCCCAGGGAAGGTCTAATGTCTGAACTGTAAAGACAGCATCCTCTGGCAGCAACGGGTTAAGTACTAAGTAGACTGATAGAATGGCTTGCGTTGGAAGAGACCTTCAAAGATTATCTAGTCCAAGACCTCTGCTGTGTGCAAGGATGTCTTTCACTAGATCAGGTTGCTCAAAGTCCCATTCAACCTGACCTTCAACACTTCCAATGATGGGGCATCTGTAACTTCTCTAGGAAATGTGTTACAGTGTCTCACCACCCTCATAATAAAACATTTTGTCCTTATTACTATTTGAAATCTCCCCTCTTTCAGTTTAAAACCCTTGCTCTTGTCCTATTACTTCAGGCACTAATAAAATGTCTTTCTCCATCTTCTTACAAGCTCCATCAAAGTATTGAAAGGCTGCAAGAAGGTCTCCTCGAACTTTTCTCATCTGCAGGCTAAACAATCCCAACTCTCTCAGCCTTCCTTCATAGGAGAGGTGTTCCATCTCTCAAATCATTTCTGTGGCCCTCCTCTGGACCCGCTCTAACAGATTCATGTCTTTCCTGTGCTGGAGACCCCAAAGCTGAACACAGTACTCCAGGTGGGGTCTCATGAGAGCAGAGTAGAGGGGGAGAAGCATCTCACTCAACCTGCTGCCCACACTTCTTTTGATGCAGCCCAGGATGTGATTGGCTTTCCGGGCCGTGAGCACACATTGCTGGGTTATGTCCAACTTTTCATTCACCAGTTTCCCTGAGTTCTTCTCTGAGTATCTGCCATTTCTTTTCTGCGGGATCTTTCTCTCAGTGGTACACAGCAAGCCTCTTATGCAGTGTTGTCAGGCTGGGACAAAGTGCCCTCAGGATGTGCCTGGATCTCCAGGGGCTATATGGAAAGTATAGCTGAGTGCGACTTTAAGGACCGAAAATCTTTGAATTTCCAGTGGCCAATGACAAAGTCAATCTTCTCAGCAGAGCTCTTCTGGGGTTTTACTGTAGTTGGGCAAGATGGGGACTCAGCTGTGTAACATGGCCAGGCAGCTTTGGGCATGCAGTCAGCCAAGGGAAGATCTGGTTTATAAGCAGAAGGAAGCAGCCAGTGAGTCGAGGTGTCTCCAGGTGTTGATAGTCATTCAGCAGTGGTTTTAGGATGGCAAGCTTCAATGTAGCATCAGGTCTGTTTACAAAAGTTTAGAAACCCAAAGCCTTCTATGGAATTTGTCCCAACCCCAGGATAGCTTCTCACACGTGAGCCAGGCCATGGAAAAGAATTCCTTCCTCTCTCCCTAATATCCCTCAGTAGTCAGACAATACTTTCTCTAGCCGCAAATAATTCAAGTTTTTCTTAGTTAAAATCCAAGTGGGTTTGATCAGTGTTCCCAGGAGGATATAACTACCCTGTGTGCTATTCCATAGCTATATAACAGAAAATATCCATATGTACTTTTATGGCAGTATTTCATTAAAGATACATGAATGATATGCCTAATTCTCAATTTTACTTAAGGACAGATTATAACATTCTGTACACTTCATTTCTGTGTAGTATATTATGAATATCAGGGAAGATAATTAAAACAATATTAATAAAAATTCTGAAACGATAGTGAAAATATTATATCTTTAATTGTTGTATGCCACAGTCCTGCAATATTTACATGTAAGTATACATGGATATTCAGATCTTAACTGTTACATTGCTTTACAACTTTTCTGTACATGAGCAACATGCTGTTTGCCAATATATTTCACCGTCCTAAACTCAGGTGACACCCTGTATTGTTACAAATAGAGTTACAGTGTTTATTCTGTCTTTTCAAATACTCTAAATTCTCTGGAACTTTTTTTCAGTCTTCATCTTTGCT
Source organism: Tauraco erythrolophus (assembly GCF_009769465.1). Classification (NCBI taxonomy): domain Eukaryota; kingdom Metazoa; phylum Chordata; class Aves; order Musophagiformes; family Musophagidae; genus Tauraco; species Tauraco erythrolophus. Next base: position 13,518,363 of record NC_141484.1, on the reverse strand, counting down.
TATAAGTCTGCTTTACAGAACTATCTTTTTACTGAGTTGTGTTGTCAAATTCAAACTATAGACAGTTTTCCTCACTGTGGTTGTCTTATAGTGTCCAAAGACAATGCAAAAAATTCGAAGTACAAAATCATGAAGAACTTTCAGTTAGCTCCTGGAATATCACACAATTTCTACATATTGAGTGAAATGGACTTGCAGGGAGTAATAACAATTTAAACTTGATGATGTGCACTCAGGCACAGCCTCAATTCCAGTTGATTTTCGCTTTGCAGGGATGCAATTATCCATGCTCTCCCAGGAAAGTTGAGGAAAACACTTATATACTGAGCTCATCTAAAATATGAACGCATCTCATAAAAGAAACTGTCCAGCTGCCTTTTCCAGAAGCCACAGGTCTAGTGCAGCGCTGAACTATGTTCTCAATGTGACCTTGAAGTGAGCCTTTCAGAGCTCTTTTCAGGCTACAGCAACAGCTGAGAAAAGAAGTAGCTGATTCCCACTGCTGCCAGGATTTAATGGAAACTCAGCAGGGAATAGTTGGAGAAATTAATTCCTTCGTATGTCCTCTATGTGATATTAATGTCCCCTGCTCTTTGCCCCCATTCCCAGACTGACATATAACTGAACCCTTTTCCTTGTCCCTCTCAAGTCTCCTTCTGTATACAAGCATAGTTTTTATAGAGGCAAATAACACCATGTTGAACTAGCATGGCAAAACTTCGTAGTGCAGTAGTCTTCATTTCACAAGATCCAGGATCCAAAGTAACGGAGACTGCCACAGCAGGATATGTTAATGAAACTGAAGTTCTCCACTATGTTTATTCTTGACCTGACTTCCTGACTCTGGTCCTACTCAGACGCAGCTAATTTTCGTTCACTCAAATAGGCACAGTTGGGGCAGTACTGTGTGTATTGAAGAACGTGGTCTTATCTTTGAATTAATTATGTCTGTGCTATAATTCGAAGAAAAAATTCAGTGCAATTAAAGTGTCTTAATGATGTTCTGACAACAGCACCCTCTGTCCACCTGATTAGCAAGGAAAGTCATAGTTCGCAAAGAAGTTTCTTATGAAGGAAACTGTGCCATCTAACTAGGCAATGCTGTAAACATGCTCCTGCAATGTATCCAGCATCTTGGCAGGAATGGAAAGTTTTGTTGCTTCGAAAGCAGGTGACAATTTAGAGACAGCTTAGCTAAGAGCTTGAGAAGCAATCAGTCTCACGTCTTGGAGGAAACTTTCAACTATCTGATGAACTCAAGGACCGATTAAACTCTAACTCCCTCTTAAGCTACAAGTACTTCCATACGGAATGAGGTTTAAATAATGATGGTTTCAATGTCAGAACAAAGAAATGGCATAATTAAATACCTGGAATGCAAAGCCAAATTCACTGGTCCAGATTTATCTTATTCAACATTGTGTGGTTGACACAGATATCAAAGTCAAAAGTTCAGCCGTCATCAGTTCCCTATAATGTCCAACAGACCAGGAAGACTGAAAAGGCATGGACAGCCAGCATATGTATCCACTCACTTTCAGCATAGTAGAGGAAAATCTCATTGCTGCAAGTATTTTTGACTACAATATAATTACACCTCAAGCTACTATAAAAACTTTCAATATAAAAAGACGTTTGAATGTCTTAGTTGTTTAGGAGGACCTTCATTAGTCCTTACAAATCTAGTCATCTTGGTCTCACAGATCACAGGTGACAGCCCCATCTCAGTGACATCTCACAGTTAATTTCCTGTTCTAAAGGAATCCCCTTGCTGACATTAAATTTGACACACTGAGAACATAAAAAGAAACATGTTAACATCTTTATTCTTTAACTTGCCAGTTACCTTCTACCTTCATCTGAATAAGAATATATAAAAAGGGATAATTCTTTACTTGATATTTTAGTATTCAGCTGTAGAACACCTTGTTCTTTGAAAGAAAGAGCTATAGACCATTGAAAAATGTTGCCAACACTTGACATTTTGACTAAACAAGACAAAAAAGGAAGGAAATTAACATGAAAAATGCAGTTTATTTACATATCTTACTTGAAATTGTATTGGTAAAATCATTCCAGAATAGCATGGCTTCATGATTAGCTTGGACGTATGTCAGAAGTTTGCCAGAATTTACAACTCGTGATATTCACATATTGATGCATAAGTCTTTCAAGAGTAGATTTATATATTACCAGCCTCTCTGCAGAGACTGTCTGGCTATTTACAGTCCTGGATAAAAGCACTTGGTGTCCACAACAAAAACTTACTTAACAGGGGTTTAATGAGTATTTTCATTAGTGTTTTGAACGAGGAGAACACAGGTAAGAAATATTGAAGAGTAATTTAGCGGAAAAATTGAATTAAAACATATAGAAACAATACCATGAAATATTCTTGGGTAATCTTTGCCAAAATACTAGTGATTTTTTTTTTCTTTTTGCAGATTTCAACAAAAAGGTGAAATATTTCACTTGTTTGGTTTTTTTTTAGTCCATCTCTGCTCCTTCACAGACTGAGGATTTCAGGAAATAATCTCAACCATCAAGGAAAATAGATTAAACACTAGACTCATGTTTTGAAAGCAAAGTGGGCAGGGAAAAGCAATTTGGGCTATGCTTACAGAGGTCAAAGATGGCAAGCAGCATCAGATGAACATCATGGGAAAACACTGGATATTCAGGCTTCTGTGTCACTCAATCTATTAACATAGATAACACTTCTTTGATTTCCTGTAGTTGAGAAGGTGTGGTGAAATCAAAGAAAGTTTGTAGGCAGCCTATTCTGGAGTGTTCTGTAAGAAGCAAAAATTGCAAACACTCCTGTTCAGTCACTTGGCCGCTCAGATGAGTATACCCTGAAGGGATTTGAGCTACTTATCCTTTGTGACAGCTTTATTTTCTTTTACGAAGCTGATCTTTCTCCCACCTATGACTAATTTATATTTCCTGACATGTTGGCCTGTAAGCTTCTTGTGAAGAAGTCTATAATCCAAAGTCCTCAATTCTATTTCTTGTCTGCTGCAAGCTCACATTGGCAAAGACATTGGCAAATTATACTGGAGAAAACTCTGTCTCGTGCTACGTCTTTGCTAGTATACAGCACTACGACAGGGAACATTTGATGCATGGGAAGCCAATCACTTCTACTGTTAAAATATTAGTGGTTTCCCTGTCAAGCTTTTGACCCGTGCCAGCCACCGATCTCCTAAGCACATTCAAAGGCATAATTGGACAGCTGGCATTTTCTGGAACCGTTCCTGATACAGTCTGCCTCCAGCCTCATCATTCTTGATACAAAAATAGTTTATTTCTTATAAGCATAAGCAGTCCTATGCCAGTTGGCCTAAGTTCCTGGACATGTTTAATTTACTAGTGTAGCTGTAGTGCTCCTGTAGAAAGGTTTGGAGCAGTCGCAAAGGGACGTGTCCTTAGGAAAGGAAGGATCTGCTGAAAGAAGCAACAGTACCTTGGTGGGAAAAGGAAAGGAAATAGATCCTGCCTCTATTAACTTTCTGCCAATGTTTCCATCTCTGCAGGACTGGACTCCACTGCAGCTGAATGTAAAGCACAGTGAAGTCGAAAGAGAAAAGGTAGAATGAGGCAGGCTGTCCTGCACAGCGATGCAGTATGGGCAAGGCTCTTCAGTGCTGACATTCTCATGGAAGAGGGAGGATTTGGGGGTGATTATTCTTGAGTTGGAGATTAGGCAGCTGTCTCACTCTCTGCCACCCTTAAGACATAGTTTCCCCTCCCTCGTGTTCTGTCTGTGAGACCAGGAGCAAGGAGTCACATCTTAGAAAGGCAGCACAGGTCGAGTGGGAAAGTGGAGCCATCGCAAGAGTGTTAGTCTGTATCTCATTAGGACACCTCACCCCGCACCCCACATCATGCATTTTTCTTGGTACTGTTCATCTCACGAACTGGAAACTTGGATGCAAATAAGTGCTTGGATGAGGAGACAGACCTTGTGAAATACCACGCTAAACAACTTCAGGCTTTGTGTAAAGATGTTAGGATTTTCATAGTATATCTTGCAGGTGTCTCATTTGGAAGCTGAGGATTTATGGAGTGGACAAATGAGTTGTGGCAAAATGATTTGAAAATCATCTGGACTGTTCAAAGGGTAGCAATCAGCAGCTAATTAGTAGCTGGCTGGCAGCTGTTAATGAGAACAGTACCCCTGTGGTTCACGATGAGGCCCTTGTCTTTCAAAATCTTCATCCATACCCTGAGTGATGACACAGAATGCACCTTTGGCAAATATTTGCAGATAGCATTAATCTAGGGGGAGTGGCTGAACATCACAAATGTCAGTGGGACCTGGATAAACTGAGAGTGAAGCCAACAGAAACATCATGATGCTCAGTAAGGAGTGCAGTGTTTTTCACCTGGGGCAGAACAACGCCATATGGACAGGGAAATGTCTTAGCATTAGCCCTGCTGGAAAGGATGTGGACATTTTGGAAGATTAACATAGTTTTTGGAAGATGAACATAGTTTGAATATAAGCCAGCAGTGTTTCATCACTGTGACAAAAGCAAATCCCATAGTGGGCTGCATTAGAAACAATGTGTCCAACAGGCTGTAAGAATTTACTTTCCCTCCTGTACTTGGGGTTGATGCAGTTACACCTAGAATACAGTATTGCATTTAGGGCTTTGCAGTTCAAGAGGAGTGTGGAAAAACTGGAGATGGTTCAGTGAAGGGCTACCAAAATGGCAAGTGACCTAGAGCACATTACCTGGGCTACAAGCCTTTGTGTCTTCCACTATTTCCTATCCAAACTTCTCTCAAGCCCTCTGCTCTTTTGGTCAGAATGTGTCCCCCCATAAAGAAGTGATACCTGAAAAGTCGGTGCAATTGAACTTTCCAAGACTCATTTTGGAGTTTTAGAAAGTGGCATTCTTTATTGCAGCATCGGATGCACAGCGGATATCTTCTCCTGGCTGCACTCCCAGCCCCTGGACAGAAACTCAGTTATACACCACAATCTTGCATATTCATAATGTGTTTACATATTCATTGTTATTCTCTTAAACAATTGGTTAATTCTCTCTAGCTTTACATGTAAATTACTTCAACATTCTCAGTTCTCTCCTCCGCCCCTTTTGGGTCTGGGCAGGTGGTCCATGAGTCAGTGGTCGCCGTCTCCCCTGGCCGGAATTACCTTTTCCCCACATGCTGCGCATGTTCACAGCTCAGAAAAGCATGAGAACAAAGTTTATACATTTTCTGGAATGTTCCCTTCAAGGGCAGACTGTTCTTGATAGTCTCCTTTCTAATCACTTCTGGCAGCTTCAAGGATGGTCATCTTTTTATGTTCCTTAGGTATGTGTAAATCACCTGCTAAACCCTTCATGTTTTCTTAAACAAAAATTTTAATCCCTTCATCGTTGGATAACAGAAGTGGAAAAGAAGCATGGTGTCAGAGGTGAGTCTGCAACTTCACCCCGTTTCTTCTTTGTGAGAGTGACTGAAGAAAACTGTCATTGTATTCAGTGACTAAGTCTCTACACCTTCTTTGAGCCAAAACACACTGTTAAAGGCTTTACTGTATGGCAGTGTTGTGATTTAATCCCAGTAGGCAGCTAAGCTCCACACAGCTGCTCGCTCACTCTGTCCCAGTGGGATGGGGGGCAGAATTAGAAGGGTAAAAGTGTGAAAACATGTGCTGAGATAAAGACAGTTTAACAGGTAAAGCAAAAGCCATGCACGCAAGCAAAGCAAAATAAGGAATTAATCTACTACTTCCTGTTGGCAGGCAGAAGTTTAGGCATTTCCAGGAAAGTAGGCTCCATCAAGCATAACAGTGACTTGGGAAGACAAACACCATAACTCCAAATGTCCCTCAATCCCTCCTTCTCCCAGCTTCTATTGCTGAACACATCGTATGGTATGGAATATCCCTTTGGTCAGTTGATACTAGCTGTGCTTCTAGGTACCTCCGGCCTATTTCCCGGTGGGGCAGCACAAGAAGCAGAAAAGTCCTTGGCACTGTGTAAACACTCTTCAGCATTAACTTAATCATCCTCATCAACACTGTTCTCTTCACAAATTCCAAATAGGAGCCCCATACAAGCTACTATGAAGAACTTCAACTCTACCCCACCTAAAACCAGTCAGCAAGTTTTGGTGCAAAAAAGAAGGTGCTAATGACGTCTCACTTGCTCTTTTAAAGTACTGCAGCAGTGGAGTATCCAAGCTGCCTATGGAAACATTTGTAATGTTTCAGGCTCAACAGGTTCCACTGTCAGTCCCACCAGCTAAATTGACTATGTTCAAACCTGATGTCCAAGGATCATGTTGTCAGTAGTTCCCAAATGCTATGAGAGCTGGTAGCTGTTACTTGTTCAAACTAATGGTAAGAGTTAACTTTACTTAATGTAGAAGGTGAGCTGAAGCTATGTCATGGTTGATGTGGAGGGGGGGGGGTGGTTCTGGTGGCAGAAGAGGGGTTTTGGTCCCTGTGACCTCCCCGGTTTTGGAACCGGGTTAGGCTTAGTTCTGGCCACCAGATCAGACTGCCATCCCCCTCGGGGTTGAGCCAATAGGGCACCTCTGCGAATTGCCCTATTTAAGTCAGGACAAAGGGACCGGAAAAGGTGCTTTGCCCAGGATCGAGGAGAGAAGGGAGGAGGGCACTGCCCCCGCTCCCTGGCTCCCGGCCGGGCAGCTGCCTGCGTCGGGCCGGCGCCGCCCACGGAGAATGGCGGCGGCAGAGCCGGCTGGGGAACTCGGGGGCACCCCACTCCCGGGGTGCCCACTGGGCTGAGTTCACCTGGAGAGGACTGAGGTCTGAGAGAAACAGCCGCATCGACAGCAGGTCAGTGAGGATGGAGCGGGAGGAGGTGCCGGAGCCGAGTTTCCCCTGCGGCTGATGGTGAGATGGCAGGCGGCCCCCTGCAACCAGGACGGCCTCGGTGGAGCAGAGACCCACTCGCAGCCCGTGGGGAGAAGATGCCTGAGCCTGAGGATGGTCGTGTTGGGGTGCATGACAAGGCAGAGAGGCATCTGGAGTCTGCGTGACGACCCACGCCGGAGCGAGTGGCTACAGCTCCCTAAGTACCCGAGACTGTGGTAAAGCCCACACCGGAGCAATCTGTGGGGAAGGATTGTTTCCAGTGGGCTGGACTCACGCTGGAGAAGTTTGTGGATTTTTCCTCGTGGGTAGGGGATCCATTGGAGCAGGGGAAAAGGGTGTAAGGACTCCTTCTCCTTTAAGAAAGAAGTAGCAGTAACAGCACGGAATGAACTGACCTGCACTCCCCCAGTCCCTGCCCCCTGTGCTGCTGGGGGGAGGAGGTAGAGCCGGGAAGAAAAGGAAGGGGGGGGGGGAAGGTGTCGGTTTTAAGATCTGGTTTTGTTTCTTTCTGTCCTCTCAAGTAATCGGTTTTTGTTTCCCTTTGTCCTTCTAAGTAATCATTAATAAACTCTTTTGCTTTGAGAAAAGCTCTGCCTGTTTTGCCCAGGACCATGGTTGGTGGGTGCTCCCTCTGTTCTTGTCTCAACCCTCAGTCCCTTTGTTTTTTTTTCTCTCCTCTCTACTTTACTGGAGAAGGAGAGACTGTGTGAGTTTTAGTTGCTGGATCAGCCTAAAACCACGACAAGCTCTCTCACCTCTTAGAGCACGATGGCGTCTGTCTCCTTTCGCTCAAGTTTCCTATTGCACCTCTTTCTGACAATGTTTCTTCTGTCAAATGGCACTAAAGTCCCCTCAGATACCAAATAAGCTCCAACAGGAAGCTTCTAGTGTCTCTTCAGCCTCTGTGAGCCCAGCCTCTTGCAGGTGATTTCTCTGCATATTAGCTTGATTCCAGCTCTAGTCAGTAGAATGATTGAAACCATTCTATTCTAGGGTACAGGAAGGTCCTTCCTACCCTGCAAAAAAAAAAAAAAAGCCTCAAAATCCCAAACTGACTAAACACAGCAGACAGACACTTCTGGCTTCCGAGCAAGATACAGCTTTATTGCAAGAACACGGAATGGCAGCTGGGTGTTTAGGGGAGTCAGGATGGTGTGCATCTGTTCCAGTTGCACAAGGAGACAAACCTGATCTCACTGACCTGTGCTGCCTGTGTGTGAGGATGCAGTAGCAGGTTAAACCTGGGTGTATCATTTGGAGTTGAAAGTTGGGACCGGTGGTAAGTTCTCATCCGATTTCGTGTGAGAATTGCCAGAATGCTGCAGTGGCACACACATGATCCTTGGGAGTGCAGTGCAGTCTGTGCAATCCCAGCTGGTAAGGACTTGTGCTTACACCTGATTTAGTGGTGCAAAACTAAATATATGGTTCAGGGAAATGATGATCTGGCATCAAAACTCAAATTGTCTCTCTGTAAAATGTCTGTTCTCCACTGACTTTCTGCATAAAGTTCTTCTTCGATTCCATTTCTAAGAGGCTGGACCCCAAGAGCTTTCTGCAGAACAAATACATCACACATGTTTTTCCTATAGGACTACATCTACATTCTCTGAAGATTATATAGTGAACAAATTAAAGTCTTGGGAGTCTCCTTTACTCCTGTGCCACAGTTACACACTCATTAATGAAATGATAAACCATTAGCTGAAAATTCCAAAGAGCGAGGCTCTTCAGGTAAAACTGTTGCAGTTACCTGAGTTACTCTCCTTCCTAAAATCAGTTTTGTAGATTCAAAATGCATTCAGACTGCCCTCCATGCAAATACATGCAGTTCTTTTGTGTACACCCAGGGACATATAATTTCCACCTCCATCAGATTTGCGTTTTGTTGGCCTTGCATCCAGATTTCTTTTGCTCATAGCTGTGCTAGCAATCCTGTACCACCGTGAATGCAAAGAGTCATGGTGCAGAACATGCCAGAAATCTTACTATTTAATACAAACTGGAGCCAGGTGATGAGAAAACAGACTCCAATGACAACCACCATGCCCGGCACTGTGCTTGGGCTACTGCAATCCCAGTTAGACAAGGTAGAACAGATTCATGACGGCAAGCAAGCCCAAAGCCTTTCTCAGCTGGGAATCAAGCTCCCAAAAAGTAGAAGGCAACGACCTGCCTTTATATCTTCCACTATTTCAGATCTGTAGCAATAAAATGAAGCCTTTAAAGAGAGCCAACGGGTCACAGCAGCTCTGTCACAGACAATAAATCTCTCAGCTGGGCTCCTGTATCTTACAAAATATTAGCATGGAAGATATTATGTGAGTGTTTAGGGTAAGTAGTCTCAGCATAGGTGAATCATGAATCTCTATCATCCAAAGGATATTAGGAAACTAAGTAAATAGCTACGTTTTGGTGGGAAAATGAGGGCACTGGGCTACCCACTGGAGCCTTTCCTGTTCAGCTGCTGGCTGCTAGTTACATTAAGGAAAAGAAGATCACACACAAAGAGATAAAGTTTTTGTTGAAGCAATCAGCAGGGCAGGTGGACAGCATCTAAAGACAGTCACAGATGTACCAAAATAGCTGTGATTGCTGAGTAATCTGTGCCATGACATGAAAATTTGAATTGAGTTTATTGCTGCCCTGACAACTGAGATGGTAACAATATTTGATCCACGTGTGCTGGGTGACACTGTGGGAAAGACAGCACTCTCCTATCAGTTCAGAGATAAGATTAGAGCACAACAGCAAAAAGTGACTGAAAATAAGCGCTCAGAGCATCAGTGGAAATTACATTTACTGTAGGTTTCCCAAACAGGCACAGTGATGTTGAGTGTACCAGCTGTGGTACTTTGGAAACTGTTAGGGGAGCACTGATGGCTCTATGTAAAGCTCTGACGACACATGCTCTGAAGTATTCTGTGCTGTCCCTGTCATACACATTCAGAAAATACTGACTCCAGCCATATGGAGCACAAAGAGAATTTGTGAGATCAAAGGGGAACAGAGAAGTTCCCTTGAGGGAGGAGCCTGGAAGAGGTCAGCTTAGCAAAGACTTACTACTGCAGGTACAAGGCTGAGGTGGGAACAAGCACTGTAAATAAATCTGCATAACTCTCTCAACAGCTCCTGTCTGGGCCAGCAAAGCTTGAGTCCACTCCCAGAGATCATTGCTGCGTTCCTGTTTGATGTCCCACTCAGAGAAACCAAAGTTGTGGGTGAGCTTCCACCCTTGCAAGTGATGATGTCAATGCCCAAGCAAACGAGAGCTGCATGCCAGGGAGAGGAAAGAAGGAGAAAATAAACCGCCTGACTCTTCCTTTCCAAAAGGATGGGCATAAGCTTATTGAGACGACTTGGGAGAGGACTGTGGTGGCTACCCTCTGCCTAAAATAACAAATATGTCCTTTGTAATATGTGATTGCAGGGCGCAGGGATCTGTGACCTGTCCTGACAGGATACAAGACGTCCTTGAGCTTCAACAGACCCCATACAGGAGCTGCTCACCAAACCCCTGCTCAGCTCCAGACCCAGGACAACATTCTGCAGGGTGACCATGTCTGCCCAGCTGCCACATGTTCATGCCACCATACTTGCTTTTGCCTCTGTCTGATATGGCACTTGCTGGCCCCCAACACCCCCAAAGGCAGGTGAACATGTCTCAGGCCTGCCATCAGTCCCACTCGTTCAGCTCCTTCTCTCTCCATGATGTGCCAGCAGAGCATTCATCTTCTGGAGCTGCTCCTTTACCTCTGGGTCTCTTGGGCACTGACAAGCCACCCACTTGCTTTCAGATGGGACAGATCCTTATAAAGCAATGCTGTGGGGTGTTGCCTCCCTGGAGTCCGTGTCTCATGCACTGCGCATCGAAGACTTGCCAAATTTGAAACAAACAGCAGTCTGGAGCCAGTATCACTGAGCAAGGCAGGAGCAACATTGCCCAGACAAGAAGAGGGCCCCAGTTTGCTTGGCTTCAGCAGCTTGCCATCTACTCCGTGAATGCATGGAGTGCTTTGCCTGCCATGTGCAGGCTCTGCCCAGAGCCACAAGCAGTCGCTGCATCGGATGCTGCCTGTGCTCAGCCTGCCTGCACATGCAAGCAGAGGGGTGTCCAGCCTCCCAGGGACCAGGGCCTGCCCTGGCTCTGGAGCAGCAGCTCTAGATCTCCAGACTCTCCATGGCATGGCCTCTTTGCCAGGTGCTGACCCCAAGAGGGACCTACCTGTCTTGTTGCTGCATGTTGGCTGATTGTGAATGAATTATGCAAGTAACTTTTTCAAATTTATGTTGCTGATGTGGAAGGACCAAATGACATATGATTTGATACAGGCATCTGCACTGTCTCGATCTGCTCAATTCTGTCAGCAATACATCCCTAAGGATCCCAGACCAGACAGTTATTTTTATGGATTTTAATATCATTGCTCCTTTTGGTTAGATTTCAGCAACATGGAGCTTGTTCTTCACTAACATCTTAAAATTTGAGGGGGAGGTTCTATCAGTGGCACAGAAGATATGATCTGATCTATAGCAAGAACACAAGGGTTTATACAATTCAAGACATCATAAGTTAATCTAAAATATATATTGTTTTCTGCATTCAAGAAATTATACATATGGAAAAAAGAATGTACACCCACATTGCCTATGCACTGATTATGGTACTCTAACATTATCCTTCTGTGTTGGTCCTGCGATGGTTGTGCAGAGCTTGGGCTCTTCCTGGGAAGAAATCTCTGCATGAATGCACAGAGTCGTGACTTTTTCCTCAGAGAGCCATGGATGTTTCTGAACACAAATTCCAAGATTCCACCTTGTTTCATCTTCCCAGTCCTAACTTTACTTATTGCCGAGTAAATTCATCCAAATACTCACAACTTTTTTTGGTAAGAAAACAGGTTCCTTTGTGTCAGAGGAAGGAAATGTGCGAAAACCTTCCTAGGTTGATGTGGTGAAAGACTTCCTGAAGCAGAGATTTCTCCACTCATGGTTTTCCATGGAGGGAGGTAGACTGATTTTCTTCTTTGGCAGCAGGAGTGAGGTGATAGAAATGTCCCCCTTGCCTAGTCGCCATGGAATTCACCTGGAGAGGGGTCTCCTACATGGCATCAGAGTTCTATAGGGAACTAGGATCATCATGTGTTGGGCACACCACAGGTACCACTGAGAAATGTCTACAGCAGCTTCTCTGCTGCCCTTAGTCTTCAGTATCAAAGGTTGTAACAGGCATTAACTCAGCAAAGTTGTCAGGGAGTTTCCTGAATATTTACCATGGAAGATTTCACAGATTAATGTGCTCCATGCTTAGATGTGTCCTACCCTTCCTCCACTGCAGCGTTACCAAGCAATTACCAGAGCTTTTCGTAAAAGGATACAGTGAGGTAGAGGTGTGCTTTGGTGAAAGATGTCCCTACAGCAGCATGAACGAGAGAAGAATCAGCCTTTGCAGAGATGTGCTGGCTCCCCACATTTGTGGGGCTGGATTCCTGTGCCCTCTTCTGCTGTCACCACAGACTCACTGACCAGGGAGGAGTGGGAAATCTTGGGACCTCACTGCCACAGCTGGCCGCAGACAGCTTGGCTCAGTCAGTCCTGGGGCAGAACAGCACTGACACACTTCTCCTAAGGGGGCAGGGATGGACGGGAGGCAAAACTGGGCCAGAGAGGAGTCTTAGAGCTGCTCTGGTCTAGTGCAGCTGATGTAACATATCCTCTCCAGAGTTCGAAAGCATCAGTGACCCTGTGTCAATCTGACAGTCTTTTCCATCACAGAGAAAAATTCTGGTCCCCTGCGTGACAGGACAATCCTGTTGTGGGTCTCCCCATGGTTGTAGGGAAACAAGGCTGTTGATGGTGCCTTGCAGTTAGAGCGTGGGAAAGTGCTAGGCTTCCATCAGTTCACTCTTGCCAGAGCACAGTTCCTTCATGTCCTCAACTGAGACACCCATGTGGCAGTCCTGCCAGCGGCAATCCTGTGGCAAAGAGCTTGTTAACATGCCCAGGAAACAATCCATACATGCGATGACTGGTTGGATTGTTTGGGAAGAGCCTGAGTGGCATGGCATCTACTAAACAGTGGATTATCTACATAACAAGGAAGTTTGGCTTCTGCTCTATGCAGAGCATTCAGGGCTCTTCTGATGCAGGTCAACAAACTGTTAGGCATTCGCAAACAGAATGCGATTCCATGAGTACAATATGGCATGAATGAACGAACCCTTTCCATAGCATGGTATCGTATAACCTACAGTGAGCAGCTCATCCAGAAGAGAACGCAGGTGAGTGCCAAAGAGTACAGGGAACAGTAATCTCCTGCTAATAATGTAAAGAAAGAGAAGCAAAGTAAAAAAAAAAAAAGTAATGATGTGCCACAGGCCACGGTAGAAGAACAGATGAAAAGGCACTGACAGACAGTGCAATATTCCCATCCCTTGTTATAAATTCAGTATTTAGAAGACACATGGTTCTTCTGCTAGCAATTGTCTCCCTAAGGGTGTGAAGTGTTTGGCATGTCATAAAAATTTTTTTAAATTATTTTTGTGCTTTATAGATTGCTATTCCTGAATGGGCATTTTCATAGATTCGTAGATTCATAGATTTCTAGGTTGGAAAAGACCTTAGAGATCATCGAGTCCAACCATCCCTAATCCCCATTAAACCATATCCTCAAGTAGATCATCCACCCTATTCTTAAACACATCCAGGGATGGGGACTCAACCACCTCCCTGGGCAGCCTATTCCAGTGGCTGACAACCCTTTCAGAGAAGAAATACTTCCCAACATCCAACCTGAATCTCCCCTGACTAAGCTTATGTCCATTTCCTCTTGTTCTATCACCCATCACTAATGTAAAGAGTCCTTCCCCTACCTCCCCACCATCTTTTCTCAAGTATTTATAGGCCGTAATCAGGTCTCCCCTCAGCCTCCTCTTCTCCAGGCTAAACAGCCCCAACTCCCTCAGCCGCTCCCCATAAGTTTTATTTTCCAGCCCCTTGACCAGTTTAGTCACCCTTCTTTGGACTTGCTCCAGGAGCTCAATATCTCTCTTAAAGTGAGGGGCCCAAAACTGGGCACAATATTCCAGGTGCGGCCTCACCAGTGCCGAGTACAGGGGCAGGATCACTTCCCTGCTCCTGCTGGTCACACTATTCTTGATACATGCCAGTATCCCATTGGCCTTTTTGGCCACCTGGGCACACTGCTGGCTCATATCAAGCCGGTAGTCAACCAATACCCCAAGATCCTTCTCCGCCAGGCAGCTCTCCAGCCACTCTTCCCCAAGCCTATAGCAATGCTTGGGGTTTTTACACCCCAAGTGAAGGACTCTGCACTTGGCCTTATTAAAGCTCATGCCATTGGCCTCAGCCCAACGACCCAGTCTGTTCAAATCCCTCTGAAGGGCCTCCCTACCCTCGAGCAGATCGACACAGCCTCCCAGCTTGGTGTCGTCCGCAAATTTACTGAGGGTACATTCAATCCCCTCATCCAGGTCATTGATAAAGATGTTAAACAGAACTGGACCCAGCACTGAGCCCTGGGGAACCCCACTGGTGACCGGCCTCCAGCCGGATTTAGCCCCATTTACCACCACTCTTTGGGCCCGGCCATCCAGCCAGTTTTTAACCCAAAGGAGGGTGTGCCTATCCAGGCCAGCAGTTATCAGTTTTGGTATATTTATTTGTCTACAGAATAATAATAATACAATTTGTGCTCGACAAATCTGGCCATAGAAATTTGACAAATATCTCTGTCGTTCGTTTGTTATCAATGACACTGCCAAAACTTCTTGAGCAGAAGGACATTGCACTCCTGACAGTCCAGCTGGGATCAAAAAGTTGAGCTTTAAACTAAAAGCAAGAATGCTGTCTCCTGGAAAACGGAAGGATAGTAACACAGAACTAGATACCTTCCCAGTCTGTCTATATCAACATGTCTTACAATCAATTCTGTAATCTCTTCACATCCTAAATTATTACCAGTTATAATAAAGAACTATACAGGGGTGGAGAAAAAATTCACGGTGCTCACCACTGCAGTGGCCAGAATTTGATGACATCTTTCCAGTTCTCAATTTCCATAAAATTTATTTATTTACTTCTAAAATTCTCAAAAAATAGATTGGATCTAGCATATAGGTATTTGAGGATCAGAAATGTACCTCTAATTCTCAAAATGAATTAGCATATAGCTTCTTTACATTCATTCATTTCACTCTTTCAGCCTAAAGAGTCTTTTTTCCTCCTGTTTTTTTTTTCTCCTCCATAGTTATACAAATAAATCCATCTTGTATCTGCTTCATCTTGCTAGAGTAAACAAGCCAATCTTTTCAAGTCACTCATCATAAACTAGTTCATCCATTCTCATGACCATTTAAATAGTTTTGAGCTGCACTTGTTCCAGATAAGTGAATCTTTTCCAATTGTTTCATCAAAACTTGTTTCATTGAGATGATTCTTTATGATGAATGCACTTTCCCCATTCTTCAGTTGTTGCCGATGGAATGTTTTAACATGGTTATGATTTAGCTGCAATTCAAGATTTATTAATGATATGAGGTCCATCAAAGGTTAAATTTTAGCAGCATTTTATGATCAACCAATTTAAAGACTAACAAGATGATTCAGTAGGATATGTTATAATTAAAACAGCAACTTAATTACAGATTCAAAAATGACAAGATTCACACTAACTTACTACAAGATATCCTAAATTAAAAAAAAAAATGTATAAAAAACATAAAGCACACAAACAGAAATATTTGGATCCAGTGCGATCTAGACGTCCACACTCATGAAGGCAAATGTGTATATTCACATAGGCAGATAGAGAGGGGGATAGAAGAAGCCACCCTATAGGTAAAACTTCCCTCTCGAATTTAGAGTAAATACACACAACGTATCACCATTCCTCAGTGGGTGATAATTGAGACTTGAGGAGGGTACCTCACCTCATCCTTCTGTCAGCTTTGCTGGCAGACGATTCACAGAGCTGTTACCTGAGAGGTGTCCCAGCTCAGGGAGATGCTGGTCACAGCCTGCTGTGATCTAGGAGAGCTCAAAGGGTCTAGCTTAGAATTGTTATTCTAAGGGTCCGAAATAATTGACTTTTGTCAGGTACTTTTCCATTTCGACCACAATTCATGTTAGGTAATCTTTGACAACTTTCAGAGTGGGCTGCAGTCCAGGCACGAGGGGTTCCAGGTATGTTTCCCAGGCCGCAGGAGTTTCAGGTGTGATTAGTGAGAGCGTAGCTGCCCCAATTCATTGTACTTGTACCTAGGACAAAAGGTACCAGACTGTTCCAACTCCCTGCTCCAGTAGATGAGATCAGAAAGACAGTCCCAGCCCACTGCACTTGTAACTGAAACAAGAACAATGTTGGCTGGTGCTGACATCACAATGTGGCCTGAGAGGGGGTTGCACCATCACGTTGGTACAGCTATTACATTCTCTTTTTTTTGCTATATTTGACTCCCAGGTTGCTAAATTCACAGGACGACAAAATGGCACAAGCAGTCTGTCAGGCTGGAAGGGGTCACGGCCACATTTCCTCATTTGCAAGAAGGTGTTCAGCACAGGCAGCAGAACTGACATGCTGATAGAAGTTGCTGTCTTCCAGCTGGAGCCACATGCAGCCAGAGACACTCAGAGCAGAGAAGAGGGACGAAGGTTTTAGTTCTTGTTCTTTCGAATATGCATACATTTCATGTCTACAAATACAGAAAAACATGGAACAAATATGTAACACAGGTTTTAACATTGAAAGACATTCTGAAAGTCATCTCAACTATGTAACCTCAGCTATTTTTTTATCCCTTTTGTTTCAGAAGTTGAAGTTCTGACTTGTAATTCCTTTTCAACCTTTTTTCTACAGATTTCCTTGTGTCTGTTCCATGGGCTTCTTTACCACCTTTTGGAGAGGAAGAGAGTCTAGAGGGTTTTTTGGGTTTATTCTGTCTTTTGGCTTTTTTGGCCAACACAGCTTTATCAGACATCTCATGCCTTTTTTTTTTCAGGAAAGCTTGTTACAGGATTATGACAGCAGTGACATTTTTCTACATCTGCTAAAGCCACAATTCCTGTCACAAGGATCAAGACATATCTCCTTAAGACCTCCATTTCCCCACTGTACCCTGGGAAGGAAACCTTGCATACCTGTTAGCACAGGTCGAAGTTCCAATCAGGCTTCACACCCAGCTCAAGTATCATGCCCCTGTTTGCAAGAACCCAAACCAGCTGCTTTCATAACACAATCTGATATTTTAATATATAAGAAAATCTTCTCAGACTGCTATTTTGCTACATCATCATTCAGTCTGCAGAATGTCTTATCCTTCTTGTGTTTTCATCAGCTCTTTGTTGATATTGAAAGTTTATCCCTGGACATTTCTGCATTTGTGAAATTACAGGATCAGTTCTGTGCTCTAGGTCTAATAGTAATATTCTCTAGTCATTCATAGGCCTGGTGACAATTTTTTTTCTATTTGCCATGCCTAAATGTTCTGTGACATTTTGGGAGTCTCTCAGGATAGAAGAAAAATAGTAAGTAACTTCAGTAAAACTTCTGAGAAGTCCTCATATTTTCTTGAAACACACAGACATACTGGACACATAAAGATTGAGATCAAAATGCTAAAGAAACCTTCTCTGTTGAGAGTAGTGATCATATAGTCAGTGTCAAAATGGAAGAATGTACCGCGTTATGCAGCAATGAGTCGAGATGAGCATTGCCATTAATATATGGATGGTAGATTACAGAGTTTTCATAGTGAATTTTCAGGTGGTCCCAGAAATTAAGAGACTGCAAACATACCAAAAGGAAGTGCTGAAAATATGACACTGGAAAAATGAACTGAAACTCCCTTCAGAGCAGGGATATAACTCCATAAGGACAAGTACAAGCTAATCAAATTACAAATAAACAATAAATTGCACAAGATAAAGAGCATCTGGCTAGGTCTCATTTTGCAGAGTGAAGTAGAAGTGATACTGCAGCAAGGGCTGGGCATTCCTTGTCAGATTGCCCATCAGGGGTCCCACAGGGTGCACTGCACATATTATGTCTCAAAATGGACAGTATAGTTCCAAGAGACAGCGCGTTAGAGCTTCACGTTCAGTCAGAGCAGTCCTACCTTCACAGTAAAGAGAGAAAGAAACCTCAGCAGTGCTGTGACAGAAGTGTGACATTGTGCTCTCCATTGGAAATTGGAGCAACTATCAGGCTTCAGTAAGAGAGTAGATGAATGGGGTGGAACAGGAGTGACAGAGAGACAGAGATGTGCAGTAGGGACCGGGAGGCAGGAGAAGTCAAAAAGCAACAGGGAGGTGAGCAAAAGGAAAGCTGAGTTCAAGCACCGTGGGAAAACCTTTACTACTCAGCAGTAACTGTAAGGCCCACCTTGTTCAGAGAGAGGTATTTCTTTCTTCCCAAATCAATCCTTTTAATGACCCAAAAATCACTGACTGACAGTGTTTTGCACCCCACGCAAGAATCCCAAAACTGTTTCTGGACAAGATACAGTCCTTCAGTGGTCAGGCTGGCTCTGTGAGAAGGACCATAATCTCACTGCTCTGCACTTCATAGTCATTTGCAGGACGGTCACACTCTGACTATCTGTATCTCAAAGAGTTACCTGCTCATAAAATAGCTTCTCATGCAGTGCCCAGTGTGAGCACACTCTCTCAGCTCTCCCTGGAGTATTCTAAACACTTTCTGTCCTCCCAGTCCCCACCGGTACCTCTGCTTTCTCTTCCTTTGTTGTTTTCAGCCATTTCTTTTGACACCACGACTCACAAGGACTTAGGGTATGAGGAGGCACCAGACACAGCCTGCCTGCCTGCCCCTCCTGCAGTGACACGACAAAGCAGAGATTTGGCAAATGGATCTGTTTCCCAAGGCACTCTTTCAGTGCCCAGTGAGATAGGCATTGAGGCACTCTGGCAATGGGCATGAAATGTGTGGAAAAACACATTTTTTTTTTCCCAAGGCTGGTAGATTTTTTTTTCACACATTTCCCAGAGATTCCCCATTATTCTTTTTTTCTGAAATTATTGAAAATATTTTTTCTGGAATTTCTGAAATCTTTAAAGATTGCAAACTTCCACTCATCACTACTTAAATAACATTTATTCATACTAGTATCCTCTTTATTTTGAAAGAGACCAGCAGCATGTGCAAATGGTGAACATTCCTCGCTGTGAAAAAAACTGTGATTATCAAGCCTTAAATTACATCTCAGGAGTCAGATAGTTTCTTCCTGGGCATCAGATTACTGGGATTAAAGTAGTTTCACTAGTTGGTCTTACAGAACTGAAGTTCCTCAAGAAAAAATACTTCCTGTGGAACTGAGATGTATTCATCTGATTCTGACAACAGGAAAGAGAATGGAGCTCGTATACGTTAAGAAGTATATATTACTCTTTCACATCAAGATTATTATGGACTTCAAAGCCACAAAGTATCAGATGCATCTATTTTAAACTTTCTCTCAGAGATGTTAATTTATGCCTATTATGGATCCATGTTTTTCCCAAGATCAGTTACCTTTGCATCAGCACTTACCAGCTGACAGGCAGTCTGACTCCAGAAATAGTGTGTCAGTGCAAAGTGACTCCTGTCCTCCATGTACGGCAGCAAATCACAAAGCGGGGAGAAATTAATTTTCCATTCCACCTCTATTAATATTCCATTTTGATCCCGATAATCCTCTGTACTTTATAGGGTGTCCAGCAGAGTTCTGCACAGTGCAATGTGTGGGAATTTTGTGTTTCCTGAATATACCATTTGTAACAGAAAACCCAACTAATATTTTTATTTTTTAAAATTTGCAGAGCTTTCCTAGACACAAATTTCCACAATTTCGATAATTGTGTGGAACACTGTAAAACAATAACGTACTAATAAATAAATAAAAATCTTTGATTTAAAATACTTTGTCATTGCTTTAAAATAAATATGTATCATCCATTCCATATTCTTTGTGGATCATCCATCATCCAGAATAAACAGAATAGATCATGGCTAATTATAAATTCCCTAAAGTATGATTAATACCTTCACCCTTCAGCAAACAGACATAGACTTTAACCTTTTCTACACTTCAAATATAACCTTTTTTATGGATTCACAAGAACAAAATATAAACTAAAGGCTTCACATTCTCTCTTTTCTTTTACTCCGTCCTATAGAAGACTGTGGGATGGCTCCAATAACTTTCAGTTTCTCTGATGCTATTGGTATCCAAACATCAGATGTTATCATTTGTGTCCGATAACTCTTTATAGAGTTGAACTTGTCCTCTATAACCTTAGGTGAAACAAAATGATATAAAATCATGGAGTCTTAGAATTATGAGATCATAAGAGGTCTCAAGATATTATCTAGTTCAACCCTCCTACTCAAAACATGGTCAACTAAAACAAGATGCTCAGCTGGACTGTGAATATCTCCAAGGACAGACACTACTCAATCACTCTGGGCAACCTGTTCCACTGTTTGAACACTTTCACAATATAAACCTTTTTTCTTATGTTTAATTGGAATTTCCTTCATTTCAATTTATGCCCATTGCCTCTTGTCCTGTCACAGGGTAGCATTGAGAAGAGTATGGCTTTGAATTCTTTACTCCTCTCTAATAAGATATTTGCACACATTTCTATCATCCCCTTGAGGCTTTTTTTTTTGAAGCTAAACAATCCCAACTCACTTAACCTCTCTCATCAGTCAGATGTCACAGTTCCTTAAACACGCTTGTGATCTTCCACTGGAATTACTCAAGGATGTCCATCGCTTTCCTGTGCTTGGGAGGCTAGACCTGGACACAGCACTCCAGATGTTGTCTCACCAGAGATGAGTAGAGGAAGAGGATAACCCGTCTCAGCCTGCCGGAAATGCTTTTCGTAATGAAGCCCAGGTTGCTGTTAGTCACCTTTGCCACAACAGCACATGGCCAGCTGACATTAAACTGGGTGTTTACCAGGTCCTTTTCTGCTTTCTGGTCAGTCATCCCTAAGCCTGTGCTGGTACGTGGAGTTATTCCTTCTCAGGCACAGGACCGTTCATTTCCATTTGCTGAAATTATGCCAGCCTGTTTCTCCAGCTTGTCAAACTCCCTCTGAATAGCAGCACAACCATGTGATGTATCAATCACTCCTCCCAGTTCTGATCATCTTCAGATCTGCTGAGGGTGCACTCTTTTCCTGCATCCAGGTTGTTAAAGAAGATGTTAAATAATATTGGCATTTGTTTTGACTCCTGGAGTATCCCACTGTTTTTTTTATAAACTTATTTTTTTTACAGCCAAGAATGTCAACACATGAAAAAAATCAATACAAATCACCTGTGAGGGACCACAGAAGTGTGACACACTGTTGTTCCAGGCATTTTAAACTGTTGGAAGCTGAGTTCAGGAAGGTAAAATGGTATGTCTGCTTTTGCATAGTTTTCCTGCAGAAAGACTGATACAAACATTTATAATGTTTGAGATTTAGATCAATCTGACATGTTAGGAGGGTGTTCTAGCTTGCTGGAAGGACATCCACTGGTATCCTTATGAAACATTGTCCTCAAGAGAGGATGCTTAGTAACCAACTCCCAGGATCACACAAGCTGGATCCCGTATCTTTTAGCCGCAGTTATAATCTGCTGGCTATCATGACTGCCAAGATACTCAAGAATAACACTAAAGTTCAAGATAGGTGACCTCTGTCCTGGAAGCACTCAACAGACCAGCATATGAATCACAGTCTTTCACCCTCTGTCTTCTTGAGTAAGTACTTAAACTGATCTTCAGAGTTCTATGGAGTCAGATCATCTCAATGTTGTAATAAGAATACTTTTTCAGGATTTTTTTTTTTTGATGCAGAAAATTATGGTGTAAAAATTACGCTATTATAATTCTGTAAAGATCAATACACCAAAAGAGTAACCATAAACAGGCTGATTTCCTGGCACTGCAGTCCTTATCCCTGTGCAGGGCTCCACAGCAATGTACATTCTCAGAACAAACCTTCGTCTATTCTGTGACAATGGAAATAGCTGTAACTCTCAGCAACGGTCCACAGAAAAACATTATGTCCCCACCATGTTTTCCTGTACACAGATCTTGCTCTGGCTATGAGATTCTCTGTCACAGTTGAGCTTCCTAGCCATTTCCCTTGCACACACAGTGTTGGTGGGATGTTAGCTATACTAAACTATGTAGCAATGTGGTCCTAAACATTTTCTCAATTCTTTGTATAATCACAAGATATTATGAGGGATAAAACGATCCATCTAGACCAAATAGTTAAGAAATGTCAAGATAAAAAAAGACACTGGAGAGAAGGCGTCAGACAACATGATACACTTAAAATGTCTGTAAAAGAGTCCACTGGAGAAGGACTTCCTACGAACACTGGTTCTTATTAGCACAGTTCACGCTTCATAGCAAGAGGTCATGCTGGATCAGCAGTAGTCTGTTTGACATGACATGTTAGTAAATCACAGAAGAAATTCAACACCGTATGTGACAGTAAAAGAGGAACAGGTGCATCACACTAATGTCTCTGGACTTTGGCAAATCTTCAGGAGTGTTTAATTTCATTTCATAACAAGCAAAACAAAGTTGAGTGTTTTTCAGATTGGACGATAGCTTAATTCTCCTTTAACAGCTTTCTTTTAACAAATGTTACTTCTATAGTTACACAATTAGGCTTACTAATAGTTTCAGAGTGGGATCATGAACATAACCAACTGAGATAAAGTAGCTGGCAAAACACCAAAGCCATCCTAAACTTGCATTTCTTTTTCATTTCGGTGTTCAACATAAAAGTGAGGCATAAATCTATGTAATGTGTTCTCATGAGACTGAGGGACACATCCAATCAAGACACTACTGGGCACCAGAAGATTTTGGGCACTAGAGGACATAATTATCAAGGAAAGATGATTCTCTGCCATCACCAGATTCTAACTCAGCATGGACACTGATTTACCAAGTGCATGCAAGGAAAATGAGAGGGAACACAAAACAAAAAGGAACGAGGATGATCATGAAGAGTCTGAACGTAGAGTCAAGCAGAGAAAAAAAAAACATATGGTCCTGTAAAAGACTCACGTGAAAGAGCAGGAAGGAGTCTGAGTGTGGAGAAAAGCCAGAGGACCTGCTGCTGGGTGACAATGGAGGTCATAGCTCTCAGATAACAGACATGAACAGAGGACAACTCACAGGAACTGTTTTCTAATAGCTAATTCAGGAAGTAGTTCTGGTTTTAGATGCCACTTCTTCTAGTTTGGACCTAACTGCTTTCAGTTTAGCCTTGGTTTGGAGCAGTGAATGCCTGAGCTGTTCAGAAATATACCCTTTCCACACAGCATGACAGATTGCTGAGGAATCCAGGGAGGAGCTAGATGACACAGGAGCTCAAACAGGAGTCTTGGCATCTACCTTAAGCTCTGTCTGTGGGTTGGAAGGTAATTAGCTGTTGCATTTCCTTGTTGATTTAGCTCCCTAGGCAGAATCTTTCATGCTAAACATTCTCGTGACACGAATGGAAGTGATTCAGATCACTTAAAGATTTACTGTCAAAGGTATTAGCAAAAGTGATTTTCAAGTGATGTTGTAAAAGTGTGACTTATCAGAGCTCGATGGCAAGGTCATTTGATTACCTATTGAACGGAAGAAACATACAAAAGAAAATTAAATTGCACTCGAGTTAAAATGATTTACGGAGAGACTGGGGACACAAAAGGGTAAGGAGCAAACTCCTATTGTGTCATGAAGTTCAGCCTGGACACCCTTGTTTACTAAACTCTGTCTAAAAGAGGACTTTAGATGGGGCTGGATCCAGACTTAGTCCCAGACTCAATCAATGGTTTATGTCCAATGAAAGACAAGGAGTGAGAGGTAGTTTGTCACAAGTTGAGATTTACACAACTTTGAGGTAGTAGCAGTTTAGAATCGTAGAATCATAAAATCATAGAATGGTTTGGTTTGGAAAAAAACCTTAAAGATCGTTTAGTTCCAATTCCTCTGCCATGGGCAGGAACACTTGCAACTAGATCAAGTTGGTCAAAGCCTCATCCAACCTGGCCTTGAACATCTCCAGGGATGGGGCAGACACAGCTTCTCTGGGCACCCTGTTCCAGTGCCTCACCACCCTCACAGTGAAGAATTTCTTCCTTAGATCTAATAGAAATCTCTCTTCTTTCAGTTTAAAGCCATTGCCCCTTGTCCTATCAATACACGCCCTTGCAAAAAGTCCCTCACCGAGTGGATCCAATCCATAGAATCTTCACAGAATCATAGAATGGTTTGGGTTGGAAGGGACCTTAAAGATCGTTTAATTCCAGCCCCTCTGCCATGGACAGGGACACCTTCCATTAGACCGGGTTGCTCAAAGTCTCATCCATCCAGGCCTTGAACACTTCCAGGGATGGGACAGCCATAACTCCTCTGGGCAACCTGTTCCAGTGTCTCACCACCGTCATAGTAAAAAATTTCTTCCTTAGATCTAATCTAAATCTGCCCACTTTCAGTTTAAAGCCATCGTCTCTTGTCGTATCGCTACACGCCCTTGTAAAAAGTCCCTCTCCAGCTTCCCTGTAGGCCCCCTTTAGGTACCGGAAGACTCCTATAAGATCACCCCGGAGCCTTCTCTTCTCCAGGCTGAACAGCCCCAACTCTCTCAGCCTGTCTTCATAGCAGAGGTGCTCTAGCCCTCAGATCATCTTCGTGGCCATCCTCTGGACTCACTCCAGCAGCTCCATGTCCTTCTGACGTTGGGGACTCCAGAGCTGAAGGCAGTACTCCAGGTTGGGTCTCATGAGAGCAGAGCAGAGGGGCAGAATCCCCTCCCTCCACCTGGTGGCCGCGCTTCTTTGGATGCAGCCCAGGATACAGTTGGCTTTCTGGGCTGCCAGTGCACATTGCCGGCTCATGTTGAGCTTCTCATCCACCAGCACTCCCAAGTCCTTTTCCTCAGGGCTGCTCTCAATCCATTCTCTGCCCAGCCTGTACTTGTGCTTGGGATTGCCCCAACTCACGTGCAGGACCTTGCACTTGTCCTTGTTGAACTTCATGAGGATCTCACAGGCCCACCTCTCCAGCCTGTCAAGGTTCTTCTGGATGGCATCCCTTTCCTCCCATGTGTCCACAACATCACACATTTGGTGTCATCTGCAAACTTGCTGAGGGTGCACTCGATCCCACTGTCCATGTTGCCAACAAAGATGTTAAACAGCATTGGCCCCAGTATTGACCCCTGAGGAACACCACTCGTCACTGGTCTCCACTTGGACATGAAGCCATTGACTCTTTGAGTGTGACCATCCAGCCAATTCCTTATCCACCGAGTGGTCCATCCATCCAATCCCTGTATCTCCAATATAAAGATAAGGATGTCATGTGGGAAGCGTCAAATGCTTTGGATAAGTCCAGGTAGATAATATAAGTTGCTCTTCCCTTATCCACCAACGTTGTAACCCCATCGTAGAAGGTCAACAAATTTGTCAGGCACGATTGCCCTTAGTGACGTCATTTTCTCTGTCACCAATCATCTCCTTATTTTCCATGTGCCTTAGCATAATTGCCAGGAGGGTCTGCTCATGATCTTGCCAGGCACAGAGGTGAGACTGACTGGCCGTTTGTTCCCTGGGTCTTCTTTTTTTCCCTTTGTAAATATGGGGGCTATGTTTCCCCTTTTCCAGTCAGTGGGAACTTTGACAGACTGCCACGACTTCTCAAGTATGATGGATAGCGGCTTAGCAACTTCATCTGCCAGTTCCCTCAGGACCTGCAGATTCATCTCATCAGGTCTTATAGACTTGTGCACCTTCAGGTTCCTTAGATGGTGTCGAACCTGATCTTCTCCTACAGTGGGTGGCTCTTCATTCTCCCAGTCTCTGATTTGCCTTCTGTGACTTGGACTGTGTGGCTGGAGCTTTTTCCAGTGAAGACTGAGGCAAAGAAGTCGTTGAGAACCTCAGCCTTCTCCATATCCTGGGTAGCCAGGTCTCCTGTTTCCTTCCGGAGAGGACCTATGTTTTCCCTAGTTATCTTTTTATCACTGACGTATCTATAGAAGTTTTTCGTGTTGCCTTTGATGTCTCTGGCCAGATTTAACTCTGTCAGGGCTTTAGCTTTCCTAACTGATCTCTGGTTGCTCGAAAATTTCTTTGTATTCTTCTCAGGCTACATGTCCTTGCTTCCACCCTCTGTAGGTTCCTTTTTGCGTTTGAGTTGGTCCAGGAGCTCCTTATTCATCCATGCGGGCCTCCTGGTTTTCCTACCTGACTTCCTCTTTGTTGGGATGCACTGCTCCTGAGCTTAGACAAGATGATCCTTGAATATTATCCAGCTTTCTTGTGCCCCTCTTCCCTCCAGGGCTTCATCCCATTGTACTCTACCAAGGAGATACCTGAAGAGACCAAAGTCTGCTCTCCTGAAATCCAGGACATTGAGCTTGCTGAGCACCCTCCTTACCTCCCTAAGAATCTTGTATTCCACCATTTCATGATCACTGCAGCCAAGACTGCCCTTGAGTGTCACATTCCCCACCAGCCCCTCCTTGTTGGTGAGAACAAGGTCCAGCAAAGGATCTCTCCTTGTTGGTTCATCTACCACTTGGAGAAGGAAGTTATCACCAATGCTTTCCAAGAACCTCCTGGATTGTCTATGCCCTGCTGTGTTGTCCCCCCAACAGATATTGGGGTGGTTGAAGTCTCCCATGATGACCAGGGCTCCTGAACATGAGGCTGCTCCTATCTCTCTATAGAGAGCCTCATCCACCTGGTCCTCCTGGTCAGGTAGCCTGTAGCAGACTCCCGCTACTATGTCACCTGTCCCTGTCTTCCTTTAATCCTTACCCATAAGCTCTCAGTTGGGTCCTCATCTATCCCAGGTGCAGCTCCATGCACTCCAGCTGGTCTTTGACACAGAGGGCAACCCCTCCTCCTCTTCTCCCCTGCCTATCCTTCCTAAAGAGCCTGTACCGTTCTATTCTGACACTCCAGTCATAGGATTCATCCCACCACGTCTCCGTGATGCCAATAAGATCATATTCCTGTTGGTGTGCACACACTTCTAACTCCTCTTGCTTGTTCCCCATGCTGCGCACATTAGCATAGAGGCATTCAATTTGAGCCTCAGATGAATGTGACTTCTTGGCTGAAGTGTCTGGAATTCCTTTCTGCTTCCAGCATATCTTGATCAAGCTTGATATTATCTCCCTTCACCCTTCTAGTTTAAAGCCCTGTCAGTGAGCCCTGCTGACTGTTGTGCAAAGACTCTCATTCCCCTTCAAAAAAGGCAAATCTCAACCAGTGCCAGCATGCCTGGTGCCATGTGGCCCATCCCATTGTCGAAGAAGCCAAAATTGTGGCGATGACGCCAGCCAAGAAGCCACATATTAATCAAGTGGATGCATTTGCTTCTTCCAGTGTCACTGCTCACAACTGGAAGGATGGAAGAAAAGATAACCTGTGCCCCAGATCCCCTTATCAGCTGTCCCAGGGCACTGAAGTCTCTCTTGATTTCCCTTGGACTTCATCTTTCAGCTTCATCACCACCCGCATAGAAGAGAAATAATGGGTAGTAGTGTGAGGGCCGTATCAGGCTGGGAAGTTTGCTAGCGATGTCCTTAACCCGGGCTCCAGGGAGGCAGCAGACTTCCCTGAGAGGAGGGTCTGCCCAGCATATCGGTCCTTCTGTTCCCCTGAAATAGGAGTTGCCTATAACTATCACCCGTCTTTCTTTGAGGAGGTGGTCATGATATGGGGGGTTGTCCTTTCTAACTCTGGCAACACCTCCAGTGCAGATGGATCCTCAGCCACATCATCCGTCAATGGGCCTTCCATGTCCATAGCTTCATACCTGTTGTGCAGAGGCACCGGGGAGGTGAGGTGGGCAAGGAGGGGGGTCGCCTGTTGACCTGAGCACGCACTTTCTCCCATTCTTGGCTTCTCTTTAAGCTACTGCCTTCTGCCTGATGGGGTGAGGATACAGAATCCCCTTTGTCTTGGGGTTCTTTTTTTGGCTCTTCCTGTTGTTGCTTCAGGTCGGGCAGTGCCTGACACCACCAGTCTCTAATGGTCCTTAACCTTTCCACTTTCACAGCTCTGTGACCATGCTGAGCAGATCATCCACCTGCTCACACCTCAGACAGCGGTTTCCACCACTGCCGTCCCTTCCCAGGGAATGGCTCAGGCACTCGCCGCAGCCCGAGACCTGGACAGCCACGTCTTTCTGTGGGAGCTCCGTCTGCGCTGCCACGTCCCTCCTACCGAGTGCAGAGGACTCAGCCTCCCGCCGGGTGGTTGCCATCGCTGAGCTCCTTCCAAGAGGGTGATGGCCACAGCTAAACTCACCCCTGAGCGGGCAGGGTGACTGCGCCCTTCTCCCGTGCCCTTCCTCGTGAACCGCCATGCAAACTACTGTGCTGCGCCCTGTACCTCTGTGTGACACAGAAATTCTGCCCCTCCAAGTACCCCGCACAGCAGGATCTGGGGCCCTGTCCTTGCACAGACAGGATTGATCATCTGATGCCTGAAAAAGGCATCAGCTTCAGTGCGTACTCTGTTTCAGGGACACATTTCCAGTTTTCCACCACCTTTGAAACAGGTTCCCGCATATTCACACCATGGAAGATGATACTGAAACTTTACATATATAAAGAAGTTTAGGTCAAAAAGCTTATACTTCCCAACCATCTAATCGATTAGACATATTTTTATTCTGAATCAGCCTGATAGTCTGAGACACATATAGTGCACTTTTCAGATCTTTTTCTCCTTTTGACACTAAACTGTAACATATCGTGACTACCTGGACTTAAATCCACAGCACAAATATTTGGTGACTGATAGTGCTGTTTGGAAACAACTTGTAAGTGACACAATTGTGTGAAAAAATATGACTTTTTGGTGTTTATCACAGTTTCAGTTTAATGGTGATTCGGTGCCTTGTACATTTGTACATGAAAATAATTTATAAGAAAATAAAGGTTTATTAATTTCAAAAACTGAAGTGGAATTTTAAATCTGGTATTAGAATCCCAGAATGATAATACATTTCTCATAATTGGTATTTTCAGATGGTAAGAATTTTAGATTGTCATCTGTGATAGTTTGATGGGGGGGTGTTCTGGTGGCAGGGAAGGGGATTTGCTCCCTGTGCCACCAGATCTGAGTCCTATCCCCCCCCCGGGGGAGGTTGAGCCAAATTGGCGCCTCTGCGAATTGCCCTATTTAAGTTGGGACAAAGGGGCGGGAAAGAGCTTTTTGCTCAGGAGCGAGGAGAGAGCAGGAGGGCGCTGCCCTCGCTCCCGGCTCCCGGCCGGGCGACTGTCCGGGCCCGGGCCGGCGCCATGTGCTCAAGATGGCGCCGGGGGAGCCGCATGGGGGACTCGGTAAGCGCCTCGCTCCCGGGGTGCTCGCCAGGACGAGCTCCCCCAGAGAGGATTAAGATCTCAGAGAAAACAACCACAACGACCGGGTCAGTCAAGATGGAGCAGGAGGAGGTGTACTGGAGCTGAGGTTTCCCTCGCAATCGGTGTGAGATGGCAGGCGGCCCCCTGCAGCCAGGGTGCACTCGGCAGAGCAGAGACCCACTTGTGGCCCGTGGAGAAACCCACATCGGGAAGGAGATGCCTGAGCCCAGGAGAGGTCGTGGAGCAGGGGATGCACGACGAGGTGCTGTTAATAATGGGCAGGGGATGCACGACGGGGTCGTGGAGGCATCTGGAGTCCGTGGGACGACCCACGCCAACGCGAGTGGCAGCAGCTCCCTGAGGGGCCAAGACTGGTAAAGCCCGAACTGGTACAATCCATGGGGAAGGATTGCAATCCTGCGGGCAGGACTCATGTTGGAAAAGTTTGGGGACTTTTTTCTTCATGAGTAGGGGATCCACCAAAGCAAGGGAAAAATGGTGTAAAGACTCCTCCTCCTTTAAGAAAGGAGCGGTAGTTAACAACATGGATGAACTGACCTGCACTCCCCCATTCCCTGTCCCCCTGTGCCGCCGGGGGGGAGGTTGTGCCAGGAACGAAAGGAAACAGGGTGGGGAGGTGTTGTTTTAAGATCTGGCCTTGTTTTCTCTTTTCTCCTCTCAAGTAACCGGTTTCGTTCCTTGTGTCTCTTGTTCAGTAACTGTTAATAAATTGTTTTGTTTTAAGAAGAAAGCCTGAGTCATGTTTTGCCCGGGACCATGGTTGGTGGGTGCTCCCTCTCGGTTCTTGTCTCGACCCTCAGTCCAAAAACCACGACATCATCTAAGTCTTTAAGCACTAATTTTGGGTAACCAAGAACAAAAGTTTAAATTAATTGCAGTTAAACAAGAGCTCCCTACCTATTCAACAATTAATTTTGAGTTTGGAATAGAAGAGAGATTTCTGGTTTTGTATGTGGAGTGCAGGATGGACATAATAGCACAAAGTCCTTAGCAATGTTGTAAAAGTTCCCTCCTTGGGAGAGAATGTGAATGGATTGCATACATATTGCTTTGTATGGATGGAGAAACAGCCACCAGAGCACAGCAGACTGAACAGAGAAAAAGAGCATGCTGTGAGAGTCTCCTCAAAACGGGCAATAACCTCTTCAGGCTAGTGGCCCTGATAAATCCTCAAAAACTGCCAAACTCACAACACCAAGACCTGCTGAACCTGCCCAAGCCCACTGGCACACACCACCATCAACAACGAGTTGTATAACTGAGGTGACATCCAAGAGATTAGTAAAGACTACAGCATTATACATACTACCTGGTGAAACCAGGAGCCCCTGAGGGTTTTTTGAACATGCAGCTAAAAGTTACTGGCCTGAGAGGATTGGACTCCTGATTGTTGCACCTACTGGGGAGCTACAGGTGTGTGCATGAATGAGCTATGGGGAAATACATGAATGTACCCTGACCAAGGTTGCCTTTTAGTCTATTAATTGTAGTAAATTAATTAATGAAAAGTGCTCAAATAAATATTGATTGTGATCTGTGTCTTCACTTGACTCCAGTCCCTTACCAGCAGCTAGGGAATTTGCAATTTTCATCATGTTTGAAAGCTAATCAGCAGGACTTGTATGTTTTTCAACACAATATATTTTAATAGAAAACATGGGATAAAGAGATAACCTGCGTCATGTGTTTTTCACTAATGAATAAAAAAATCTACAAATGTTTTCTTCTGGTGTAACTGGATCAGTTTGAATACTGCCATGTCAAAGATTTAGGGATAAAATATCAACACTCTGTTTTGGTTCACAATTAAATACGAGACATATTTAATTTTCCAGCTCGAAGTGGGATTAAGTCCAGGTCAGTGGAATTATAATTGAATTTCACATAACAGAGACAGCAACCGGCTTGTCATCAGAAAAGAAATTCTAACTCGGATGGTCTCCTGTGGTAGGTCTACAGGATCTTACAGAGCGCTATGCACTTCATAGTGTTCTGTGCACAGAATGACTATCATCAGCTCTGCAAGATCTAGTGCTGGAAGCAGCATATCTACATCAGTGTGCTGTTCCCTACCAAAGATACTTCATCCTTCCGAAGAGCAGGGCTTACTAGCAAAAGTGCAGCATGACATTGATTTAGTCATGCTGCTTCTAAGATAAATATTTTCCTTACATGTTACTACATTACACCTCTTAGACACACTCTTTGGATGACAAATGAACTCCCAGCATAATTTCTCTCTCTCCCCCTGCCTCTCACCAGTTAATATGTATTTCAGAGTACAACTGCTAGATAAGTCCAAATCCTTTATATGCCCTTATTATACACGAGGAATGAATAAAACAGTGTCTCACCTACTGTGCGATAGGATGAGTTACCTACAGGCTGAGTGACTTGCAGGCTGGTGGTACTGTAAAATGAAAAAAGAATTTCCCTTCTTATTGCTGCGCAGAAATTCAGAGTAAGTTACAGAATGAATATTTACAGATGCCTTGAAAATATGTTTAAAATATAAGCTGAGAAAGAGATCACCTTCTGTAAATTAGGACCAGAAGGAGCAGGACTGCAGTGCAACAGAAAATGAAAGACTCTATACTTGCATTATCTTCCAGATAAAGATACTGAAGACGCACTTTATCTGGAAGGACCCTTGACCTCAGAAGACCGGCAAAATGAGAAAGCATGTTTTAAAAAGGAGCAGATACTATTAAATTTGTGACTTGTGCATTTTAACTGTATCACTAGGCACCACTGGGAGAAACTGAGTAATTTGGATTGTGGGTACTGGTGATTGGACAAGGAATATGCACCGTATTTTGATCAAACTGTTGAAACACTGATTACACTAACAATAAGTTTTCTTGGATTTCTATGTATCTCACCACTGATGTCTGGGGATGCACTGGATCTGTAGGTCTTGGTACGGTCCATTATACATCCACAGGACAGGGAGTCATAGACCTTAGTACTGCTCTCACTCTCCCAATAGCTCCAGCTATATGGGAGGTATTTTTCCCTGGATATATTCCAAACACAGTTGCCCTTGTAGAAGATCACCATGTACTCTGTGTCCTCCAAGGACCAGGCGCTGCTTTCATCTTTTAGGCAGCAGGAAGTCTCTGATGTGGACGAGATACTGGACTCCAAGGAGGAAACTTCCACCTTCTACCCTGAGGTGGGGGCAGTACTTTGCCTTGCTGGCATGGCAGGTGACAATGGTGGGGTCAGGGTGCTCTTTGGTTCATGGCATCTCTGTCCACAAGGAAAGCATCCCCAGACTTCCTGCTGCCAGCTTAAGGCCTCAGTGTGGTCCCAGTTCCTCAGTTGCACCCTGAGAAATCACCTTGTGGGCCCAGATGATGACTCTTCTTCCTCAGAAGCTTCTCTCTCCTGTCTTTCTTCACAAGACTGGACTGTCAAGTAGCAGACTCCATGCTGTCCTCCCCTGGCCAAAGGTACATCTCTGCTGCCTTTTTCCTGCCTCAATCTCTCTGTCCTGCAACCAAGCTGACACTGAAAGGAGTCACAGTTCCAAAAGGATGATCTTTAGCTTCCCACCCTGGCTGACTCCTGCAGAGATGGCAATGCACTTGTGTGAGTTGATAGAGGAGATGCTTAGCTGATTTTTCTGCTTTCCTTACCTCACTGCTCTACCCGCTGGGCAGCAGAGCTGCTCTGCTGACATCCCTCACTCCTTCACCACAGAGACAGCAGGTGAGGAAATGGTCCATATCGCCTATGAAAACAAAGGCAGCTCTTGCTCACAGAGGCAAAAGGGTTCCTAGAATCCTGCTATCACTGCTGGTGCCTCGCCGGGAGGGATACGTCACCTAGCACCTAACACCCTCCTAGGAAGCTGCCTGGCTGAGTATCCTCTGTGCTGGGAACTGAGACTGAGAGTGGGACACAGGCAGGGACATATCGGAGGGTGCTTCCCCTCTCTGGACACTACTGCCATCCCTGAGGGAGTCAGGAGCCAGAAGGCACAGGAGGGCCCTCATGCAGCACTACCCAGCCTCTGATCTGTCTTCTTGGGCATCTCCAGTCATCTCTCTGAAAAACACTAATTTCCTTACCTCATCACAGCGCTTGCAGTTTCCTGGGTCCAGAGTCAGCCCCCAAAGGCTTGTGCCTGCAAGAAGGAGAAGCAGGGTCCCATGCAATACTTGCTCACACTGGCCCGCACCATCCATGAAGCTGTCCTGAGCATTTCCCAGGATTTGCACTGGGATTCAGATGTTCAGGAGCTGCCCTGGTCACAACGCTCACTCTCTCCAGAGTGAGTACCATGACCTTCTCCCCACACTCCCTCAAGTTTGTCCTCCTCGAGGAGCATTTTGTGCTGCGTGTCTGTGCCTAGGCTCCCAAGTCAACCCAGTCCCATTGCCGCAGCCCTGCCATAGATGTGCTCTTGCAGTTCCCTGTGCCCCTTTCTGAAGCCTAATCTCAGGAACGACTCCTTATCTCCTCCAAAGTCACTTGGGCCAGGTTCATTTGTAGCCATCAACTGTTCCAAACCAGGTTCCCTACAGCCCGCTTTGTCATCTCTAGGGAGGGGAATAAAGAAAACAGCTCTTATGCAGCATGTGCTATTGCTCCTTTTGGGATACTGCTTGAACGATGAGGCTCTCACCCAGCACACAGCCCAGGTGGGGCCCCTCTGCAAGTCTCCCAACAGGAACCACTCTTTGGGCTGAGGCCATGGCAGGCTCCTGCCCACAACCACTTCCGCATGCAGCCTGAAGCTAAAGCCCATCAAATGCCTGAGCAGTAGTTGATTTGCACTCCTCCAGCTCTGTAGAGGCAATGGCACCTCAGAAACAGCTGACATCCTCCTGTTGTTTGCACAACCTACACAGAGGCAAAGATGAGGCCACAGCACCTCTGGCCCAGGGGTTCCCTTGGGCACAGCAAGGCCCTCACAGTGGTGACCCTCCTTCTCCTGGCCCTGTCCTATGGGACTGTGGCTCATGGACACACTCATGCAAGGGCAAGGGCAAGGGCAAGGGTAAGAGTTCATTCCAAACGTTAAACCCTCATGCAAAAAGGGTCAATGTGGGGAGACTGTAACAGATACACCTCTACATTGTTGTAGTCCATGATTTGTTGTAGTCCATGTTTGTAGTCCATGATGTTGAGTCCAGGCCAAGAGAGGTGATTCTCCCCCTTTACTCTGCTCTTTTGAGACCCCACCACGAATACTGCATCCAGTTCTGATGTCCCCACCACAAGAGAGACATAGATCTGTTGGAGCGTGTTCAGAGGAGGGCCGCAAAGACGATCCAGGGGCTGGAGCACCTCTGCTACGAGGACAGGTTGCGGGAGCTGGGATTGTTCCCCCTTGAGAAGAGAAGACTTCGGGGGGACCTAATAGCTGCCTTCCAATACCTGAAGGGAACCTACAGGAAGGCTGAGGAGGGACTTTTTACAAGAGTGTCCACTGATAGGACAAGGGGAAATGGGTTTAAGTTGAAGGAGAACAGATTTAGATTAGATCTTGGGAAGAAATTCTTCAGTACGAGGGTGGTAAGACTTTGGAATAAATTGCCCAGAGAAGTTGTGGATGCCCCCTCCCTGGAGGTGTTCAAGGCCAAGCTGGACAGAGCCTTGAGTAGCCTGATCTAGTTGAGAGGCGTCCCTGGCCATGACAGGGAGGTTGGATTAGATGATCTCTAAGGTCCCTTCCAGCCTATGCCATTCTATGATTCTATGATTCTATGATTTGCGTTACCTGTTACAGGAATTATTATAGCAGGAACCACACAAACCAGTAGAGGACAAGAAGACATGCAAATGCAACAGTGAGCCGACCTGAGCTACATTTGGTGCCAAATAACTCCAAAAAACACTCTGTCGCTCCTGTCCAAAGTGATCACCATAATAGATGCAACCTAAGTCATGATTTATATGAACTCAACGGATATTTTATGGACAATTTACAAGGGCGCCCATAGACCACTCTTGTCACAGAAAACAACATTTGTGTATCTATCAAAAGATGGGGAGGTGAGCAGTGGTTAACAAGGATATGTTGGTGTCGTGGTTTTTGGACTGAGGGTCGAGACAAGAACCAAGAGGGAGCACCCACCAACCATGGTCCCGGGCAAAACATGACTCAGGCTTTCTTCTTAAAACAAAACAATTTATTAACAGTTACTGAACAAGTGACACAAGGGAACGAAACCAGTTACTTGAGAGGAGAAAAGAGAAAACAAGGCCAGATCTTAAAACAACAACCTCCCCACCCCCTATTTCCTTTTGTTCCTGGCTCAACCTCCCCCCCGGTGGCATAGGGGGACAGGGAATGGGGGAGTGCAGGTCAGTTCATCCATGATGTTACTGCCGCTCCTTTCTTAAAGGAGGAGGAGTCCTTACACCATCTTTCCCTTGCTTTGGTGGATCCCCTACTCACGAGGAAAAAATCCCCAAACTTTTCCGACGTAAGTCCTGCCCGCAGGATTGCAACCCTTCCCCATGGATCGCACCAGTTCGGGCTTTACCAGTCTCGGCCCCTCAGGGAGCTGCTGCCACTCGCATCGGCGTGGGTCGTCCCACGGATTCCAGATGCCTCCACGACCTCGTCGTGCATCCCCTGCCCATTATTAACAGCACCTCGTCGTGCATCCCCTGCTCCACGACCTCTCCTGGGCTCAGGCATCTCTTCCCTGACGTGGGTTTCTCCACAGGCCGCGAGTGGGTCTCTGCCCCGCCGAGCGCACCCTGGCTGCAGGGGGGCTGCCCGCCATCTTCACACCGATTGCAAGGGAAGCCTCAGCTCCAGCACCTCTCCTCCTGGTCCATCTTGATTGACCTGGTCGCTGTGGTTGTTTTCTCTTAGATCTTAACCCTCTCTGGGGGAGCTCGGCCCGGCGGGCACCCCGGGAGCGGGGCGCTTCCTGAGCCCCCCATGCGGCTCCCCCGGCGCCATCTTGAGCACGTGGTGCCGGCCCGGCCGGGAGCCGAGAGCGAGGGCAGCGCCTACCCCCCCCCCCCCCCCCCCCCCCCCCCCCCCCTCCTCCTCGCTCCTGGGCAAAATGACCCTTTCCCGCCCCTTTGTCTCAACTTAAATAGGGCCATTCGCAGAGGCGCCGATTTGGCGCAATCCCCGAGGGGGATGGGACTCAGATCTGGTGGCACAGGGAGCAAATCCCTCCCCTGCCACCAGAACACCCCCCGACATCAAACTATCACAGTTGGATAGTGTGAGACCACTGCATGACTTAAATGGTATGGAATAAGGGGTGAAGATGGTACTGCTCTGTACCATCTGAAGATGGTACTCTCTTCTTTCTGAAGATGGAAGCTCTGATGAGTTTTATCATTCTAGTATTCTTTTTGCATTCATCAGCACTCCACCTAGACAAAGCAATGAAGACAGACCTCATTGTACTACCAGATTCCATTTTGACAAGCCAGCAATGTGATTCTAGCATGAAGTAAGCAGAGGCTTTTACTTGACACAGTAAACACTGAATAAGCATGATGTTTCATGCTATAATTAATGACTACAGCCTCCTGTGAACCCCAGAAAGTATTATCCATATCTGTGCCTATGAATCCATGTTCTCTGTCTGAAAGAGACACTGGTATGCTTTTGATAGATGTAGGAAGCAGTCCTGTCATAATAATATAGCCAAAATTAACTCTGAATAGAGATTCTGTTCAAAAAAATGGACTAAGTTAAGAAAAATTAACTCTCTCAGCTAAATGAAAGAAATAATTGGGAAAAAAAAAAAGAGTTCTGGATCAGAATACCATTACCACAAAGGCAGAGAATAAAGTATTCGGTACACGAGTTGTAGTCCCTGATGGGCTCCAGCAGCTTTTTTCAAAGCCCTGATGATGTGTCCCCACTGTCCATAGCACTCCATGAGCAGGATTTGTTCAGCTGTGAGAAGGACAAGCTGTGCTACAGGTCACACCTCAGCATTTGAACCCCGTGAGCATCCAAGGCCACGGCTCAGCAGCTGTGGGATGGATGAATGGAGTGCCATGGGCAGTGGGTGCTTCTGAAGCTGCCTGTGCTCAACCTGCCTGCCCGTGGAAATGGAGCAGTGCCCTCCCTCCCATGGAGCAGAGCTTGCGCTGGCACCAGAGTAGCAGCAAACAGGCTCCAGGCTCTCCATGGGACAGTTTCTTCTCAGTTTATCCTGAGTGGGACCAGTAGCCATTGGTCAGTAGTAATAATGACAGCAGTCATATTCAAAGAAAATACAGTTTCTCAGAAGCTAATGTCACATGTTTGCTGTAGACAGAAGATGGGAAGGACATCCCCTGGAAATGCATGAAATATCAGTAATTTTGAGGTGGGAGCACACAGGGACACAAGATAAAGTTGGTCCTTTCCCTTCCACACGTGATGTGTGCAATGACTTTTTTAAATGGACCAAGCTGAAATGGGGGCCCTGCAGCGTCTGACTTGTTATGAAAATGCCTGTTCTAAACTGGGCTCAGGAATCCAATAGCAAACACTTCTTTAAGGACCCCAGCCCAGACAGTTATTTTTATGGATGCTAGTGTCATTGCTCCTTGGAGTTGGGTTTCAGCAGAAAGAAGCTAGTGTTTCGCTGACATCTTAAGATGTGAAGGAGAGCTTTGAGCTCTCTGAGGAGCAAGTGAAACATTTGGCCCTACCAGCTGCACAGGGAATATGATCTGAGCCAAATATAAGAACTGAGGGATTTATACATTTGTTTCAGACATCATAAGCTCATTTTAAGCAATGATTCTCCCTGCGCACATGCACACACACGAACTCACGCCTTCATGTACTCACACATCACTTACAGTGCTTTAACATTTTCCTTCAGGGTTGGTCTTACTGTTGCTGTGCAGAACCTGAAGTCTTCCAGGGAAGAAATATCTACGTGATGTACAGAGTGGCTACTTTTTCCACACACTTTTCAGAACATGACTATCATGATTGCCCTCTTCTGCCCAGTTTCATCACATCTCCAGCTCTCTTTTGGTAAGAAAAGAAGTTCTTTGATACAGGAGACTGAAAACTTCTCTCAGCTGATTAGATAAAATGTGCCTGGGAGAGAGGTTGCTCTATCTCTTATTTTGTCCCAAGATATGTATTTCCTTCCTTGGCAGAAGGATTGAGGTGGTAGATATGCTCCCCACACACACGCTTCTCTTCTCTTGAATACTGCTGGAGTGAGGTATCATATGTGGCATCAGTGTTACTCAGGGAAGCAGCAGCATCACATGGTAGGCAAAGCACAGGTACTGCTGATGAATGGCTGCAGCGGTTTCTTTGTCCCTTCAGTCTTTAACACCTTGCAAATCTATGTGGGAAATTTTCCTGAATTTTGCAATGCAAGATATCACTTACCAGCATGGTCTATGCTCAGAAGTGCTTTGCTGTCCCTCCATTACAGCATTACCAGTCAGTCCTCAGATCTTTTAGGAAAACGA
The DNA here is from genome assembly GCF_009769465.1 of Tauraco erythrolophus. Classification (NCBI taxonomy): domain Eukaryota; kingdom Metazoa; phylum Chordata; class Aves; order Musophagiformes; family Musophagidae; genus Tauraco; species Tauraco erythrolophus. Next base: position 13,479,650 of record NC_141484.1, on the reverse strand, counting down.
TAATATGAGTGTAGCTATAGTTCTGGTTACCCATCCCTATAGAAGCATCAGGTGAGGAAGAACAATCCCTTCTCATTGTCCATAGCAGGAATATTATGGATGGTCTGAACAGCTATGCTTGCTGAGTTCCCTGTGTTGTGTAATCAACACGCTGGAGGGAAGGGATGCCATCAAGAGGGGTCTTGACAAGATTGAGAGGTGGGCCTGTGTGAACCTCATGTAGTTCAACAAGGCCAAGTGCAAGGTCCTGAACATGGGTCGGGGCAATCCCAAGCACAAGTACAGGCTGGGCGGAGAATGGATTGAGAGCAGCCCTGAGGAAAAGGACTTGGGGGTGTTGGTTGATGAGAGGCTCAACATGAGTCAGCCATGTGCACTTGTAGCCCAGAAAGCCAACTGTGTCCTCGGCTGCAGGCCGAGGGAGGTGATTCTGCCCCTCTGCTCTGCTCTCATGAGACCCCACCTGGAGTACTGCATGCAACTCCGGGGCCTCCAAAAAGAAGGACAGGTACCTGTTGGAGGGGGTCCAGAGGAGGACCGTGAAAGTGATCTGAGGGCTCTCCTATTAAGGCTGAGAGAGTTGGGGCTGTTCAGCTGGAGAAGAGAAGGCTCCAGGGAGAAGTTCTAGCAGGCTTCCAGTACCTAAAGGTGACCTGCAAGAAAGCTGGAGAGGAACTTTTTACAAGGGTACGTAGTGACAGGACAAGGGACAATGGCTTCAAGCTGAAAGAGGGGAGATTTAGATTACATCTAAGGAAGAAATTATTTACAATGAAGGTGGTGAGGCACTGGAACAGGTTGCCCAGAGAGGTGGTAGATGTCCCATCCCTGGAAACATTCAAGGTCATGTTGGATGGGACTCTGAGCAACCTGATCTAGTTGAAAACATCCCTGGTCATTGCAGGGGGATTGGACTAGATGACCTTAAAAAGTCTCTTCCAACCTAAACTGTTCCATGATTCTATAATGCTGGTGATTGTCTTGTACTTTCTCACTTTTTATATTGAGACAGCACTGCACAGCACTGTGGCTACACTGGGTAGCATTGGGCTAAAATTCCACCTCTTTATAGCAATTCTGAGACATTGTTGGTGAATCACAGGACTGGGCCAAGTCCTGTGGAAAACTGGCTTTTGTCTCCTCAATTATGGTCTGCAAAGTGCCAGACTTTCTCAGTGCTGCCCAGTGACAAGATAAGAGGCAATGGACAAAAACTGAGACACAAGAAATTCTTTTAAACATAAGAAAAGACTTTTGCTGTGAGGGTGGTCAAACATTAGAGCTGGGTGCACAAAGAGGTTGTTTAGTCTCCATCCTTGGAAATATTTAAACCCAACTGGGCAAGGTCTTGAGTAACCTGCTTTAGTTGACTCTACCTGAGCAAGGGAGTTGAACTATATGATTTCCAGAGGTGCCTTCCAATCTCAAGTATTCTGATATTCTACATGAAATGTCGAATGGAATCTAGAATTCTACATGGAATGTAAAAATGGGTCAGAAAACTGGAAAAACAAAATTAATACTTAGAAGAACCAAAGATCAGGAAATGGTGTGAAAGTTAAAAGTTCAGAAGGTATATCAGTATGAGCAACTTTGATAGCTCCTTTCCTCCCCAAAGCAATAAAGGACACAAGCAATAAATGGCCAAGTTCTCTGCTGCGTGAATAGAATAGAATAGAATAGAATAGAATAGAATAGAATAGAATAGAAAAGAAAAGAAAAGAAAAGAAAAGAAAGTACATGATGCTGATCTTGTATGTTATTCTGGCCAGAACATGCTGATGTCTGTTATGGTAATTACCCTTTGAAAATTAATAGTGATCACTCTCAGATTTTTTTAATAAACCTTCTGACTCTTAGGTCCAGACTTACTAGGAAAATCAAGATAGATTTTCCATAAATTTGACTGTGGATGAGAATGAGAAAGAGAATGAAAGGAGAAGAGAAGAGAAGAGAAGGGAAGGGAAGAGAAGAGAAGAGAAGAGAAGAGAAGAGAAGAGAAGAGAAGAGAAGAGAAGAGAAGAGAAGAGAAGATTTTTAGAATTATATCACAATAATTGTCCAAAGAGGACTACTGTACTTAATCTGTGCAAAGAAATGGAGTTCATTCATCTTCAGTCAGACATTGCCTCGTACTTGCATCGAAGAGCTTCTGTTTTTCAGAAGACAAAAAGTTTCAGAACTTAATTAAGTTTTTGCTTGACTTGTTTCTGTAACTCAAAACAACTCTTGAATAGAAAAGAGTTCTTCTTGACTACGGATGTATCTTTCATAAGCCGAATGCTCTTTAGATGTCTTCTCCATCTGCATGGATACCTAAACGTGTCTGAATTTGTCTTAATAACTCAAACCATATTCAACAAGAAGACACAAGATTCAGAAGCAGGACAATTTGTCTTCCTGAATCCTATCTATTTTAAAGGGTTCTTCTCCCTTCTTCTTTGACTGATTCACTTTCCAACAAGCTTCCTACCTGTCAACACTAACTGGTTAGTTAGTGTGTTTAAAGTAGATCAGAAATGCTAAGATTTGTGTCTTACAAGCCCGTCAGACTGTGGAGCTTTCCAAACATGCTTGTCATTCACTAGTTATCTAGGACACTGCCAAAATATTTTTAGTCATGGTTATGGGACTTCTTCCAGTCCAGCTAAGGTCAGCTAAAAGGTTAGCTTTATCATAAGAAAACAAGTCTAGAGGAAGAGTGGCACAAGAACACTGAACAAGCATTGAGTCTCACTCTCTGCTGTTTTAAACCTCAACATTACAAATAGAGGAAAACGGCAACTGACAGCATTCAGCCCGGCTCAAACTGCAAACAAAATTTTTAGAATAAAGCCAAAATAACAAAACCTATAGTTGAAAAAAGACAAGAAAAGCCAGACAAGACAAGCCAGAAAAGTACAGAATGGAACCAGAAGTAACTGAAGACATGAGGAATCCACTTAAAGATCCTCGAAAGAGATCTGAATCTTTCAAGTAAGAATTACAGGCTGTTATGCCCAAAGATTTCTTCCAAGTACTGTAAGAATGGCTCTGCACTAGTTTTTGAAGCAAGCTCATGGACCCTAAATCTGTGCCTTTGATTGCCATATAAAGTTAGTCTACTGATAAAAAGGGTTTCCAAAAACATCCGATCTATCCTCCAGCAGAATGATCTAAAATCCACTTGAAAGCCAGGTAAATGTCAGGATATTTTGTTACCAAAGGGTTCAGGAGCCCAAGTCTTTGCATAGAGAGTAGTGACAATCTGAAAGCAGGATAAACTCTTAAAAAACATTGTGTAATAGGCATTGCTCCAAAGAAAGCTTTAAAAACTCATTAAACAAGGCTTTAGCAGTACTGAAGTTGGAGTACTCCTTTTGGAAGAAGAGAGTATTCAGTGACTCATGGGGAACCATATTATTCTTCCCAAATAGTCAATCCAATAAGCTGCACTGTAGTTAAGAAGATAGCCAATGGGTATGAGATTGGTCTCTTTGTTCATTCACCACTGAGTTTCTCCTATTTGACTAGTCTAATGGTCAAAAAGATGCAAGGTCAGAGAGATCCACAGATCTCATTGGCAATTTATGAGAAGACAGTCTTAAGTTTCATGCGGATCGAGTCATTACATTTGTTCAAAAGTATAAAAATATATAAATATAATAAAAACATTCAATTTCAATGGAAAAATTTGAAAGTTTGAGACACCAAAAGGTAGGTTGAAATAAATAATGTTGCCTGTGATACTAAAAATCCTCAGAGCTAGGTCATTCAGCTTTTATGTTATTAGTAGGTTGCCACCTTATTGTGTCGGATAAATAGAGTAGTCAGTAAGGAGATATTACCAGCTATAAACATTGCTAGATTTGTGTACTGACAGTTTAGAATAAATCATCATAAATTTATAATTTGAGGAAGAATTAAATAGAAAGAGAAACTATAAATTTTTGCAGAAGGATCAGAAGACAGTTTTTCCTCAAGCCAGGATGAACTGATAAAAGATTCATGCTATTCTAATCAGAGACAGACAATAAACATTTCAGTGTATCCAGTTGAGGTGATTTTGAGAGTAAAGAATTTGGAACTAGAGATTATGTCTACTTAGTTCATGCTTCCTCACTAATTATGATATCTAAGAAAAATAGGATGCTAAGGTTTTGAGCAGACTGCAGAAAACTTAACAAGATGTCCCTGCCCAATCAGTATCCTATATCTAAAATAGATTCATTTATCACTAGCCAGAACAGAATACTTCTCTATGTGAGTTTTAAGACTGACAAATTGCATTGAAAAAAGAATTTTCAGGAAATTAGCCTGCATTGACCACTGACATGGGACAATGAGTTGAGTTTAACACAATTCTTTCTAGGTAAAAAAAGGAGAATTACGTTTCAGAGATCAGTGGGCTGAGTGCTTGTAGAGTACTTTTTCTTGCTACTCCTGGTATGTCATCCACAAAATGTAGCCTATCATTTTTTCCATAAAAAGAGATCTGGAACAAAATCTGCATTTTCTTGAGCCAATTGGTACACTCATTTCAAAAAAAAACCAATTTTGGCTGGTCTGCAACTTGAAAATGCTCTTGTCAGCCATGCTATCAGAATTAGAAGAGCATGCTTGGAAAGATCAATATGGCCTGTAAATCATCAGTGTATATGGTATGATGTAGGAAGCGTAGCCTCATTCTGCTGTTCCCTGGGTAAAGGAGAGCTCCCAGGAATGTTGGCAGATGATAAGCAGAAATGCCAGAACACTAATCCTTCAGAGCAAATCTCCTCATCGCTACACTTCAACTGACATGTTGCTGTAAAGGCGACCTGGAAATGGTAAGGACACACTTTCTTTATTAGATTTGATAAGTATTGTATCAGATTGAATTAAGTATGAGGAATGCCCCATTGAATTGTCTGTTAAATATGAAGCTTAACATGCTGTGTTACCTTCTGAAGATGTCCTCTGAGAATCTCCTTGAACGTTCCTGATAAAGACTTCATGTGCTGGGGCAGAGAGGGGGAGATGGAATTTTGAATTGATTTCTTCAGATAGCCCAGTAATTATCATTACTAATGTGAGTTGTGGAGTAATTCTCTAGGAAGAAAGGCAGATGGAACCGATAATTCATGTACATATGTAAAAGTCAATGTCTGGGGCTAAATGTAAATCTGCCGAGAATATTATTGATGAAAACTAGCTTATGCTACAGTTCATACAAGGCAGCAGCTAAGAGGTCCATCCTCTTTCCTAATCCTGCTCTCACCTTCAAGAACTAATATCTGCAATGCATTGTGCATTTTTAATTTAACCTTACTGCATAAAAAGGGAAGCAAACTCTCCATGTCTTCACATCGGGAATTTGGGAAATGGACTTTCATACACATGAAGCTTTCTCTTTCCAGCAATAACTCTCTGTTCACACATAGACTAAAGCAACATAGTCCCTTGGAAAGGTCCTGAAAGAGCCAAATGAGAGTAGAGGGGTGGATAAACGTGCAACCTGCAATTGAAAATGGGCAGTAGTGAACATGCAGCCAAGGCGAACAACGCGCACACCTATTTCCACAGCAAAACCTAACTCTTAGGTGACATTCAGAATGCCATTTCCTTCGCACATTTAAACAGCTGAGTGATTCCAGTTACAGAACAGATGAGTGAAGTAAAAAGGCTTAGAAGCTTCTGAATAAAGTGCAGAACGCAGAGGAGCAACAGGTGGCAAAAAGAGTCAGAGAAGGACAGGGAGGTGGATAGAAATTAGGTTTGCTAGCTTAATATCAATATTAGAATGTAAATGACTCAGAAAAAGAGGTTAGGTGGCACATTCCTTAGCTGACCCTCTGTCTGTTTCAGAATTGGAGAGGCGTCATGATGCAGGCAGGTTATCATAACTTTGATGTGTGACTCTTAAGCACTATAGAAGGAAAGCCCAACCAAACTATGTTTTGCCTCTACATTGTGTGAATATTTCCTATTCATCTTAAGCTGTAAAGACTGTTTCACTCAATCACTGATTTATCAAGCATGCAGGCATAACCTCTGCCTTCTGCACCTTTGTTGTCAACTCCCTGATGCTCTCTGAGGGATTTCGCCAGTCAGCCTGTGTCCTCCTGGAGCAGAGTGACCTCTAGGGGCCTCTGGACAGAGCTGTCATGGAATGAGCATGTCAGTGCTCTGCCCTGAACTCTGCCTTGCACATTTGCAAACCTTGGACTTTGCCTATTAGCGCCCCCCGTCTGAGATCTTTATATATATGGAATCATATATTCCCATCAATATTGTCTTGTCTTCCAAAGGGCTACTCAGGTAAGTAGAATAAGACACTTCAACAGATTTCTTCCTTTCTGTCTTTCATGATACACACAGGGTCTTTTTCAGCTAGTAGTTTCTTCTGGGTTTTGAACAGACTTGTAAGTCATGAAGAATTAAATTGATAATTTTGGTTTGTCAGAATCCACTGAGTACAAGTTTTATTCTGCAGAAAGGGAATTTTTCCAGTTATTGTTATTCTGTCAATGAAAAAGTGTATATTTACTTAAGAGGCACATCAATGATGTTCAGATAGGGCTAAGAGTTTTTGCAATCCATGCAGCTCCACTGGAGTACACCAGCTGCAGCTATGTTAAACTTTATCTCAGAGATGTTCCTTTATGGTAATTATGTACCAATGATTTTTTCAAGGTCAATGACCTTTGCATTACTTGCAGCTAGTGAGCAGTCTGACCACACAGCGTGTTTGTACAAGCTGATTCTAATGCTCAAGGTATGGCATCGAACTATAAATGCATGAGAAATGAAATATACTTTCATTAATATGAATGAATGAGACATATTTCCCCAGTACTTCCTCCTGGAGAAGAGAAGGCTCCAGAGAGACCTTATAGCAGCCTTCCAGTACTTAAAGGTGTGGTGTGACTTAGGCAGGCCGCCAACTAAATGCCACACAGCTGCTTACTCACCCTTCACTGCCTCCAGGGGATGGGGAAGAGAATTAAAGGGGAAAAGAGAAAGAGATCCATGGGTGGAGATAAGAACAACTTAATAATAATATATGAATATGTATACATGTATATCCCTTCCAACCCAAACCATTCTATGATTCTAATATAAATAAGGAATAACTCCAGGTTCACTGGAACTAAATAAGTATTTAAGACATAGTGCTTATTATTTGCCTTTTTCTGGACATATGCAGCCTGTGGCATATGCAGGTTGATTTGTTGCTATTAAACACCATCATCACCCTAAACTTTTAGCATGTCAATCATCAATTTGTTTAATATTTTACTTAAAAAAAAATATAAGAAGAAAACTTCTGTTTTAATTGTTGAGTACTCATCTTTTATTCAAAGAAATAATCAGATCAAATATGTAAAGTCTTTGTAAAATTTCATTGCATATTAACACCATGGCTCTGTGTATGAATGCTATGAGGTCTGCTTCCTGGATTCTACCAAGATAATTTTTCTGGTCACTGAGCAAATGGAAAGTAGACAGAAAACAAAATGTTTCATAATAACACCAACTAAAAATGTTTTAGTTTAGTTACTAAAAAAATAATTTTAGACTGACATAGTTGCATAGTTTTTCCCCAAATTATACTGACTCTGTACAGATTTTTCTTTATGTCTTCAGAAATGCCAGCATAGAAAATGTTGATCAGGAAAGTTTTTTCAACAAAAGAAAACTCAACTGCCAGTAAACATTCATAAGCATTTTCCTTTATCCCAGATGCTTGCAGTGACCCTAAATGTTGTTTAAAAAAACAAAGATAAGATTTTCCTTGTATGATGTCATTTGCTTAAATTGTCTTTCACTAGTAAACAAAATGAAACATCTGGTTGTAATAATGAAATAACTATGATTATAGCTGCTCATATAATCATAATTGTAACTATTTTACACATTTAAAGATAACCTCAAGCATATCCATTCTCACAACATAAAGGCAGCAAATGTTCTCATCCCTTTTTCCCAACTTTACCTCCTATTCTTTTCTCTTTGACGTCACCCTTCCTGTAGCACTCTTCCAAGCCCAACATCTATCAGTTTTTCTTATTTTTTTCCCCCAAAACTAATATCAATTTGCTTCTTATTCCCGAAAGTCCTTGTCCCTTTTTCATATCTTTTCCTTTCACACACAACTACATCTTTCCAGCCTGCACTGGCAGCCCAGAAAGCAAATCGTATCCTGGGCTGTATCAAAAGAAGTGTGGCCAGCAGGTCGAGGGAAGTGATTCTGCCCCTCTGCTCTGTTCTCATGAGACCCCACCTGAAATACTGTGTTCAGCTCTGGAGTCCCCAACATAAGAAGGACATGGAGCTACTGGAACGAGTCCAGAGGAGGGCCACGAAGATGATCCGAGGGCTGGAGCACCTCTGCTATGGAGACAGGCTGAGAGAGTTGGGGCTGTTCAGCCTGGAGAAGAGAAGGCTCCGGGGTGATCTTATAGCAGCCTTCCAGTACCTAAAGGGGGCCTACAGGAAAGCTGGAGAGGGACTTTTTACAAGGGCGTGTAGTGATAGGACAAGAGGCAATGGATTTAAACTGAAAGAGGGGAGATTTAGATTGGATATAAGGAAGAAATTTTTTACATTGAGGGTGGTGAGGCACTGGAACAGGTTGCCCAGAGAAGTTGTGGCTGCCCCATCCCTGGAAGTGTTCAAGGCCAGGTTAGATGAGGCTTTGGGCAACCTGGTGTAGTGGAGGATTTCTCTGCCCATGGCAGAGGGGTTGGAACTAGATGATCTTTAAGGTCCCTTCCAACCCTAACCATTCTATGATTCTATGATTCTATGATTCTATTTGAGCCATTGTTAGTTCTCTCCTTATCTCAGACCTCATATGTGCATGTCCAATTCCACACAACTGTTACAGTTATTTCTGCCTTCACTCATTTCTCACTCTCTTTTTATATTTCTGTCATGAGTCAGATGGAGCCAATTCTGGCTGTTCATCCTCATATATCCTGATTCCTCAGGACCTAACATCTACCTGAGGATGCCCATGGGAAAATATTGATTGTGTATATATTATGCCTGACCCTTCTGCCTCTCGAGACCTAGGCGTGTGGCAGGCTCATGCTGGGACAGCCTGTTACTGTCTCAGTAGCTGTATCATGAAGGAAATCTCACATTCTGTCCATAGACTCTTCCTTGGAGAGGGGATCCACAAAACCAAGGGCATGAAGCACAGCTCACCTAAATAAGGCAAATTCTTGGCCTTCCAAAGCCCTCTCCTCCTGCAGTCATGGCTAACTCATTGCCACATGCCAGGGCAGAAGTAGAAAAAAAAGACTTCAGTGCTGCCAGCAAGAAGAAAGAGATGATTTTAGGGCACTGCAGCTGAAGTGCACTTCTGTGCCTGCAGCCTTGACTGCACACAGACTCCCAGACAGGACCATCCCCTTTGAGACAGGGTCTTTACGGGTGAATGTCACCCAGCCCCTGCTTCATCTGGTGTCTACACATACTGCCATGGTGCAATCAGCATTAATTGCATGAGGAGGCTTTGAGCATGTCTTCATTAATGCCTAATGTCAAACAGTAAAATGCTATTGAAGCAAATCTCTCTGTTGTCCCATGCTATGGTTTGCATGACAGGTGTACTCCAGGGGCACATCTAATGTGCTCCCACATCAGACAGGCATTCAGCTCTTGGGACTTCCATGCCTTCCCCCTGAAATACATTTAGTCTAGGTGTCAGGCCCTCAGCACTTGCTGTTCTGTCTCACTGATCTCATGTCGTGCGGCTTCACTCACTAAGGGAGACAGCCTGTGTTTCCAGTGTGTGTTAGTGACTGACCTTGCCTCTCACAGCAGCCCCATCTCCCAGAGAGCTACTCCTGCTGACCTCTCACGTGGAATGAGGATTACTCTCACCCCAGCCCCAAGCTTCTTCTGCCAGAAGAAATCTCAAGACAGGAGAGTCAAGTGAGGGGCAGAATTTCTTCTTCCCACTTAGCCCTGTGTCGTGGGTTAGGCCGCTCCAGCAACCGAACCCCACACAGTCGCTCACTCACCCTCCCCCACCCCCAGGAATGAGGGAGAGAATTAAAGGAGAAACGGGAAACCCGTGGGTTGAGATAAGAACAATTTAATGCAGATGATTTAATACACAGTGCAGATGCTCACCACCCCCTCTTATCCGCAGCCCGTCTCGTCCAGAAGCTGCAATCCCGGACGAACACGAGGCCCCAAAATAGAGAGGGGCAGAGAGAGAGAGAGAGTATTCCGAGAGTGGGAGTGCTGGGAGAGAGAGAAAAAGAAAGAAAAACAATAGAGCAACAGTGCAGCAAGTGCAAAAGAGCAAAAGCGGCAAAAGAGCCAAAGCGCAAAAGCCCTTCTGTCCGGCTGACCCTCACCTTTATACTGGGCATGACGCTGCATGATATGGAATACTGATTGGCCAGTTTGACCCTCAATTTTAAGTTCCACCACAAATCACAAAGGGAATCGTGGCCCCCTTGTCCTGGCCATGCTCCCCCCTTATCCCGCCGTGCTTCTGCACTCCGGCACACTGAAAAGTCCTTGGCCAACCACAAACATCAGCTTGCTATCAACATTCTTCTCAGAGCGAGCCTCTGAGTAAAACCAAAACACGGAGCTCTTCTAGCTGCTAAAAAGAAGAGCTAACTCTGTCCCAGCTAAAACCAGGACACCATGCTCTGCTTTTGTGTGTGAACGGTGAAGGTCTAGGTGGGCTTTGCTTGGGTTCACACTGCCTTTTTCACATCCACTTCACAAGGAAGAATATTGTGATTATTTGTTGTTTTGAGGTAGCATAAAGGTAGACCATGGGAATGACTCATCTACACTTTGCAGGCTGCAAAGGGCTTGCTTTCTCATCCTTGCTGGCCTGAGAGTCCAGGAGGTCCTCATGTGTGGAGGCTGGATCTCACGGGCATCTTAAGATGAGTGAGGGTGATCCAGAGCCCTGGGCCTCTCCTGGTACCTGCACTATGAAGGTTCAGCCAGATCACAGCTGTCAAAAGAGGTGCTGCAGTCGCTCTCCATAGACTGATCTACCAGGTGTGCAGTGGAGCTGGCAGGGCCATTGATGCTTCATAGTGCCCTTTTCATAGTCACACCATAGCACCCACGTGGTGCCCTTTCTGGGCAGAGGGTTCAGTGCAAATGGGGTCCTGCACACTGACCTGTGGTTACTTCTGCCAGCTTGGGGTCTTTTCCTTCAGCACGAACGACCCTGACATTTCCAGACCTTCTTTGGCCCATTCCACTTGTCTTTCTCCTGTCCCAGTGGTGAGCCCATGAAACTGGCTGACCATCCGGCTGGATTTTAACCTCTCTTGAGTGGTTCGGTGATAACACGTGAGCCGGGACGTTTCAGCATCTTTACAAACACCTTTTGCAGTGAAACGTGTCGGCCGTCACCCAGAGGAGAGTCCCCACCATGGCTCCGCGCTGCCACCGCCCGGCACTGACAGCCCGCAGCAGCGGGCGCGGGCGGTGCGGCGCGGCGGAGCTCCCCGGGACCGGCAGGACCCGCTGGAGCCTCCAGCGGAGAAGAAAGCTGGTGTGGCCTGTGCTCTCATAGCAGCAGCCAGAACGGTGAGGGGAAAGGCATAGCCACCACCCTAACTAGATGTCTCTGGGCCCTAGACCAGCGCCCACCCTGGAGTCTCACCACAGCTGGCTGTGCTTCCTTCACATGTTGCCACTGCCTGGGGCAGCTGTCAGTGTGGGGCACTGGGCCACTGCCTCATTGCGCCCACAGTCTCCTGTGCCTGGGAGTGAGCAGGCAGGCAGTTCCCTTGCAATCCCTGCCGTCACTCACCTCCTGGGCTCGACCTCTGCCAAGCTGGAGGGGCGCTTACCTTCCTACCCACTCCTCGCTTCATTGGCCATGGCCTCCAGCTTGAAGCTGGCCTCTCTGGTGGCTCTTGCCTTGTTTGTACCATTTCAGCCTGGGAGAACAAGGTAAGCTGTGAGAATCTCACTGGGATGAGAGTACTGACTGTGTGGGCACATGACACAGTAGCTTGGCATCATAGTCTAAGACACAGAAGATCATCTTCCTCCAGCCCAGGTTTCTAAGGGAAAAGGGTAGCTAAGGCAAGCATGACCTATCTAAGCAGGTTGTTAACAACCTGTATCTCCTAACGACTCTTTACAAGTATGGAGAAAAGAGCCAAGCATGCACGTCCTGGTAGTACAGCCTCTGCTCACACCCAACAGCTGTATGGGAGAATGTGCTCCCTACCTCAGAATGGATTAGATTTTTCCACTAGGTACATGCAACAATATTATTGATGATGGGTCAGTGAAATGTTTTTAAGAACTGGTTTAAGCTTGCAACTAAAAGGGACACACCAGATTTCTTCTGGTCTGCATTTATAGGCTGGAGATGTACTACTGAGGTAGAACCAACATGTATACATCCCAAGATTTTAGGTCCACCAGCAGGGTTCAAATATGCATGACTAGTTCTTTAGATGGGAAAGGATCTGCTAAGTCATTTTATACATTTCCAATAAATAGTGCATCTTCTTGCAGAAGTGCAGTTTGCCTATCCTTCTAGACAACGTTATCTTAGAAATCCTGCCAAAGAAGGAAAACTGCATTTGACAGAGGCCCAGACCATTGTGTCCTGCACTCCTTTCTAACAGGAGAGGTCCCTCATGTTCAGCTGGTGCTGATGCATGCTAAAGATTTCACAGTGACTTGTGCATTGTCTGTTGAGTATGATTTTAGAGTGTCTCTAAAATCTATTCTACACAGAAATTCACACATCTTGACTGGTGGAAACATGGAAGGAGATATTTCCTCATTATCGGCAGTTTGGTACATACCATATATGTGGATCTAAGTTCCCATTCTAAATCTAATAATTATCTCATTGATATAGAAAAGCCTCTTTAATAAACAGTTACAATTTTTATTCAAAGTACTTTCTTGTAACAGCTTCTTTTGCATAGCATTATCCTTACCCTCCCAATGCTACTTTCTATCCTAAGGTTGACTTTAAGTCTTTCTTAAGAATGGTAGTGCAGAAAGGAGGGAGCCTACTATGAGTTACCAGCATCCTCAAGTCTTTGGCAGGAGGAGTATGGTATTGTAGGGATTTCTTCCTACTTGGTCTTGGGTTAGCTTGGGCTTATTTTTTATCTATTTCCTTGCCACAGTCTGCTTCCCTTTCACTTCTTCCCAACTGAAGTTTAAAAGGTGCAGAGTAGCATCCCCTGTCTCAGTAATAACAAAAGGTAATTCTTTATTATGCAGTGACCTCCAAGGCTTGTTAGACTGTTACTTATATGGTATTCACAAAGCTTAACCTAAAGCAGATTAGGTAATAGCCATTTGACTTCTACACAGTTATTAAACTGTACTTGTGCTTGGCAATCCCAAGCACAAGTACAGGCTGGGCAGAGAATGGATTGAGAGCAGCCCTGAGGAAAAGGACTTGGGAGTGCTGGTGGATGAGAAGCTCAACATGAGCCGGCAACGTGCGCTGGCAGCCCAGAAAGCCAACCGTGTCCTGGGCTGTATCAAAAGAAATGTGGCCAGCAGGTCGAGGGAAGTGATTCTGCCCCTCTGCTCTGCTCTCATGAGACCCCACCTGGAATACTGTGTTCAGCTCTGGAGTCTCCAACACAAGAAGGACATGGAGCTACTGGAGCAAGTCCAGAGGAGGGCCACAAAGATGATCCGAGGGCTGGAGCACCTCTGCTATGAAGACAGGCTGAGAGAGTTGGGGCTGTTCAGCCTGGAGAAGAGAAGGCTCCGGGGTGATCTTATAGCAGCTTTCCAGTACCTCAAGGGGGCCTACAGGAAAGCTGGAGAGGGACTTTTTACAAGGGCGTGTAGTGATAGGACAAGGGATAATGGCTTTAAACTGAAGGAGGGGAGATTTCGGTTAGATATAAGGAAGAAATTTTTTACATTGAGGGTGCTGAGTCAGTGGAACAGGTTGCCCAGAGAAGTTGTGGCTGCCCCATCCCTGGAAGTGTTCAAGGCCAGGTTGGATGAGGCTTTGGGCAACCTGGTGTAGTGGAGGATTTCTCTGCCCATGGCAGGGGGGTTGGAACTAGATGATCTTTAAGGTCCCTTCCAACCCTAACCATTCTATGATTCTATGATTCTATGATTTCTATGATTCTATGATTAAAACAACCTAAAACCACTTCAGGCCCCAACAAGCCCTAAGGCCATGCACTGTCAGGTCAGTACAAACCCTCAAGCCTTTTGCTATTAATGGAATAAAACTCATATTTACTGATCTACAATAATGGAGATTTCAAGGAACTGAAGCATCTTAATATAGACAGATAATGGTCAGGTATTCAGAAGGAGGAGTGAAAAGAAGATAAACTGATGGCAAAGACAGTATCAGAAAACAGTGACGCTGATGTCTGTCATGGAGCATGAGTGCAGAAAATCAAACAGTGAAAAAAATCTGAAGTCTACCTGGGAACCATAGGAAACCTTCTAACATGTCATAAGAACCAGTCAGCGAGTCGGCTTTGTCGGAGGCCCAGCTGAAGTGTATGTACACCAACGCACGCAGCATGGGAAATAAAAAGGATGAGCTGGAGATGCGTGCACATGAGCAGGGTTATGACCTTATTGGCATCACGGAGACGTGGTGGGACGACTCCTATGACTGGAGTGTCAACATGGAGGGGTATAAGCTTTTTAGAAAGGACAGGAAGGGGAGACGAGGAGGGGGTGTCGCTCTCTACATCAGCAACCGGCTGGAGTGCGTGGAGCTTCGCCTGGGGTCGGAGGAGGAGCTGACAGAGAACTTATGGGTCAAGTTTAGAGGATGGGGACGGATAGGGGATGTTACGGTAGGGGTCTGTTACAGGCCACCTGGCCAGGAGGACAGAGCAGATGAGGCGCTTTATAGCCAGATAGGAGCAGCCTCACGGTCACAAGCCCTGGTCCTCATGGGGGACTTCAACCACCCTGACATCTGTTGGAGAGACAATACGGCAGGGCACAGGCAGTCCAGGAGGTTCCTGGAATGCGTGGACGACAACTTCCTCCTGCAGGTGATAGAGGAGCCGACAAGGAGGGGTGCCATGCTTGACCTTGTGCTCACCAACAGGGAGGGACTGGTGGGCGATGTGAAACTTAAGGACAGCCTTGGCTGCAGTGACCACAACATGGTGGAGTTCAAGATCCACGGGGCAGCAAGGAAACTATACAGCAAGCTCTGTACCCTAGACTTCAAGAAGGCGGACTTTGGCCTCTTCAAGGACCTGATGGGCAAAGTGCCGTGGGAGGTGGCCCTGGAGGGACGAGGGGCCCAGGAAAGTTGGTCCACATTCAAGGAGCACCTCCTCCAAGCTCAGCAGAGGTGCATCCCGATGAAGAACAAGTCGGGCGGGCAAAAAGACCAGGAAGCCCGCGTGGATGAGCAAGGAGCTCCTGGACCAACTGAAAATGAAGAGGATAGCCTATAGAGGGCAGAAGCGGAGACAGATAGCCTGGGAGGAATACAGAGAAGCCGTACGAGTGACCAGGGATCAGGTGAGGAAGGCTAAAGCCCTGAAGGAATTGAATTTGGCAAGGGATATAAAAAGCAATAAGAAAAGCTTCTATAGGTATGTAGGGGATAAAAGGAAGTCCAAGGAGAATGTAGGCCCCCTCCGGAAGGATACTGGTGCTCTGGTTACCCGGGACATAGAGAAGGCTGAGGTACTCAATGACTTTTTTGCCTCAGTCTTCACTGATAAAGCCTCTTGTCTTACCACCCAAGCTGTGGAAAGAACTAGCAGGGACTGTGAGGATGAACCACCACCCACTGTACTTGAAGAGCAGGTTCGGGAACATCTGAGGAACTTGAAGGTGCACAAGTCCATGGGACCTGATGAGATCCATCCACGGGTCCTGAAGGAACTGGCAGATGAAGTTGCCAAGCCACTGGCCATTGTATTTGAGAAGTCGTGGCGGTCTGGCGAGGTCCCCGATGACTGGAAGAGAGGGAACATAAACCCCCATTTTTAAAAAGGAGAACAAGCAGGACCCGGGCAACTACAGGCCGGTTAGCCTCACCTCTGTGCCTGGCAAGGTCATGGAGTAGATTCTCCTGGGAACCATGCTAAGGCACATGGAGAGCAAGGAGGTGGTGGGTGACAGCCAACATGGCTTCACCAAAGGCAGATCGTGCCTGACCAACTTGGTGGCCTTTTATGATGGGATGACAGCATCGGTGGAAAAGGGTCGACCAATGGATATGATCTACCTGGACTTGTGCAAAGCTTTTGACATTGTCCCGCACGACATTCTTCTCTCTAAACTAGAGAGGCATGGGTTTGATGGATGGACCACTCGGTGGATAAGGAGTTGGCTCAATGGCCGCACTCAGAGAGTGGTGGTCAATGGCTCGATGTCCAAGTGGAGATGGTCACGAGTGGTGTCCCTCAGGGGTCCGTGTTGGGCCTGGCCCTCTTCAACATCTTTGTCGGTGACGTGGACAGTGGCATGGAGTGCACCCTCAGCAAGTTCGCCGATGACACCAAGCTGTGTGGTGCCGTCGACACGCTGGAAGGGAGGGATGCCATCCAGAGGGACCTTGACAGGCTGGAGAGGTGGGCCCGTGCCAACCTCATGAAGTTCAACCAGGCCAAGTGCAAGGTCCTACATCTGGGTCGTGGCAATCCCAGGCACAAATACAGACTGGGCGGAGAATGGATCGAGAGCAGCCCTGAGGAGAAGGACTTGGGAGTACTGGTGGACGAGAAGCTCAATATGAGCCGGCAATGTGCTCTTGCGGCCCAGAAGGCCAGCCGCATCCTGGGCTGCATCAAGAGGAGCGTGGCCAGCAGGTCAAGGGAGGTGATTCTCTCCCTCTACTCTGCCCTCGTGAGACCTCACCTGGAGTATTGCGTCCAGTTCTGGAGTCCCCAACATAAGAAGGACATGGACCAGTTGGAGAGGGTCCAGAGGAGGGCCACGAAGATGATAAGAGGGCTGGAGCACCTTTCCTATGAGGACAGGCTGAAAGAGTTGGGGCTGTACAGCCTGGAGAAGAGGAGGCTCCGGGGTGACCTTATAGCGGTCTTCCAGTACCTCAAGGGGGCCTACAAGAAAGATGGGGAGAGGCTGTTCAGGAGGGCCTGTTGTGATAGGACAAGGGGTAATGGTTTTAAAATAGAGGGAGGTAGATTCAGATTGGATACTAGGAAAAAATTTTTTAGCATGAGAGTTGTAGAACACTGGAACAGGTTGCCCAGAGAGGTGGTGGATGCTCCATCCCTGGTGACGTTCAAGGCCAGGTTGGATGAGGCCCTGAGCAACCTGATCTAGTTGGAGATATCCCTGTTCCTTGCAGGGGGGTTGGACTAGATGACCTTTGAAGGTCTCTTCCAGCCCTAACCATTCTATGATTCTAAGAAGGAAGAGCTAGACTGGCATCACTGCTGGGTATCAGATGGTTTTATTAAGCTCCTTGTGGCTGAAAACTGATCAACTCCAAAAAAATCTCACTCTCTTCACTCACGCATATCTTCAGATAGCAATGACAGCGATGACTAGGGTTTCTGCTTTCTCATCCTCACTAACAACAGCAGGATAACCTCAAAATTACTGATGTGTTTCTGAGTTTGCATCTTGGAGACAGATAATTAAAGACTCATTTGGATAATTCTGTCTTAGCCATACAGACATGGAGCTGCCCACTAGAACTCTTCAGCAGAATGAATAAAGCTCACTGGAAGCTCACTTTGCTCTTTGGAAGGAAACTCCATGCTATGACAGTGGTTTCTACACACACTGCCTGAGAGACCATTGTCAACCCTCAGCACTTTCCGTGAAATCTCAAGAGCTCCAATGGCAGACTCTCCTTTGAAAGCTTTGTAGACTAATAAAGCCAAAGTTTTTGGAGACCACCAACCTCAGGCCAAGCACGTGATAGTCAGCTTTCCCTGCATTGCTCTCTGCTTGACAATGGAGTTCCAAGGCAACCACATAGCTACAGCTCAATATTTTTGGAATTTACCTTTTAGGCAAGATCTAAATCAGGCATTGGGCATCCAGAGAGCAAGCTATGGCAAGCATAGACTATAAACTCATGAGAGCAACTGAGAAGTCTCCTTATCCTTCCCAAACCATGTGTTCACCCCTCTGCCTCTGACTGACAACTGCATTTTCCATCCCCAAATAGACTTGGAGCAGAGGATGCCCTCCTATTGCCCAAATGGTTTTGTGCTCTGCTGGCGGTAGATAAGCTTGTAAAAAAAGAGAAACCAAGCATGCTGTTACTCTCAAGTGCTCTTTGAACCTCTGTTTTTCTATACATCTCTGAGATTTTGCACCATGGACAGGGTTTCTGTGCAGTTGGTAAATTCTGGTAGATTACATCTCCATGAACACGTCCAAGTCTCTTTTCAATCCATATAATCCTTTAGTTTGCAGTGACAAGGACTTTCAAGCTTAACTGCACACCTTGTGAAGAACCCACTCGTCTTTGTGGTTTTGAACACCTTGCCTGTAGGTAGTTTCATTTGATTTACACCTACACATTCACAAACACACACCCCCCACACATGAGTCCTTCACCTTCTGCCCTCTGAGCTCTTCTAATTCTTTTAATGCCAGTGCCAGTTAGAACATTGATCCCTGTCAAGCTCATTTTATAATTCTGTTTTTATGCCCACTCAGTTCTCTCCTTTCCTGTCTTAAGTCTCTGGGTTAGTTTAAAATATGAGCTGGCAATGTGCTCTTGCGGCCCAGAAGGCCAGCCGCATCCTGGGCTGCATCAAGAGGAGCGTGGCCAGCAGGTCGAGGGAGGTGATTCTCCCCCTCTACTCTGCCCTTGTGAGACCTCACCTGGAGTATTGCGTCCAGTTCTGGAGTCCCCAACATAAGAAGGACATGGACCAGTTGGAGAGGGTCCAGAGGAGGGCCACGAAGATGATAAGAGGTCTGGAGCACCTTTCCTATGAGGACAGGCTGAAAGAGTTGGGGCTGTACAGCCTGGAGAAGAGGAGGCTCCGGGGTGACCTTATAGCAGTCTTCCAGTACCTCAAGGGGGCCTACAAGAAAGATGGGGAGAGGCTGTTCAGGATGGCCAGTTGTGATAGGACAAGGGGTAATGTTTTTAAAATAGAGGGAGGTAGATTCAGGTTGGATATTAGGAAAAAATTTTTTAGCATGAGAGTTGTAGAACACTGGAACAGAGGTGGTGGATGCTCCATCCCTGGAGACGTTCAAGGCCAGGTTGGACGAGGCCCTGAGCAACCTGATCTAGTTGGAGATATCCCTGTTCCTTGCAGGGGGGTTGGACTAGATGACCTTTGAAGGTCCCTTCCAGCCCTAACCATTCTATGATTCTATGATTCTAATTGGTCCTCCTATGGAAGGCCCTCCATGCATCTGATCAACTTTATTGCCTTTGGAATCATAATTCCTAGCAAATTCAGTTTGTCTCTTTTTATTTTTTCTTTTAGTACCACTGATGAGAAATGAGTGGATATTTTCACAGTTATGCAGTATATGTGGAAGACCTTGCTCCTGGCGGGTTGTTGGGATTCAGCTCAGCCGCTCCCCACTGCCCGCAGTGTGAGGGGAGGAGAGAAATGTCACCCACAGCCCGAGGGTGGGACAGGAACAGGGGGAGCACCCACCGACCGCGGCCCCGGGCAGAATGGACTGGGCCTGGGGACAAACCAGTTCAATTTATTGACGGTTACTGGGAAGGGTAACAAGAAACAAAGTCCGATCTTAAAACCAACACCTCCCCCACTGCTCCCCCCTTCCCGCCGCTCCCTCCTCCCCGCGGCGCAGGGACGGGCAATGGGGCTGCGGGGCAGTGCGTCTCGTTTGTGCCGCTCCCTTCCCGAAGGAGGAGGGCTCCCCACACTCCGTCCCTGCTCCAGTGGCTCCCCCCCTCCCGGGACAGCCCACAGGCTGCTCCGCCGTGAGCCCTTCCCGCAGGATGCGCTCCCGACCCATCGGATCGCTCCGGCGCGGCTGTCACCGTGGTCACGGTGCTGCGGGCGCTGCCGCCCGCTCCGGCGGGGGCTTCTCCACAGGCTCCAGGCGCGTCTCTGCTCCGCCGTGAGCCCCGTTCCCTGCGCCCCCCCTCGGGCTCAGCATCCCCGCCCCAGGGCGGGCTCTCCCCGGGCCGCGGCGGGGCTGTGCCCCACATCTGCCATGGCTGCGGCGGCCGCTGCCCCTCACTACTGGCTGAGCTCCTGCACTCTCCCGCCGCACTGCCATCTCCGGCCAGTGGGGCCAGTCTGGCGTGGGCAGAACCACCCGGGAGTGGGGAGGAGGCAGCCCCCGCCTCCCCACTCCTCACTGCAGCTCCGAAACCGCCTTTCAGGCTCCTTTGTCCCAACTCAAATGGGCCGTTGGCGGAGGCACTGATGGGGCCCGGTGCTAAGGGGATGGGGGTCTGGCCTGGCCAGAGCCTGGTCCCAGCAGTTTTGGAGCCCAGGAAGGGACAGGGGGTGAATCCCCTCTCCCGCTGCCAGAATCCTTTCACATAAACGCAGCGCACGGGTAATTGTCAGCTCGGAGTCCATCTTTTCACATGTGACACTGCATTCTGTTCCCACACGTGTATAGTTTTGTGTACTGGATTTTGTGTGCTATTTAATGACACTGTTCGCTCAGCATCACGAAAGTTTTCTGCAGTTCTTAGGTATCAGTCATTGCCTTTACTGCCTCTTCAACACCTCTTCAGCTGACTTGATCAACAGCTTGAACAACACAGGCTCCAGCACAGATGACTTTTCTCTTTCATTCTGAATCATTGACGATTATTTATCTGAGTAAGAAGCTTCCTTTTTATCATTCACTAAAGCAATATAGAAACGATAAGCAGTTGGGAACTAGGTGACAAAAAGCTGTACCCTGACGTAAGTACAAAGGCTAACACAGGCCTAAGTGGTAAAACAAGAAACAAATGGAAACTACTGCTCATGCAAAGGAATCTACTCTTTATTCGCTACATATTGAGATGGTTGCAAATATAAAACACAGAAGAAGGTGACTGAGAGGTTCACATTTTGTACATCCCTCACGTCACTTTGCTGCCTCCTGGCAGCCTCACTCTTCCTCTTCTATCTTCTTGCCATGAAACTCCCGGCTCTTCACTCGGAGCTTGTTGACCTGCGACTCTGCAATGTCAGCCCGCTCCTCGGCTTCCTCCAGCTCGTGCTGGATCTTACGGAACTTGGAGAGGTTGACATTGGACAGCTCCTCCTGTGCGGGGAGAGGGAGTCGGTGGTGAGGAGCCCAGGGCAGGGGTTTGGCTCCTCCTGCACCTCGGCCTTGCAAGGTTGCGGCTCTTCCCTGGGGGAAGGCACAAGCCTCCATCCCCCACCCCACACTGTTTACACGTAAGCCTCACACAGACCTCCTTAACCTTCCTTATTCAGGATTCCACTATGACAAACTTTACCAGTACGCTGTCACTCTTGAGGAGTTATTTCATCACTCAAATTTGTCATTTGTGTACTTATTCTCCCACTACTTACAACTCCACTATCAGTGTGACTTATTACGTTGAGAAAGACCCTGAAGTCTCCTGCTGTTGATTACTTCCAGAGATTCATGAACTTCTCTGTAAGTTGATGTGACTCCATATTTTGTTTAGTTTGATCTGCTGTATGAAACAGGCTGCGAAACCTTTCTCAGTTCATCCCTGACTACTGCAGGGTGCCTAGAACTCAGCAAGGCCTCATGACATGATATCCTTTCCTGATATTCATACTCATAGAATCACAGTATCATAGAATGGTTTGGGTTGGAAGGGACCTTAAAGATTGTCTAGTTTCAAGCCCTCTGACATGAGCAGAGACACTAGATCAGGCTGCTCAAAGCCTCATCCAGCCTGGCCTTGAACACTTCCAGGGATGGGGCAACCACAACTCCTCTGGACAACCTGTTCCAGTGTTTCACCAACCTCATTGTAAAAAATTTCTTCCTTATATCTAACCTAAATCTCTCCTCTTTCAGTTTAAAGCCATTGCCCTTTGTCCCATCACTACATGCCCTTGTCCAAAGCCCCTCTCCAGCTTTCCTGTAGGCCAGTTAGGTACTGGAAGGCTGCTATAAGATCACCCTGGAGCCTTCTATTCTCTAGGCTGAACAGCCTCAACTCTCTCCATCTCTTCTCATAGGAGAGGTGCTCCAGCCCTCTCATCATCTTTGTGGCCCTCCTCTGGACTCACTCCAACAGGTCCTTCTTGTGTTGGGGACCCCAGAGCTGAATGCAGCACCACAGGGAGGGGTCTCAAAAGAGCAGAGCAGAGGGGCAGAATCACGTCTCTCAACCTGCTGCCCAAGCTGCTTTGGATGCAGCCGAGGATATGGTTGGCTTTCTGGGCTGCCAGCACACATTGCCGACTCATGTTGAGCTTCTCATCAACCAGCACTCCCTCCAAGTCCTTTTCCTCAGGGCTAGTCTCAATCCGTTCTCCGCCCAGCCTGTACTTGTGTTTGGGATTGCCCCTGACCCAGTTTCAAGGACCTTGCACTTGGCCTTGTTGAACTTCATGAGGTTCTCACAGGCCCACCTCTCCAGCCTGTCAGGGTCCCTCTGGATGGCATCCCTTCCCTCCAGCGTGTCCACCACACCACACAGCTTGGTGTCATCAGCAAACTTGCTGAGAGTGCACTCGATCCCACTGTCCATGTCACCAACAAAGATGTTAAATAGCACTGGTCCCAGTACCGACCCCTGAGGAACACGACTCGCCACTGGCCTCCACTTGGACATTCAACCGTTGACCACAACTCTTTGAGTGCGACCATCCAGCCAATTCCTTATCCACCGAGTGGTCCATCCATCAAATCCATGTTTCACCAATTTAGAGACAAGGATGTTGTGTAGGACAGTGCCAAATGCTTTGGACAAATCCAGGTAGATGAAGTCAGTTGCTCTTCCCTTATCCACCAACACTGAAACTCCATCATAGAAGGCCACCAAATTTGTCAGGCATGATTACCCTTAATGAAGCCATTTTCTCTGTCACCAATCACCTCCTTTCATGTGCCTTAGCATAGTTTCTGGGATGAACTGCTCCATAATCTTGCCAGGCACAGAGGTGAGACTGACTGGCCTGTAGTTCCCTCGGTCTTCCTTTTTCCCTTTTTAAAGATGGGGGTTATGTTTCCTCTTTTCCAGTCGATGGGAACTTTGTCAGACTGCCATGACTTCTCAAATATGATGGATAATGGTTTAGCAACTTCATCTGCCAGTTCTCTCAGGACCTGCAGATTCATCTCATCCGATCTTATAGACTTGTGCACCTTCAGGTTCCTTAGATGGTCTCAAACCTGATCTTCTTCTACGGTGGGTGGTTCTTCATTTTCCCGGTCCCTGCCTTTGACTTCTGCAACTTGGGCTGTGTGGCTAGATCTCTTGCTAAAAAAGACTGAGGCAAAAAAGTTATTGTGTACATCAGCCTTCTTCATGTCCCAGGTAAACCAGGTCTCTCGTTTCCCTCCGGAGAGGGCCTACATTCTCGCTAGTCCTCCTTTTATAACTGACATACCTATAGAAGCTTTTCTTGTCACCCTTGATGTCCCTGGCCAGATTTAATTCTATCAGGGCTTCAGCTTTCCTAACCTGATCCTTGGATGCCAAGACAAATTCTCTGTATTCTTCCCAGGCTACGTGTCCTTGCTTCCACCCTCTGTAGGCCTTCTTTTTGTGTTTGAGTTCGTCCAGGAGCTCCTTGTTCATCCATGCAGGCCTCCTGGTATTTTTGCCTGACTTCCTCTTTGTTAGGATGCACTGCTCCTGAGCTTGGAGCAGGTGATCCTTGAGCATTAACCAGCTTTCTTGGACTTTTCTTCCCTTCAGGGCTTTATCGCATGGTACTCTACAAAGCAGATCCCTGAAGAGGCCAAAGTCTGCTCTCCTGAAATCCTGGGTAGTGAGATTGCTATGTGGCCTTCTCACCACCCTAAGGATCTTGAACTCCACCATTTCATGACCACTGCAGCCAAGACTGCCCTTGAGTGTCACATTCCCCACCAGCCCCTCCTTGTTGGTGAGAACAAGGGCCAGCATAGCACCTCTCGTCATTGGTTCCTCTATCACTTGGAGAAGGAAGTTGTCATCAATGTATTCCAGGAACCTCCTGGATTGCTTGCACCCTGCTGTGTTGTCCCTCCCACAGATATTGGGGTGGTTGAAGTTCCCCATGAGGATCAAGGCTTGTGAACATGAGGTTACTCTTATCTGTCTATACAGGGCCTCGTCTACTCGGTCTTTTTGGTCAGATGGCCTGTAGCAGACCCGCAGTATAATGTTGCCTATTACTTCCTCCCTTTAACCCTGACTCATAAGCTCTCAGTCAGCTCCTCATCCATTCCCAGACAGGGCTCCATGCACTCCAGCTGGTCTTTGACTTAGAGGGCGACACCTCCTCCTCGTGTCCCCTGCCTGACCTTCCTAAAGAGCTTGTATCCTTCCATTCCAGCACTCCAGTCATAGGATTCATCCCACAACATCTCCCTGATGCCAATAAGATCATAGTCCTGCAGACGTGCTCACATCTCTAATGCCTCTTACTTATTCCCCATGCTGCGTGCATTTGCATACAGGCATTTAAGTTGGGCCCCTGATGAAGCTGACTTTCTCGCTGAAGCGTCTGGAATTCCTTTTTGCTGCTCTTCTGGTGCTGTCAGGTTGTCTTGATCAAGCTTGATATTATCTCCCTCCACCTTCAAGTCTAGCTTAAAGCCCTGTCAATGAGCCCCAGTAGCTGAAGAGCAAAGACCCTCATCCCTCTTTGAGGACAGTTAATGAGCATGCTGCCTGGATGCGAGGTGGTTCTTGCCCATTTTCTGAGCAATACTTACAGCCTCTTCAGCTTGTCTCTTGTAGGATTTCACCTTCGTTTGCAGCTTGTCCACCAGATCCTGCAGTCTGAGAATATTCTTCCGGTCTTCCTCAGACTAGAGTGGTTGGTAAACAGGAAAGAGAGTGAATTATTGGTTTATCACCATGTGAGGTCAATAATTCCCCTTGGGGACGGTGTCTGCAAAATTGGACTTGCTGTGAGAAAACTTTGTCAGCCCAAGGAGGCCTCCTGCCTTACCTGGTAGGTCAGCTCCTTCACCCTCCTCTCGTACTTGCGCACACCCTTCACGGCTTCAGCGCTGCGCTTCTGCTCTGAATCTACCTCCCCTTCCAGCTCTCGCACCTGCAACAAGAAGTCCATCTTTGGAGCTTCCCTGGTGGTTATTTATGTGGCACGCTCAATCATGCCCAAATAAAAGCCCTACGCACTCTGGCCTCCAGCTTCTGAAGTTGCTTCTTGCCTCCCTTCAGAGCCAACTGTTCCGCTTCATCCAGACGGTGCTGCAAGTCCTTCACTGTCTGGTCCAGGTTCTTCTTCATCCTCTCCAGGTGAGCACTGGTGTCCTGCTCCTTCTTCAGCTCTTCTGCCATCATGGCTGCCTGATGACAGAAAAGGTTCAAAGCCATTTTGAGGCTGGAGACATTTTAGGGGAGAATACATCCACCATCAGCAACGAAAGAAGCCCTCAACTCACGTCTGTTATGGCCTTCTTGGCCTTCTCTTCGGCATTGCGGGCTTCTTGGATCGTATCCTCCATTTCACTCTGAATTTGCACGATGTCTGTTTCCAGCTTCTTCTTGGTGTTGATCAAGCTGGTGTTCTGCGTAACAGGAAAAATATGATTTATACTGTTAGATCTAATGCCTCCAAACCAAGAATTCAAAGTGTGAGTATTGTTTATGGAAGTCTTCAATGCAAGAGCCCTCTTTCGAGACACAGCAGGAAACCAGACACAGATGACTGGCTGGATTTGCGTATTATGGAATAGCTTTTCAAGTGTTAACATAGTAACCACTTACAAGATACATAGTAAACTCATTGTGTTATACCTTTTTGATGGTATTAATTTTGGGCAGAGTGCCTGACCTGGGTGTGGAGAAGCTGCACACGTTCAGTGGCATCCAACAGCTCCTGCTCAGCCACTTTCCTCGACCGCTCCGTCTGCTCCAGGGCTGCCCGGAGCTCCTCGATTTCAGCCTGCAGCAGGTTTGCTCTGCGTTCCACCATGGCCGCCTGCTCCTTCAGGTCCTCCTGTGTCCTGAGAGCATCATCCAGGTGTATCTGGGTATCCTGTAAAAGAGACGAGAAATCACAAGGCACTTTGGTGCCAAAAAATGTCAGGGATGTCATTTCTTTCTCTGCGGCTTTGCTGAACAGACCTTGAGCACTGCCTGTGTGTTCCTCAGGTTCTTTTGTGACTCTGCAGCCACGCGGTTGGCATGGCTCAGCTGGATCTCCATTTCATTCAGGTCTCCTTCCATCTTCTTCTTCAGCCGCAGGGCTTCATTCCTGCTCCTGATCTCAGCATCCAGGGTGCTCTGCATGGACTCCACGACTCGGAGGTGGTTTCTCTTCAGCTGGTCGATCTCCTCATCTTTCTCTGCTATCTTCCTGTCAATCTCAGACTTCACCTGGTTGAGCTCAAGTTGGAGGCGCAGGATCTTCCCCTCTTCATGTTCCAGAGAGGCCTGGACAAGTCAGAAGGAACAGTAACTTGAACTACTGCTTCCTTTCTAAGTAATCTCTTGTGCAATATTTCGTGAAATCTAGGCTAGCTTTCCTGCCATCTCTGCAGATAACTATTCCCATACTTTCAGTCTGGGCACTGTTAGCACTGTGTGTACCTCAGCTTCCTCCAGGGAGGCTTGGAGTTCAGATTTCTCCTGCTCAATCTGCTTCTTGACTTTCTCCAGCTCATGAATCGCCTTTCCTCCCTCAGCAATCTGCTCCGTGAGGTCAGCAATCTCCTCTATGGGAACAAAGACCAATGGCATGGTCAGCGAAAGAGTCTAATGGGAAGGGGTCTGTCACACCAAGGTGATGGGCATCTTTGCAGACCTGCAGGCACAGACTCGTGTAGAGCAGTGGGTAGTGGTGGGTAGTGAGAAAGCCCTGCCAGGAGCAGGGGGCCAGGGACTTACGCTGCAAGTTCTTGTTCTCACGCTTCAGCGTTTCCAGGTGGTCCAAGGACTCCTCATAGGCATTCTTCATCTTAAACAGCTCCGTGCTGAGAGAGCGAGACTCCTTCTGGGAGGCTTCCAGCTCAGCCTGCGTTTCCTCATACTTCTGCTTCCACTCTGCCAGGATCTGAAGAGAAACAGGGTCTCAGTATGGATGTGGCTATCAGGAGGGGATGCTCTGCCCAGGAAGCCCAGGGCTGGAGCCCAAAATACCTTGTCAAAGTTCTTTTGCTTCTTATCCAGAGCTGCGCAGGCAGCATTGGATCGCTCCACATCAATCATCAGGTCCTCCACTTCATTCTGCAGCCTCTGCTTTGTCTTTTCCAGAGAAGCACATTTGGCATTGACAGCTTCAACGTGTTCCTCTGCATCCTGCAGGCGCTGTGCCAGCTTCTTCCTGGGAGGACAGAAGCATAGCTCCAGCTTAGAGCTACCACATCTGTGTCCTAGTATCTACTGAGTATTCGGCTTTTCTGAGCATTTCTAGCCCTAAAGGGTATGCTTGCCCTCTCAATCTACACTTTTTCCACAGCACTCTTCCTCTCCCTTCCTCCCTCTCCTCTAATACAAAGACCGTATATTCCTGCCCTTGTCCCACCCCTGTCCTAACCCACTCTCAGAGACTCTAATTTCCAAATTCCCTTAACAGTCTCAGCCTTCTCCAGCAATTCAACATCCCACTTCCTACATACTTGGCCTCCTCCAGCTCCTCCGTACGCTGAATGGCATCTGTCTCGTATTTGGTTCTCCACTGGGCCACTTCGCTGTTGGCCTTGGACAGGGCACGCTGCAGCTCCCCTTTGGCTTCCTGCTCCTCCTCATATTGTTCCCGGAGCAAGTCACAGTCGTGGCGAGCAGACTGCAAGGCGTGGGCCAGGGCGTTCTTGGCCTGGGGAGATATTGGGATTGATAAGCTGAATACTTGTCTTGAGATGCCTCTTGACAATGAAATTGGTGGTGAAATTAGAATGAAACTCTAATTAAGCAAATGCAAAGCTGGGAGCTGCTGAAGCCTTCATCAGTGTGTTCTGGAGGATCAGGATATGTTAGTGACACATACTCTGGGGACAGTAATCTGTTGTTTCTGTAAATGGTTTGACATATGTGTCTGAATCCTGTGTTAGAGATTATTAGCAGAATCTCATGCAAGCCTTGCGGATGACTTCCTCCAGCAGCAAAATCATTACGCTTTTTTCCATGTCTAGCTTAGGAGTTGGGATATGTGCAGTACTGGTGTTCCCTCCAGTAATACATGTGTTTGGGGAAAGACTATTGAATCAGTCTTAGATAAGACAGGATTTTCCAAATGCTTTTAGGGATGATGTAGGTTTTGGACAGTAGGGTACTTCCAGACCTTTACTTCTTCCTCTAGGTGTCTCTTGAGTTCCTCAATCTGTTGGGTAAATCCTTGCTTGCCCCTAGATAACTGAGAAATCAGAGCATCCTTTTCCTCCACCTGGCGTGAATATTCACCTAAGAAGAGTCAAGTGAAAAAAAAAGTAACTAACTAGACTATTAAAAACATTTGTTTCTGTAAACCCCTGTGATCTTGCTCTGAGATGCAAGTTATCATATTGCACCCTGTGGTGTCCTCACAGAATCATAGAATCATAGAATGGTTAGGGTTGGAAGGGACCTCAAAAATCGTCTAATTCCAACCCCCTTGCCATGGGCAGGGATACCCTCCACTATACCAGGTTGCTCAATGCCTCATGGCATGCAGGTCCTCCCATTGCACCTCAGGAATGAGAATGTCTCACCTGATTCTGTCTGCAGACGAGCTCTTTGAGTATTGAGGTCATTGATCATGCGCTGATTTTGCTCCTCCTTTGTTTTGATCTCACTCAGCTGGTCTTCCAGAGTGCGGCACATCTTCTCCAGATTTGCCTAGATAGCAAACACAAGGAAGAAAAGGAGATGAATGGCCGGACTCTGCCTTATCCTCACAGCAGGGATTCTTTTACGAGACTGTGGCTGGTAGATGTAGCCTGTGTGCCATATCTTGGCGCTGTATGTTCTACTGCAATTTCATACCTTGGCTTTGGAGACAGACTCCATGTTACTGGCCAAGTCGTCAATCTCCATCTTCAGCTCACTCTTCTCCTTCTCCAGCTTCTGCTTCACTCGTTGCAGGTTGTCGATCTGCTCCCCAAGCTCAGCTGTGCTGTCCGCGTGCTTCTTTCGCAGGGCGGCAGCCGTGGCTTCGTGCTGCAGCGTGGCCTCTTCGAGGTCGCGGCGCATCTTCTGAAATTCTGCCTCGCGCTTCTTGTTCATCTCGACCTGAGCTGCAGTAGCCCCTCCTGCTTCTTCCAGGCGCTCGCTGATCTCCTCGAGCTCCCTCGAGAGGTCAGCACGATGCTTCTCTGCTTTTGCCCGAGAGGTTCGTTCTGCCTCAATTTCCTCCTCCAGTTCCTCTATACGAGCCTGGGGAACATTAGGGACCCTTCACACACAGGCCCTTCTCCTTCTGGACCTGAGACTGAGTGAGAGAGGGGAAGAAAGAGAAACTTGCCTGCAGCTCCTTGATCTTCTTCTGTAACTGCATGCCCAGGGCTTGTTCATCCTCAATTTTGCTCTGGATTTGGCTGATTTCAAAGTCTTTCCTTTGGGCAAAGCAAAGCAAATCATGTTAGAGTTCAAGAAAACAGAGAAGTGCACCAGCCCAGTGTTCAGGTGCCCCACGACCACACTTACTTCTTCAGTTTCTCATCCAGCTGCTGCTTATCGTTTTCCAAATCCATTATGCTGTCATGGGCCAGCTTCAGGTCTCCTTCCAGTTTCCTCTTAGCTCTCTCAAGGTCCATGCGCAGTTTCTTCTCTTGCTCCAAGGACCCTTCCAGCTACAACAAACAAGACCATCAGTGCTCTGCCAGCCAGGTCAGACTCCATACCTGTCCTGTCCTTGCTGTATGTCTGTGTGCTTACATCGTCCACTTGCTGCTCCAGCTTGGTCTTCGCTTTGGTCAGCGTATTGACTTTGTCCTCTTCTGCCTGCAGGTCGTCCAGTGTCTGCTGATGGGCCTCTTGGAGGGCTTTCTTTTCTTTTGTCAGCTTGGCAATGGTCTCGTCCAGGGCTGCCATCTCCTCTGTGAGGTTTTTCACCTACAAATATAAGCAAGTGTCAAAATTGGTTGGAAAATATGTCTGCTGGTTCAGTGACATTTCCACTTTGCAGTGCTTAGCCAAGAGTTTCGTTTTGCTGCTTAGATAAGACCCAGCTCAAATGTTCCAAAGCCAACATGTCCTGGGGGAACAGGCTCTTGTGTTCCAAGAAGCAAAGATTTTTTGATTCCTTATGTGATTCCCTGTGTGTACCTTGTTTTCAGTGGCATGCTTTTCCTTCTCCACTTTGGCCAACGTTAACTCAAGGTCATCAATATCTTTCTTCAGCTCTGAACACTCGTCCTCCAGTTTTCTCTTCTTGGCTGTCAGCTCAGCATTAATTTCTTCCTCATCCTCAGCCCTTTCAGTCACCTCCTTAATTTTGGCTTCCAGCTGGATTTTGGTTTTGATGAGCTGATCACACCTTTCCTCAGCATCAGCCAAGCTGTCTGCTTCCTGTTGGGGAGATACAGATTTTTGTGGGTTGTAATGTTTTGAAGTTTCTCCTCTCTGTCTTTTGCATCACTGAGCGGGCATGTGTTAAAATGGGGGCTGGACCTGGCCTTCCACTCCAGCAACTGGAAGATCTCTCTGGGAAATCTGTTCATCTGGGATAAACATTTATTCCAAACTTTTTGTGTCTCTTAAAAATGCCTCACAGAAAGGGTAGCTATGAGAATATCTCATGCACTCAAAAGCTCGACAGACCAGTGGTCACTTCGATTACTATTTTTTCCAGAAGCAATGGCTTGGACTTTTTTTTTCTGATGGAAAAAGTATTCAATAGTTTCTTCTTTTGAACTGACTTATCATGAACCTCATAAAATTTGGGAAGTAATGGCTTTGTGAAAGTAATTTAGTTGAAAAAGAAATCTATCACTTTTCTACATGTATTAAAATTGCTTCAAGACCCAGAGTTCTTGCCTTTCCTATCAGCTACCTCTGTGCATTCTTTCCAGGCCGTTTCCAGTGCTACCTAGTTGGTAACTTCATTTTGCCTTAAGAAACTGCTTTTTCCTAATTGAGGTTGAATGGGAAGTATCTGTGTTCCTGAAGGTAATGAAGGCCTTATAGTGTAGCCGTAGGTAGGAAAAGCAGGTCCTTCTCAGGTTTGCCTTTACTCTGTTAGACAGATACATTGCTTTGAAAGTTGACTAGATGGAGATACTTCCTCTCCCGTTTTGAGCTCTCTGTGGTGGATTACATGTTGGCTAGTGTTACATGGCTCTTTCCTCAGACAGTGGGAATGCTGAGTCTCATGTAGGCTGCCATGAGACTCACCATGACCCTGCCAGTGCCTGTTTACCCAGCGTTGGAGTGCCTTAGAATGTCCGATTTAGGCTGTTTTCTGCTGCACGTTAGTCAGCTTCCTGTGAGTCTCTGCTTAGGATAAGAAGCTTTCTGAATGGGGATCGTACTCTTCCCAGGGACAAATGAACAGTGATACTCACTGCCTGCACTTGGAGCTGCAGGTCATTTTTCTCCTGCAGCAGGACCACCATTTTCTCCTCCAGCTCCTTCCTCTTTGCCTCAGACTTTGCAAGCTCTTCCTTGGTTTTCTCAAACTCTTCTTTCATGTTGGCCATCTCCTTCTCAGATTCTGCACTCTTCAGCAAGGGCTTGATCTTGAAGAAGAGCTTCATCCAGGGCCAGTGCTTCACATTCATGAATGCACGAACATTGTACTGGATGCAAAAGATGGATTCCCTGAAATGAAATTCATATGGCTGTTGCATAGTTTCGTTGTGATGAATTTGAACTTCATTAGTCAAGTACCAAGAGAACAAACTAAATATGAGAAATGTCTACCTTCTCTCCACCATTCTCTGATACTCCACTCTCATCAGGAAGCCCCTGCACCTGGCTTGTGTGCGAGTGATAATTTCTGCCAGCTTGTCATCTCTCATCTCCTCCAGGAGTCCCAGCAGTCCAGCTTTGAAGAACACCTTAAGAAGGGAAAAATTGCAGCACGTCATTGTCAAGTAGTACAGAATAGAGGAACAGAGTCTTTCAGGATCCTCTATTTGACCTTAATGACCATGATCAGCCTTGCCTTGGGCCCCCTTCTAAAACCTCTGCCCAAGGGCCTACTAGTTCCCTATAAACTCAGCTCTAAGCATTAAATCCTGGTCTGAGCTATGTGGTATGTGTTATGGTTTCCATTTCTGCTACACATACACCTGGTCATGAACTCCAGTGAGCTCTACCATGACCTGTGGACTCACTTCCGGGCTTGATGTTAGACCAATCTCAGTGCTGTGTATTTGCTCAGGAATTAATGAATAGTACCTGGGCCTTGCTAGCTTACCTGTATCTGACTCTGACCAAACTCAAAAATCAAGGCTTTATGGCTTTGCCTCAGACCTCCCTTATTGTCACAAACCCACCTGATGATCTGGACTCTTGGTTGAACCTGGATATCATTCCAGGGTCTTACCCACTTGCCCTGCTTAGGTACCATGGGGCTGGGCACTTGCTGATTGAGGCCTCTACTCTGTCAGCTCTGTTAGTGTGCTGTGCTCCCCGTCCTTGACAAAGAAGCCCTCCCTTACTTCTTTCTGATAAACTTTTAACATAGGTCTTGTTTCTACCTTGGTGTGACCAAATCTGTATTGGGTGTGGTCCACATCAATGGACCCAAGGAGCTTTTCTGAAGCCTTCTTGCTGTCCATGAACTGTCCCTCTGGGATAGCACTTGCATTAAGCACTCTGTATCTGCAGAAGAAAACAGAAACAGAACATGAAGAAATCCCCATCACAGAAACCACCACTGTGATTGAGCCCCACAGCCTTCTCAGACCGTCTCATTGAACCAGTCTCATGCCTGGAGGTAGTTCATTCTTTTGGAACAGGATATGGAGAGTGTTTTTACTATTAACTCTAACTGCAAGAGAATTCTGATCTCAGTAGTGTCATATCATCAGGAACTGATGGTGAAACAATTCTATGTTACTGCTCAGTACCAATGTAAAGTATAATGTTTCAAGTATATCATGACACTCAAACTCTTCAGCTTGGTCTGAACAGGCAGAACAGTGTAGTGTTCTTACCTTTGTTTGAAGTCAGCATACAGGACTCTGCTGGGGAATCCTTTCCTGCAAATTCTGATCCCTTCCAGCACACCATTGCACCGCAGCTGATGTAGCACCAGCTCATGCTCCATGGCACCTAAAAAATACCACCATTAGTGACTACCCTGCTGTTTGACACTCAGGAGAAGAGCTTCTGATGCTCAAGTTTTCCTCCCATTAGATCCCCTTACCAGGTGTTTTTGTTTCATTTGGGATGATGCATCGTACAAAATGAGGGTGAGTGCTTCTCAAGTTAGCCATCAGCTTGTTTAAATTCTCCTGTGGGATCATGAAATGAGGTTTATGTTATTAAGCATAAGAAGTGGAAGCTTAATAGTGGACTTATCGTTTGAGTGTTTCAGGATGCAGACCTGTCTTGTCTAAAACATCTTATAGAAATTTGAAAGGGAAATTTGAAATCTGAAGGCTCCCAGATTTTTGTCTATTTGAAATTCTTTTGTAGAATAATGGTTAGTATTACTTTTCCTTGATCTCCTTATACCGATACAGAGCTGTCATCTCACAGTTTTCCTTCCAGCTGGCATTTCTTGTGGTACTTAGCTGGGCATTTTAAGTGGGTGACATGTACTCTTCGCTAAGCGTGACTAGCGTCTGATTTGGCATATAAATAAGTTCTTCTTAAATGAATAGAATATTTGCACAGACCATATAAATTGACCTTTTTAGTAGTAATTCAATCTCCCTAAATATCACTACCTCAGCTAAATAAAAACATTGAAAATCTAACTGAAAACTTACTTCAAAATTCATTAACTTAATGTAATTTAACATTCACTCTTTCCCCATTGAAATGAAAACATTGCCTTGTAATCTTGCGATTTCAAGGCAACTATTTTGCGTTTGATATTTGATCTATAATTTTTGAAATCTACATTGTGTCAATACTGAAAATCTTCATAGATACCTAAAACAGCTATGGGAAATATCTCTGAAGACTCCAGAGAATATTTTAATGAAGTTTAGCTGATTTGTTCTTGTCCTGGTTTCGGCTGGGATAGAGTTAATTTTCTTCTCAGTAGCTAGAATAGCACTATGTTTTGGATTTAGTATGGGATTTGGTATGATAAGAATGTTGATAATACACTGATGTTTTCAGTTGTTGCTAAGAAATCAAGGACTTGTCAGCTTCCCACACTTTGCCGGTGTGCAGGTGCACAGCAAGCTGGGAGGGAGCATAGCTGGAGCAAGATACTCATAGTTCCTGGGCTAAGATGTGGGCTTAAGCTCAAATTGACCAATGGAATATTCCATATCATGCAACATCATGCTCAGTATATAGATGAGGGTTGGTGACTTTCTTTTCCTGGATCACAGTTTTGGGATTTCTCTCCTCTGGGATCACTAGCTGGAGATAAGACAGGCATTGGTCAGTGAGTGGTGAGCAATTGCATTGTGCATCACATGTTTGTATATTCTATTGTTATTTTTTTATTATCATTGTCATTATACTTTTTATTTCATTTCAAATATTAGATTTTTCTTATCTCAACCAACGAGTCCTTTACCCCTTAGATTCTCTCTCATCCCCCAGGGGCGGGGGAGGGTGAGAGAGCGGTTGCATGGTGTTTGGCTGCCAGCTAGGTTAGAACCATGACAGTCCTTTTTAGGCACCAAAAAGGACTGTCATGGTTTAACCCCAGTGAGCAGCTAAGCCCCATCCAGCTGCTTGCTTACTCCCCTCCAGGTGGGTTGGGGGAGAGAATCAGAAGAGTAAAAGTGAGAAAACTCATAGGTAGAGATAAAGACAGTTCAATAGGTAAAGTAAAAGCTGCTCACACAAACAAAGAAAACCAAGGAACTCATTCACTACTTCCCATCGGCAGGCAGATGTTCAGCCATATCCAGGAAAGCAGGGATCCATCACACATAACCGTTACTTGGGAAGACAAATGCCATCACTCTGAACATTCCCCCCACTTCTTTCTTTTTCTCACAGCTTTATATGCTGAGCATGATGTCTCATGGTATGGAATATCCCTTTGGTTAGTTGGAGTCAGCCGTTCCAGTTGTATCCCTTCCTAACTTCCTCCGTACCTCCAGCCCACTCAATGGTGGAGTGGTGTGAGAAGCAGAAGAGGCCTTGACTTTGTGTAAGCACTGCCCAGCAGTATCTAAAACATCCCTGTGTTATCAACGCTGTTTTCACCATAAATCCAAAACATAGCTCCATACCAGCTACTATGAAGAAAATTAACTCTCTTCCAGACAAAACCAGCCCAGTTATTTACTCTCAGTCCAAGTAGGTGAATTTCACCCTTTGGAGATTTTTGTATAATATTCAGAGAAGGTGATAGCAAAACTAAGGCAGGTGGAAGAAATCTGTCAAAATATAAGGATACAATATGAATAGTCAATTGGAAAAAAAAGGCTAAGACAATTTCTTAGGGAGTTCCAGGAGGCTGATAATACCATTCTGTCTCCTGAAATAAAAGACCATTCACGCATTGAAGTAGAGATTTTGTGGTATTCTAAGGAGGTAATTCTGTAATTTCCAAGGATGGCAAGGGAAGGATTTCAAAGATGACAAGAGCTATGACCAAAACTGAAACAGACTGTTCAGAGTCAGAATAAAATTGCTTTCCATCTTCAAAGAGACAACAAGTTCTGTACTTACCCGGAAAAGAGCTGAGACAGTCTGGAAAGAAGAACCCTTCTTCTTGCCACCCTTCTTTCCACCACCACCAGCCTCTGCAAAATTGAAGAAAATGAGAAGATGCCTTGAACATATTCTTTGAGATTCCCTTTTGTACAGTATGAACATGTGAACATGAATTTTATAGAGCTTACCTGCTTCCCCACCATAGGAGGCAAAGAGTAAAGCCAATGTCTTCACAGATGATTTCTGATAAAGCCCAATGACAGTTTCGTTTAGGGGATCCTTGTTCTTCTCAAGCCAGCCAGTGATGTTGTAGTCCACTGTACCAGCGTAGTGCACCAGGGAGAAGTGGGCCTCAGCCTTGCCTTTGGCAGGCTTGGGCTTCTGGAAGTTGTTAGACTTGCCCAGATGCTGGTCATAGAGCTTGTTCTTGAAAGAGGTGTCAGTTGCCTTGGGGAACATGCACTCCTCTTCCAGGATGGAGAAGATGCCCATGGGCTGCAAGGTACCACAAGAAGTGTCAAATAAAGATGATAATGATGTGAAGCACGTATTATGAACAACAAAAGTACCAATGTGTTGCTGGTAGTATCTCAGCTGGATAAGGGCCCAATTTTGTTAGGAGTCGTTCTCAGGCAGGGAACTAATTTCTGCCTCCCCTTAGCTTCCTGCAGCCTGTTTTCACGGAACTGGTAAGAATGTCTGTCTGGTTCAGGTTAGAATTGGGAGTAGAATTGGAGGGAGAAGTGGTAAACAGAAAAATAATTGGGAAAAGAGGTACAAGAGGCCTAGTTGGTTTGGGAAATCAGGTGAGATGATATTTATTTCCCAGATTTTTATGTCGAGTTCTGATTTGAGTCTTCAGAGGAAAAAGTAAAGGAGACTGACTCAAGTTTGTTTTAAAGAAGACTATTGGTGGGAGTCCAGGCTACGTTTTCCATGCTCCAAGACCAGGTAATGCAGGATTGATGACACAAATATGCATTTCCCCAGACTAAAACAAATTTAAATATAATGCAAAATATTTTCTTGAATTGACACTGAATGTCTGGCTGTAAGTTCTTTCTGAGCTGAATCTGGCTCAGAAACATCACAGAATTCCAAAATACATAGTACACTTGTATGGAAAAAATACCTTCTCAATGAGCTCAATGCAGGCAGCCAGGTCCATCCCAAAGTCAATGAATTCCCATTCAATTCCTTCCTTCTTGTACTCCTCTTGCTCCAGCACAAACATATGGTGGTTAAAGAACTGTTGCAGCTTCTCATTGGTGAAGTTGATGCACAGCTGCTCAAAGCTGTTGAACTGCCCAAAGCAAGGAGAGGTGCACAGACTTTCAAGATATGGCAAACACCACAGAGTTTCACTAGCATTCTCCTAACACTGTTTGAAGTTCCCTAGCCGAAACACCATGCTAACTGTGCTGTAACAGCGTGTGTTTCCTTAGCAGGACTTCTATTGTAAAATTCACTGTCCTCAGAGGATTTTATTATTACTACTTTTGAAATCCAGATAAAAGTAGCATTTCTTTTTTACTGCGCTACTCGAAAGCAAATCCTTCAGTAACCTTAGCTGCAGCATCATGCAGGCGTCTCAGCTCTGTGACCTCCCAGAGAGTGGAAAGCTCCTCAGTGTTCCACCCAAGAATGTCTCTCTCCTCAGATCAACAATCCGGGGCTTTCTCTGCTCTGACACAGAACTCCTGCTATCATCACTGCATTCACAACACAGGAAACATGCCGTGAACTTTCCCATAGCACTACCCTTTCCTTGACTCTTCCAAGCACATCCACACCTTCAGCCCACATCTGTATGAGCCTTAGGCCAAGAATTGTCTCTTTGTTTGCAAAGCCTAAAACCTTTGCAAGCTCAAAGGCCTCTGAGACCATTCATCAGAAAGCGGAGCTTTCTCCTTTTACAATGTTAGAATCCAAGTGTTAGCAAAGCCATTTGAGGGTGCTATTGTGACAGCAAAGACGGAGGGGTTTCTAGAAAACTGCAGATGAGGATAAACTTCTGAAACTTCTTAAAAAGAAGTATGTTTCTGAGTCCTCATGATCCCTCCTTTGACTACAGTGCCAAATCTTTGTTCCTTACATCAAAGATCTCAAAGCCGGCAATGTCCAGGACACCAATGAAGTACTGTCTGGGCTGCTTGGTATCCAGCTGTTGGTTGATACGAACAACCATCCACAGGAACATCTTCTCATAGACAGCTTTTGCCAGGGCACCAACTGCATTGTTCACCTAAAACAGAGAAGAAAGGACTGGAGTTACCTCCTAGGATCAAAGAAGAATGCTCAAGTACTCGTTCAAGCCACATATTTTCAACCTCCAGATTTTACCTGTGACACAGTTTGACCTTTGGTCACGAATTCATTCCCAACCTTGACTCGGGGGTAGCACAGGGCTTTAAGCAATTCAGCTGAGTTCAGGCCCATCAGGTAGGCAGCCTTGTCAGCCACTAAAGAGAGGGGAGGAGAGAGAGAGAGAAGCATTTCTCTTTGGACAATGGCTAGAATTTGGTCAACGTGAACAACTCTGCTTTTCATGTTTCAGAAATGGAAAAGCATTGATCTGGTCTCATAGAAGGTCTGGGAAGGAATGTAAATTCTGGAAGCTAATGATGACCTTCTTTGAAAGCAAGTGGTTGAAGGTTTCACAGAAAGAAGATATCCTGTGTTGAAGATTCCTCTTTCAGCTCGTGCGTGTTTGGAGAGTATGCACTGGTAAAGTAACGGTATTTCCCATGATCAGGGAAGCACCTCTGCAGTTAGACAGACAACGACCAAAGATGCTTTTCCTCAGTGTTTTATGTGGTGACTCAGGCCAGCACAGGCCTGTCGTTGGAGGCTAACATATCATCTCTGCACACAGAGATGTTCTTTGAACAAGCCAGTTGCTGAGTTTGGTGATACCTTCTGTGCCATCGGGCTCTGCCTGCTCCTCTCTTTGTTTCTGCTTGAACTTCAGGTTGCCATAGTGCATGACAGCCCCTGTCAGCTTGTAGATGGCTGTCTTTTCATCTGCGGTGAAGCCCAGGATGTCAATGGCGCTCTGGCAACAGAAACCATAAAGTAAATGAATATGTACCAAGGCTCCAGTCCACCAGATGCCTTGCTTGGGAAGTTACTTACATCTGTAGCCATCAGTTCCTCCTGGTCATCAATGCTTGGCACAGTGATTTCACCCTGACTCACAAAGTGGAAATCATAAGGGTTGGTGGTAATGAGGAGCATGTCTGAAAGCAGCGAAAGGGAAAGAACAAGCTTACTTTAGCTTCCTAGATGACACAATGAGCTGTTGCTCAGTGATATTCCTTCAAAAAACTTAGTGATCTTCCTACCAATTAGCTCTGGCTTCTTGTTGGAGGTGATCTGGTAGAATATGTGGTAGCTTCTTTCTGCCTTCAACTGGAAAGTGACTCTGGACTTTTCCAGCAGATCTGGCAAGAACAGTAGGACAGAGTTAGCACAAGAACTGAGCAAGGTCAGAAGGAATAGGATCAGGCCAGGAGAGTCTCTTACAAGTTTCAATGTCAGCAGAAGCCAGTTTGCCTGTGGCTCCAAAGTGGATTCTAATGAATTTACCCTGTTAAGGGGAAAAAGAAGCATTTCTGCCAAGATGCATTTCACTGCCATCTCCTCGTGTGAGAATACCACTAGTCCATCACTGCTGTTATAAGGAGGGGGGATTTCCTCTAAAACAGCAACTCACAAAGCGTGAGGAGTTGTCATTCCTCACAGTCTTGGCGTTTCCAAAGGCCTCCAGCAGTGGGTTGGCGCTGATGATTTGATCCTCAAGCGTTCCCTGCAGGATAACAATTACTCCTGGTTATCCTTTCCAAAAACTGTGTCAGGAACGGAGGAAAGCATTGATTCAAGCCACTATCTACTATTTTACCTGCATTTTGCCTGATTGCTCCTCCTTCTTCTTCTCCCCGCTGGCTGCAATTGTTGCAAAGTACTGGATGACACGCTTTGTGTTCACAGTCTTCCCTGCACCGGATTCTCCGCTGTCAAACCAGAGAGAGAAGCAGAGAGCGTGTGGTCAGGCAGGAGGTCCCCTGGCACCGGGCAGCCCCGCAGGGACCCGAGCAGGGAGGGTACGTACGTGATCAGGATCGACTGGTTCTCGCGATCTGTGGGAGAGGCAGAAAGAAAGATGCCATTAGTTACATCCTTGAGTAACACAGAACACAATGTTTGGGATAAATACAAGCAGTGTTTGTAGAAAGCCTGTGTATTATGTGGAGGAGGCTGGAGTTATCACAGTTTGGATTTCTTCAATGTTTTTTTACACCTCTGAGATATTCATTTAAACTCCCTTTCAGTCAATGAAATAGGAGATTTTTTTCTTAATTTAATTTCTCATATCAATCTCTGTGTGAAATGAATAGTGATATAAGAACACCTGTCACTTTTCAGTCATTTCAATAAGTCTGGAGGATTATCTTCCTCAGAGAAACCTGTTACAGACATTGCTTTTTGTATCAAAAAACTCTCTGTAGAATCCACAGAGATTAGTATCAAAGTGTTTGTTTGCCTTTTTAAGGTCCCAGCAAATATGACTACCATCTCATACATCAGTGAGCCCTAAAAAAATTTAAGTATTTGAGATAGGTTTATACCTTTTTCCCTTTTACAAAATACCCTTTGAAAAGTCAGATTAATTAGGTCTCGTCTCTAAATAGCAAGGAGTTATAGTCACTAACTCTGTAAGTCAAAAGAATTCTGATCTCCCCCTTATCTAACTCTTTTGTAGAAGTGTAGAGATTTAATCAATTGGAAATGTTTAAACAATTTTTTTTTCCTTGTTTTATTTTTCCTTTTCACCAGTGAATTCAAAGGAAAGAATTCTTTCTAAGGTAGGAAAGAATGTGAATTTTTTTGCTGTTTTGGTTTTTATTTCAGATTGTTTCTCCTCATTTTTTGTTCATTTCTGTCTTTAGAAGTTTCCTTTAAAATGCACTAAGAGAAGAAAGAAAGAAGATAACAAATGTGGAAAAAAAATGCTAAACTATTTGTTTTTCATGAATCTGCTCCAGTGTTACAGTGGAAGTGCAAAAGGAGGAAAACAAATCAAATTATCATTCTATTTTTATTCAATATTCAGGGTTTTTTAACAGTCAACCTTACTACTCTGTGATGTTCAGAATGCCCTCGAGGAATCATGAAACAATTATAGATACATGATCATCGAATCACTGATTCTCTTCCATATGTTGTAGTTCTGGTGCACAGAATTCTAGTCCTTTCTGGTAAAGTAACTTTCATGCCTTAGAAGCAAATGTGCAATACAGGAGTGTTAACTAACAGTTAATTTGAAATTAAGTAATTTAAAATTGTTTCCAGAGGGTTCAACTTTGCTGGGATTCTGTGTCCTGTTCTTTCTCAAGAATTTGTAAATATCAGAATAACACATGAATTCAGATCATTCGCTTTTTTAAACAGTGTCTTCATGAAGCTATAACAGCTAGTAATCAATCTACAATACAGTTTTGTGAGATATTAATTAAATTATTGAGAGCTCTATTAGTATTTTCTGTCACATTTTGAGCAAATCAAGTCTCACTAATAGTGAAGAATAATAGTGGAGAATTTTTGTTTCATCTGACTCGATTCATCCTATTAATCATTCTTCACTGTAACTTTTTCAGTGTTCTTGTCTGCATGCTATCAATTAGAGTTTTACAAATCATTAGGACAAAACTGTGTCTCATGCATAATATCAACAACTGTTAAAATAAGTTAATAAAAGGCTCATGCTGAGGTTTACATCTCTACACATACAGTTTTAAAAAAAAAAAGAAATCAAATGTTGTATCACCATGAAGATGCTGCCATTGTCCCACCTGTCAGCATGAACTGATAGGCGTTGTCAGAGATGGAGAAGATGTGTGGAGGGGCCTCCTGGCGCTTCTTGCCTCGGTAGGCCAACACCACCTCCGGGTTGTACACCGGCAGCCACTTGTAGGGGTTGACAGTGACACAGAAGAGACCCGAGTAGGTCTGCGAGGAAGGGAGACAGCACGTTGGCTTCCACTTAGCCTGGCAGAGCAGTTGCTCCCAGCTGCCCAAAGGAAGACTGCTGCTGGTACTTACGTAGATCATCCAGGCTGCATAACGCTCTTTGAGGTTGTACAGCACAGCGGGTTCGTGGAGGTGGGTCATCATGGCCATGTCCTCAATTTTGTCATACTTGGGAGGGTTCATGGAAAAGACCTGATCTTCCTTTACTGTCAGGGTCTGTCAGATGAAGAGAGAGATGTTTGTATGTCAGTTAAGAGCTGAGACCGGGAATTACATACAGTTTTTAAGCCTGGAGTTTTACTCACCTCTCCACCTTCAGTCTTGACAGTGACCTTCCCTGATTCTTTGCTCTGGACTGTCCCTTTCACAAAGGATTCTTTAGGATGGGTCACAAAGACGGATGTCTTGGCATCGAAAGGTTTGTTCTGGGCCTCAATTCTTTCCTTCTCTGACTTTCGGAGGTAGGGAGCCGCCTCCCCAAAGGCGGCCATCTCAGCATCCGGAGAGGCCATGTCTGCGCTTATACAGGAGGCACAGTCAGCAGAGTACCCTGTAGGAAAGAAGATATTTTGAGTCAGTGAGTGAATAGCTTTATGTGGAAGAGAGGAAATCTCTTGCACTTTGGTTTCTTCAAATATTTAAATAGGTATAAACAAGTCAAAAGTTGGTTTTAAACTTCCCAGTCTTGGCCGAAAATACTTGTATACCTTCCTTAAATTAATCCTTAGGCATCTAGCTACGTAACAAAGTATAGAACAGTTCTTTAATGTTGCAGTGTTGTAGTACAGTTTAGCAGTTTTACTTCAAATTTGTGGACTCTAGTGAATTTGGATGTTGCTCTTGCAGAGACTTCATATTAAATAAGTCTCTGATTTTTAAAAAAATGCTACCTGAGAGTCTCTGAGAGACTTCCTTGTCTGATAGTAAATAATGTCTTTTCAGTGGAAAATTTACGTACTATGGACAATTCGTTTTGCTTTATGACAGATATAAATGTCACTATTGTCTGTTCTGCTTTCTAGAAATCTTGAATTGTTGAATTTCTTCTTTTTCCATAAAAATTGGTAAATTTTCATATTAATTCTGGTGGCAGAGGCTGGAAGTCAGTCACTGCTGTTTGAAAACATAGCAATTCATTTTGCGTTGCACAGATATCCAGAGCTATATGAGCTGAAGGCAAAAATGCTGCCTTCAAACCTAGAATAAAATCATTGGTGATAGAGACAGTCCCTGATAGAAATGGATAGCCAAGACTTACAGGAAGTTAAATGGAATAAAAAGGTATATACTTTGCCCAGAAGTTCACAGGAGCCATACACTTACCTTGAAATTTTCTGTCAAGACTGGGCACAGCACTCCAAAGAGACTTTTATAGAGTCTGGTATGCAGATGCTCTGGATGTTTCCTTTTCCTTCAGTCAAAATATATTTTGGCAAATCATCTTTGGCAAAACATTGTCTGGCAAACTTAACTAATGGCATAATTGTCATTTGATTTGACTAGATATATTTAGAAATGTTTTACATCTTACGATTCCTGTGGATACATTTCCTATAAATAGTCTGACAGGGCTATTAATAAGGGAATCTTGACTAGTCAAGGCACTTAAAGAACTTGGATGCAGAATTTATAGATTCCTCTACTGTTTCTACAGATAACCTGCTCTTTGACCCAGGTGAGGCTCTTTGGCATTTCTGTAGTGCAACTATTCCAGAAGTAAACCAGAAACAATACAGTGTATCTTGTGCACATGGTCCTGCGAATTTAGGGCTTGCCTTTACAGCATTAGAAAAGGCAATTCTACAAAAGACACGTCATGACTAAATGTCACTCAGTAATTCATTATATGTTATATTGAAAAGGGGAAAACCAGACACATAGTGTGGGCCAGGACTTTGACTGCAATAGTGCTAGATCGAGAGGGAATCCAAGCGACTGCAAATCAGAATACAAGTTCAAGTTTGGACATGCAATTCGTGCCTAGAGCGTGAAAGTTGACTCCTTAGCTATAAAAAGAAATAAATATCTATGAGAGTAAATCTGCACTTGATATTTTGTAGAAATAGAAAAATTCAATATATGCATCCTAAAGGAATGTTCACTGTTGCTGTTCTAATATCTAACTGATATTAGAGAAAAGTCTTACCTAGTCTTAAACAGATAAATTACCCATGGTACCTCGTACCCCCC
Source organism: Tauraco erythrolophus (assembly GCF_009769465.1). Taxonomy (NCBI): domain Eukaryota; kingdom Metazoa; phylum Chordata; class Aves; order Musophagiformes; family Musophagidae; genus Tauraco; species Tauraco erythrolophus. The sequence continues at coordinate 13,435,693 of NC_141484.1, read as the reverse complement.
AAAAAAATTATACTGTTTTTTTCCCAAATGTTTCTCGTTTTATAAGACTCAATGCTTTTGTTACAGAGCTGATCTAGAAGAAATGGGTAACATTTAACAACTATCGCTTTTATTAATAGGGAAGTTATTCATAGTCAAAGTTGTTTGTGTTTCTCAACCTTTATTAAAGATACTGTAAGGGTTAAGAGAGACAAACCTGCGAAGTAACCTAGACCAGGAAATATCTTCAGCCCCAAATATATCCATACTCAACAAATACGCACTGATATTTCCCATCTCTGGCACAAACTAGCAGTGTTAACATGCTATAAAGAGCTTAAATCTGTGTCTCCAAAATGTATGCGTCCATTGTCAATATATATCATGCAATGTCCTCAACCAAGCCAGGAAGCAGGGGAGGTTCCTGTAGCCCTTCGCTACCTACAAATTAAAAAAAAAAAATATCCTTCCACACAAACACAACTCTACACACAGTCACATACACAGCATACAGTCTGAGATGCTCTGCACTTTTATAAATCCTCAGTCCAGCGCTCTCATCCCACCAAAAATATTTGCACACTTACACATTCATATAGTTCCAGCAACAAAAGCTATCAACACAGTGCTGCCTATATCAGAGCGTTAGAGGTGGCAGGCAGTCCTGTACAATGCTGCTACTCTGAGAAAGGCAGAATCTGCCAGTAGTCCTGGAGAGTGGGTAGGAGTCCTGATCTAGTCCTAGGAAAAGGGCACTGTCACTTGAGCTGCTTCAAACACTGTTAGATCTAAGCACGCTCTTCTCCTGATCATTGGCACTTTGGTTATTAAAAGAGCTCAGTAGATAAAGCTCAGTGAATAACACAGGGACAAGATCATAAAAATGATGCCTGTGATCCAAGGTAACATCCAAACGTCAAGCACTGGCCTGTGCATGAAAATCCTGTTCCAAGGAGGGCCCTGGCATTGCAGCACCCACTTTTCTGGAGTTCAAACCCAGAGCTCACCCCTGAGTTCCCTACATAGGGCATGGGGACACTGATGGAAACACCCTGTGCCCTGCTCTGGAGGAGCCCAGAAACGATCAGTGGGAAACAGTGAGTGCCGGCGTGCCTCTCTGGGTAATCTCTGACTCCCATGGATGTGCAGAAGTCAGAGGACAGAATCTTAGAATCATAAAATGGTTTATGGTGGAAGGCACCTTAAAAAGACCATCTAGTGCAACACCCCTGCTCTAGGGTTGACTAGATCAGGTTGCTTAAAGTCTCATCCAACCAGAGCTTGAACATTTCCAATGATGGGGCATTCTCAAATTCTAGGGCCAATCTGTTCCAGTGTCTTACAAGCCTCATCTTAAAAAACATATTCCTTATATCCAAACAAAATATACTTTTTTCAGCTTAAAACCTTTGCCCCTTGTCTTACCACTACAAGCCTTGGTAAAAAGTAATTTTCCGTTTTTCTTATAAGCCTCCTTTATATATTGAAAGGCTGCAACATGATCTTCTCAGAGCCTTCTCATCTCCATACTGAATAGGCCCAGCTCTCTCATCCTTTCTTCATAGGAGAGGTGTTCCAGATCTTCGATCATTTTCATGGCCTTCCTCTACACCTGCTCAAGCAGGTCCCTGTCTTTCTTGTACTGGGGGCTCCAGCACTGGATACAGTACTCTAGGTGGGGTCTCATGAAAGAATTACCTCTCTCCGTCGTGCTGGTCTCAATCCAGTCATTCCTCAGTATATACTGATAGTGGGGCTTGCCCTGACCCAGGTGCAGGACCTTGCACTTTGCCTTGTTGAACTTCATCAGGTTCATGTGGACCAACTCTTCAAGCCCATTCAGGTCCCTCTGGATGGCATTCCTTCCCACTGGTGTATCAACTGCATCACTCAGCCTGGCATCATCTGCAAACTTGTTGAGGGTGCACTCAATCCTACTGTGTATGTCATTAATGAAGATATTAAATAGTATTGATTCCAGTATGAACCCTTGAGGGACACCACTGGTTTCCCTTTGGACATTGAGCCTTTGACTTTAACTCCTTGGATGTGACCATCCAGTCAATTCCTTATCCACCTAAGAGTTCACCCACCAAAACCATAACTCTCCAATTTAATGACAAGAATGTTGTGGGGGATCATATCAAAGGCCTTATGGAAGTCCAGGTAGATGACATCAGTTGCTCTTCCCTTGTACACTGATGCAGTCACTCCATCTCAGAAGGACACTAGATTACTCAAGCATAATTTGATCTTGGTGAAGCCATGTTGGCTGTCTCTAATCACCTCTCTGTGTTCCATAGACTTTGATGTAACTTTCAGGAAGGTCTGTTCCATGATCTTACCAGTCACCGACATGGGATTGACTGGTTTGTAGTTCCCAGGGTCCTCCTTTTTACTTTATTTAAACAATGAGAATAATTCCAAGGATGAAAAGAATTCCAAGAGAATTCCTGTATAAGTAATGCAAGCCTAACTGACTGCGGACAGAGTCTAGGAGAGGTAATGAGTCAACTTCCATTCAGGTTCAGATGGAAAAATATTCCAAGAGAAGACCATGTGTAGGTGAGAAGACAACTAGGAGATCTGCAAAGGAGAACCTAGAAAACGGCAGACAGCAGCTTCCTGTTCCTGAAAGGATGATGCGGAAGACTGCCTGAAGGCTCAGAGTGCAGAGGAACTGTAGCACACATCACACTGTCCCACCTAAGCCTGCCTGCAGATGGGAGGAGGTTGTCCATTGACAGAATGTTTCTCTGGTCAAATGGTACATTATGAATGTATGTGCTGGCTACCTCTTGAAGAAGAAACTGCAGTTGCAATGGAGCTCTGTGTGGAATTTCTGTTTAGCATGGAAGTTGACTTCTGTCTATTAATATCTCTGCATTGATACCTTAGTTCCCCAGGTACAACCAATGGAAGTTAACATGAAGCATTTACAGGTGTGTGGGCTGTGTTTGGTGTGGTGGAGCAAAACACACCTTGAAAGGTGACTGCTATTAATCAAGTAGTAGTCAGGAAGATTATTGAAAGCAAGCGAAGATGACTTTGAAAAAGCAGTCCCTGTGGGATTTGCAGCATGCTGAAGCTGTTATCAGCCATGCTGACCGGATTAGCAGAGCATGCCTGTAGTGAGCAGTGCACCCTGTGAATCACCAGCGGATCACTTGACCTGGAAGATATAGCTTCAGGCTAATGTGTGCTGGTTGCTGAAGTGGGAGTGACAGCAGAAGTGAGATGTCAGTGTGTCACCAAAGTATCCACAATTCCTTCCTTCTTTCCTTTTTTTTAATCTGTTCCACAGAGCAGATTTCCTACTCACAGGGTTAATGGGACAGTGTCTCTCGTGGGTGATGTTGTACAGCACTTCTTAGGTGAAAAAATAAAGATACTGTAAACCTCCATTCAGCCACGGGTGGGGATTGTATTTGTTCAGCACTGAAGCCAAGGTGCTTAGAGGTGAACCAAAAGCATTTCCAGCATGAGCAGAGACAAAGGATGTTTGAGAACATCCACTGTAAGAAGTGCAGCTTTCAAATTCATAGATTCATAGATTTCTAGGTTGGAAAAGACCTCAGAGATCATCCAGTCCAACCGTCCCTAATCCCCATTAAACCATATCCCTAAGTACATCATCCACCCTATTCTTAAACACATCCAGGGATGGGGACACAACCATCTCCCTGGGCAGCTTATTCCAGTGGCTGACAACCCTTTCAGAGAAGAAATACTTCCTAACATCCAACCTGAATCTCCCCTGACTAAGCTTATGCCCATTTCCTCTTGTTCTATCACCCGTCACTAATGTAAAGAGCCCTTCCCCCACCTCCCCACCATCCCTTCTCAAGTATTTGTAGGCTGTAATCAGGTCTCCCCTCAGCCTCCTCTTCTCCAGGCTAAACAGCCCCAACTCCCTCAGCCGCTCCCCATAAGTTTTATTTTCCAGCCCCTTGACCAGTTTAGTCGCCCTTCTCTGGACCCGCTCCAGGAGCTCAATATCTCTCTTAAAGCGAGGGGCCCAAAACTGGGCACAATATTCCAGGTGCAGCCTCACCAGTGCCGAGTACAGGGGCAGGATCACTTCCCTGCTCCTGCTGGTCACACTATTCTTGATACACACCAGTATCCCATTGGCCTTTTTGGCCACCTGGGCACACTGCTGGCTCATATCAAGCCGGTAGTCAACCAACACCCCCAGGTCCTTCTCCGCCAGGCAGCTCTCCAGCCACTCTTCCCCGAGCCTATAGCGATGCTTGGGGTTTTTATACCCCAAGTGAAGGACTCAAAGGGTGGTGTCAGTTATGCTGCAATTATTTGTTAGGCATGCTAAGAGAGACACCACCAGACCTGACAGGCAGTCTGACAGGGAATGCCCAGCACCCACTTCCGCAGTGTTTCTTCAGCCCACAATCTTTAGTGTAAAAAGAGAACTCCCAGGAATGCTAGCTCAGGCTGAACAGAAATACCAGCACCCTAATCCTTTGGAGGAAAACTCCTCTTCCCTGCCCTTCTGCTAAGACACAGCTGAGTGCTGGAGCCTGCGTGTGGTACGGACATGCTCTCCTTATTAAGAAGCCAGTTTATTCTGCTGAATGACAATGAGTCACGTGGAATTAAATATGAAAAGTGTTTTCTCTGTGCTTAGCATACCACATCTACTCCATGTAGGTGTTTGTGGGTTATTTGGTTAAGATACGTCCTATCTCAGGATAGCCATGAAGAGACTAGGATGGCCTTTCATCATCTCCTCCTGCTGCTTTTCCACTTAGGGATCAATTTCTGCAGGTCTTCCTGGACCTTAGAGCAGGGAATTGAATGCATCTTTCCTTTAGGGAGTTTGATTCACAGCTTTTTCTATTGGGCCTGTCTTCTCTTTCCAGTGATGACATTCTTACATGGCTTCCTGCAGCCTGAAAAAGGCTGAGCATCTCAGTGGAGAAGGACCAGATTGTCTAACTGGAAAATTAAGCAGAGCAGTCGGTGGGACAGATCTGTGATTTGTAGTTCGGCTGCACTTGAGTGAGCACCTGAGTTGCAGTTATCAGACGCCTTTTATGTTCTCAGCTAACATCCCTGGAAGCAATTGCTGCTAGGCAGTGGGTCCTGGCTGAGAAGATGACCTTCCGAATGCCCTTTCCATCACTCATCAAAGCAACTGGAGAGCTCCTGCTACAGAGCAGGTGAGGAGAGGAACAGGCCTCTTCTCCAATGGCCACTTCACTTGGTCACTGCTTTACCAGGCAGCACAGGTGTATATTGCCTTCCTTCCAGATCAGTCTCCTCAACTCCCTGAGAAGTGCCTCCAGTTAGCCAGTATCTTGCAGGGTGACTCATGGGGTCTCAGAGCAGAGCCATCCCATGACCCCACACTGCTCTTGGCCTCACACATTAGCTAAGCTTGGACTTTACTTCTTTGGGCTCTGATTCCAAAGCTTTCATGGATGCTGGAGTGTGTTTCCCCAGCAGTAGTGTTGATGTTGGGACTGTGCTGCTGGTATGGTGAGGGCGGTGTGGCATACCTGTTCTGTAGGAGGTGTAAGAGCATTGTCATGAGACCCTAAGAGAAAACCTCAGGTGCTGGGTGATTCCTCTACTCCATGATGGGGTGTGACAGGGAGATCAACTCTGCTTATGGAGCTGGCAACGTTCCTGGATTTCCGTCAGAGGGATTCACTGATGCCCGTAGAACAGAGCAGCTAAATTGACCTTCTCTGACAAAATTGTCAGTCAAAGGGCTTTCCAGATTCTGTTGCTGCTCCTTTTGCTGGTGCTATTACTGGAATGCTGGTTTTGTGCTTCAGCTGACTTCACACTCTTCTTTGTGCATGATGAGCACATCCAGGTCTGCTGCTGATTCTCAGTGTTTGAGGCAGAAAAGGAAATGTGCCGGACTGAATCTTTCTGAGAGAAGAGCAGCATCTTCTAATTTTAGATATGGGCACCTGCACCACGTCCTAAGATGGCTATTACAACACATTGCAATGCAGCATGAAGAAGATTCAGCAGTCCATGTGTTGAGTATCATTATGGATTATTAGAGGAAGATTATTCCTAGACATGATCAGAGTGTAAGAACTTTCCTAGGGAAGTGCACTCCATGAGCAAAGCACCGTTTGCTCAGCTTTCTCCCAGGAGCTCTGCACAGCAGTGTCTCAAGGTCAGCACTCTGGGACTTTTCCCCCCCTGGCCTCCTGGGCAGCTTGCTGCTCATGCTGTGCCACTGATACCCAACTGGAAATGGCCACAGAGGCACAGCTTGGAGAGCTCTGAAGTGCCCCACTCCCAGGGCACCCGCTGGGCAGAGTTCATCCTGCCAGGTCTGCCGAGGTTTGTTGCGCCAGTCAGGCCTGGCACAGCTGCAGCTGTACTTACCTGGACTCTCAGGCCTTTTGTTGCATTTTTCTCCTCTCCACTTCACCGAAGTGGGGGAGTGAGCAAGCAACCTCATGGTGGCTTAGCTGTCAGCTGGGCTAAACCATGGCAGTCCTATACAGTTTGAAGGAATAAACCAGGCTCATTCTTGGCTGGTTCTCACTCCAAGGTAGCTTATGATTACCTTATGAGCTGGTTACTTTGTGCTCAGGCACCAAGAGTGGTGAACCAGCAGAAATACACACCTCGGTAGAGCACACAAGGCAAAGCAAGGCCACAGCACATCAGTTTACTTGTGTTTATGGAAAGTCCTGGCTGATAGCACATGCCTCCGATTCCTATCAAGGACAGAACAGGAACTGAACAGCTTCCAAGACAGATTCCAACAAATCTACTGCCTGTTATACTAAGGAGAAGAAACCCAGTAAAGGACCTGGTATGTCCTGTAGCAGTCCTTCTATGAACGCATTACCTTTGCTGCCATGTAGGTTGCACCAACTCCTTTGCTCTAAGCTTATCAAAGAAAGTGTCTACTATGTTGCAAAGGGAAACTGCACCCAGCAGCAGGCACAAGGCTTACCTCCTTCACTTCATACTCACATGCGTGGCTGGGCTGTGTCAACTCTAGTATCATTCTCATGACACATGCTCAAGCTTCCATGGCAGAGCCATCATGTGGCAGAGGGCAGTGCAGGGTCTGTAAAGCAGGATTTCAAAGTCTCAGAAATTCATGCTTATACAGAATAGCCCTGCCATCTTGAAAAAGAGAAGAAATCCATTAAAATTGAAAGAAAATTTAACTATAGTACATAATCTTCTTCATCCTTTTGCTACAGGATTTCAGGAGTGATAACATCACTTTTGACATAATAAATTCCTTTTCTTCAAGTAAAAGGAGACAAAGTGAGGAAACTGGTATGTACCCAGAAAAGAGCTGAGACAGTCTGGAAAGAACTCTTCTTCTTGCCACCCTTTTTGCCACCACCCTCTGTAAAGGAAGAAAGGGAAAACAATATTAAAATATTGATGTTGAACACTGAACTACAGAACAGAAGAGAATTTTTAAACATTTAGGTTTTCCAGTTTGATTTCTTATCAATATTTTCCCATATTGAAAATACAATTTTCACAGAGCTGACCTGCATCTGCACCATCATAGTTGGCAAACAGTAAGGCCAGTGTCTTCACAGAAGATTTCTGGTACAACCCAATAATAGTTTCATTCAGGAGGTCCTTGTTCTTCTCAAGTCAGCCAGTGATGTTGTAATCTACTGTACCAGCATAGTGCATCAGGGAGAAATTGGCTTCAACATTCCCTTTGGTAGGTTTGGGTTTCTGGAAGTTACTGGACTTGCCCAGATGCTGGTCATAGAGCTTGCTCTTGAAAGAGGTGTCAGTTGCCTTGGGGAACATGCACTCCTCTTCCAGGATGGAGAAGATGCCCATAGGCTGGAAGACATTACAACAGACAAGAGGGAGAAACAGATTCCTTAGTTGGAAAGATGTTAGTGTTTGGACAGTGTGATAGTTCAATGTGGGGGAGGGGTTCTGGTGATAGGAGAGGGGATTTGCTCCCTGTGCCACCAGATCAGATTCCCATCCCCCTCAGGGTTGAGCCAATCATTGGCGCCTCTGCGAATTGCCCTATTTAAGTTGGGACAAAGGAACCAAAAAGGTGCTTTGCCCAGGATCGAGGAGAAGGGAGGAGGGCTTGGCCCTTGCTCCCTGGCCCCGGCCGGGTGGCTGCCCACGCCAGGCCGGCGCCACATTCTCAAGATGGTGGAGACGGAGCCACTTGGGGAACTCAGGGAGCACCCCACTCCCGGGGTGCCCGCTGGGCCGAGTTCACCCAGAGAGGACTGAGATCTGAGAGAAACGGCCACACCGACACCAGGTCAGTGCAGATGGAGTGGGAGGAGGTGCTGGAGCTGAGTTTTCCCTTGCAACTGGTGGCGAGATGGCAGGCGGCCCCCCCGCAGCCAAGATGGGCTCGGAGGAGCAGAGACTCGCTCGCAGCCCGTGGAGAAACCCACGTTGGGGAAGAGATGCCTGAGCCTAAGAGAGGTCATAGAGCATGGGATGCACGACAAGTAACTGTTAATAATGGAGCTTGAGATTCACAACGAGGTCGTGAGGCATCTAGAGTCCGTGGGACGATCCACGCCGAAGCAAGTGGCCACAATTCCCTAAGAATCCGAGATTGTGGTAAAGGCCCCACTGGAGCGATCCGATGGGGAAGGATTGCGTCCTGCGGGTAGGACTCACGCTGGAGAAGTTTGTGGAGTTTTCCTTGTGAGTAGGGGATCCACTGGAGCAAGGGAAAATGGTGTAAGGACTCCTCCTCCTTTAAGAAAGGAGCGGCAGTAACAACATGGATGAACTGACCTGCACTCCCCATTCCCTGTCCCTCTGCGCCGCTGGCGGGGAAGGTAGAGCCAGGAACAAAAGGAAACGGGGTGGGGAGGTGTTGTTTTTAAGATCTGGCCTTGTTTTCTCTTTATCCTCTCAAGCAACTGGTTTTGTTTCCCTTTGCCCTTTTTAAGCAACTGTTAATAAATTGTTTTGTTTTAAGAAAGCCAAGTCTGTTTTGCCCAGGACCATGGTTGGTGGGTTCTCCCTCTGTTCTTGTCTCAACCCTCAGTCCTTTTATTGCAATGGTTTTAATCATTACAGACAGAAAGCTGTGAAACAAATCAGAAGATAGGGTTACTTCTGTCCTTTCTGGACAACATGTCACAGAAAATTAAGTAGTTCCACCTTTATCTGTGGAACTACTTTTAACCATTGCTGGCAACATTACAAATTACAAAAATATAGAGCGCTTTAATAACTGAAATTAATAATTTTAATCCAGACATAAGCAAATTCTTTATGTATCTCCCAATAACTATAGAATTCCAACATTAATTCACCTGAACAGGAAGGATACCTTCTCAATCAGCTCAATCCAGGCAGCCAGGTCCATCCCAAAGTCAATGACTGTTCATTCAATTTCTTTATGGAATCATAGAATGGTTTGAGTTGCAGTAAAGATTGTCTAGTTCCAAGCCTTCTGCCATGGGCAGGGACATCTGCCACTAGATCAGGTTGCTTAAAGCCTCATCCAACCTGGCCTTGAACACTTCCAGGGATGGGGCATCTACAGCTTCTCTGGCCAACCTGTTCCAGTGTTTCACCACACTCATAAAAAATTCTTCCTTCTGTCTAATCTAAATCTCCCCTCTTTCAGTTTAAAGCCATTACTTCTTGTCCTGTCCCTACATGCCCTTGTAAAAAGTCCCTCTCCAGCTTTCTTGTAGGCCCCCTTAAAGTACCGGAATACTGCTGAAAGGTGTCCCTGGAGCCTTCGCTTTTCCAGGCTCATCAACTCAAATTCTCTCAGCCTGTCTTTCCAGGAGAGGTTCTGCAGCCCTCAGATCATCTTCATGGCCCTCCTCTGGATTCACTCCAACAGGTCCATGTCCTTGACATGATGTTGGGGACTCCAGAGCTGAACGTAGTACTCCAGATGAAGTCTCATGAGAGTAGAATAGAGGAGCAGAATCACTCAATCCCACTGTTCATGTACCTGACGAAGACATTAAATAGCACCAGTCCCAAGACTGACCCCTGAGGAGCGCCATTTGTCACTGATCTCCACTTGGACATCAAGCAGTTGTCCACAACCCTTTGAGTGTGACCATCTAGACAATTCCTTATTCACCAAGTGGATCGTCTGTCAAATCCATGTCTCTCGAATTTAGAGACAAGCATTTCGTGTAGGACAGTATCAAATGCATTGCATAAGTCCAGGTAAATGACATCAGTTGCTCTTCCCTTATCCATCAATGCTGAAATCCCATCGTAGAAGGCCACCAAATTTGTCAGACACAACTTGGCCTTAGTGAAACTGTGTTGGCTGTCACCAATCACATCCTCTTTTTCCATGTGTCTTAGCATAGTTGCCAGGAGGATCAGCTCCATGATCTTGCCAGGCACAGAGGTGAGACTGATTTGCCTGTAGTTCCCTGGGTCTTCCTTTTTTCCCTTTTTAAAGATGGGGGCTATGTTTCGCCTTTTCGAGTCAGTGGGAATTTTACTCTACTGCCATGACTTCTTAATAAAGATGAATAGTGGCTTGGCAACTTCATTTGCCAATTCCCTCAGAACCTGTAGATGTATTTCATCAAGTCTCTTCCTTCTTGCACTCCTTCTGCTCCAGCATGAACATGTGATGGTTGAAGAACTATTGCAGTTTCTCATCGATGAAGTTGATATACAGCTGCTCAAACCTTTTGAGCTGCCAAATAGAAAAAAAGATGCAACATTTTTGAGGTTCAAGCATCACCATGAGGCTTTTCCCTGTGTAGTTCTGTTCCTTCATGTGTCTCTTCAGACAAATACAAGTCCCCTTCTGTATCTGTTTTCAAAAAAAATCTTTCAGTGGGACTGTACTTGTATTCTGAAGAGAAAAAATTTGGTCACAAATTCGTTCCCAGCTTTGCTTCAAGGATAACATAGGGCTTTGAGCAGGTCAGCTGAGTTCAGACCCATCAAGTAGGCAGCCTTGGCAGCAACTGAAAGATGAGAGAGACAAAGGAGAAACTGATCATTGGACAAAGACAGGAATTTGCTTAATGACTGTGTGTCTCAGAAATGACACCAATGTTCAAAATTCTTTACTATAAATCTCTTGATCTAGTATCACAACAAGCATATTGAATATAGGAAAGCTGTGAAAGCCAATAATGGTATTTTTTGAAAGCAGTTATCAGTAAGAAACCTAACCTTGAATGTTTTAACTAAATTTATAAACTGAAGCAATGCTTTTAATAACTTCCACTTTAAAAATACATGAAGATTACAACTTGGCATCTTATTAAGATCTAAATAAGCTCTTATATTTAAATAGGCCAGTCTGCACTACCAGTAGGAGAAGTGTGTACATGACAAAGCTGATTCTGGAACCCATGGGTGAAACTAGGGAAGCTGCCTCTTCAAAAAAGCTCGTCAAAATCCTCTGCATGATAAATAGAAGAATGCATGAAACCAGCCCATCAAAAAGCTAACTGAAGGAGTACCATTCAGTCAGACAGGCCAAGGGTCAGAGAATCAGCTTCACAGCTTCTTGGACACTAAAGGCAACATTAGTTTTCACTTGATTAAGCTATAGCTTTTGTCCTGTCTAAAGAAAGTATCTTTCTAAAACTGATTTTTTTATTCAAAGGTCAGTTGCTAAGGAACTTCCGTGCCCTCCGTCTCTGCCTGCTCCTCTCATTGTTTCTGCCTGAACTTCAGGTTGCCATAGTGCATGACAGCCCCTGTCAGCTTGTAGATGGCTGTCTTTTCATCTGCGGTGAAGCCCAGGATGTCAATGGCGCTCCGCAGTCACAACAATGAACTAAAAACATTGCCTATCAACTTGAACAATCTCATTAAAAATATTTTCTTTCTAGTACTTACATCTGTAGCCATGAGCTCCTCTTGGTCATCAATGCTGGGAACAGTGACCTCACCTTGACTCACAAAGTGGAAATCATAAAGGTCAGTGGTAATGAGCAGCATGTCTGAAAGCAGGAAGAGACAAGGCACAGGCTTAGTTTTGCCAACCAGGTAATAGAGGGAACTGTTGCTCACCGATCATCCTCGGAAAGACATAATGATCCTTCATTCCGATTACTTCTGACTTCTTTTGGACATGATTTGATAAAATATATGGCAATTTCTTTCTGCTTGGAGCTGCTTCTCCAGCAGATCTGTCAAGAAAGGCAGAAAGAGGCACAGGAATGCACATGGAGGTGGGAATTTAGGAAGGAATGGGGTCAGGCCAGGAGAGTCTCTTACAAGATTCAATAACAGCAGAAGCCAGTTTGCCTGTGGCCCCAAAGTGGATTCTGATGAATTTGCCCTGTTAAAGAGAATCAGCAGCATTTCATGCTGGATGGGTTCTTTTGATGTCTCCTTCATGTGGAACACTCCTAAGGGTGTCACTTATTTTGTAACGAGAGGGCGAGATTTTGTCCAAAGCAACAACTTACAAAATGTGAGGAGTTCTTCATTCCTCACAGTCTTGGCGTTTCCAAAGGCCTCCAGCAGTGGGTTGGCACTGATGATTTGATCCTCAAGCGTTCCCTGCAGGATGACAATTATTCCTGGATATCCTTTCCAAAAATCGTATCAGGAACAAGGAACGCGTTGATTCAAGCCAGCATCTACTGGTTTATCTGCATCTTGTCAGACTTTTCTTCCCTAATTCCTGCCAGTTTTGCAAAGTACTGGATGACACGCTTTGTGTTCACAGTCTTCCCTGCACCGGATTCTCCGCTGTCAAACCAGAGAGAGAAGGAGAGAGCGTGTGGTCAGGCAGGAGGTCCCCTGGCACCGGGCAGCCCCGCAGGACCCGAGCAGGGAGGGTACGTACGTGATCAGGATCGACTGGTTCTCGCGATCTGTGGAAAGACGAAAAGAGTTTTCTTAGCGCTCCTCAGTTGCAGAGAAATCAAAATCTGTGACAGAAATTAACTGTGAACTGAAGCTTCATTAAGAACGCACGAAAACTTGATAGCCAATGCCCAATTAGAACACCCTGGAAACGCAGCACTTAATCCCTTATTTGGATATGGATATAAGAGAAAATATACTAGCTTCTTTTTAAGATAATTCTCTTAATCAAGATCGGTATTTCTGTATACAAGAAAGAACCAAAAACAAACATTATTTTGTAATGTCAATATGATTAAAATGACTAAAATATGTAATGTAAAATGAATTGACATTTTCTGGGGATTCAAGAACCTTCCGAGATCAGATCATTGACCCTCCCGAGTTCAAGGATTTTTGAGCCAGGCTTAGTATAATTGTATGTAACAGTTCAGGTAGACTTTTCATGAATTCACCTCTTTACATTAGTCATTGAAATAGAACTTTAGGACAAATTATTTTCTTTGATAAAGAATAACCAAGACTTAAGTATGTTGTATGCAATTTGTGATTCCCTTTGACTGATGGTTGTTTTGATGCTTCCTAGGTGTTCAAATTTCAGACAGAAGGAAAGATTGAGTTCTGATTCTACTTTCTGTACAACACTCGATTTCTATACAACTCTCGATTTTACAAATTTCTGTCATATATTCCCTCAGTTTTCTCTTCTTTTGCATCAGTGTCCTTGCTTACTTTTCATACTGAATTTATTTCATGCCTATGAATATTGTTTTGTCCCTCAGTGAACTATCCCATGTCCGCTACCTCCTTTTTTAATCTGAGAAAACTCGAACTGACTGCGTTATTCAACATGTCAATGTTCCACTTTTTAACAAAATATATTATGGAATTATTACTCTTTATTCTGAAGACACGTCAGCAGAAGACTCTGAGAGAAAAAGAGGACACTTTCCATCAGTTAGACAACAGTTTTCTCTGCTGGCGATGAAATCGGTTTCTGTCTTTCCAGTATTTAAATTACTATGTCATTTCAATAACACTTTTTGAAAGCTAGTTTTGATTTGAACATCTAAGTATTTGTATCTCACTTGAGAATGAGACAGTATTCTAAACAATTTTAGTCTTCTAACTGTGAATGGAATTTTCAATATTGATTACAATTTTGCAATATTATCATACTGTTGGGTGTTTTGCTATTTTACTATTGGTATACTGAAGAACTAAATCTAAAGCAAATCTCTCTTTTCTGTTGCCTTTAATTATCAACAATGAGTCTCCAAGAAGTTATTTCATTGCCCATGATCCGTGGAAAGTGAATATACTTATTTTCAGACTGTATATGTCTTACCAGTCTCAGTCCAATCTTTTCTGCAATTGGTATGAATACGAAAACCAGGGAATTAATACAGTAAAATTACCTCAAGGTAATGAGACTAACAGTTAATAACTTAGAGTGTCACATGTCATGACATCAGAGGTTCTAAGTCAGTCACTAGTACATTAACAAGTTTGTAACTTTCTTCTTACATTTCAGAGTATTCCAGAGATAAATTTTAAGTTGGAAATAAAAGGTGACATGGAAAGCTGATTGATTGAAAATTTCAGCTATCAGAAGCAAGCCCTCTCTTCTGGTTATCAAAAGCAATCAGAACGCAGTGAGACATGCAAGATAAAGAGAAATTGCTCAGTCTCTGCAACCCTACAGAGCCCAGACACCTTGAAACTTTCAGTGAAAGCAGGACAAAATAACCCCAAGGAGATTTTGTAGAGTCAGGTATGTAGATGCTCTGGATTCTTCCTCTTTCTTCAGTCAAAGCATTTTTGGCCAGCTTTCTTTGGCAAAGCATCATTTGGCAGACTTACCTAAAGACAAAATTGTTATTTGATTTTACTACATATAATCAGAAATTTTTTATATCTTACCAACTATGTGACTATATTTGCTATAAATAATTTGACAAGAGAATAAAGAAGGAAAACTCAATCAGTTAAGGCACTTAAAGAACTTGGATGTATGACTTATGGATTATACTGATATATTTCTAGGTGACATTCTGATCCATCTGAGATAGATTGTGTTGTATACAGTGCTGCAACAATTCAAACTATACAATGCAGGTAGTAGCATTTATCTTCTTCACATGATGCTGTGAGATTTGTAAAGAAATACTTGAAAAATAACAGTATACTAAACCCTACAACTCACTGTGACTAAAACCAAGGTGTTTTTCTTGAAAATAGAAAAACAGAAACGTATTGTAGGTCAGATTCCTGCAGAGACAGCGTATCAACTCCAGAAATACAGCTCATGTATAGAGAGCTCGAGGTGATTTCCAGGGTCTTGAGAAAAGTACAGAAGCTAATGGATATAAAGATTGATAGAAAGGTATATTACATCTAGAAGATACTATGTTTAAAAGATATTAAATTTCCCAGAAAGATGAGGTATCTAAAGACATTCAGCAAGTCCCTAACAATGAACAATGAATTGTAAATTATTGTGACATGTGCTATATAACATATGAGAACAAAAGGTCAAAAGGTGCCTTCTAGTTTTAATAGCTGAAAATCACAGCATCCTCATGTCTGTATGAAAAGGAAGTATTTTCAGTTGAGCTAAAAGATTAAACTCCTGATTTACAGAGTTCAGCCAGAAGAAATATGTAACAACTTTTACTTGAACTGCTTTAAATTGTGTCAGATTTAAACACATTCTTAACCTCGTTATTGGCATTTTGGTTATTAAAGAGCTCAGTGGATAACGTGCATGGATGATGCATTGATTTGACGTAATATACAGCATTGCTCTGAGGAGCTCTCTGGGGAGCAGGCACCAAGGGGTCCTGGCAGGGCACCTCCCTCCAGCAGGACACAGAGCACAACTGTGCCCCCCAGCATGGGGCCAGCAGGCATTGCTCTGAGGGGCTCTTGCAGCTCAGTCCCCAGGATGCTGAGGTGTGGAGAAATCTTTTGGCTGCTGCAGCATCCTGTGAAAGCTCTTTCCCTATGCAGGCTAACTAAGAAACACCTGTGGCTCGTTACACTGGGAAAGTTGCCTTGAAACAGGTGCTGTAGCATTCAGCCAATCACTCTGGGAGATGGATGGTCAAGTGACCAATAGCCTTGACCCATCTAGTAAACCACGTGACTCGACTATTTAAGGCGGGGCGTCTGCTCCTGAGGGTGAGGCATTTCTTCCTGAGCCTTGGAGGAGAGTGGGTGTGCTTTAGAGTAGAGCCTGAATCCTTCCCTTTGCATTGGAACATTGGTCTGCTTGGAGCTGCCCGAAGCCTTCCTGTTGTGACACTGAGGTGCCACATGGTGTCCAGCAGCCCAGTGCCTATCGGTCCTGACCGAGGAGAGAACAGAAAGATCTTGGCAGCTCAGAGCCCAGGGTTAAGAAGACCATGCCAGAAGAACAAGGGATGGCTGAGGCCTTTCCCAGGGCATGAGAGCTGGGGGTTTTGTCCCCTCAGCTTGGGGGCTGAAAACTTTTGACTTCCCAGTGGTCAATGGCAAAGCCAGTCTTCTCAGCAGAGTTCTTCTGGGGTTTTGCTGTTGTGTTGTGCAGGATGTGAACCCAGCTGTGTAACAGGCAGGAGCCACATGGCCAGGCAGCTCTGGACATGCAGTCAGCCGAGGGAAGGTCTAGTTTGAAAGGGAAGTGGTCAGTGAGTTAAGGTGCCTCCAGGTGTTGACAGTCACTCAGCAGTGCTTTTAGAATGGAAGGCTTGGGTGTAGCATCTGCTCTGCCCACACAAGACAGTGTTACAAATGAAAAATTTTTTTGAAAGTGCTCTTAGACTTAGACAATGGTAACATTTCCTATGTGAGACAGCTCATAAAATGGAAAAAGAGGAATTGTTCTTCACTTGCCCATCTCCATAACTCCTCCCTCACTGCCTGAACAACACAGTAGGTCAGCAGAGTTTTTAGATCAGCTAGCCAATAGGGCTATGACACATCGTCTTATACCACAGACAGTATAAGACGATGAGCACTAAGATCTCTACAGGACTAAAAGGAAGGACCATGCAAGTAACATGGTCTACTTGGTTAAGCAGAGTAGCCCACAGTGTTTTAAAATCCAGGCTGTCAGATGAGGAGTGCTGAGACTGCATGGTTCACTCTCCTGGAGCTGAGCATAAGCAGATCCAAAACCTTCAGTAGCCCCTTGGAGACATCAACTGTGTTACTGACAGTACAACATCTTGGACTGATTAATGTTGTTACTTTCACATCCTGCCTTATCCTGCAGAAGACTTTCAGAAAGGCTAGCCTTAAAATAAAGTAATATATCAGCGTTTCCAAAAAAGACAATTTAGAATTTGCAGACATACAGCTTAGTTCCTAAATTTCCTGAAGAAGTCATGTTTCTTCTTCATGAGCTTGGTTAATATTGTTCTCTATTAAATATGGCTATGACTTCATTATGTGTTTTTTACTTGAATAAAATGAAGAGATCAAGACTATCCATGTTTTGCCTAGATAGGAGGTAATCAGCAAAAGAAGCGTAATTGAAAATGGATACATGCATGCTAAGAGGAGGAAAACTCAATTGAAATGAGGTGGGTTTTTTTTAATAGGTGAGCTTGCTCTAAAATATCTAAGAAGTATTAACGGGGCGGAAAGGAGACCTGTAGAAATATCCTTCTCAGTCCCCCTGCATGAAAGGAAAGTGTCCCTTACCTTCCTGCAGGAAGGACCTGAGGAGTGTTGGAACAATTACTAGTACATGAGAGCATATTTCCAGGGATTGTAACTGGTTATGAGCAGAAGACTTGTGGATCACAATTGCTATTTTGCATCATGTAGGAACTTTACAGTGTGTGCATCTAAATTACTTGGCAACTAGGTGCTGGAAAGAAATAAATCCATTTGATTTGTGTTTTAAACTTATGATGAGCAGTAAAAGTTCAACATGCATTGAGTGAGATGACTGTAACTTCAGCATAAGACTAAGGAACTAACCAGACATGGAGTGGTGTAAAGACATCTGATATTTGTTTGAGTGATTTCATATGAACATATATCAGCAAGTTCTTCAGCCCTTTTGTCTGTGTCTTGATAGAAATTTTCAGGAATTCACTGAGACGTTGTGCTCCTGACACACTCCCCAAAAAGTGGATACTTCCTGCCTGTTCTCCTTGCTCTGGGATTACAGGTTGTGAACTCCACCCTCGTAGGCAAACAAGGCCTATAATCTGATTAGGAAACCTTGTTTACATGAGGGCACTGGAAGATTTCCACAAGAGCTGGTCTGACTTAGATGTGTTCATACAGTAAATGGACTACCAGCATATCTAGAAAGTTGTTAAAATCATAGAATCATAGAATGGTTTGGTTTGGAAGGGACCTTAAAGATCATCCAGTTCCAACCCCCCTGCCATGGGCAGGGACACCCTCCACTACACCAGGTTGCTCAAAGCCTCATCCAACCTGGCCTTGAGCACTTCCAGGGATGGGGCAGCCACAGCTTCTCTGGGCAACCTGGTCCAGTGCCTCACCACTCTTAATGCAAAAAATATTTTCCTTAGTGTTTAAGACCCTTCATAGATCCTACATAGGCAGAAATCTCTGTAACTGGTGGCTAATAGCATGCAATGTTATAGATACAGAGGACTGCTTGAAAAGGAACAAGCTGCTGTTAAATGGAAGCTCAGTTTTCAAGTGAGCTCTTTGTACTGTTTGTTCTCTCAAGCACTGCCTCATAACTGAGAGCTTAAAATATCATGGCAAGAAACCAGTATTAAATCACATTTAGGGAGATTCTTAAAAGCAAAATTCATCATATGATTGCAGACTTACGGGTTTATCTTTTTCTTAAAACACTAATTATCAAGGTTCTTCAAAAATATACTCACCTTTGAGCTGTCATTACAGTCTACACCTAGTGCACTTCTCTAGTTTTCTGTTAGCTGGATTGTACAATTAAGGTGATTGCCAGCTTTTCAGGCCCATCAAGGATACAGGTTTTCAACAGGATTGAGCAGTAAACTGCTCAGTGCTTGGCATTAAACAATTCAGTGCCAATAAAATGAACGACAGTGTAAATTCAGTAAGCCCTGCTGGAATGAACTGTAATTAAAACCTTTTACTAAGTGTGAAGAAAAATAAGACATATTTAACATTTAACATTTTGTTTAAAAGCTGTCGTATTACATAATTTTCTTTTTCCAGTTCTCACCAACCAAAAATTCCTTACTTTTCCACAGATGCTATTAAAATGCATATATTTTAAGCAAGAAAAAATGATTGACAGCAATGGCAGCTGTGACAGAGTATGTGATGTCAATCACAAGATAGACATGAATTTCCAGTTACAAGTTCAGAAAGAAAAGATTTTTGCCTCTTGAATTAGATTTGAAAATGTTGCAAAAGGAAAAGAGATCAGAAGACAATTCATGTAAAAGATACTAAAAGGAAGGAAGTTCATTGCTGCTTTGCCAGTGAGAATGTCTGTGTGTGATTATCATTTGTAACCATATCCTCTAATGATTCTTTCTAGAGATTGATAATAATATTAATGAAAATTTGCAGGTAGTCTATTCTTGAAAGCCCATGTTCCATAGGACAGGAAAATCCTGCAAAGAAAATCGTAGTCTTTAATCATCTAGCCACGCATGCGAGTGTTTGTGAAAAGCTTCTGGACTATACAGCATTTGCTTTTGGAGAGGGACTTTTTGCAAGGGTATGTAGTGACAGGACAAGGGGCAATGGCTTTAAACTGAAAGAGGGGAGATTTAGATTAGATCTAAGGAAGAAATTTTTCACTCAGAGGGTGGTGAGGCACTGGAACAGGTTGCCCAGAGAAGTTGTAGATGCCCCATCCCTGACAGTGTTCAAGGCCAGGTTGGATGAGGCTTTGGGCAACCTGGTGTAGTGGAGGATTTCCCTGCTCGTGGCAGGGGAGTTGGAACTAGATGATCTTTGAGGTCCCTTCCAACACAAACCATTCTATGATTCTATGATTCTATGATCTTTCTGAAATACTTGTATCATGAAGGGCAGCTATTTGAATGCTAGCTCTTGGTAAAGGATCTGTTGAAAGAAGCCACAATGCTCTAATGTAAAAAGAAAAATTAAATAGATCTTGCCCACCACTAACATTCTTTTAATCCTATTACTGTCTCTGCAGGGCTGGACTCCACCGGAGCTGAAAGCAAAGCACAGCACAATCAAACAGAAGTGGCAGAGTAAGAGCAGTCCCTGGTTGCAGAACGTCCTGCTCAGCAAGGCAGCGTGTACAAGGCGCTGCAATGCTGACATTTCCCACGGAGACAAGAGTCTCAGGCCTGCTGAAAATAGAACCACCTTGAGGAAGAGATCAGGCAGCTGCCTCACTCTCTGCCAGCCCTTAAGGTATGACTTCTCCATCAGGCTCTGTGTTAGCAGGCAGAGAGACTAATCAGCAACATATCACAAAGTGAAAACATGTACATCGAGACAGATTTCCAGTCTACAGCCAGACAGAATCTCACAAAGAGTTTTACTTTTAGATTTGCATTGTGAGCTGGAGCCTCGAGTTTATAAGGTTTTAGTGTGGAAGGAAATTTCACAACCTGGAAGTGTTGTGAAGAAGAAAGTAATCTTCTTCATTACTTTTATCTGTGAATTTCAATGTGATCATTAGTGGAGGAAACCTCATGGCCCTTGTTTAGGTGTCAGAACCTCCTGCCAGAAATAAACATGGGAAAAGAGTGATCCCAGGCCCCAGATCTTTATATAGTACTCATCCATTCTGTTTCACAACTTGAAAGAAGTGATTGGAGAAGAACACTGCTGATTTCTTACATTTGGCTAAGAAAGTCTTTGCCTCTTCTCTAGTTTAAATCTTATTGTAAACACATTGTCCTGTGGCAGCCAGTGAATTCCAGTGCAGTAGAGTATAAATTGTGAAATCTCATCTCCATTTCTTCTTTCATTACAGTGCAGCAGTGAAATTCTGTGCGATTTATAATTTTTATATGCTCATCAAATACCTATGTCAGTCTCATTAGCTTCCACTTTTTCACTAGGTGTCCCAGCTACAGTCCCAACAGTTTCAGACATATCTTGGGGAGATTTGTTTTCCCACTAGGGCATTCGCTCTGCGGTCAGCAGATTAGAAAGTTCTAGTTTATAGATTCATTCTAGCCATAAAAGAATCTACAAAAATTAGATAACATCATGCCCTGTACTGAGAAAGTGTGAATCCTGAGTTCTGTCATGTAACTTTTCCTGAAGATTGGCTGCTATGGAATTTGTTTCTTATTGACTGTGTCTTTGGAGAGAATTCATTAAAGTCAACAAGCATTAGTAGATTCCAACATAACACTGATCATACTTGTATGATGAACAGATCCTCTGATCTGTGTCTTGCAAGATTTTACTGCCTACACAGTGGCATGGCATGGGAAAGATGCAGTTAGAAAGAGATTCAGGGGGATAACAAGGTGCTTTGCAGAGGGAAATTGGGTATAGGTAAGGGCATTACTACTGCCACCAGATGATGATTAAAAGCATGACTCCAAGTGATCTACTTATCTCCCTCTCAGCATGAAGCTCACAGGATAAAGCAAACAACCCCTGCAATTGAGCCCTGGGAAGCAGGAGAGAGGTCAGAGCTGCTCAGCTTCTGCTCCAGTAGGAAACCTCCTTCTGTGGATCGATGGCCTGAGAGCTGGGTCAGGTACCTACACAGATCGCAGTGTCTCCTGTGCCTGGGGACGGGTCATTTCAGCTACTCCTCCTCAGGTGATCGGGGTCCCTGATGCCCTGACCAGGAACTAGATGGTGCTTGGGGACTGGGAATGTCTGCGTGGATGTGCTGCTTTTTGACCAACCATGGACCTACATGAACTAAGCACAGTTGCAGCTGGGAGAGCACAGTCACAGTGCATGTGTGCCTGTCCCACCCTGTGTGTGAGCAGGGAAAGGGTGAGGACAGGTGACTGAGGGCGAGAAGAATGAAGGACACTGATCAATGGGGAAACTGAGATGTGATAATTCAGGATAGGGGATAGAAAGAGAGGAAGAAGAAATGAGTGAGGAGCCTCTGTTGAGGGACAGACGATGGAGAGAGAAGACTGAGTAACGTGGGTGCGTTGCATACGAGAAAGTGATGCAGCAGAAGTTTTTCTGGAATGGAAAGGGCTTGAGCTAATCTCAGCCATCGCACCTATAGGAATATACAAGAGGCAAACTCATTACAGCATCGTTCATTTCAGAACAGAGTGTTCTTTAATTGCTGATTAACAATCTTTTCTTTAACCTTTCTTTTTCAGCCTTGAAAAGCAAAAATCCCAAGAGGAGTAGTGTGCTTTGGACATGGAAATTGAGACTTGTGATGAAATCCCGCCGTCTTTCATGTGGATTTGCAAGACTGCTGCAGTCCCACGCTTCTTAGACACACAGTGCTTCGGAGTGCAATGCTGTCACGGTTTAACCCATCTGGCAGCTAAACACCATGCAGCCACTCGCTCACTCTTCCTCATCCCCAGTGGATTGGGAAGAGAATCAAAAGGGAAAAGGGAAGGAAAGTCATGGGTTGAATTAACAGCAGTTTAATAATCGCAATAAAATAAAATTAGAAATAATAATGATAAAAATGATAAAAATAATATAATGTATAAAATGAAAATAATATCTACAAATAAGTGATGAGAATGTGACTGCTCACCACCCACTGACCAACGCCTAAGTCCTGAAACTGCAATCCCAGAAAAATGAGAGCCTGAAGAGAGATCCAAAAAGTGAGAGAGAACTAGAATTCCCAGCCAACATTCATCTACATGGTGGACATGGCATTGCATGATATGGAATATTGCATTGGACAATTTGGGCTTCAATCCTAATTCTAAGATCAAATCATAAGCTAGGATTTGTGGGTCCTTTGTTCCAGCTAGCTCCCTCCCATCTTGTGGTGCACATGCACACTGGCAAACCATGGGAAGCTGACAAGTCCTTGATGTCTTAGCAACAACTATAAACATCAGTATGTTATCAACATTCTTCTCATAACAAATCCCATACTAAATCCAAAACACACCACTATTCTAGCTACTAAGAAGAAACTAACTCTATCCCAGCTGAAACCAGGATAAGCACATTCTGTATTAATGACGTGGGAATGCAGTGCAGTCTGTGAAGTCCTACCTAGGAAGAACTTGTCATAGATTCATAGATTCATAGATTTCTAGGTTGGAAAAGACCTTAGAGATCATCCAGTCCAACCGTCCCTAATCCCCATTAAACCATATCCCTAAGTAGTTCATCCACCCTATTCTTAAACACATCCAGGGATGGGGACTCAACCACCTCCCTGGGCAGCCTATTCCAGTGGCCGACAACCCTTTCAGAGAAGAAATACTTCCTAACATCCAACCTGAATCTCCCCTGACTAAGCTTATACCCGTTTCCTCTTGTTCTGTCACCCATCACTAATGTAAAGAGCCCCTCCCCCACCTCCCCACCATCCCTTCTCAAGTATTTGTAGGCTGTAATCAGGTCTCCCCTCAGCCTCCTCTTCTCCAGGCTAAACAGCCCCAACTCCTTTAGCCGCTCCCCATAACTTTTATTTTCCAGCCCCTTGAGCAGTTTAGTCGCCCTTCTTTGTCCTGGCACCTAACTTCATTGCAAAGAAGTCAAAAAGCAGTTCAGGGAAATGAGACATTCTTGCTGAAATTCAATCTGTCTTTCTGTGAAATGTCATTTTTTCACTGGCTTTTTGCATAACGTCTTCTCATTTCAGTGTTTCTTTGTGACTCTTTCACTAAGAGGCTGGGCACCAAGAGTTTTCTGCAGAGCAAATGCAGTGCTTTCCTATCTGGCCATAACTATATTAATTGTCCTATATGTACACAAACAGAATCATATTTGGACAGTGTGTGTGGAAGGCTGTCATCCACTTTGCATGGTTGGAAATGTCAGGCATAAGTTGGTAACAAATGTCTCATCACACAATTTTCAACAAAAAGAGCTACCACTATCAGAATAACACAACTTCCAGAAAATCCTGCTGCACAGCTCTGGGGTGCCAAGCTGGCTTCAAGTGTGATGTTGGGACATCTATACCAAAGACGACCTCCCCTGCAGATATTCCTTGCAGGTGACAGCTGACCCTAGGGACAACAGACCTGCCTGGCTGGGTAGGAAGGCATCAGATCCAGCAAGAGGAAGGAATGGAAAAGCCGAGGTAGAGCATAACAAAGGAAAAAAGAAATTTTGCCTGCCTAGCTCTTTGCTCCCAAGTAGTAACCTCCTCTCCTCCCACTCCAAATAGTTGGATTCAGGCCTGTTTCCTTCTGACACACAAAAGAAATCCTGCATCCGTTCATCTTCCTACAGTGCTAGTGGACTTGAATGGCAGGTCTGGGGAAGCAATGTTAGAACAGCCCTGACTTCCGAACAGCATGGAGCACCATCGATTGGCAGCTCACAATTCATTCCCTCCCCACTTCTCCTCTGGAGAGCCGTGTTAGAGGAGGAGCTGCGTCCGGACTGCCTGTGATGCCACTGGGCACCCGTATCTCATGCTCATACTATTCGCAGGTGCCCGTTGCAGGAAACAGCTAGGTTTCCATGGCAGAAGCAAGCAGTAAACATAAGGTCTGTGTCTAACACTATTACATTCCCTTGCTAAGAGTGCTCAAAATATATGAGTGTTCTAATATATGCTTATGGAAAACAACACTTGGAAGGTTTAACACTAAAAAATTGTAACAATTCATCTTTTCTGATATGTTTCATGTTAGGATGTTGCTTCTTTTCACAGGCTAACTGCAGTTCTTCCCTAGACACAGCAGCATAAATTTATGCCACCAACTTCGTATGTTGTCCCTTTTACTAAAACAGTATAATCAAATAATAACTTTAAAAATTTGCTGAGATGTCAGAGTACCTCTAACAGAAGCTCTAATAACCTCAGAGGAGAAAAGACCTGGAAAGCTGGAAGAACCTGGTTAGGCCAACAGTTACAGAAGAGAGGCCTAGGTCTTTCATTACAAAAAAAAAAAAAAAAGAAAAAAAGTCAAAGTAAGAAATCGTATCATGAAAAATTCTCCCTGCCCTTTGTGTCCTTCTGGAGCATGTCCTTTTCTCCAGTATGGGTTTCAGCTGTGGAATTTTCAGTTCTCTGGGTTCAGCAAGCTTTGCAAACCTTTCCAGTCTGTTGGACATCCTTTTAGCTCATACTTTTGAGACCTCACTATATGCCCACTCCCTGCTATTCTGAGCAGACTGACCTGCAGGTCCCTACGTTCAGATCTCTTTCTTGCACTTCTATTCTCCCCTTCACTCTGGAAATGACCCCTCATCTTCCTGTTCTCTTTAACTGTTATCAGGTAATGTCCAGTCTTCCCTTCAGAAGACTTCACCTGGCCTACAGTGAAGCAGACAGGACAAGACCTTCCCATCTCCTCCCCAGTCATAGCCTTTTAACAAAATACCACTGCATTGATTGTAGGACTGAAGAGAATTAAAATTACTTTTTTGCCTCAGTCTTCACTGACAAGTGCTCTAGTCGCACTGTCCAAGTCACAGAAAGCAAAGGCAGGGACTGAGAGGATGAAGAACCACCCACTGTAGGAGAAGATCAGATTCAAAACCATCTAAGGAACCTGAAGATGCACAAGTCCATGCAACCTGATGAGATGCATCCACAGGTCCTGTGGGAACTGGCAGATGAAGTTGTCCCACATGACATCCTTTTCTCTAAATTGAAGAGACATAAATTTGATGGATGGACCACTTGGTAGATAAGCAATTGGCTGGATGGTCGCTCTCAAAGAGTTGTGGTCAACGGTTCGATATCCAAGTGGAGGCCACTGATGAGTGGTGTTCCTCAGGGGTCAGTACTGGGGCCGATGCTGTTTAACATCTTTGTTGGTGACATGGACAGTGGGATCGAGTGCACTCTCAGCAAGTTTGCTGATGACACCAAGCCGTGTGGTGTGGTCTACACACTGGAAGGAAGGGAGGCTGTCCAGAGGGACCTGGACAGGCGGGAGAGGTGGGCCTGTGAGAACCTCATGAAGTTCAACAAGGTCAAGTGCAAGGTGCTGCACATGAGTCGAGGCAATCCCAAGCACAAATACAGGCTGGGTGGAGAATGGATTGAGAGCAGCCCTGAGGAGAGGGACTTGGTTGATGAGAAGCTCAACACGAGCCGGCATTCTGTGCTTGCAGCCCTGAAAACCAACTGTATCCTGGGCTGCATCTAAAGCAGTGTGGTCAGCAGGTTGAAGACGGGGATTCTGCACCTGTCGTGAGACCCTGCCTGGAGTACTGTGTTCAGTTCTAGGGCTTCCAACATCAGAAGGACAAGGAGCTGTTGGAGCAAGTCCAGAGAAGGGCTACAAAGATGATGAGAGGGCGGGAGCACCTCTCTTATGAAGAGATTCTGAGAGAGTTGGGGCTGTTCAGCCTGGAGAAGAGAAGGCTTTGGGGACAACTTCTAGCAGCCTTCCAGTACCTAAAGGGCCTACAAGAAAGCTGGAGAGGGACTTTTTACAAGGGTGTGTAGTGACAGCACACAGGGCAATGGCTTTAAACTGAAAAAGGGGAGATTTAGATTAGATCTAAGGAAGAAATTTTTCACTCTGAGAGTGGTGAGGCACTGGAACAGGTTACCCAGAGAGGTTGTGGCTGCCCCATCCCTGGAAGTGTTCAAGACCAGATTGAATGAGGCTTTGAGCAACCTGGTCTAGTGGAGGGTGTCCCTGCACATCTCAGAGGGGTTGGCACTAGATGATCTTTGAGGTCATAGGTTCATAGATTTCTAGGTTGGAAAAGACCTTAGAGATCATCCAGTCCAACCGTCCCTAATCCCCATTAAACCATATCCCTAAGTACATCATCCACCCTATTCTTAAACACATCCAGGGATGGGGACTCAACCACCTCCCTGGGCAGCCTATTCCAGTGGCTGACACCCCTTTCAGAGAAGAAATACTTCCTAACATCCAACCTGAATCTCCCCTGACTAAGCTTATACCCATTTCCTCTTGTTCTGTCACCCATCACTAATGTAAAGAGCCCCTCCCCCACCTCCCCACCATCCCTTCTCAAGTATTTGTAGGCTGTAATCAGGTCTCCCCTCAGCCTCCTCTTCTCCAGGCTAAACAGCCCCAACTCCCTCAGCCGCTCCCCATAAGTTTTATTTTCCAGCCCCTTGACCAGTTTAGTCGCCCTTCTCTGGACCCGCTCCAGGAGCTCAATCTCTCTCTTAAAGCGAGGGGCCCGAAACTGCACACAATATTCAGGTCCCTTCCAACCCAAACCATTCTATGACTCTATGATAATCAAAACCTTTGTTAAGCCGAAAATAGCAATTTATCAGCTTTTCAATGGGCATCCCAATATTTCATCGGTTCCAAGTTTTTGGCAGTACATTACAGCCACAGACAGCCTGTAGCCTCCAGAAATCAAACACCGAAGGGGACATTATAATTAGACGTCATAAGCAAAACCTTTAGACTATTCAGTCTCTGTGAGATCTTTCAAAAACATCTGAAACGTTTGTTGTTCTTTCTTCATCCTATTATTTGACTATTTTTAGTCTCCAAAGTGGCCATCCTGCACTGCAGTTCTCTTAGGCAGGAACTTATCACTTGGGAAGGTTATTTGATTTCCACCGAAGGAAACAAGAGGCCTGGGATTCAGTGTAAGACATTAAACACAGAATGGTTCTAATGGGAATGAGGGTGCTGGGATATGACAACTCTTTAGCTAAAGAAATAAAATTATCAATATGCAACAAAATAAGTTGTCTCATAGTGGTGAGTTGCTTACAAAATGCAAAGAAAAGCACCCAAGTTTCCTGTTAAAAATGAAAGATGTTCAGTATATTTTACTGCTTAGTGTTAGTTTTTACACTAATCTTGAAGATAAATCTTGATGGGATTTGCAGTTTGCAAATGCTGTTCTCAGCTATGCTGTTAGTATTTATAAAACATGCCAAGAGGGATCTCTGTGCCTGTGGATCCTTAATGAATAGACTGATAAGGAATGTGTAGTCTCATACTGAAGATCTCTGGTAAAATAAGACCTCTCAGGAATGCTGGCATGAGACAAGGAGAAATGCCGGAACACATTCTCTGGTGCAAAGCTTCTCATTCTGGCACTTCTGCTAAGATGTGGATGGGCACTGGATCCTGGAGATGGTAAGGACACTTTTCACATAAAAAGTTCTTTTTATTGAAAGGTTGGCATTGTGTTGAATTAAATGGAATATGATGAGTGCGTTCTCTGTTCCTGATAGCATATTGAGTCTGGGTAATTGTGATTTTATCTGGGTAAAACGTATTCTTCAGGGATTTGAGATGTCATTCCAGATAAGCAGTGCTAAAAAGGATGGAGTAGGAGAGGAGTTGGGGATTATTTCGAGGGAAAAGCCAGTGATGAGCCTAACCAATAGAATACTAATTAACCTGGTAATATGTAAGGTATGTTGGGCCAGTTACTGATTTGGCTATTGCAAAGACAAAACACAAGTGAGTCAACCTTCGTGTCTGTTACTGTTCAGAACCTCATTGTATCTCAGGCTATCTATGAATGGACTGAGATGGCCTTTGATGTATTTTGATCCTATTCCTTCATTTGGAGACTAATTTCTGCAATACTTGATACAGTTATTATTTGACCTTGCAGCAGGGAAAAAAGAAGCGACTTCTGCTTTCAACAGTAGATTTTAAACCCAGGAATGCCTTTACTTTGCTCTGACGACCTCTATGTAGCTTCTCACTGAGAAAAAGTAAGTGTCTTGCAAAAAAGAGTGAAGATGGAAGGCAAAATCAGCTAAAGATTGGAGACAGTTAACACAAGGCACTTTTACGTTTAAAGAGGAACAGCTCTCGGGAGTGCACAAGATTTCTATGGTTACTCAAATTCCTCCTATCTCCGCAGCAAATGTCAGAGAAAGAAATGTGAGCTGTAGGTCCTGGCCGAGGGGGTGACATTCAGGATGCCCTTTCCATCACATGCCAAAGCAGCCCAACATCTTCAGTTACAGAACAGGTGAGTGGGGTGGACAAGTTCTGACGGCAAAGGAAGGGGAAGGAAAAGGCAAAAGGAGTTGGAGAATGGTATGAATGAAGAAAAAATAAGGACAGCAATATAAACCAAAATTATCAGGCATATGATTAATTGTCTTATTTCTGTGTTGACAGGACACCTGTGAGAGAAGCAGGGAGAGGCTACACTATGGGGATAGATTTATTTAGATTTTCACAACTAGCTTTTTGTTGCTATAAGTAAATGTTACAATTATATCCAAAATTTTTACCTTCTTTCTTCATAAAACAAGAAATACTTCTGAACATTAAAACTATTTAAATTGCACAAGGCATTCTCAAGTGCAGAAAGAGTTTGTAGCATTGATACTATGTGAGATGAGTTCTATTGGTAATTCCTGGATTCTCAAAACTTACTTTCAGTTCGGACAGTAACAGGATAACACCTCCCACTGGAGTACAGGCTATATTAATGTTCATGCAAAATCAGCCCATTTTAATGTCAGCCTAAATAGCTACACAAGCAATGACCACTTCATTTGATCATTGCCATACCAGGTGGCACAGATCAGTCCCATCAGCTCCCTGACAAATCACTCAAGTTGGCCACATATTCCTGAAGCAGGGTTCCTCGTAGGCGCTCAGAGCAGAGCCATCCCAAGACCTCACACTGCTGTCGAACTCATGTTAGCTAAGCTTGGACTTTACCTCTTTGGGCTCCAATCCCAAAGCTTTCATGAGTGGTGAACTGTATTTCTACCAGAAGTACCATGTTGATGGTCCTCCTGACATGTCCCAGAGGGAGAGGGTATTACTCTCTCCTCAGCCCCAAGATTCCTCTGCAAGAGGAAACCTCAGGACAGGAGAGTCAGATGAGGGGCAGGATTTCTTCTTCCCACTTAGCCCTGCTCTGCTTTTGTGTGTGAACAGTGAAGGTCTAGGTGGGCTTTGCTTGGGTTCAGACTGCCTTTTTCACATCCACTTCACAAGGAAGAATATTGTGATTTTGTGTGTTTTGAGGTAGCATAAAGGTAGACCATGGGAATGACTCATCTACACTTTGCAGGCTGCAAAGGGCTTGCTTTCTCACCCTTGCTGGCCTGAGAGTCCAGGAGGTCCTCATGTGTGGAGGCTGGATCTCACGGGCATCTTAAGATGAGTGAGGGTGATCCAGAGCCCTGGGCTTCTCCTGGTACCTGCACTACGAAGGTTCAGCCAGATCACAGCTGTCAAAAGAGGTGCTGCAGTCGCTCTCCATAGACTGATCTACCAGGTGTGCAGTGGAGCTGGCAGGGCCATTGATGCTTCGTAGTGCCCTTTTCATAGTCACACCATAGCACCCACGTGGTGCCCTTTCTGGGCAGAGGGTTCAGTGCAAATGGGGTCCTGCACACTGACCGGTGGCTACTTCTATCAGTTTGCGGTCTTTTCCTTCAGCACAGATGACCCTGACATTTCCAGACCTTCTTTGGCCCATTCCACCTGTCTTTCTCCTGTCCCAGTGGTGAGCCCATGAAACTGGCTGACCATCCGGCTGGATTTTAACCTCTCTTGAGTGGTTCGGTGATAACACGTGAGCCGGGACGTTTCAGCATCTTTACAAACACCTTTTGCAGTGAGACGTGTCGGCCGTCACCCAGAGGAGAGTCCCCACCATGGCTCCGCGCTGCCACCGCCCGGCACTGACAGCCCGCAGCAGCGGGCGCGGGCGGTGCGGCGCGGCGGAGCTCCCCGGGACCGGCAGGACCCGCTGGAGCCTGCGACCGGGACCCCCCCGCGTCCAAGCTCTGGTAATGCGGCCATCGTCTGTCTGCCAGGGACCTCTGAGAGATCTTGTCTGTCCTTTCGGTGTCAGGGGAGGAGACTCAGGCTGAGAAGCAGCTGACGGGGCCCGTGTCCTCTGAACAGCCGTCAAGGGGCAAGGCAGAAGGCACAGCCACCGTCCCGACTGGTGTCTGCCTCGGGTTCCTGTGCCTGGTTGCCCAAGGTGGCTGCACCAGGCAGTGACAAGGCTTTGTCGCGCTCTCCAAAGGGCTGGTGGAGCCAGGCTGCAGGCACAGGTGGGCTTCCATAACCATCACGTGATAGCCACTGGCCGGGCAAGGGGTACTGCAGTGGCCCTCGAGGGATCTCTGGTGTACAGCCCTACTGCCTTCCCTCAGCGCGTGCTGTGAAAGCACAGCCTGAGCACAGGGACATGGCCTTCTGCAGGGTTGCTGAGCCTTGGAGCAAGCCCTGCCTCTGTCCTCAGCCTCACCCGGGCAGGGACTCAGGGGAGGCTGCTGTAAAAGCGTGCGCTTTCAGAGCTACAGCCCAGCCCGACTTTTCCGTTCGTTGGCGTCCAAGAGAAGTGACACCCCATCTGCCCCAAACTGAGCCCCAGCTGACCACTGGAAGCACCTGGGCAGCTGCTGTGCTCCCCACAGGACAGCACGTCCCAGGAGGGCATGGAGAGCACCCGGGCGCTGATGGGCACAGCCTCACGGCACGGACAGATTTATATCTCTCCAGGGAGAGCACACTCAGGGCTGCTTCTGATTTTTAACATTTCAGCTGAGAAAGGAGCTGTGCTGGAGCAAGTCTCTCTGCGGCAAGAATAGCATCTGCCGTCTTGGGACACAACACAGTTGTCCAGCTCCTACGTGGCAGCACGTTGCTCCTAGAGATAGAAGACAACCTGCCCGCTGAGGAATGTCTTCGGGCGCTATTCATGGAAGCGGATCATCTGCACAAGCAGGCATGACCCCGTGCAGGAGTCTCACAAGAGCGGGGCTATTTTGGGCTTTTGGCAGCGAGGAAGAAGGGAGACAGATGACGGGCTGATCCCCCCGGCGTGAGCAAACTCTAAAGCTCTCCGTGGCCTTGTCTCCTCCTCTGGGAATGACTCTCAGGAAAACTGGTGGCCAAATTGGTGGGACCTCAGAGCCCAGGAGGAAGGGGCCAGGAAGGAGCTGTGAATTTGCCAGCGACGCAAGTCCAGGGCTCAGTCCCATCGGCACTGCCCCGCAGCGCTGACGGCAAGTCCTGCCGGAGGGTGCACCTGTCCCTGAGCTTAGGGCACACGGACGCCGGCTTTATTTTTGACCACGTCCTTGAGAGCCAGAGAGATAAAAAGCCCCTCTCCGACTTTCTGCGTGCAAGCAGGAGGCTGGAGGAAGAAGCAGTTGACTTTGCAAACCAGAGTCCAAAGAAGGCTGTGGCAGGTCAGAACAGACACAGTTATACCCATCATGGGAGAGTAACTTGCCCCTCTTTTCCCAACAATGTCCTTTGTGACAGGCCTCTTGTACAAATCACCAAAGAAACTATCTCCAGGTGTCCCACTTACCGGTGTGGTCAGGAGCCATCAGCCTGCTCGCTCCTCTTCACGCATGCCACCTTCTCTCTTCCCTATGCCTGGCTTTGCTGGCTGCATTCCTTCCTGCTGATGACACATCCTCAAGCTTCCACCCCGGTGGCAATAGGAGGCAAAGGATGGCGCAGGGTCTGTAAAGGAGGATTTCAGAGAGTCTCAGGAGTTGATGATTGTACAAGCCATCGCAGTTAGCAGGGATACTTGTGAGATGTTGTGTGTAATTCAGACTCTACACAGCCCCACCTGAAGCTTTGGAGAAGCCTGCGGGTGTGGTTAGAGATTCTCAAGCCACCCAAGAGGAACAGTCAGCTCATAGGTGGGTTCAGGCAGGCAAGGCTCACCACAGAGACCCTGGCTGTGGTGGCAGAGCAATGCACACTGTCAGGCAAGGAGAAAGACTGCAGGAGATGAGGGGGGATGAACAAGGTTGGAACTCCGCTAGGGAGCATTGGGGAAAAGCTGTGCAGTGTCATGAGAAGGGAGGACTAGTCTGGCATCTTACGGTCCTTGTAATTGAAAATCGAGGTCTGCTCCTAAAGAACCATCTCCCATTGCTTTCTTCAGACAGCATTGACAGAGGTTCTGCTCCCAACGCTCGCTAGTGACACTGGAAGGAGGCTGAACTTCTTTGTGAGAGCTGGAGTGCTGCTGAGGCTGCGCTTGGATGCCAGGTAAGGTGAGAGCCCTTTGGCTATTGCTCTCATGGGTGTACACCCACGGAACTGTCAGCTGAAATTTCTCCCAGCAGTGTGAGCGTCTATTTGCAGACCAAGTCTCTGGCATTGACTTCTACAAGCTTAGACCAAGCAGACAGTGTCAGTCCTCACCACTTCCCATCACCCCAAGGAGTTCCGCGGGCAAGCTCTCCCTTGAAAACATTGTAAGCAAATCCAAGCGGAAAGCATTCAGGGGCTACCTGTCTCAGGCATGTGCACAATCATTTCCTGCACAGCCTGTGTCCCTTCAGCCCACAACACCAGCCCCAATCCCATCCTTGCCGCCCTGCGAGGCTCAATGCTCCGTGGAGGACCCACCTCTGCTTTTGCATACTCATGCTTGTACAGTAGACAGAGGTGGAAAGCTGTGCACGGTCACAAGCTTTCAACATCTCAACACATACCCTGGCCTCTACTCCTGAGTCTGCTTCTTGTTGCCTTTTAGTGCCAGCTGCACCTCACTCCTCAGCTGCTGCGAATGCATTTCTCGTTCACTCCACGTTGGTCTGCACCAGGGGCTCCTCCAGCCTGGAGTCAGCTGGGGTGACTGGCACTGAACACTTCAGACAGGCAGTGCTGCAACAGTGGGTGCCATTGTGTGACTTGACATGGCTGAAAGGATTTCCAGATGAGCTTAATGGCCCTCAGTTACTGCTAACCTGTGTTTGATTCGCCGTACACACAGCCCTGCAGTCCTTGAGGTTTCTGTGAAAATCCTGCAAGGCTGTGCGGTCTCCCTGAAAAGAAAGGACAGAAGTTATTTGGAAGCCACAAGCCGTCAGTTCTATGAAGACATCAGCTTAGGCAGACATCTGTGGGCTTGTCTTTAACCTACCTTGGCAGTGTCCGTGTGTCTTTCACCCAAACTAGAGGCAAGGCTTAATGTGTCGGAATAATCCAGCTGAGATGGCTGATAGAGCACAGGAGACTTCACAGCTGTGCGTGCCCACTGCACCTCTACTGTTCAGGTCAGGGTCTGAATGAAGGAAAAGTGTTTGACAATTTCCCCCTTCCCTTCTCCCCTCATCCCCTTTGATTCTTCCCAAAAATATATCGCCAGTTTAGTCTGTAGGTGGGCCAAATGGGAGGT
Organism: Tauraco erythrolophus; assembly: GCF_009769465.1. NCBI lineage: Eukaryota > Metazoa > Chordata > Aves > Musophagiformes > Musophagidae > Tauraco > Tauraco erythrolophus. The sequence goes on along the minus strand of NC_141484.1, from coordinate 13,401,769 downwards.
ACAGGTATGTGGGGAAGGAATGGAGGACCACACCCATCAGTTTTCTTCTTTTCTCTTGCTTCAGGCAATGCCATGTGCAGCCTGTTGTGCAAGAGGTGACAATGCTGACCTTTGAGGTGACCTGTTGAGGAGGTGGGTGCCCTACGGGGCAGTCCTTCCAGCACGTGGCCCCAGGCAGGGCTCAGCGTTATGTCCACTGCAGGGAAACTAGGAGCAGGTGGTGGCTGCAGCTGAGGGAATCTAGGGTAAGAGAGATGGCACAACTTAGGGGCACTGTGGATGTGTCGTAACAGTGCTCTGTGTGCCAACAAACGTCTCTGACAAGGCACTGTTGGTCCTTCACGGTGCAGTGCACTGTGACTTCTAATAACTTACTCACACAGTGATGTTTAGGCTTTGTGACAGCCGGCATCACAAACAAAAGCAGAGAACGGAAAAAGGAAAGGGATCACCCTCTCTTGCCTCTCACGTGGGAAGTAAGCTGTGCTGAAAGGACAATGGGAGAAGCATTAAGAGTATGGGATGGCAGGAGCAGGGCAAGGAGCTGCTGGAGACAGAAGAGAGCACAGGCAGGACTATCAGTAGACTCCATAGGAATGGCCAGCCTCCAAGTTTGCATTAGCTTCTCCCTTCTCCAGCCAGGAAAAGTAAGAAACCTTGTGCTACAACGCAATATCCCAACCTTGATTAGAAAAAAAAAAACAACCCAATGAAAAAAACAAACGAACCACCAAAGAAGGCAATGTTCATAGTGTCTATGCAAAGGAATCTACAGTCTTTATTCTCTAGACATTGGGGTGGGTACAAAGACTCATTGCAGAAGAAAGCAACAAAGAGGTTCACATTTTGTACATCCCTCACGTCACTTTTCTGCCTCATGACAGCCTCACTCTTCCTCTTCTATCTTCCTATGAAACTCCCGGCTCTTCGCTCGGAGCTTGTTGACCTGCGACTCTGCAATGTCAGCCCGCTCCTCGGCTTCCTCCAGCTCGTGCTGGATCTTGCGGAACTTGGAGAGGTTGACATTGGACAGCTCCTCCTGTGCGGGCAGAGGGAGTCGGTGGTGAGGAGCCCAGGGCAGGGGTTTGGCTCCTCCTGCACCTCGGCCTTGCAGGGCTGTGGCTCTTCCCTGGGGAAGGCACAAACCTCCATCCCCCACCCCACACTGCTTACACGTAAGCCTCACACAGACCTCCTCATCCTCCCCTTTTTAGAAGATCCATTGTGGACAGAGCACAATAGCGTTGGAACATAATTCTGGTACGGAATGTGGGAAGGAAACAATCTGGGCAGCTGGAAATCAGATTTTGGTAGCTCTGCAAATAAGTGTTCAGCTATCTCTGTAGACCCTGAGATGGGGTTACGAATTCGTAAGAGACAGTGAGTCCATGAAACCTCCTCAGTGTCCCTCTCAAATCCCCTTATCTGAGTCCAGGAGCCCTTGTCTGTACTAGACTGTTTGCAGCAGCAAAGAAGCCATGCTCGGTCATTCCTAAATTCAGAGGCCGCAGGACTTCTCCCCATCTGTCCCTGATTGCAGCGTGCCCAGAGAAGGCAAAGGCTCCTTGCACAGTTCTAAATGCAGTGGACAATGTGGCTTGGGAGGATACTTCTAACGCCTTCTCTAGCTGCTGAAATTTCCCTGGATGCATCCAAAACATGCAATTCACAGAATCACAGAATCAGAATGATTTCTTATGCTACATTTTCTGTGTTCCAGGGCACAGAATTCTGGAGGTTTGCTTCCATGTAACTACCAAGCTTCTCCGAACTGCGAGTGTCACGGGCATCTTTGGTAAAGACAGTTACATGAATTTCAAATTTCTGAACATATGCTCTTCTCAAAACTTCTCAATATACGGTATTATCAGTGGTATGAACAAGAACTCCTTCTTACAGGCTCCTTAGTTCTGCTAACGGAAAACAACGTTACGTGCACGTGCCCTCCCCGTTAGCCCTCCTATTCGCTCATCGGTTTCATTCCCACAGGCTGGGCTAATTTATAAGCATTTCAAAGAACTTGAAGCTCTCCATTATTGACCAGTGGCCCTTAACAAGTTTCTTATATTCATCTCCTCAATGACCATGCTACCCGCTTGGAAAGTGTTTCTCGACTCAGGGAGATACTTACAGCCTCTTCAGATTGTCTCTTGTAGGACTTCACCTTCATTTGCAGCTTGTCCACCAGATCCTGCAGCCTGAGAATATTCTTCCGGTCTTCCTCAGACTAAAGCAGATGGCAAAGAGGAAAGACAATGAATTGGTTTCCCCACCATGTGTGTTAGCAATTCCCCTTGGCAATCAGGTGCAAAAATTTTCACTTCCTGCAAGAGGGTGTCAGCCCCAGGAGGCCTCCTGCCTTACCTGGTAGGTCAGTTCCTTCACCCTCCTCTCGTACTTGCGCACACCCTTCACGGCTTCAGCGCTGCGCTTCTGCTCAGCATCCACCTCCCCTTCCAGCTCCCGCACCTGCAACAAGAAGCCCATCTTTGGAGCTTCCCTGCTGGCTGCTTACGTGACATGTTCCTCATGCTCAAACAGAAGCCCTACGCACTCTGGCCTCCAGCTTCTGGATTTGCTTCTTGCCTCCCTTCAGTGCCAACTGCTCAGCCTCATCCAGACGGTGCTGCAGGTCCTTCACTGTCTGGTCCAGGTTCTTCTTCATCCTCTCCAGGTGAGCACTGGTGTCCTGCTCCTTCTTCAGCTCTTCTGCCATCATAGCTGCCTGGAAAGCAAAGGATCAAAGCCGTTTTGGGGCTGGAGACATTTAGGGGGAGAATACATCCACTATCAGTGGTGAAAGGAGTCCCCAACTCACATCTGTGATGGCCTTTTTGGCCTTCTCTTCAGCGTTGCGGGCTTCCTGGATCGTATCCTCCATTTCACCCTGAATTTGGGCAATGTCTGTTTCCAGCTTCTTCTTGGTGTTGATCAAGCTGGTGTTCTGCACAGAGAGGGATTGCAAGACTTGTATTCTGAGGCCTGCAATAGCAAACCTGCACCCCGAGCCAGGTCTTTAGTCTTCAAGCTTGCAATTCAAAATCTGGAATTCTTTTTAGAATGATTGGTGGGCTCAGGTGATGGGCTCTGAGCATGCCTTTCCTTGCGGGCAGCAGTAGACAGGCCATTCTAGTACTCCCTGTTCTCTGCTGTGTAGCAGCCCTCTGTGTTTGTCAAGTGCCAACATAACTGCTTTTGCTCCACGCCCTTACCTGGGTGTGGAGGAGCTGCACACGTTCAGTGGCATCCAGCAGCTCCTGCTCAGCCACTTTCCTCGACCGCTCCGTCTGCTCCAGGGCTGCCCGGAGCTCCTCGATTTCAGCCTGCAGCAGGTTTGCTCTGCGTTCCACCATGGCCACCTGCTCCTTCAGGTCCTCCTGTGTCCTGAGAGCATCGTCCAGGTGTATCTGGGTATCCTGTAAAAAAGACAAGAGAAATCACAAGGCGGCAGTGGGCACTTGGGTGCCAAAAATTGTCAGGGATGTCATTTCTCTCTCTGCAGCTTTGCTGAACAGACCTTGAGCACTGCCTGGGTGTTTCTCAGGTTCTTTTGTGCCTCTGCAGCCACGCGGTTGGCATGGCTCAGCTGGATCTCCATTTCATTCAGGTCTCCCTCCATCTTCTTCTTCAGCCGCAGGGCTTCATTCCTGCTCCTGATCTCAGCGTCCAGGCTGCTCTGCAAGGACTCCACAACTCGGAGGTGGTTTCTCTTCATCTGGTCGATCTCCTCATCTTTCTCTGCTATCTTCCTGTCAATCTCCGACTTCACCTGGTTGAGCTCAAGTTGGAGGCGCAGGATCTTCCCCTCTTCATGTTCCAGGGAGGCCTGGACAAGTGCACACAAACATTTGTAAAGTTGATTAAACTACTGCTCGTGTTCTAGGTAATTACAGACTATTTCAGGAAATCTCAGCTGGTTGCACTCCCCAGCCAGCACAGAGGGGACTAAGCGTTTTTTAGCCATATTTCCCCATTGATTGTATTTTTAGTGCAGACACCTGTGATTATGGGCACGAACCTCAGCTTCCTCCAGGGAGGCTTGCAGTTCAGATTTCTCCTGCTCAATCTGTTTCTTGACTTTCTCCAGCTCATGAATCGCCTTTCCTCCCTCTGCAATCTGCTCCGTGAGGTCAGCAATCTCCTCTGTGGGAATAAAGACCAATGGCGTGGTGTCCTGGTTTAGCTGGGACAGAATTAGCTCTTCTTTTTAGCAGCTAGAAGAGCTCCGTGTTTTGGTTTTACTCAGAGGCTCGCTCTGAGAAGAATGTTGATAGCAAGCTGATGTTTGTGGTTGGACGTGAGACTCCTAGTCCTTTTCAGTGTGCCGGAGTGCAAAAACACGGTGGGATAAGGGGGGAGCATAGCTGGGACAAGGAGGCAACGATTCCTCTTGTGATTTGTGGTGGAACTTAAGATTGAGGCCAAACTGGCCAATTAGTATTCCATATCATGCAGCGTCATGCCCAGTATAAAGGCGAGGGGCAGCCGGACAGAAGGGCTTTTTGCGCGTTTGCTCTTTCGACACTTTTGCTCTTTTGCGCTTGCTGCGCTTTTGCTCTATTGCCTTTTTTTCTCTCTCTCCCAGCACTCCCACTCTCGGAGTACTCTCTCTCCCTCTCTCTCCCTCTCTCTATTTCGGGGCCTCGTGTTCGTCCGGGATTGCAGCTTCAGGACGATATGGTCTTCGGATAAGAGGGAGTGGTGAGCATCTACACTGTATATTAAATCATCTGTATTAAATTGTTCTTATCTCAACCCATGGGTCTCCTGTTTCTCCTTTAATTCTCTCCCTCATCCCTGGGGGTGAGGGAGGGTGAGTGAGCGACTATGTGGGGTTTGGTTGCCGGAGCGGCCTAACCCACAACACATGGCCAGGCATAAAGCTGAATGGGAAGGGCCCTGTCACACCAAGACGATAGGCATCTTAGCAGACCTGCAGGCACAGACCCGTGGAGAGCAGTGGGTAGTGGTGGGTTGTGAGAAAGCCCTGCCAGGAGCAGAGGGCCAGGGACTTACGCTGCAAGTTCTTGTTCTCACGCTTCAGCGTTTCCAGGTGGTCCAAGGACTCCTCATAGGCATTCTTCATCTTAAACAGCTCTGTGCTGAGAGAGCGAGACTCCTTCTGGGAGGCTTCCAGCTCAGCCTGCGTTTCCTCATACTTCTGCTTCCACTCTGCCAGGATCTGAAGAGAAACAGGGTCTCAGTATGGATGTGTCAATCAGGAGGGGATGCTCTGCCCAGGAAGCCCAGGGCTGGAGCCCAAAAGACCTTGTCAAAGTTCTTCTGCTTCTTATCCAGAGCTGCGCAGGCAGCATTGGATCGCTCCACATCAATCATCAGGTCCTCCACTTCATTCTGCAGCCTCTGCTTTGTCTTTTCCAGGGAGGCACATTTGGCATTGACGGCTTCAACGTGTTCCTCTGCATCCTGCAGGCGCTGTGCCAGCTTCTTCCTGGGAGGTGGTAAGCACGGCTCACAGTTAGCACTGAGGAAGCAGTGTGCTTTTGACAAGAGCATGCTTAATCTTTTTGTAATCTGCAGCCATACAGAGTAAAGGGCTACATTTATGCTCTTCTTGGCCTTTGCCTGTATTAAACCACTAAACCTTCTACAGGATACATGTTCCCACTTTCAGTTACCCTTCTATAAAGCAAATCCATGACTTTTTCCTCAGAATATCTTGATGTGTCTTCTCTAATTTCGCTTTTGATTTTTCAGTCCCCCCCGGCTTCTTCATATCTTATCACCACATACTTGGCCTCCTCCAGCTCCTCCGTGCGCTGAATGGCATCCGTCTCGTATTTGGTTCTCCACTGGGCCACTTCGCTGTTGGCCTTGGACAGGGCACGCTGCAGCTCCCCCTTGGCTTCCTGCTCCTCCTCATATTGTTCCCGGAGCAAGTCACAGTCATGGCGAGCAGACTGCAAGGCGTGGGCCAGGGCGTTCTTGGCCTGGGGAGACAGTGGTATTGGGACAATGAACTGCCTGTGAGATAGCAGAATGTTAAATTACGGGAAGTTACTGAAGACTCTTTGAATTTGACATTTAAGACAGCCCAAGGAAAAAAGGTGTATTGATTCCATCTTCTGAGAAGCTTCTTATAGCTTTATTCATCAGAAGTTAGAATGCTACCTCAGGAGAGATGATGGGTAAAATTTAAATGACAACTGTTAAGCTGGGAATTGTTGAATCTTTTTAAATATGGTCTAAAATTTCAGTTTCGTTTATGGAAAAGTAGAATAAGAATCACAGTTTTATATATATATATCAACCTTTTTTCCATATGCCATCATTAATCCAAATAAAGACCTAAAGTTGTCTTTCCCTGTCTCAATATCCAGGTTGGAGATGATGCCCTCCTCTACTTCTCTTCCCACATCAGAGAGAAAAGTGGCAAAGTTCTTCATCTAGTTTGAGAGCTCCCAAATTAAAATGTCTAACATGTCTAACATATTCTGATTTTTTTTGAGAGTAGGGCACATTCTGAAAGAAAATGGAATCTGAATCCAAAGTCAGGCTCCCTACAAGAAGCACCCTTACCTTTATTTCTTCCTCTAAATGTCTCTTTAGTTCCTCAATCTGTTGAGTAAATGCCTGTTTGCCTCTGGATAGCTGGGATATCAAAGCATCTTTTTCTTCCACCTGGCGTGAATATTCACCTGAGAAATTTTACAAATAGACTGTAATTTAAAAAGCAATACTAAACAAATGTGTCTTTAAAGCACTGTATGTCAACGTACAAAGTATAGATCAATTCCTGTTCTTGTCATCATTGGTTACAGATTCTCCCATTCCGAACGGGAGTGGGAGTGCTTTACCTGATTCTGTCTGCAGACGAGCTCTTTGAGCATTGAGGTCATTGATCATGCGCTGATGCTCCTCTTCTTTTGTCTTAATCTCACTTAGTTGATCTTCCAGAGTGCGACACATTTTCTCTAGGTTTGCCTATGTGTCAAATACGTGTAAGGAAATAGGATAATCACTGCATTCTAGCATGTTCTCATGATAAAACAAACAAACAAACAAACAAACGTGTGTGATAGCAAAATGTAATCAGTTCAAAATCATGTATCAGGTCATGTATCGTAGGGCAGGAACCCGACAGAAACGCTGTACCTTGGCTTTGGAGACAGACTCCATGTTACTGGCCAAGTCATCAATCTCCATCTTCAGCTCACTCTTCTCCTTCTCCAGCTTCTGCTTCACTCGTTGCAGGTTGTCGATCTGCTCCCCAAGCTCAGCTGTGCTGTCCGCGTGCTTCTTCCGCAGGGCGGCAGCCGTGGCTTCGTGCTGCAGCGTGGCCTCTTCGAGGTCGCGGCGCATCTTCTGAAATTCTGCCTCGCGCTTCTTGTTCACCTCGATCTGAGCTGCAGTAGCCCCTCCTGCTTCTTCCAGGCGCTCGCTGATCTCCTCGAGCTCCCTTGAGAGGTCAGCACGATGCTTCTCTGCTTTTGCCCGAGAGGTTCGTTCTGCCTCAATTTCCTCCTCCAGTTCCTCTATACGAGCCTGGGGAACATTAGGGACCCTTCACACCCAGGCCCTCCTCCTTCCGGACCTGAGACTGGGTGAGAGAGGGGAAGGAACAGAGACTTGCCTGCAGCTCCTTGATCTTCTTCTGTAACTGCATGCCCAGGGCTTGTTCATCCTCGATTTTGCTCTGGATCTGGCTGATTTCAAAGTCTTTCCTTTGGGCAAAGCAAAGCAAACCATGTTAGAGCTCAAAGAAAACAGACAAGTGCACCAGCCCAGTGTTCAGGTGCCCCACGGCCACACTTACTTCTTCAGTTTCTCATCCAGCTGCTGCTTATCGTTTTCCAAATCCATTATGCTGTCCTGGGCCAGCTTCAGGTCTCCTTCCAGTTTCCTTTTAGCTCTCTCAAGGTCCATGCGCAGTTTCTTCTCTTGCTCCAAGGACCCTTCCAGCTACAACAAACAAGACCATCAGTGCTCTGCCAGCCAGGTCAGACTCCATACCTGTCCTGTCCTTGCTGTATGTCTGTGTGCTTACATCGTCCACTTGCTGCTCCAGCTTGGTCTTCGCTTTGGTCAGTGTATTGACTTTGTCCTCTTCTGCCTGCAGGTCGTCCAGTGTCTGCTGATGGGCCTCTTGGAGGGCTTTCTTTTCTTTTGTCAGCTTGGCAATGGTCTCGTCCAGGGCTGCCATCTCCTCTGTGAGGTTTTTCACCTTTGAGGAGATGGGAGCAAGTGCAAATAAAAAAGCGTTGTTTAAATGTTCATACTGTATAACAAGGCAGAGGTGTTTCCTGGAATGCAAGTGACATCTTCTGCCTTATACCTTGTTTTCAGTGGCATGTTTCTCTTTCTCAACCTTGGCCAGTGTTAATTCAAGATCATCAATATCTTTCTTCAGCTCTGAACATTCATCCTCCAACTTCCTTTTCTTGGCTGTCAGCTCGGCATTAATTTCCTCCTCTTCCTCAGCTCTTTCAGTCACTTCTTTAACTTTTGCCTCCAGCTGGATTTTGGTTTTGATGAGCTGGTCACACCTTTCCTCAGCATCAGCCAAGCTATCTGCTTCCTGGTGGGGAGACAGGGATTTTCTTGGTTTGTTTTCTGAACTTTTCTATTTAAGTGTGTGTTAAAATGTGACCCAAAGCTGGCCTCTCCTCAAGCAACTTTAATCTTGCTGCTTTTTTTTTTTTTTTTCCCCCTCTGGGATGCATTATACAGCTTCTCAGTTGGAAACAATATTGATTCCTAAACTTTTTTTCTCTCTCCTAAAAGTGTCTCACAGGTATGGTAGGTGTAAGAATTTCTCATTTACCTAGAGGAGAAAAGGCTTGGAGGCATTTCTTTTCACAAACACACTATTCAATATCTTTCTTTTTGTAACTGAATCCTTCTGAGCTCATTATTATGTTTTGAGTAAAGGCTCTGGTAGTCTCAAAAATAATTTAAGAGAAAAGAGATTACTCTTTTTTCTATTAAATGACCTGTGTGTCATCTTTCCATACTGTTTCTGCAGTGTCATATGTTGGTTTCAGCTGATCACCACATCGTCTTACTCTTTGGTGGGCTTTTGGTATAAGTATTTTGTTTTGTCCCAGATGAATGCGAAAGGCAAATATCGTATAAGAAGGTCCAATGGGATATTTATTTTTCTCTGTATACTAGAGAAAACAAGTAACACGGGGTTCCCATTTTCTATGGGAATAACTGGGTAATTAAATACAGTGTTCCATTTTTAGTTGGTAATTTAAATAATTTAATGACTAGACTAAGATGGCTTTGTAAGATGACATTTGAATATCATAGAATCATAGAATCATAGAATGGTTAGGGCTGGAAGGGACCTTCAAAGGCCATCTAGTCCAAGCCCCCTGCAAGGAACAGGGATATCTCCAACTAGATCAGGTTGCTCAGGGCCTCATCCAACTGGGCCTTGAATGTCTCTAGGGATGGAGCATCCACCACCTCTCTGGGCAACCTGTACCTCAAATATATTGTGCATATTTTTAAGCGGTATTTTATTTTGTGATGTGCTGCATGTCTACAAGGTTCATAGGATTATCGTGGTAAAATTATTAATATTTAAGATTGAGAGGTCTGGCTTGAAGTTATCTTTACTAAAATAATATTCCTTTCAACTAAAGCCAACAGTTCATGATTGTTTCCAATTCCTCACTTCTGAGCTGAGACAATACTGAGTGTGACACTCCTATAAGCTCCACCAAGAGCCGGTCTCTCCGTATTGTCATGTTATTTACTGTTTCATTCCTTAGACTTGTTGCAGTTAGCAAGCTACTTAAGTAGAACATTCCTTCCAAGGACGGATACTTGACTTTGTTAACATTGAAATGATTGTTTTTCCTCACTGATTTCTTTTTTTCTGATACAGTATATAGGTTGGGTCTCTGCCACCAACTCGCAAAGAGCATGTGAGCAGAGGGGGAGATGCTGTTGAATATTCTCTCACTGTGTTTGTAGTCAATAAAGCTTTGGTCTGGCCTGTTCTAAATTGTCCCTCCCAGACTGGGAACCCCAACACAAGTACATTATGAAAAGATGGCTTTTAGTGGAAAAGAATGTTTTATTAATAAACATAACTTCTTATCCAGTCCTCTCAATCATAAACAATAATAATTTTACCACCACACATAGTTGTTCGTAGTGGAACTACCTTAGAAAATTCAGATTAGAGATGCAAATAACTGCAATGTTCAAAAAAACCAAAAACATTTTCTTCATTGTAAATTGTACTTATGACCTTGATTCATACCACTTAAGTCTAAAGCATACAGAGCTCTTTTGTGTAATTAACAACTGAGAGAAGAGCCAGTCTTCTGCACAGTCACTTTTTCTTGGAAACAGAAACTCTGTGTCTGTATATTCTTGGAAGGACTTTGAAGATCTATTTCCCAATTACTGAGTGAATGATTAACTGCTAGCTATTAAGTAAGAGGTCAATGGCTTTTCGTGCATATGAATTCACCACTTTCATCTCTGGCTCGCATTTACACTCCAAAAGTAATTCATTTTTCTACATCCTGATGAAATGGAGATACCCTCTACAGGAGTCACCTGCTAAGATGGAGTTGGGGATTCAGGCAAAACTCTGCTCTGAGTATTTCACATTGGCTAGCTGTATCTGCCTCTTTCCTCTGAAGGCAAGAGCACTGACTCCCGCTTGGAGCTCCCTGCTTCTTTGTACTGGCTGTCAGATTGCTCACTATGTCACTGCCAAATACTTGCTTCCTCAGTTGCATATACCTATGATGGATAATTCACCAAATATCTGATTTTTGGTCTTCTATAGTCTGACCTTCTGCTTTGTAAATAGTTTAAATGTATAAACTCCTTTTCTGAGGCATAAATTAATGGTGATAAGCTCACAGCCTGCACTTGGAGCTGCAGGTCGTTTTTCTCCTGCAGCAGGGCCACCATTTTCTCCTCCAGCTCCTTCCTCTTTGCCTCAGACTTTGCAAGCTCTTCCTTGGTTTTCTCAAACTCTTGTTTCATGTTGGCCATCTCCTTCTCAGATTCTGCACTCTTCAGCAAGGGCTTGATCTTGAAGAACAGCTTCATCCAGGGCCAGTGCTTCACATTCATGAAGGCACGAATATTGTACTGGATGCAAAAGATGGACTCCCTGAAGCATAATTAAAATGTACATTGAATGTTTTCAATATGATAAATGTCAACACTTTCCCCCAAGTACAGGGACTTCAGCTGAAGATGAGAAATGTCTACCTCCTCTCCACCATTCTCTGGTACTCCACTCTCATCAGGAAGCCCCTGCACCTGGCCTGTGTGCGGGTGATGAGCTGTGCCAGCTTCTCATCCCTCATCTCCTCCAGGAGTCCCAGCAGCCCAGCTTTGAAGAACACCTTGAGAAAGGGAATGTTGCAGCACATCACGGTTGGGTAGAGCACAGCACGGACATGCAGTGAGTGAGTCAAGGAGGGTTTGTACCTTGGTGTGGCCAAATTTGTACTGTGTGTGGTCCACATCGATTGACGCCAGAAGCTTCTCAGAAGCCTTCTTGCTGTCAATGAACTGTCCCTCTGGGATAGCACTGGCATTAAGCACTTTGTATCTGTGAAAAGAGAGAAAGACAAGATTAGTTTTTCCCAACCAACACACTCTAGCTACCGAACACCACTAGCTCATCTGTAGCTCTTTTTGACAACAGAATGCAGCCTGAAGGAACTTACATGAATGAACCCACATTGCTTTTAATGATGCTGAGCAGTGCTGTGCTCTCACCTCTGTTTGAAGTCAGCATAGAGGACTCTGCTGGGAAAACCTTTCCTGCAAATTCTGATGCCTTCCAGCACGCCGTTACACCGCAGCTGGTGTAGCACCAGTTCGTGCTCCATGGCACCTAGAAATTTACAGTATAAATGAATACCACAGTTTCCAGTGTAGAGGAGAATGGATGTATGAGAGAAGGTTCTTTTTCTGCTTTAGTGACTTACCAGGTGTTTTTGTTTCATTTGGGATGATGCAACGGACAAAATGGGGGTGAGTGCTCCGTAGATTGGTCATCAGCTTGTTTAAGTTCTCCTAGAGGGACCAGTTAGTAGTGTGACTTTCCTGTCTCCAGTGTTTGATGAATCAAGCCCATGGTAATGACTTTATGACTTCTCTAAATTAGCTGAGTTTCAGAACACTTAGGTAAATCCACAGAAGCCAAATATTTTTTCTATCTCAAGATATTGAACACCATTTTTAAAGACAAAATACTACTATATTGCTATTGATCCAGTGGAAACTAATATACAATTTCACACATTCACAAAAAGCAATTAATTTTAAGGATTTTTATCTTCTGCCTTCTCAAGTCAATCTAATTAAGTTAAAAAATTTTCAAATAAAAGATAAATATCTCCTTGGAAAATCTTTATAGACTCTCAATTCCTTAATATTTCAACCCCACAGAAATGCAGGAATGCTAAAATTATAGTTCTAGTCTGATTCAAAGACATAAAAATATAAAGATCTGAATAATATCCTCTCCAAACAAACAAAAACAAAAAAACAAACAAACAAAAAAAAGCAAACAAAACAAAAGAAAAGAGAACAAATTTTCATGATCTTTGAAGACTGAATGCTTATTTTCTAACACAACATATTAACAACATTGAAATTAATCCTGGAAAACCTGATGTGGAATTTTCAAAGAATTTTACCACCATTACAGCAATGCAAAATATGCCTTTCAAATTTAATAGCAGCTCGTCCTCTTTCTTCATATTACAAAGAGATAACAAATGCAGTACTGTACCCGGAAAAGAGCTGAGACAGTCTGGAAAGAAGAGCCCTTCTTCTTGCCACCCTTTTTGCCACCACCACCCTCTGCAAATAGAAGAAAAGAAAAAAGTATTAAAATATGGATGTTGCATATTGGAGACTACAGAACACAAAACAACTTTAAATGTTTAGTGTTTACTGCTTTAATTCTGCGTCAACGTTGTCCCACACTGAAAGTACAATTTTCACAGAGCTGACCTGCTTCTGCTCCACCATAGCTTGCAAAAAGCAAGGCCAATGTCTTCACAGATGACTTCTGGTATAACCCAATGACAGTTTCATTCAGAGGGTCTTTGTTCTTCTCAAGCCAGCCAGTGATATTGTAGTCCACTGTTCCAGCATAGTGCACCAGGGAGAAGTGGGCCTCAACCTTCCCTTTGGCAGGTTTCGGCTTCTGGAAGTTACTGGACTTGCCCAAATGCTGATCATAGAGCTTGTTCTTGAAAGAGGTGTCAGTTGCCTTGGGGAACATGCACTCCTCTTCCAGGATGGAGAAGATACCCATGGGCTGGAAGACATCACAACAGACAAGAGGGAGATACAGAGTAGAAAGGACACATCCCTTGGCTGGAAAGTTGCTGGAGACAGAAGAGAAAGCAGTTCCCATGCATTTCATGACAATAAGTCAGAGAAAATTAACTAAGGCTAAACCTTTTTCAGAGTTACTGTTCAATTTTAACTTAAGTAAATGCCTTTGCTGATGGAAAAACTACAAATACAACACCATGAAACACTAACCTCTCCATAAAACTTCTTCACGGATGGGTATTTACAAACATGACAGCCTTTTATGTAACTGAATTTTTTAATCCGGAAATTATTACTCACACCGAAAGTCCTGATATTTGAGTATGATCTCCAAAAATACTTCCACCTTGTTGCCACTTTCAGAGGGTATATATTTGAAAAAGCCAGAGTATTCTCACACGCTTCTTAAGTATCTCTCTTGACCAGCATGGAATATCCAACATGCAATACTCCTGAACATGAAGGATACCTTCTCAATGAGCTCAATGCAAGCAGCCAGGTCCATCCCAAAGTCAATGAATGTCCATTCAATTCCTTCCTTCTTGTACTCCTCTTGCTCCAGCACGAACATGTGGTGGTTGAAAAACTGTTGCAGCTTCTCATTGGTGAAGTTGATACACAGCTGCTCAAAGCTGTTGAACTGCCAGACATAAAAAGACATGCAACATGTTCAAGGCTCACCAATAATAGAAATATGTTTTCTTGTGCAATCCTAATTCATCATGGGTAATACTTAAAAGACAAAGTCTCTTCCTGTGTAGTTTTCCTAAGTTCTTTAAGATATGCAATGAATTTAGAAAAGTGAGAAAATCTCAAATTCAGCGTAGTTAGGAGATTAGTATTCTGTTTATTGGTTTGGGTTTTTTTGCAGGATTAAAGAAGGTGATTCCAAAAGCCCTGCAAAAAATTTGTAGAAAGACACTAACTTCTATTAAAAACTTGTCTAAGGAAAACTGTCTTCTTACATCAAAGATCTCAAAGCCAGCAATGTCCAGGACACCAATGAAGTACTGTCTGGGTTGCTTGGTATCCAGCTGTTGGTTGATACGAACAACCATCCACAAGAACATCTTCTCATAGACAGCTTTTGCCAGGGCACCAACTGCATTGTTCACCTAAAACAGAGAAGAAAGGACTGGAGTTACCTCCTAGGATCAAAGAAGAATGCTCAAGTACTCGTTCAAGCCACATATTTTCAACCTCCAGATTTTACCTGTGACACAGTTTGACCTTTGGTCACGAATTCATTCCCAACCTTGACTCGGGGGTAGCACAGGGCTTTAAGCAATTCAGCTGAGTTCAGGCCCATCAGGTAGGCAGCCTTGTCAGCCACTAAAGAGAGGGGAGGAGAGAAAGAGAGAAGCATTTCTCTTTGGACAATGGCTAGAATTTGGTCAACGTGAACAACTCTGCTTTTCATGTTTCAGAAATGGAAAAGCATTGATCTGGTCTCATAGAAGGTCTGGGAAGGAATGTAAATTCTGGAAGCTAATGATGACCTTCTTTGAAAGCAAATGGTTGAAGGTTTCACAGAAAGAAGATATCCTGTGTTGAAGATCCCTCTTTCAGCTCGTGCGCGTTTGGAGAGTATGCACTGGTAAAGTAACGGTATTTCCCATGATCAGGGAAGCACCTCTGCAGTTAGACAGACAACGACCAAAGATGCTTTTCCTCAGTGTTTTATGTGGTGACTCAGGCCAGCAAAGGCCTGTCGTTAGAGGCTAACATATCATCTCTGCACACAGAGAAGTTCTTTGAACAAGCCAGTTGCTGAGTTTGGTGATACCTTCTGTGCCATCGGGCTCTGCCTGCTCCTCTCTTTGTTTCTGCTTGAACTTCAGGTTGCCATAGTGCATGACAGCCCCTGTCAGCTTGTAGATGGCTGTCTTTTCATCTGCGGTGAAGCCCAGGATGTCAATGGCGCTCTGGCAACAGAAACCATAAAGTAAATGAATATGTACCAAGGCTCCAGTCCACCAGATGCCTTGCTTGGGAAGTTACTTACATCTGTAGCCATCAGTTCCTCCTGGTCATCAATGCTTGGCACAGTGATTTCACCCTGACTCACAAAGTGGAAATCATAAGGGTTGGTGGTAATGAGGAGCATGTCTGAAAGCAGCGAAAGGGAAAGAACAAGCTTACTTTAGCTTCCTAGATGACACAATGAGCTGTTGCTCAGTGATATTCCTTCAAAAAAGTTAGTGATTTTCCTACCAATTAGCTCTGGCTTCTTGTTGGAGGTGATCTGGTAGAATATGTGGTAGCTTCTTTCTGCCTTCAGCTGGAAAGTGACTCTGGACTTTTCCAGCAGATCTGGCAAGAACAGTAGGACAGAGTTAGCACAAGAACTGAGCAAGGTCAGAAGGAATAGGATCAGGCCAGGAGAGTCTCTTACAAGTTTCAATGTCAGCAGAAGCCAGTTTGCCTGTGGCCCCAAAGTGGATTCTGATGAATTTACCCTGTTAAGGGGAAAAAGAAGCATTTCTGCCAAGATGCATTTCACTGCCATCTCCTCGTGTGAGAATACCACTAGTCCATCACTGCTGTTACAAGGAGGGGGATTTTCTCTAAAACAACTCACAAAGCGTGAGGAGTTGTCATTCCTCACGGTCTTGGCGTTTCCAAAGGCCTCCAGCAGTGGGTTGGCGCTGATGATTTGATCCTCAAGCGTTCCCTGCAGGATGACCATTATTTAGTTACAATGTTTTGTTGACGTGGCAATTACATACAGAGAGTTTGAGCTGTTCTTCCTGACTCACCTGCATTTTGCCTGACTGCTGCTCCTCCTTCTTCTTCTCCCCGCTGGCTGCAATTGTTGCAAAGTACTGGATGACACGCTTTGTGTTCACAGTCTTCCCTGCACCGGATTCTCCGCTGTCAAACCAGAGAGAGAAGCAGAGAGCGTGTGGTCAGGCAGGAGGTCCCCTGGCACCGGGCAGCCCCGCAGGACCCGAGCAGGGAGGGTACGTACGTGATCAGGATCGACTGGTTCTCGCGATCTGTGGAAGAGGCAGTGATAATAAATATTTTCTACATCTCATGTAACAAAGAACTTTTTTTTTTTTTTTTTTAACTCTATGTATACAGAAATTATGTATTCCTGAGATCATATATAGAAAAGGTTAATTTTACATTTTTCTGTTCTGGATCTGATTTCTCATTTGTAAGAATAGGAAAATAAGATCTAAAATCCTGCACATTTGATTTCAATACACACATAGGGAAGAGAAAATAAGATGTGGAAGGGAGAGGAGAAAGTAGAATAAACTTTTTTTAAAGCCATTCAGTTTAAATGCTAAAAGCTTTATTTATTCCTTGACATTGTTTTCTGATGTTTACTTTTCACTAAAAGGTGCAATTGATTTACAGTTGCATGAGTTAGTGTACGGGTTACGTGGATCTCCAAAGGCTCTTTAGAACACCTGGTCATCTTTTCCATCGTAACACCATTTCTATAATAACCAAGTGAAGCTTATGTACCTGTTCAGTGCAGAGATACTCTGTTTTACTTGTTAGCACTGACACTTGAAAATTTTAAATGACTGTATACACATTGTTTAACGGGTACGTGTGATACTATTGTACTCTGTGCTCTCTGGCTGAACTAGGTTAGTGGTTAAGATACATAAGTCTATGCATATGTGTAAGATCCCATTACGCTCAGTAAAGTCTACACCAGAGAATAGATGTCTTCTTTCCAGTGAATTTACACCTTCTAGATCATTTTCATTAGGGCTTGGTCTTTACTGGTTCTAATGGGAACACAGACACTCAGCTCCACAGACTGTTACATTTAAGTGCATTGATCTTCCATTAATTTCACACACACAGTATTTTAAGTGTTGCATCATGTTTCCAGCAAATACCTTGTATTTCCCTCTACAGATTGCTCATTGCAAGAGCAGTTCAAAGGAAATCAAGCACTCACCTGTCAGCATGAACTGATAGGCGTTGTCAGAGATGGAGAAGATGTGTGGAGGGGCCTCCTGGCGCTTCTTGCCTCGGTAGGCCAACACCACCTCCGGGTTGTACACCGGCAGCCACTTGTAGGGGTTGACAGTGACGCAGAAGAGACCCGAGTAGGTCTGCGAGGAAGGGAGACAGCACGTTGGCTTCCACTTAGCCTGGCAGAGCAGTTGCTCCCAGCTGCCCAAAGGAAGGCTGCTGCTGGTACTTACGTAGATCATCCAGGCTGCATAACGCTCTTTGAGGTTGTACAGCACAGCGGGTTCGTGGAGGTGGGTCATCATGGCCATGTCCTCGATTTTGTCATACTTGGGAGGGTTCATGGAAAAGACCTGATCTTCCTTTACGGTCAGGGTCTGCCAAGGAAAAGAAAAACTCATGTATGTCAGCTAAAATATCAGAGTGGGAATCAAACACTGATCTGAAGCTTCAATTTTGCTGACCTCTCCACCTTCAGTCTTGACAGTGACCTTCCCTGATTCTTTGCTCTGGACTGTCCCTTTCACAAAGGATTCTTTAGGATGAGCCACAAAGACGGATGTCTTGGCATCGAAAGGCCTGTTCTGGGCCTCGATTCTCTCCTTTTCTGACTTTCGGAGGTAGGGAGCTGCCTCCCCGAAAGCAGCCATCTCAGCATCTGCGGAGGCCATGTCTGCACTTTATTGAAAGCACGTCAGCAGAGGTGTCTGGTGGGAAAAAAAAAAAAAAAGATTGTGGATCACTGAGAAGAATAGTATAATCTATATCAGTGAGAAAACTCCTTGCTCCTTGCTAATAAATTGCTAGCTAGGCTTCCAGAGAAATATCTTAGAAGCAAGCACTGAAATCCACTTTGATTTGAACGTAAAAGTACTGAAGTTCCACTGAAGAGTGAGACTTAGTCTCCTAAAACACGTAGGCCTTGTAACAGTAAATAGAACATCTTCTGAATATTACCTACAGTTCGGTAACTCACCTTGATGAATTCTGACCGTATTTGAGGTCTTCATGAAAAAGAATCTATGGCCAGAGAAAATCACTCTCTGTTCTGGCTCTTGATTATGAGTGATGAATCTTAAAAGAGTACTTTCTTGTTAAAAATATTTCCTTGTGTTCTAAAAATGAAAAATTACTTCACGTTTTATATCTTGCCTATTTTCAACAGTCTAGGCTAAGCAAAAGTCAGCAGAAATGTAAGAGCATTTACAAAGAGAACTCATGCAGCTGTATCAAAGCCCTGTCTTAGACTGTAGTCTGGAAGTGCATAATTCCCGGTGTTACCTTTGAAGAAAGGCTTGTATCCTGGAAACTGGCCAACCCTGTAAAATAGGAATGGTAGTTGTTTCTTATGGCCGCACGGAATTCCAGAGACAAATTACAGATTGAAGATACAGATACACATTGAAATTATATTGAAAGTTCTTGTTCACATGGGCATTTCCTTGTGGAAATGTTTGCCAGATGCAGGAGAAACAGAATGGGATATTGCAAGGACATTGTCTTCTTTCTTCAAGCTCACAAAATGCATGCACTTACCTTGAAGCCTTCCGTGGAGACAGGCCAGACTTGTCCCTGCGAGATTTTATAGTGTCTCGTCTGCAGATGCTGCAGATGCTCTCCCTTTCTTCGGTCAAAATATTTCTGGCAAATCTTCTTTGGCAAAACATTGTCTGGCAAACTAAGGGCATAATTGTCATTTGATTTGAATGATATAATTAGAACATTCTAATATCTTACTGACTATGTGAATACATCTATAAATAATTTGTCAAGAGTGTTAAGGAGAGAATCTAGACTACTCAAGGCACTTGGAGAACTTGGATGCAGGGACTTATGGTTCCTATTGCTGGCTTTCTCAGTGATTTGCTGCATGACCCATCATAGGTTCCTTGGTGTGTTTATACCACAAGTTTTCAGTCATGAAATGGTGATGATAATGTCTATAATGCTTTAAGAACACATGCATTGAGAGGAACAGGAAAAATATGTCAAAAACCAGCAACTAATTGTTGTTACGAAACACTTTTCAGCAGTATTTTCTAAAAAAGCAGAAAGTCAAAATGTATTACAGCTGAGGCTTCTGCATAGGACTGAGAGGGTTTGAAATACAGTGAGTTGGAAGCCTGAACCCAAGTAATGGGAAACTCTGCTTTGAAATGGAGCTCTTTAATTGACTCCTGAGCTCATTTTGGAGGTATCAAATTAAAATATATACTTGTATATGCATAGATAATACATGGTTTTGTGCATATTTTGTTTAAAAAGTGATTTCGCAAGAAACTCTGCTTTTACTCTCTTACACTGTTTACTTGCATTTGACGTATGCTTGCTCCTATTATGGTCTGCATAAATAACCGGTTCCCTCTGTCAAATCTGAAGTTCCAGAGGCTCCCATAGTCCCTCCCTACTTACAACTCTCCAAAACAACATGCCTTACCCTGCCTCGCTTGTACACACAGTCACACACATCACCTCAGCATGCAGCTCCAGATACTATGCACTATGATAAATCCTCCGTCTAGCACTGCCGTGACATCAAAAGATGCATACTTGCACATTCACAGTCCCAGAAAAATCTAATCTTGTGTAATAATGGTGGAATGGGAAAAGGAGATTTGCTGGTAATCCAAGAGACTATCTAGTTTTAGGAAAGGATGTAATCACTTAAACTTCTTCGGATTCTCCAGATCTAAATACATTCTTCTGCTGGTAATTTGCATTTCAGTCATTAAAATAACTCAGTGAATAGCACAGGGAAAAGGTTAGAAAAGCCATGTCTGAGTTCCAGTGCAATATACAGCATCAGATGATGCCCTGTGCTGTAGGAGCCCCTTCCAAGAGTGCTCTGGCACTGCAGCACCCGTATTTTGGGCCCCAGACTTGACTCCAAACCCAGACCTCACTGCTGAGCTCACTACACAAGTTACTGCGACAGCTGAATATCCCAGAAGGCTCATCTTTTCATATGAATTAGGAAGAAGAGAAGCCAATTACCAGAGGACTAGTGTGGTAATTTTGAATTCTTATCTAGTGCAATATAGCAATGTGGAGGGCATTTAATATCTGATTTGATTATGCAACCTTCACAAAATAATTCTTCTTATAGAAATAGAGGTCTGACAAATTTCTGTGTATGTTCAGCTGCCACTCACAGATCCTTGGAGAAAGATCAGGCATTCAGTTGTTGGAAGCATATGCTGACAATGCTCTTGTCTTCCTTTTTGGTTGAACAGTAGACTCATACCAAACAGATTGCACTCAAGCAAGGTGGAAACTGTGAAGCTGAATTCCTTCCAACTTTTGCCATGTCCACCACTGAAGTCTTGTGTTAATATTTCTCCATGTTCATGCTGTTCAGTGAATTCAAGATCTGCAAGTTTCCTGCTTCAGGCTCTTCACCAAGACTCTCTTCATTTCTTAATAGCTATCCTCTCAGGACAGCAACACTATGCAATTAAAAAAGGATGACCAGACTGATAGAGCAATGAATGTAACACCAACAGGAGATCACAACCACTCCATACAGAATTGACAAATACTATTTTGGGTTATAGTACCAAAACTATATTTGTGGATGCTGTCAGTAAGTGCTTCATGAAATCACTAGTTAAGGTGCGAAGAAAATGCAGTATTGACTCACTCAGTTCAAATACAGCTGCAGACACAGATGAAAATTAAGCTGTTTAAGAATTGATCTATGGGAATACATGTTATATAACATCCTTGAAGAAGTTAAAATAGCCCTCAAAATCCAATATGATTGTGTTTATAAAGCATGTAGAAATAAGAAATCAAAGGGAAGCAGTTCAGTTTTAGTAGACTGAAGACCACTTAGTGATATCACAGTAGAGGTCCACAACAAAGGCATGCTAACTATCAGAAAAGAACTGATAAAATGCAACAGTCACTTCAACATAGAAACCAATCAGGCCGGTCAAGCCTGATTATTTTCCCTGGTAAGTACATGTTGGCTGCTATTGATTATCTTCTTGTCCTTCACATCCTTAGCACTAAATGCCAAGAGGACATATTCTGTGATCTTTCAAATAACTAAAGTGAAACTAAGTAGCTTACAGTTTTACTGAGCCTTCTTCCTGCCTTTTTTAAAGAGGGGCGTAGAATTAGCTTTTTTCCAGTTATATGAGACCTTCCCTGTGTGTTGTCATTTTTCACCAATGATAAACACAGGCCTTGCAATTACATCTGCGAACTCCTTCAGCATCCTTTGATGAGTCACACCCAGCCTCATGGATATGAATTCACTCAGCTTCTCTGAGTAATTCCAGCTTCAGTAAGTAGGAGGTTAGTACTTCCCCGCTGTTGGTTATCCCTTTCTTTCTAAGCCTCCTCTGGAAGATGCGGATGCATGGAGGTAAGCTTTGCCTGTGAAGACTGATGCAGAAAAGGTGCTGCACTCTTAAGTGCTTTCTGTATCATCCCTCACTAGGTGGTCTCCCAGATTCAGTGATAGACACATATTTTCTCTGAACTCCCTTCTGCATTATCCATGCAGAACTGTTATGCTTAATGTCCCTAAGTGCCCAAGTAATGTTTTGTATTCCTATTTTATTGCCAGTCCTTACCTCTACCTCTTATGCACTTTTGTCTTTTAGTTCATCAAGAAATTTGCTGCTTAGCTAAGACGAAATCCCTGGTCTCTGCAGAACAAGGTAGTTTATTCCTAAGGTCTCAATAATTTTCCTTTAAACCCAAACCATCTCTCCTGAGCAGTGTTCTCTTTCACAGCTGCCGCCAAGGATGTTCGAACTAGTAGTTCCCTGAATACAATGAATTCCGGTCTTATAAAGACTGGAGTGATAATTCTGTTGCTTACCTTTCCAACTTTCCTTCACTCAGTCATCATGTGGTCGCTGCAGTCTGAGCTGCCATCTGGGATCATATTCATCACTAGTTCATCCCTGCTTCCGGTACACAGTATCGCTCACCCAGTATTTACATTAGGATATCGCCGTTAGTACAGTTTAAGAACTCCTGGCATTGCTTGCCCAGTGCTGTTGCCCTCCCAGCAGATGTCCACATGGCTGAAATCCTCCCAAAACAAAGGAGACTTCTGCCTTTCTACTAGTGGTAGAAATCCTCCTCCACTACTTTCTTTTGGTCAGACTCCAGACAAATCCCATGACAACATCCCTCATCCCATCTCTGATGGAATGTCTACAGTTTCACAATGGAGCTTTGCACAACCAAGGAGCACTTTAACATAAAGCATAAATCCTCCTCATCTTCCCTGTCTGTTCTTCCTAAACAGTCAGTACCCTCCAATGACCATGTTCCAGTAGAGCACATTATCCCACCGAATCTCCATGATTCTGACCATGTTCTTCTCCCTTGTAAAATTCCTGCTTTTGCATGTATTCCTCTGTCACTTCTGGGCTTAAGTTCTCTTCCCATGGTGAAGCTGATTTCACGCCCTTGTCACCAGGTTAGTAGTCTCATTGCAAAGACCTCTTTCCTTCTTAGTTCTCAAATACAGATGTCCAAAAATCTAGAGGAGCTCAAAGATAAAGTTGCTAAGCTTCCAAACATGGTGTGGAAGCGTCTGCTTAAAAATCCATCTAGATATCACAGGACTGCCAGGTGAGTAATGTAATCCATGGTATTAAAAGGGTTTATGGGGAAATCAAAGGAACTACAGTGCAGTAAGTCTGATGGCTATACTGGACTATCAGTATAGTATTTATTATCAGTAAATTATAATCAAATTATAATCTAGAACAAATTAATGGACACAAGAAAAAGTGACAGTCTTTCCTGTGTATTTGTAAATGGAAGTCTTACTTCACAAACCTGCTTGCCTCTTTGAAGGCCGGAGAAGGCATGTAGATTTAACTGTCAAGACTGCATCTGTAATGCTAAATAAATCTGCTTCCGAGTGCAATCTCCAGTATCAGGCAAAATGGTGCGGGATGCCTTGCAGCCACCCCTCAGTGCTTGTGACCACCAGAATTATCTGGCTGCATCAGCACTGCATAACCTTTGGCGTGGGTCCCTGCTGTTTAGATGCCTGCTTCTCCTTTCACAACAGCTAAATAAAGTATAAAGCCATAGCTTCTCCCCTGAAATATTTAATAGGTGATGTGAAATGATGGTATAGAGAGAAAATAGTAAACTGCAGCACTGGCATCTCTGTGCATGCTGTTTACAGAAGTGGAGCATCAGCTGCCAGAGCAGTTTTCAAAGGGAAGACCCCTTACTCTTTGGACTAAGTTTGGAGGGATTAGAAACTGAGAAGGAAACTGCAACAAAACAGGTCGAAAAAGACTGGGAGGCCAAGATGGGGAGTTCAGGGGAAATTTCAGAAGAAAACAAGACCTAAACTTTCCTCTAGATGTTCTTTCTGAAAGATAAAGATAATATTAATTCATATTTGCAGGCCAACTAGCTTGAAAAATTTGCTTCCACAGATTTAAAGACCCTGGTCATATGGACACTCAGATAGGTATCTTGTAAAAAGCTCTGGGATACACACCATCTGCTTTGGATTTGTTTTAATTCACAGAGCTTATCACCACCTAAGCGATAAATTTCTGCTGCATGGCCTATTGGGCGTTCCTGCTTCCTGCAAAAGAGTGCTCTGTAATTTGAATTACTGGATCCAGACTCCATACAGATATAGCTCCACAGTTCTTAGTGACTTGGGCCACAGAAAACTGGTCAATTTCCTCTGTCCAAGCCTAGTGCAGCTGAGACAACACCTGTCCTTGAGAGGAGGAATCTGCTGAAAGAGGCAGCAATGTCCTCATGCAAAACAAAGAAGGAAATGGATCCTGCCAGCCACTGACTTTCTGTCACTCCTGTTTCTATCTCTATAGGGCCTGGAGTCCACTGGGACTAGAAGAGTGGTCCACTGGACCACAACACAGAAGAGGCAGAATGGGAGAAAACCCTGGATACAGGTGGTCCTTCACAGACACATGGTGCAGGCAAAGTGCTGGAGTGATGACATCCAGGCATGCTGAAAACAGATCCCAGCCAATTTTTCAAAGTCCTTACGATGCAATTTCTCTTCCTTTGTGTTCAGTGAGCATGAGCTGGGGAGAAAGAGGGGCTCTCCTGAGAAAATGTGAAGTGTTAAAGTAGAGCATTGTCAAAGGTTCTTGAGTTTGTGGCCCAATGCAAACCTCACTCTCCACTCTGCTCCTTAGAGCACCATTGTCAGCCTGGTAACCTGCCTAGTTAGAAAGAAATTCCAGGACCAGTATCTCCATGTCGTTGTCATGGAAGCACCTTTGGGCCTCCTTCTTAGGTCCTCCACTCCTTCCACCGGGGACTGAGCTGACCAGGACCTCCTGTCCAGTTGCAATAACAGGAAAATAAGCATGGTTGCAAGCCTCTGGCCTCCATTACAGGCCCTTGGCTCTTCTTTTCTGCCCAGAAAGAAACAACTAAACAGAACCCAGCTGGACCATGTGGGAATCAACCAGAAAAGTTCAAGAAGGCATCTTCTTGGGGCTCAGTATGTATGGTGTAAAATTTAACCTTGGCAGCAGTGAATTCCAGTACAGAAAAGTAGCTGAGTTGGTGAGCTCCTATCTGAGTCTTTGAAGGAGCACAGCATCAAGATCACCACCACACAGTTCGTGCTTTCCAAATAGCATTGAGTACCTTTGTCACTCTCATTCGATTCCTTTAATCATGCAGCTATCGTAGAGCAGCTGTATCATGGATTTCACACACATTTTAAGGTTGTGTGTTCAAGTCAAGTGGGCATCCAGTTGGTGGATATCAAAAAAGAATGTCCTGATCCATGGAATCTCCTCACCAAACACAGAGTGCTTTCCAAAAGATAAGTAGTTTCTTCCTTTGCACTGAGCTCACCCACTCTTTCATACAACTTTTCCTGAAGATTGGCACCAATGGTATTGAAATTTCACCTGGTGGCAAAAGTGGAGAGAATTCATTCATATAAGCATTAGCAGGAGATCTTAGGATGGCACTGATGTCACCCTATCCCTTTGATGTCGTGTCATCAGCAGTCACTGTGGCAGAAGGCTTGCAAGTTTTCCTCTTGTCCTAAAGAATCTTGATGCAGAAGAAGCTGGGGAGCCAAAGACTGCCTAGGGCACCTGTACAGTTTCTGGTCATCTGGTGAAATTACTAAGTGAGTTTTCCTCTCATCCACAACCAATCTGTGAGTCTCCCATGTGAGGCCTATAACATCCATTTACAAGAGATCCCTTTGTCATCTCCCCACCATTAGTCAGCCCTAGGAGGCTGGAGGAAGCTGAGAGCTGCTCAGGTAGGAAATCTGCTCTTGTGGATCAGTGTTTTCCCTATGATTCTCCACAGGAGAATAGCAAGAATAGCCACACCTATAACAAGGCAAACTCAACTGCCAGCAGCCACAAGTCCCTTCTGGAAGTGCAGGTGGCTGCCTTCAGCACTATGAGGGACTGTCCAGATATGGCTCCAGCTTGGCTGAGTCCTGCCTTTATGAAGGTAAAGACATGCAAGGTCTGTAGAGCTACAGGGCAATGAGCTGCCACCTTTTGCAGTGCTACACCCAGTCTGTCCCAGTCCAACACAGCTGGATGAGTGTTTTTCTCAGCCAATTTATCTGCACTTCCAAGAGGTAGGAGACCACAAACTCCCTCAGCAGCTTCCACTGCTGCTGTATCATGTATACATCATGTATAATGTATCATCATTAGGACCAGATTCAGAAAGGAAGGTTGAAGAGACCCACATAATCGAAGTAACTGTGCCACAGGCAAGAAACCACCCAACTCTCCTCCACTATCTTACAAATGATTGCCTAGATGTTCCTGCATCCCTGAGGTTGTCATTGCCCTCAGTGTCTTGCTGCCCCTGTGCTACTTTGTCAAGGAGATTTCAAGGAGAGCTCTCCCTGGAAATTGATGGTGTTATTAGAGCTTTGCACTGTGAAACAAGGAGTGGGGCAACTAAGTAGCTGAAACTACATTCCTACTCCATTAACATGTAGAAATTGAGCACTTGTCGACTAATTTTGGTAAGAATTGTAGTTGTCTCTTCTGCAGCATCTGAGCTGTGAGTAAACCCAAGGATTCTGGAGTCCACACATGGACTGACAAGTTGGATTGTCAGAGATTTTGAAAGCCCCAGTACCAAATACAGAGTAGATTGTCTGCCTCACAGGATGTATGGTATTCTGGAATTTTGGTTTAGCTTTTTGGCATCATATTCCTGCTCTTTCTGAGAATGCCTGCAAAGTGGAAAGGGTGAGACCCAGCACAAAAACCAATGAGTTGAGAGTAGAGCACAGGAGCCCTAGCTACCTTGTCTCCAAAACAAAGGTAGTCCCACCATTAGCTACCTTCTGCTGAGCAGCACCACAGATAGAGCGTTTGACTACAAAGTGAGAGGTCTGCGTTCTTCGCTCTCCTCAGCATGGAAGGGATGTGTGTAATCAGCATTATTTCTTGTCTCTGAGATCTTGGTCCTTTACCAGTAGGTAAGGATGTGTACTGCGTGGGTGCACTGTCCACAGCCCTGCCTTGAAGCTTGATGACTGTGCAGGCAGGCACACTGACTCCTTTTTGAGTTAAGTCTCCTTGGTGCGTCATCAACTGTCTACAAAAACATACGGTACACATTATTAACAGAGATATTAAGTTGAGAAAATACGGTTGAAAAAGTGCTTTGCTGGGATACATTTGGAAAGTAGCTTTTTTTCCTTAGGCTGCTCTCTTATGTTTGGGTTAGGCCATTTATAGTTCTCTAGTAGCCTATGAGCTACTACAGCCTTTTCTGCTAAATCATACCTCCAGAAGCATATTGAAGATTCCTTTCATCGTCCTGAGAATTTTATCTGAGAAGCTAAATATTCAAAATTTGTGACTTTTTCCATATTGTCTACAGTGTAGCTTATGGTGAGATAAGCAACTGACTCACTTATCAGGCAGGTGGAGAGACCCAGGTGGTGAGATAGATCAGATTATCTGTGTTCTACAGAAGCCACAGGGAGCACTGTGCAATTTGAGTTATATGAACAAAGTGTTCTGCAGAGATTACCAACAAATAACTGGATGCATTTAACCATGCTTGAGGTTTTTGAGTGCGCTGTTATTATATTCATGCATCTTCACAGACCAGATCCTGAGCAAATAACCTAAACTGAAATCCAGGCTGGAGACTACAGCATGATGCGGATACTTGTAAGGTATTGCAGACAGAAAGCTGATTTTGAACCAGGGTTACTTGCCCTAGTTGATTGCTGATGAGGTTACTAAGTGCTTCTGTGGAGACCTCCCAACAGCTTCTCATTTCTGAGAGTACAGGCAGCAGGGAAAGGATTATTCAGCTTGTGGAGCAATTGTTCTGATTTCTTTTCCTACTTTATTTCTGTAGGCTCTTTCTCTTTGGGATCCCGAGACACTGCCTTAATTTCTTTTGTTTCTCCTGTGTCTGCTAAACTCTTTGGCATTATACCCAGAATAGTGAATGGCAGCCGTAGCTTAAGCCCTCCTCTTAAGTATCAGTATTTGCAGGAATTGTTCGAAAGGATGTTTTTTCAGCATGGATTGTCTAAAATCACTTCCACCAGGAGTGGGTATTTATTATCAGTGTCCTTATATTCTAGTAAAAAAAATATTTTGTTCAGTGCCTTGATTCTGCCTTAAAAACATACATGGCAATGTGAGACCTAGCTACTAAAAGACCACTTTCTGGTCTAATGCTTTTTATTGCCAGATTCTGTAACTCATGTAGAGTGGAATAGTATGCCCCTGCCTAGAATAAATGGTATTATTTCTATTCTGGAATCAGGGTATTAACATATAGCACTTTCCAGGTGAAAAAAAAAAAACACACCGTCATCCCAAAACAGCAGAGGTTGAGATAGTGAGAGATCCTTTCCTGGGAGACACAAAAATCATGTGGAAAAGAGCTACACTTATGACTCTTCTAGAAAGAACCGTGATACAGAATGGAGTTTGAAGTTCCCTGACTTGCTCGTGGTTTTCCCAAAAAAAGAACTCAAATAGCCCCTTGCAGTATTTTCGGCTTGCAAGTGCTGATGTTGGCCATGCTGTCATTATGGTAGGGCCTGCCTGGACAGACCAGTTTGCTCTGTAGCCTGTGAGGGACAGTCTGATAGAGAATGCCCAGTCTCTGCTGTAGCAGCGTGTCTGCGGCCCTCTGTGTAAAACGAGAGCTCACAGGAATGCTAGCACAGGACAAGCAGAAATGTCAGAACACTGCTCTGTAGCAAAACTGCTCATCCCTACACTTCTGCTAGGATGTGGCTGGGCACTGAACCCTGGAGACGGTAAGAGGACATTTCTTATATTAAAAGGTTATTTATCAGTTCCGTGTAGATCTGCAAAGAGGCATGCTTTCAATGTTAGGTGCAGAATATGCTCAGCCCATGATTTTGATATGTTGCCTGGTTGGGAAATGAGCCATTAAATTAATGTTTCTGATAAATGTGGCTGAAGGAATGGGCTGAGAGAATTGCCGGAAGCAATAAATGATTTCTGAGCAAGAACTACTGAGGATCATAACAAATGAGACTTAAAACCTGCAGGTTGAAAAGCAGTGTGAACTTTCTTTACCATGGCAAATGTAAGTAAAAATTTCTGAGTCTACACTTGTGAAGACAAGCTGATCTCACAGGCGGGCCATGAAGGGGCTATGATGGCCTTGTTGTCCCCTGTCCCTTCTGCTCTATTCAGAAGCTAATTCTTGCAGATCTTAATGCGGTTGTGGTTAACCTTCACTACATGTCAAGAAAAGTGAGAGAGTCTGTCCTAGGAGTAACTTTGATGACAAATTTGTAGCTAAGTAGCTTCCCACAGAGTGGTATTCTTGGAAGTCCTCAGAATGAGTTAACTGAACATGAGAGGAAAATAAAACCCGCAACCTGGGATTAGAGGATGGGCAGCTTTCAAATGTGCACCACAGGTGCACCATTACTCACACTCCTCCTGTCTCCATAGCTAACATCAGCAGAAGAGATCTGGACAGCAGATTCTGGCCAAGGAGACGACATTCAGGATGCCCTTTCTATCACCCACCAAAGCAGCTGAGGGGCTCTTGTTACAGAGCAGGTGAGTGGGGCAGGCAAGCTGGGAGACAACTGGGTAGAAAAAGGTAATTGAAACAGCAAGTAGCCAGAAGAGGAGGAAGGAAGGGGAGGGAAAAGAAAGGAAGGAAGGAGCATGATAATAACCCCAGCAGGCAACAGTAGCATAACCTAAAATAAGCTGCACTTGTGAGATCAAAGGTCCATGTAGCCCAACTTTCTGTCTTTGAAAGCGATGCCGAGGAAGGAGCAGCATTTTGCCTAAGGCAATGTAGAGCAGCACTTCTTTAAAACTCTCCCAACTCCCAGTAATTTGTATTTATGGAAGCCCTGAACAAGACACAATGTCTGGCTATTTAATAGCTCATGGTGGATTTTTGACTGATGAATTTGTCCAAGCACTTTTTGAACTTATGAACTGTTCACTGAACGTGTGATATGTTACTGTGATCCTCTACTGAGGCTAACTCACAGAAAGCAAACATCTGCCTATGCAGTTCAATTCACTTTGTTATTATCTTTGACTGAGTGTTACAAATATACATCTTCACACTTCATCCAAATTTTCATATGAAGTCACATATTTAAGGAAGTAAAAATAGCAATTAATTGCAGAGAGCATCTCCAAGTGCCAAGGTAGACTGTGCTATAGCTAATCTGCAGTACATATGTATACTACAGCAGGATATTTTTCTTGTAGTATTTTCAAGGGAAATTTTTTTCCAAACACTAAGGCTCCTGCCACTTCAGAGACTCCACCACAGCCTCCTATGTAAAGCTAGTAGAAAAATTTCTTTGGAGGTCAGCCTAAACATTTCCTGAATTGCTGTCTGCATCCATCTGAGATGCCAAGGGAAGGATACAAGTCCCTGCTCCTCCTGAAGGACAAATCGGTTGTGTAAAGCAGAACAGCTCCAGCAGAAGACAATGATGGTGATGTGTCACCAGATAGCCAGCAGCCAGGATGTCAGGGTGCTGGTGGCCCATGTGCAAGATTAGCAGCTGGGGGTTCTAACAGTGCTTGCATCCCCTGTCCTGAGGAGATTTCTTACTGACTCCGCTAAAGTCTACCAGGGACAGACCTTTGTCTCCCTGTGGCTTGTCACAAAGTACTCGGAAAGATCTGAGTTTATCTCAAAGGAGAAGGGAAGGCTAAGTCCAAAGGAGGAGGGGATTTTGTTTTACATCTCAATCAGGACTGTGACCTGAAAAAACGTATCCTGAGCCTGGTGCAGGTCAAAATGCAGTGCCAGCTTCATCCTGTCACTGCTTTGCTGAGCAACACAGACATATGTTGCTTTCCTTCCAAATCAGCCTCTCAGGTCCCTCAAAGTGCCTGCTGCTCCCTGAGAAGTGTGTGTGATAAGTCCTGATGTATGTAAGTCATCCATAATCCTGTCTGTGTTGAAACTCTGAATTCAACTAATGCATGTAGAAATGGGAGAAAGAAAGGACCTCTTTTTGTAGGCCTTTTTCCTGTGTGTATGTCAGATTCATTGGTAAATTCATGGAGAATTCAGCTATTGAATTTAATTGTTTTTCCTCAAACTCTTTGTCAAGAAGTTTCTTCCTTTAATAGAGAATATTTTCAAAAAATTCTATAACTGAAACAGTTAGCTCAGGAGATACAGATGTCTACTCTGCTCTCATGAGACCCCACCTGGAATACTGTGTTCAGCTCTGGGGTCCCCAACATAAGAAGTACATGGAGCTACTGGAGCGGGTCCAGAGGAGGCCACGAAGATGATCCGAGGGCTGGAGTACCTCTGCTGTGAAGACAGGCTGAGAGAGTTGGGGCTGTTCAGCCTGGAGAAGAGAAGGCTCCGGGGTGATCTTATAGCAGCTTTCCAGTACCTAAAGGGGGCCTACAGGAAAGCTGGAGAGGGACTTTTTACAAGGGCATGTAGTGATAGGACAAGGGGCAATGGATTTAAACTGAAAGAGGGGAGATTTAGATTAGCTCTATGGAAGAAATTTTTCACTCGGAGGGTGGTGAGGCACTGGCACAGGTTGCCCAGGGAAGTTGTAGATGCCCCATCCCTGGAAGTGTTCAAGGCCAGGCTGGATGAGGCTTTGGGCAACCTGGTGTAGTGGAGGGTGTCCCTGCCCATGGCAGGGGGGTTGGAACTAGATGATCTTTGAGGTCCCTTCCAACTCAAACCATTCCATGATTCTACGATTCTGTGTCCCTCTAGTCCAGGAGATCACAGATCTGAGATTCTCTGCAGTGGGACAGCTGTTCTGTTGGAACGCATGCACTGTATATATTGCAAACTTTCTGAGATGGTTCTTTATGGCCACTTTGGAGCAGTGTTTTCCCTATTGTCAGTTAGCACTTGTCAGCTGACAGGCAGCCCAACTCCACAACCACTGTGTCAATGCAGGAGGCTATCATTCTGTAGTGCTGGCAATAAATATCCAAGAGGAAGGAATCTTCGATTTCCCTCCTGTTGGTAAGCTATTTGGATCCTGGTAATTTCTCATAGTTTATGACGTCCTCATGTGAATAGTATCATTAGCTCAGCATGAAAGAAAACCTGAGAGTGCAATTTTTTTCTCTATGTTCTAGCTATACGTGATATACTTCGCCTAGGCTATAGTTCATATTGCACCATTAGAGAGATACTTTTTAACAAGCTAAAGAATTCTGGAAAAGCAGACTCATAACAGGTCCATAAAAAATAACAAGAGTTCTCATTTTTAAACAGTGTTTACAGTGTTTCTTAAATTAAAGGCAAATTATTTATCAATTTTGAAGAATCAATGTTTTTATACACCTTAGAATGTATTCCCCAAACTAATCCTGTTGTTCAGGGAAGTAAATAAACAGAACCCTAAAATGAGAACTCTTTCCAACTGGAAAAAGACACTTTTAATAGATAAAAGTCATATTTCAGATACTAACATGTCTACACAATTTTGGTGGGTATTATGAGGCAAAGACACCATCTCAGAAACTATAGCGCCTTTCCCAGGCAGGATCAGGAGCAGACTATGAAATGCAAACATAAAAATAGACATGACGATCATCTCAGTTGCAAGAAAGCTATTGATATGCTTGCTATTTTTTTATAAAAGTGCATAAGATACCATCCATATCTAGAGGGTCCTTGAAGATGCTTGTTTAAAAAAGGTCCTTAAAAGCATAACCTAAAGGAGATCATGCAATATTATGGATAGTCTGTTCTACCATAAAGTTTTTATCATTCAAATATTTCCCTAATATTTACTCCAAATCTTTTTTACTTCAAATTAAACAGTTGTAATCCTGGCAATATAACACTCTGTTTCTTAATGAAAATCTTTTTTATTTGAAAAAATTATTTTCATACTCCAACACTCAGTCTTTACTTTCCTCGTCTCATGACATGAAAAATTAACTTCTATCCATCTATCTTTTCCAAGTCTTACTCTTTATACTTCTCATTCTGACCCTTCTCTTCCTCACTCATTGGAAAAATTTTTCTTTTTTCAGAAGAGGTATACAAAATGTGCTCGATTCAAAGCGCTGTAGACAATCACTAAGATAACTCACTGCTGAGGAAAGCAAACATTTATATCCTGCACCATAGAAGAAGTTCTTATACTAATATTTGCAGTAAGTAGATATACCATTTTGCAACTGTTCTACATTGTTGAGAATATATAAAGTTGTGCCCCCAATTACTTTTCCCCCTGGCTCAGATGACAAACTCCATGCATTTCTTTGTCTGATTTCCTCCTCTCAAAATACTTCGTTTCTCTTCATTAAATTTCCTTCTATAAATTAGAAACATTTTCTCCAATTTTTCAAACATACTTTTAAATCTGATCCTACTCTGCTCTGCCAAAGCGTTTGGCGGCCTCCCTTCTAAAAAGACACAACATCGGTGGCTGCTTCTGCCAGCTCGGGGTCTTTTCCTTCAGCACAGATGACCCTGACATTTCCAGACCTTCTTTGGCCCATTCCACCTGTCTTTCTCCTGTCCCAGTGGTGAGCCCATGAAACTGGCTGACCATCCGGCTGGATTTTAACCTCTCTTGAGTGGTTCGGTGATAACACGTGAGCCGGGACGTTTCAGCATCTTTACAAACACCTTTTGCAGTGAGACGTGTCGGCCGTCACCCAGAGGAGAGTCCCCACCATGGCTCCGCGCTGCCACCGCCCGGCACTGACAGCCCGCAGCAGCGGGCGCGGGCGGTGCGGCGCGGCGGAGCTCCCCGGGACCGGCAGGACCCGCTGGAGCCTGCGACCGGGACCCCCCCGCGTCCGAGCTCTGGTAATGCGGCCATCGTCTGTCTGCCAGGGACCTCTGAGAGATCTTGTCTGTCCTTTCGGTGTCAGGGGAGGAGACTCAGGCTGAGAAGCAGCTGACGGGGCCCGTGTCCTCTGAACGGCCGTCAAGGGGCAAGGCAGAAGGCACAGCCACCGTCCCGACTGGTGTCTGCCTCGGGTTCCTGTGCCTGGTTGCCCAAGGTGGCTGCACCAGGCAGTGACAAGGCTTTGTCGCGCTCTCCAAAGGGCTGGTGGAGCCAGGCTGCAGGCACAGGTGGGCTTCCATAACCATCACGTGATAGCCACTGGCCGGGCAAGGGGTACTGCAGTGGCCCTCGAGGGATCTCTGGTGTACAGCCCTACTGCCTTCCCTCAGCGCGTGCTGTGAAAGCACAGCCTGAGCACAGGGACATGGCCTTCTGCAGGGTTGCTGAGCCTTGGAGCAAGCCCTGCCTCTGTCCTCAGCCTCACCCGGGCAGGGACTCAGGGGAGGCTGCTGTAAAAGCGTGCGCTTTCAGAGCTACAGCCCAGCCCGACTTTTCCGTTCGTTGGCGTCCAAGAGAAGTGACACCCCATCTGCCCCAAACTGAGCCCCAGCTGACCGCTGGAAGCACCTGGGCAGCTGCTGTGCTCCCCACAGGACAGCACGTCCCAGGAGGGCATGGAGAGCACCCGGGCGCTGATGGGCACAGCCTCACGGCACGGACAGATTTATATCTCTCCAGGGAGAGCACACTCAGGGCTGCTTCTGATTTTTAACATTTCAGCTGAGAAAGGAGCTGTGCTGGAGCAAGTCTCTCTGCGGCAAGAATAGCATCTGCCGTCTTGGGACACAACACAGTTGTCCAGCTCCTACGTGGCAGCACGTTGCTCTGAGAGATAGAAGACAACCTGCCCGCTGAGGAATGTCTTCGGGCGCTATTCATGGAAGCGGATCATCTGCACAAGCAGGCATGACCCCGTGCAGGAGTCTCACAAGAGCGGGGCTATTTTGGGCTTTTGGCAGCGACGAAGAAGGGGAGACAGATGACGGGCTGATTCTCCTGGCTTGGACAAACTTCAAAGCTCTCCGTGGACTTGTCTCCTCCTCTGGGAATGACTCTCAGGAAGACTGGTGGCCAAATTGGTGAGACCT
Organism: Tauraco erythrolophus; assembly: GCF_009769465.1. Lineage (NCBI taxonomy): Eukaryota > Metazoa > Chordata > Aves > Musophagiformes > Musophagidae > Tauraco > Tauraco erythrolophus. Next base: position 13,367,107 of record NC_141484.1, on the reverse strand, counting down.
CAGAGCCCATGAAGAAGGGGCCAGGAAGGAGCTGTGAATTTGCCAGCGACGCACGTCCAGGGCTCAGTCCCATCGGCACTGCCCCGCAGCACTGACAGCAAGTCCTGCCGGAGGGTGCACCTGTCCCTGAGCTTAGGGCACACGGACGCCGGCTTTATTTTTGACCACGTCCTTGAAAGCCAGAGAGATAAAAAGCCCCTCTCCGACTTTCTGTGTGCAAGTGAAACACGCAGGAGGCTGGAGGAAGAAGCAGTTGACTTTGCAAACCAGAGTCCAAAGAAGGCTGTGGCAGGTCAGAACAGACACAGTTATACCCATCATGGGAGAGTAACTTGCCCCTCTTTTCCCAACGATGTCCTTTGTGACAGGCCTCTTGTACAAATCACCAAAGAAACTATCTCCAGGTGTCACACTTACCAGTGTGGTCAGGAGCCATCAGCCTGCTCGCTCCTCTTCACGCATGCCACCTTCTCTCTTCCCTATGCCTGGCTTTGCTGGCTGCATTCCTTCCTGCTGATGACACATCCTCAAGCTTCCACCCCAGTGGCAATAGGAGGCAAAGGATGGCGCAGGGTCTGTAAAGGAGGATTTCAGAGAGTCTCAGGAGTTGATGATTGTACAAGCCATCGCAGTTAGCAGGGATACTTGTGAGATGTTGTGTGTAATTCAGACTCTACACAGCCCCACCTGAAGCTTTGGAGAAGCCTGCGGGTGTGGCTAGAGATTCTCAAGCCACCCAAGAGGAACAGTCAGCTCATAGATGGGTTCAGGCAGGCAAGGCTCACCACAGGTCTCTACCCTGGCGGTGGTGGCAGAGCAATGCACACTGTCAGGCAAGGAGAAAGACTGCAGGAGATGAGGGGGGATGAACAAGGTTGGAAATCTGCTAATTCAGCATTGGGGAAAAGCTGTGCAGTGTCATGAGAAGGGAGGACTAGTCTGACATCTTACGGTCCTTGTAATTGAAAACCGAGGTCTGCTCCTAAAGAACCATCTCCCAATGCTTTCTTCAGACAGCATTGACAGAGGTTCTGCTCCCAACGCTCACTAGTGACACTGGAAGGAGGCTGAACTTCTTTGTGAGAGCTGGAGTGCTGCTGAGGCTGCGCTTGGATGCCAGGTAAGGTGAGAGCCCTTTGGCTATTGCTCTCATGGGTGTACACCCACGGAACTGTCAGCTGAAATTTCCCAGCAGTGTGAGTGTCTATTTGCAGACCAAGTCTCTGGCATTGACTTCTACAAGCTTAGACCAAGCAGACAGTGTCAGTCCTCACCACTTCCCATCACCCCAAGTCGTTCCGCAGACAAGCTCTCCCTTGAAAACATTGTAAGCAAATCCAAGCGGAAAGCATTCAGGGGCTACCTGTCTCAGGCATGTGCACAATCATTTCCTGCACAGCCTGTGTCCCTTCCGCCCACAACACCAGCCCCAATCCCATCCTTGCCGCCCTGCGAGGCTTAACACTCAGTGGAGGACCCACCTCTGCTTTTGCATACTCATGCTTGTACAGTAAACAGAGGTGGAAAGCTGTGCACGGTCACAAGCTTTCAACATCTCAACACATACCCTGGCCTCTACTCCTGAGTCTGCTTCTTGTTGCCTTTTAGTGCCAGCTGCACCTCACTCCTCAGCTGCTGCAGGTTGCTCACCAGCCTGGGCTGCGGCACCAAGGACGCTGTTGCATCCTCCACAGCCAGGAGGAAATGGCCTGCCTCTTGTAGGCAGGGTCAGTACCTTGTGTTGATTAGTAATTAGTTCATTATCTCAACTCAATCCAGCTGGCTAATAATGACTGGATGCCATAATTCCCCCTTTTTGTTTTACAATTTTTTGTTTTCACAAAGGCTTTAAGGTGAGCAGAGACCCAGCCCATTCATCCAACTCCAGCATGCTTCCCTCCCGCGAATACCACGTCGGGGCTTGCGGCTTTACCTTCTTCTCCAAAGGACTCTCGCTCGAGCTCCCGGCTCCGGCGAGGGAGTCGGGGCTTCCCAGGGTCTCTCAGGTGTACCACATCGAGGTCAGCAGTTGTTGCTCACCAGCCTGGGCTGCGGCACCAAGGACGCTGTTGCATCCTCCACAACCAGGAGGAAATGGCCTGCCTCTTGTAGGCAGGGTCGGTACCTTGAGTTGATTAGTAATTAGTTCGTTATCTCAACTCAATCCAGCTGGGTAATAATGACTGGATGCCATAGCTGCGAATGCGTTTCTCGTTCCCTCCATGTTGGTCTGCACCAGGGGCTCCTCCAGCCTGGAGTCAGCTGGGGTGACTGGCACTGAACGCTTCAGACAGGCAGTGCTGCAACAGTGGGTGCCATTGTGTGACTTGACATGGCTGAAAGAATTTCCAAATGAGCTTAATGGCCCTCAGTTACTGCTAACCTGTGTTTGATTCGCCGTACACACAGCCCTGCAGTCCTTGAGGTTTCTGAGAAAATCCTGCAAGGCTGTGCGGTCTCCCTGAAAAGAAAGGACAGAAGTTATTTGGAAGCCACAAGCCGTCAGTTCTGTGAAGACATCAGCTTAGGCAGACATCTGTGGGCTTGTCTTTAACCTACCTTGGCAGTGTCCGTGTGTCTTTCACCCAAACTAGAGGCAAGGCTTAATGTGTCGGAATAATCCAGCTGAGATGGCTGATAGAGCACAGGAGACTTCACAGCTGTGCGTGCCCACTGCACCTCTACTGTTCAGGTCAGGGTCTGAATGAAGGAAAAGTGTTTGACAATTTCCCCCTTCCCTTCTCCCCTCATCCCCTTTGATTCTTCCCAAAAATATATCGCCAGTTTAGTGTGTAGGTGGGCCAAATGGGAGGTACAGGTATGTGGGGAAGGAATGGAGGACCACACCCATCAGTTTTCTTCTTTTCTCTTGCTTCAGGCAACGCCATGTGCAGCCTGTTGTGCAAGAGGTGACAATGCTGACCTTTGAGGTGACCTGTTGAGGAGGTGGGTGCCCTACGGGGCAGTCCTTCCAGCACGTGGCCCCAGGCAGGGCTCAGCGTTTTGTCCACTGCAGGGAAACTAGGAGCAGGTGGTGGCTGCAGCTGAGGGAATCTAGGGTAAGAGAGATGGCACGGCTTAGGGGCACTGCGGATGTGTCGTAACAGTGCTCTGTGTGCCAACAAACGTCTCTGACAAGGCACTGTTGGTCCTTCACGGTGCAGTGCACTGTGACTTCTAATAACTTACTCACACAGTGATGTTTAGGCTTTGTGACAGCCGGCATCACAAACAAAAGCAGAGAAAGGAAAAAGGAAAGGGATCACCCTCTCTTGCCTCTCACGTGGGAAGTAAGCTGTGCTGAAAGGACAATGGGAGAAGCATTAAGAGTATGGGATGGCAGGAGCAGGGCAAGGAGCTGCTGGAGACAGAAGAGAGCACAGGCAGGACTATCAGTAGACTCCATAGGAATGGCCAGCCTCCAAGTTTGCATTAGCTTCTCCCTTCTCCAGCCAAGAAAAGTAAGAAACCTTGTGCTAGAACGCAATATCCCAACCTTGATTAGAAAAAAAAAAAACAACCCAATGAAAAAAACAAACGAACCACCAAAGAAGGCAATGTTCATAGTGTCTATGCAAAGGAATCTACAGTCTTTATTCTCTAGACATTGGGGTGGGTACAAAGACTCATTGCAGAAGAAAGCAACAAAGAGGTTCACATTTTGTACATCCCTCAAGTCACTTTTCTGCCTCATGACAGCCTCACTCTTCCTCTTCTATCTTCCTATGAAACTCCCGGCTCTTCGCTCGGAGCTTGTTGACCTGCGACTCTGCAATGTCAGCCCGCTCCTCGGCTTCCTCCAGCTCGTGCTGGATCTTGCGGAACTTGGAGAGGTTGACATTGGACAGCTCCTCCTGTGCGGGCAGAGGGAGTCGGTGGTGAGGAGCCCAGGGCAGGGGTTTGGCTCCTCCTGCACCTCGGCCTTGCAGGGCTGTGTCTCTTCCCTGGGGAAGGCACAAGTCTCCATCCCCCACCCCACACTGCTTACACGTAAGCCTCACAGAGACCTCCTCATCCTCCCCTTTTTAGAAGATCCATTGTGGACAGAGCACAATAGCGTTGGAACATAATTCTGATACGGAATGTGGGAAGGAAACAATCTGGGCAGCTGGAAATCAGATTTTGGTAGCTCTGCAAATAAGTGTTCAGCTATCTCTGTAGACCCTGAGATGGGGTTACGAATTCGTAAGAGACAGTGAGTCCATGAAACCTCCTCAGTGTCCCTCTCAAATCCCCTTATCTGAGTCCAGGAGCCCTTGTCTGTACTAGACTGTTTGCAGCAGCAAAGAAGCCATGCTCGGTCATTTCTAAATTCAGAGGCTGCAGGACTTCTCGCCATCTGTCCCTGATAGCAGGGTGCCCAGGGAAGGCAAAGGCTCCTTGCACAGTTCTAAATGCAGTGGACAATGTGGCTTGGGAGGATACTTCTAACGCCTTCTCTAGCTGCTGAAATTTCCCTGGATGCATCCAAAACATGCAATTCACAGAATCACAGAATCAGAATGATTTCTTATGCTACATTTTCTGTGTTCCAGGGCACAGAATTCTGGAGTTTTGCTTCCATGTAACTACCAAGTTTCTCCGAACTGCGAGTGTCACGGGCATCTTTGGTAAAGACAGTTACATGAATTTCAAATTTCTGAACATATGCTCTTCTCAAAACTTCTCAATATACGGTATTATCAGTGGTATGAACAAGAACTCCTTACAGGCTCCTTAGTTCTTCTAACGGAAAACAACGTTACGTGCACGTGCCCTCCCCGTTAGCCCTCCTATTCGTTCATCGGTTTCATTCCCACAGGCTGGGCTAATTTATAAACATTTCAAAGAACTTGAAGCTCTCCATTATTGACCAGTGGCCCTTAACAAGTTTCTTATATTCATCTCCTCAATGACCATGCTACCTGCTTGGAAAGTGTTTCTCGACTCAGGGAGATACTTACAGCCTCTTCAGATTGTCTCTTGTAGGACTTCACCTTCATTTGCAGCTTGTCCACCAGATCCTGCAGCCTGAGAATATTCTTCCGGTCTTCCTCAGACTAAAGCAGATGGCAAAGAGGAAAGACAATGAATTGGTTTCCCCACCATGTGTGTTAGCAATTCCCCTTGGCAATCAGGTGCAAAAATTTTCACTTCCTGCAAGAGGGTGTCAGCCCCAGGAGGCCTCCTGCCTTACCTGGTAGGTTAGTTCCTTCACTCTCCTCTCGTACTTGCGCACACCCTTCACGGCTTCAGCGCTGCGCTTCTGCTCAGCATCCACCTCCCCTTCCAGCTCCCGCACCTGCAACAAGAAGCCCATCTTTGGAGCTTCCCTGCTGGCTGCTTACATGACATGTTCCTCATGCTCAAACAAAAGCCCTACGCACTCTGGCCTCCAGCTTCTGGATTTGCTTCTTGCCTCCCTTCAGTGCCAACTGCTCAGCCTCATCCAGACGGTGCTGCAGGTCCTTCACTGTCTGGTCCAGGTTCTTCTTCATCCTCTCCAGGTGAGCACTGGTGTCCTGCTCCTTCTTCAGCTCTTCTGCCATCATGGCTGCCTGGAAAGCAAAGGATCAAAGCCGTTTTGGGGCTGGAGACATTTAGGGGGAGAATGTATCCACTATCAGTGGTGAAAGGAGTCCCCAACTCACATCTGTGATGGCCTTTTTGGCCTTCTCTTCAGCGTTGCGGGCTTCCTGGATCGTATCCTCCATTTCACCCTGAATTTGGGCAATGTCTGTTTCCAGCTTCTTCTTGGTGTTGATCAAGCTGGTGTTCTGCACAGAGAGGGATTGCAAGACTTGTATTCTGAGGCCTGCAATAGCAAACCTGCACCCCGAGCCAGGTCTTTAGTCTTCAAGCTTGCAATTCAAAATCTGGAATTCTTTTTAGAATGATTGGTGGGCTCAGGTGATGGGCTCTGAGCATGCCTTTCCTTGCGGGCAGCAGTAGACAGGCCATTCTAGTACTCCCTGTTCTCTGCTGTGTAGCAGCCCTCTGTGTTTGTCAAGTGCCAACATAACTGCTTTTGCTCCACGCCCTTACCTGGGTGTGGAGGAGCTGCACACGTTCAGTGGCATCCAGCAGCTCCTGCTCAGCCACTTTCCTCGACCGCTCCGTCTGCTCCAGGGCTGCCCGGAGCTCCTCGATTTCAGCCTGCAGCAGGTTTGCTCTGCGTTCCACCATGGCCACCTGCTCCTTCAGGTCCTCCTGTGTCCTGAGAGCATCGTCCAGGTGTATCTGGGTATCCTGTAAAAAAGACAAGAGAAATCACAAGGCGGCAGTGGGCACTTGGGTGCCAAAAAATGTCAGGGATGTCATTTCTCTCTCTGCAGCTTTGCTGAACAGACCTTGAGCACTGCCTGGGTGTTTCTCAGGTTCTTTTGTGCCTCTGCAGCCACGCGGTTGGCATGGCTCAGCTGGATCTCCATTTCATTCAGGTCTCCCTCCATCTTCTTCTTCAGCCGCAGGGCTTCATTCCTGCTCCTGATCTCAGCGTCCAGGCTGCTCTGCAAGGACTCCACGACTCGGAGGTGGTTTCTCTTCATCTGGTCAATCTCCTCATCTTTCTCTGCTATCTTCCTGTCAATCTCCGACTTCACCTGGTTTAGCTCAAGTTGGAGGCGCAGGATCTTCCCCTCTTCATGTTCCAGGGAGGCCTGGACAAGTGCACACAAACATTTGCAACGTTGATAAATCTCCTTCTCATGTTCTAGGTAATTATAGACTATTTCAGGAAATCTCAGCTGGTTGCACTCCCCAGCCAGCACAGAGAGAGACCAAGTATTTTTTAGCCATATTTCCCCATTGATTGTATTTTTAGTGCAGTCACCTGTGATTATTGGCACGCACCTCAGCTTCCTCCAGAGCAGCCTGGATTTCAGATTTCTCCTGCTCAATCTGCTTCTTGACTTTCTCCAGCTCATGAATCGCCTTTCCTCCCTCGGCAATCTGCTCCGTGAGGTCAGCAATCTCCTCTGTGGGAACAAAGACCAATGGCATGGTCAGGCACAAAGATGAACGAGAAGGGCCCTGACACACCAAGGTGATGGGCATCTTTGCAGACCTACAGGCACAGACCCGTGTAGAGTGGTGGGTAGTAGTGGGTAGTGAGAAAGCTCTGCCAGGAGCAGAGGGCCAGGGACTTACGCTGCAAGTTCTTGTTCTCACGCTTCAGCGTTTCCAGGTGGTCCAAGGACTCCTCATAGGCATTCTTCATCTTAAACAGCTCTGTGCTGAGAGAGCGAGACTCCTTCTGGGAGGCTTCCAGCTCAGCCTGTGTTTCCTCATACTTCTGCTTCCACTCTGCCAGGATCTGAAGAGAAACAGGGTCTCAGTATGGATGTGGCAATCAGGAGGGGATGCTCTGCCCAGGAAGCCCAGGGCTGGAGCCCAAAAGACCTTGTCAAAGTTCTTCTGCTTCTTATCCAGAGCCGCGCAGGCAGCATTGGATCGCTCCACGTCAATCATCAGGTCCTCCACCTCGTTCTGCAGCCTCTGCTTTGTCTTTTCCAGAGAAGCACATTTGGCATTGACGGCTTCAACGTGTTCCTCTGCATCCTGCAGGCGCTGGGCCAGCTTCTTCCTGGGAGGTGGTAATCATAACTCATAACTGACAACTGAAATGGACATTGTTTTTTCATTTTCACCACAGTGCTGAGGTCCATTGCAGTACTTGTTCCCCATGCACAGAGTGCAGATGGTCATTTTTCTTCCCTTTCTCTTTCCCCAGGGTCTGCCTATCCCTCTGACTTCTGCACACACCACACATTGCCTTTCTCCTGTATTCTTTGTCACGTAGCCTATTTTCCTTGTGCTTTTCAAAACCACACCCTTTGTAGTACGTTTCTGTTTCATAGATCTCCTCCTCAACGTACTAAAGGCTTTTGCCTTTCAGTATCTCAGTGCTTTTTTCAAATTTCTCTTGTTGGTTTCTGCCAGCCTTCTCCACATTCCCACATACTTGGCCTCCTCCAGCTCCTCCGTGCGCTGAATGGCATCCGTCTCATATTTGGTTCTCCACTGGGCCACTTCACTGTTGGCCTTGGACAGGGCACGCTGCAGCTCCCCCTTGGCTTCCTGCTCCTCCTCATATTGTTCCCGGAGCAAGTCACAGTCGTGGCGAGCAGACTGCAAGGCGTGGGCCAGGGCGTTCTTGGCCTGATGATAAAAAGATTGCAATAAGGAGTAGACGTATCCTGGGAAATTTTCTCTTACTGGCATTTAGACACTGGAATCTATCCCACAGAAAATTTGATTAACAGCCTGCATGAAAAAAATAAAAGCCACAGTTTGATATATTGTAAAAAGCTGGTAGTCTTGCACTGACAGGGCCTGTATTTCATGATACATATGAAATATGTATCATATTCAAAATATAATGACAGGATATTTTTAACTTTTAATTAGATCATCTTTTGAACTCTTGAATACTGCATCAAAAATAATGTGATGTAAAATATTTATTTCATATGTGACATGAAATATCTTCACCTTTATCTCTTCTTCTAGTTGCCTCTTCAATTCTTCAATCTGCTGGGTAAAAGCTTGTTTCCCTCTAGACAGCTGAGAAATTAAAGCATCTTTTTCGTCCACCTGGCGTGCATATTCACCTGGAAAAGTTTGTAGTTAAGAAAGTATTTTAACAACAAAGAGAATAATTTAGGAGATTCTCCCATTTCCAAATTAGAAACTAGAACTGGAACAGTCATACCAGATTCTGTCTGTAGACGCGCTTTTTGAGCACTGAGATCGCTGATCATGCGCTGATTCTGCTCATCCTTTGTTTTCAATTCACTTAGTTGGTCTTCCAGAGTGCGGCACATCTTCTCCAAGTTTGCCTAAGTGATAATCACACATAAGAAAACAGAGTTAATAGCTCAATTCTGCATTAATTACAGCAGGAAATGTGTCCAGAAATGCAATTTACGTATCTGGGGACTACATGGATACGTCCACAGTTCTATGCATTAGAATTGAAGAAAACAGTTCTATTACAACTTGATAATAATTGAATAAGATAAGATTAAAAACAAATATTACGTTGTTTTCAAAATATTAGTAAAGTATTTGTGTACCTTGGCTTTGGAGACAGACTCCATGTTACTGGCCAAGTCGTCAATCTCCATCTTCAGCTCACTCTTCTCCTTCTCCAGCTTCTGCTTCACTCGTTGCAGGTTGTCGATCTGCTCCCCAAGCTCAGCTGTGCTGTCCGCGTGCTTCTTCCGCAGGGCGGCAGCCGTGGCTTCGTGCTGCAGCGTGGCCTCTTCGAGGTCGCGGCGCATCTTCTGAAATTCTGCCTCGCGCTTCTTGTTCACCTCGATCTGAGCTGCAGTAGCCCCTCCTGCTTCTTCCAGGCGCTCGCTGATCTCCTCGAGCTCCCTCGAGAGGTCAGCACGATGCTTCTCTGCTTTTGCCCGAGAGGTTCGTTCTGCCTCAATTTCCTCCTCCAGTTCCTCTATACGAGCCTGGGGAACATTAGGGACCCTTCACACCCAGGCCCTCCTCCTTCCAGACCTGAGACTGGGTGAGAGAGGGGGAGGAACAGAGACTTGCCTGCAGCTCCTTGATCTTCTTCTGTAATTGAATGCCCAGAAGTTGCTCATCCTCGATTTTGCTCTGGATTTGGCTGATTTCAAAGTCTTTCCTTTGGGCAAAGCAAAGCAAACCGTGTTAGAGCTCAAAGAAAACAGACAAGTGCACCAGCCCGATGTTCAGGTGCCCCACGGCCACACTTACTTCTTCAGTTTCTCATCCAGCTGCTGCTTATCGTTTTCCAAATCCATTATGCTGTCATGGGCCAGCTTCAGGTCTCCTTCCAGTTTCCTCTTAGCTCTCTCAAGGTCCATGCGCAGTTTCTTCTCTTGCTCCAGGGACCCTTCCAACTAAACAGAAGAAGACATCAGTGCTCTGCCAGCCAGGTCAGACTCCATACCTGTCCTGTCCTTGCTGTATGTCTGTGTGCTTACATCGTCCACTTGCTGCTCCAGCTTGGTCTTAGCTTTGGTCAGCGTATTGACTTTGTCCTCTTCTGCCTGCAGGTCGTCCAGTGTCTGCTGATGGGCCTCTTGGAGGGCTTTCTTCTCTTTTGTCAGCTTGGCAATGGTCTCATCCAGGGCTGCCATCTCCTCTGTGAGGTTTTTCACCTTTGAGGAGATGGGAGCAAGTGCAGATAAAAAAGTGTTGTTTAAAACTTTATGCTGTATAATATCTGTATAAACTCCTCTCCTGTGAAGACAGGCTGAGAGAGTTGGGGTTGCTCAGCCTAGAGAGGAGAAGGCTCCAGGGAGATCTTAGAGGAGTCTTCCAGTACCTAAAGGGGACCTACAAGAAAGCTGCAGAGGGAGTTTTGACAAGAGTGTGTAGTGATAGGACAAGGAGAAATGGCTTTAAACTGAAAGAGGGTGGATTTAGATTAGATATAAGGAAGCAATTTTTTACAATGAGGGTGATGAAACACTGGAACAAGTTGCTCTGAGGAGTTCTGGATGACCCATCCCTGGAAGTGTTCAAGGCCAGGTTGGACGAGGCTTTGAGCAACCTGATCTAGCAGAAGGTGTCCCTGCCCATGGCGGGGGAGGTGGAACTAGATGATCTTGAAGGTCCCTTTCAACCCAAACCATTCTATGTTTCTGTGATTCTATGATAAGGTCTCTTATATACAGAGGTCTCTTATGTAAGAGGTCTCTTCTTGAGTGAGAGTGACCTCTTCTGCCTTATACCTTATTTTCCGTGGCATGTTTTTCCTTCTCAACCTTGGCCAGTGTTAACTCAAGGTCATCAATATCTTTCTTCAGCTCTGAACATTCATCCTCCAGTTTTCTCTTCTTGGCTGTCAGCTCAGCATTAATTTCCTCCTCATCCTCAGCTCTTTCAGTCACTTCTTTAACTTTGGCTTCCAGCTGTATTTTGGTTTTGATGAGCTGGTCACACCTTTCCTCAGCATCAGCCAAAGCATCAGCTTCCTGTTGGGAAAATACCGGTTTTAGGGCTATGTTTTTTGAGGGAATATTGAGATGATTACCTTCATAGTTTAGAGTCCTAGATAGCAGTTTTGTTGTTAAAAAAATGGTTTATGTCCCAACATAACAAAATGTAATATAGAATTGATTTTATATTATTGGTTTTAAATAGCCAGTTTTGAAAGCTAAAACCAAATAAAACTCTTTTCAATCTACGTGAAGGCCCAAGTATTTTCATATTTGTGCAAGGTATAGATCCAATATTATCCCATGACATTGAACATTAGAATAAAGTACATAAATTCGGGTTTAATCATAGGAATATCTCACACATTTATGACGTGCTAAGTGAAAACCATACGCCAAGATGTATACAAATACCAAGGTCACAGTTATGCTCACATCATTCCTCTATTTCTCTTTTTTCACCCTACTGTCTTTTTGGAGCAACTGTTTCTGATTTAGATTTTGGTCACCACAGCCCAAAAATAATCAGCATCTACAGATCTGGCTTTTCTCTGTGAGAACCTCATCAGTTAAGAAGAAAAAGAGTTCCTGGAAAATTTGCCTCTCGGCTTTTTTTACAACAGATGTCCTGTGTTATTTGTTATATTTTCCTCTGAACTTTCAGTCTAGGAGAAATAATATGAAAGAAAAATGATAACTTTAGCGGTCAGTGGATTTTTTCATCTTTTTACAGTTCAAGATTCTTTAAAAAGGGGGCTGTGTAAATTTTCCTATGTGTCACATATGCTGCATAGTATCACTTTGAGGATACAGTTTTTTCTCTTCTGTGAATGATCTAAATTAAAACCCACAGCATTACAACACTGCAGATGTACCACATAATTTTATGTAATGATTCTGAGTGTTTTAGGAGGGCAAGTTGAGAATATTAAATTATGCTTCCTCTCAATTAATTCAGTATTGCAACATACATAGTAATATAATAGTAATAAGCCACCATCTTCACTGGAAAGAAACAAATTATCTTGTTTAATTGGAGAATTAAGAGAGGAAAGAAAAGTCCTAAGAATTCCTAGTCATGTGCACATAAGGATATGCATACTCCTTTATGAGAGGTAGGAAAAAATTGCTAGAACAACAAACATATGAATAAAAGTAAAGTTTCTTGATTGCTCTGATTCAGTTTAACTGAATGTGAAAGATACAGACCTCAGCACACATCCTGGAACACTCTCACCCATGGAATGACTCCAGCCTCCTGACAGCCCTGGTAGAAGCTAGTTACATTTTTAAGAGCATCATTTAATGAAATACAATGGAACTAAATTGTTGGTTCTCTGTGACTTCTGAAAATGTAGTTGTAAGTTAGGATGAGGTACACTGGTAGTACTCACGGCCTGCACTTGGAGCTGCAGGTCGTTTTTTTCCTGCACAAGTTTCACCATTTTCTCCTCTAACTCCTTCCTCTTTGCCTCAGACTTTGCAAGCTCTTCCTTGGTTTTCTCAAACTCTTGTTTCATGTTGGCCATCTCCTTCTCAGATTCTGCACTCTTCAGCAAGGGCTTGATCTTGAAGAACAGCTTCATCCAGGGCCAGTGCTTCACATTCATGAACGCACGAATATTGTACTGGATGCAGAAAACGGACTCTCTGAAAGGTAAGTCAAATTAATATTAAATATTTAGACCATGATGGCACAATAAGCCAAATGCAATGAACCTAATTTGAAGAAATGTCTACCTCCTCTCCACCATTCTCTGGTACTCCATTCTCATCAGGAAGCCCCTGCACCTGGCCTGTGTGCGAGTGATGAGCTGTGCCAGCTTCTCATCCCTCATCTCTTCCAAGAGGCCTATCAGCCCAGCTTTGAAGAACACCTTAGGCAAGAACACGACAATAGGTGAAGTGTAGGTACTTGTTCACTGCACCCCAGCACCCATGGCAGATAATACAAGAAGTTAAGAGAAAGAGCAAACCCACAAATAATGTATGTAGGGATAGACTCTCTTTTATATCTCCAAGCTTCTAGTTACCTGCAGTTGAGGAACTATAATAGCCAGACATTTTGCCTTTGTTTTTATTAACCCTTGATACTTTAATTCTACAACTTTGTCTTAAATTAGGAACCCTTAATTAATCCTGAATTAAATCATCCTATGCCAACGAATTTCAGTTTTATTCAAGTGTTGAGTCAATATGTACTTAGTTGATTTCTTTTAAGTATAATATTTCATCATTTCACATAATAGCTGGAGAATCTGAGTGTCATTCTCAAGATATGCAAACCAAAACCACATAGTACTTGAAAATAAGCAGTCCTTGTACCTTGGTGTGACCGAATTTGTACTGAGTGTGGTCTATATCAATTGATCCAAGAAGTTTCTCACAAGCCTTCTTGCTGTCAATGAACTGTCCCTCTGGGATAGCACTGGCATTTAACACTTTGTATCTGGAGGACAAAATGGAAGGACTTGCATTGGTCTCAATGATCTTAAGGGTCTTTTCCAACCTAACCGATCTATAATTCTACCAATACAAAGAGGTCTATTGTTGAGAGCGATTGGCAAGAAAGAGTCTAAGAACTGTTGAGAACATAATGGCACTGCTAAACAAACTTTAGAGAAGGCTTTAGTCATCAGAGGCGAAATTTAAATTTCACAGGCTACTCAAGAGGGACAAAATGATCCAGTAAGAGGAAGTCTGACCTCTGTTTAAAATCTGCATACAGGACTCTGTTGGGAAATCCTTTCCTGCAAATTCTGATGCCTTCCAGCACGCCGTTACACCGCAGCTGGTGAAGCACCAGTTCATGTTCCATGGCACCTAGCAATTCATAGCACAAATACATGTTATATTGTGTAATACAGAGGGGAATAGCTGCACCATACTGAAATCCTCCTATTTGTGAGTCTCTTACCAGGTGTTTTTGTTTCATTTGGGATGATGCAGCGTACAAAATGGGGGTGGGTGCTTCGCAGATTGGTCATCAGCTTGTTTAAATTCTCCTGGGAGAGTCATTAACAAAAGTTTATATTAGCAAATGTTATTTCCACTACAAGCATCAAGCCATCTGAAATGAGATAATATCAGACAAAAATTATCTTGCAGAATCCTGAACTAAAGCCCCTGCACCAGTTTTTCTGACCTTCCACAGATCTTTGTTGTTACTAACTTCACGTGTAAAGTTCTTCTGATTAATCCATAGGAAACATTGTACTCTTAAACATACAGTTTTAATAGAGTTCACTAACTCTGGCGGAATGCCTTCATTAGAAATGATATCCATCTTCCATTGGATATACCCAGAGAGACAAACTGGCGCCTCTATGAGGCAGTTTGAAGCATATTACAGTAGACACTTCAGATGGCTCATATGGAGCACACTATATAGAACCTTCTTGTTTTCCCCACTGAAAGCAAAAGGAACAAAAATGACAAGCTGCGTTTGATATGTCTAGATTACCTGTTTATCTTGTAAGGTGAGAATAAGGTAAGATGAATCCTAGCCTTGTTTTGTAATTAATATCTGTATAATTATTTATAAATAATTACTGCCTATAATTAGTAGAGGGAAGCAGGTGCCTCCAGAGGCCATCTCAGAGTATGTAAATTAAGCCAAAACATTAAGATGTCTAAAGAGTAACATGTGGAAACAAGAGGGATAGTGGAAGAAAGTTTGAAAACAAAACAGAAATGCAACCCAAATGCAGCAAATACTTCTCCTATAACATTAACTCTTAAAGTCTTATGACCTTTAAACATAGGCTTATTGCGTTATTTTGAACAGTACATGCTGGCAGTAATTTCCCATTTGCAAGGCCAAGGCACTACAGCTAAGACTATTTCTCTTGGGGCATATACACACATGTCCATGTCCTGTTTCAGAGGCTAGAGGCTGTCAGGTGATCACGAATCACATGACAGCAGATCTGTAGAAGAAATTAGGCTATATCAAGAAGGGAGTCCTAAATGAAGGATGAATATGGTAATAAATAACCTCAGGAGAGACTCGGTATTTCACCTGGCAGAAGCGTATGGAGCAGCCAAGCAGCAAGACTTGATTATGACAAAGAACTATCAAGTATGTGACATCTCTCAGGTACCTGACATCTTAAAAATCCATAACCCAAGGAGTGGTGGCATTTTAACTATAAGAGATTCATCTCTGAATCATGGAGAAAAGCTAGAGATATAAATGGAGCAAACAGGTCATCCTCCAGACCAGTAGGCAGAATGTTGTTAAAGGGCAATAGAAGGTTCCAAAGCCAGAGGTGGACATCTGAATGAAATCTAGTATATTTTAGGTATATTTTAGAAGATTTCTGTATGATGTTCTTCCATCTGGAAATGTCATCTTGGGACAAATGGACAAAAAGAAAAGTTCTGCATTCCATGGAATGGAGCATAGATTACAGTGGATTTATTCCTAGCAAAATATGGCCCAAGAACTTCAGGGTCTTTTAACAAAACCAATCCAAAAAAAGACTAGCCATTTTACATGGTGGCTTTAGTCCTCATCTTAGGAAGAAATAGTGAACTCTTTACTGTACCCGGAAAAGAGCTGAGACAGTCTGGAAGGAAGAACCCTTCTTCTTGCCACCTTTCTTGCCAGCACTAGCCTCTGCAAAATTGAAAAATAAATAAAACAGGGGTTAGATTTTTGCTTTTGCCTTTTATGATTCCTTTTTGCAATCTGTACATCAGTGAAAATATGGGATTCATAGAACCAACCTGCTTCTGCTCCACCATAGTTGGCAAAGAGTAAAGCCAATGTCTTCACAGATGATTTCTGGTACAAACCAATGACAGTTTCATTCAGGGGGTCTTTGTTCTTCTCAAGCCAGCCAGTGATGTTGTAGTCCACTGTACCAGCGTAGTGTATCAGGGAGAAGTGGGCCTCGACCTTCCCTTTGGTAGGCTTGGGCTTCTGGAAGTTACTGGACTTGCCCAGATGCTGGTCATAGAGCTTGTTCTTGAAAGAGGTGTCAGTTGCCTTGGGGAACATGCACTCCTCTTCCAGGATGGAGAAGATACCCATGGGCTGGAAGAAATGCACAAGGGAGACAGACAGTAAATTAGTTTTCAGAGCAATAATGACCTTCACCTAGGCAGAGTAGTGGAACACAGACTGAGATACACATCAGGAAATATTATTATTTAATTACATTTTCTGCTGGAAAGTGAGATTAAACATAATCAAGCTTACATTTTTAACACCAAATGAATATAAGGATTAATGGAAATTTATTTAGTTTGTGTTAAGAACCTGCTTTAAAAAATCAGAGCAGTACCTTCTTACCCAGAGGGACTCAAAGCACACACTGATGACAAATTGAACATGAGCCAACAATACACCTTTTCAGCAAAGGCAGCAAACTGATCCTGGGTTACATTGAGAGTGTTTCCAGTGGCTCAGGGGAGGTGATCTTTCTCCTCTACTCAGCTCTACTGAGAAACATCTGGATTGCTGTGCCCAGTTCTTGACTCCCCAGTACAAGAGGATATTGACATAGTAGAGTGAGCCCAGTGACAGGCCACAAAGATATTTAAATGACTAGAACATCTGACACACAAGGAGAACCTGAGAGAGATGGAACTGTTCAGCCTGGAGAAGAGAAGGGTCTGGAGGGACAGACCTTTCTCTTTTCCAGGCTGAACAGTCCCTCCAGACAATCCCAGTGCAGGCACTGACCCTCACGATATCATTGTCTCTAAACCGGAGAGACCTGGATTTGACAGATGGACCACTCAGTGGATAAAGAATTGGCTGAATGGTCGCACTCAATGAGTTTCAGTCAACGGCTCGATGTCCAAGTGGAGGCCACTGATGAGTGGCGTTCCCCAGGGATCGATATTGGGGCTGGAGCTATTTAACATCTTTGTCAGTGATATGGCCAGTGGGATCGAGTGCACCCTCAGCAAGTTTGCTGATGACACCAAGCTGTGTGGTGTGGTTGACACACTGGAAGGAAGGGAGGCTGTCCAGAGGGACCTGGACAGGCTGGAGAGGTGGGTCTGTGAGAACCTCATGAAGCTCAACAAGGCCAAGTGCAAGGTCCTGCACGTGGGTCAGGGCAATCCCAAGCACAAGTACAGGCTGGGTGGAAAATGGATTGAGAGCAGCCCTGAGGAAAAGGACCTGGGGGTGTTGGTTGATGAGAAGCTCAACATGAGATGGCAATGTGTACTTGCAGCCCAGAAAGCCAACCGTATCCTGGGCTACATCCACAGAAGCGTGGCCAGCAGGTCGAGGGAGGGGATTCTGCCCCTTTACTCTGCTCTTGTGAGACCTGCCCCACCCCCCCTCCGGAGTACTGCATACAGCTCTGGAGTCCCCAACAAAAAAGAACATGGAGCTGTTGGAATGGGTCCACAGGAGGGCCACAAAGACGATTTGAGGGCTGGAGCACCTCTGCTATGAGGACAGGCTGAGAGAGTTGGGGTTGTTCAGCCTGGAGAAGAGAAGGCTCCGGGGAGACCTTCTAGCAGTCTTCTAGTACCTAAAGGGCCTACAGGAAAGCTGGAGAGGGACTTTTTACAAGGGTGTGTAGTGATAGGACAAGGGTCAATGGCTTTAAACTGAAAGACGGGAGATTTAGGTTGGCTATAAGGAAGAAACTTTTTACAGTGAGGATGGTGAAGCACAGGACCAGGTTGCCCAGAGAAGTTGTGGCTGCCCCATCCCTGAAAGTGTTCAAGGCCAGGCTGGATGAGGCTTTGAGCAACCT
The DNA here is from genome assembly GCF_009769465.1 of Tauraco erythrolophus. Lineage (NCBI taxonomy): Eukaryota > Metazoa > Chordata > Aves > Musophagiformes > Musophagidae > Tauraco > Tauraco erythrolophus. The sequence continues at coordinate 13,349,472 of NC_141484.1, read as the reverse complement.
GATCTAGTGGTCAGTGCCTCTGCCCATGGCAGGTGGGTTGGAACTAGGTGATCTTGAAGGTCCCTTCTAACCCAAACCATTCTATGATTCTATGAGTCTATGATTCTATGATCTTTTCAATGTGTGTAAATATCTAATGGGAGGGGATAAAGAAGGCAGAGCTAGAGGCTTCTCTGTGGTGTCCAGTGACAGGAAAAGATGGAACAGTCTTGAACTGAAATATACAAAATTCTATTTAAACAGAAGAAAATCGCTTCTTTACTCTGAGAGTGTTCAAAAATTGGAGCAAGGTCCCCAGAGTATTGGTGGGGATTATCCACCTCGGATTATTCAAAAATCCAACTGGACATGGTCTTCAGCAACCTGCTCTAGCTGACTCTGCCTTGACCAATGGGGTTGGACTAAGTGAACTCCAGATCTGCCTTCAAACCTCAGCAGTTTTGTGATTCTGTGGTTGTAACTACTGATCATCCTGACAGCCACTGAACTTTTTATCCCATTTGCGGTGCAACTGCCTTCTCACTGTCAGTTAAAGCACGCACATGTAAGTGTGACTGTGTGCTGACAGTTATGTACATCCATCTTCTATGTTAATGTCTCACTTGACAGAAAAAATAAACTGCAGGGCAAGGTATTTTAAATAACAAAAGCTGAATATTTGGACATGAACATAGAAGATCCCATTAAAAACTCAGACTAAATAATTGTAGAATTTCTATGCATGATTTGCATGTGAACAGGAAGGATACCTTCTCGATCAGCTCAATGCAGGCAGCCAGGTCCATCCCAAAGTCAATGAATGTCCATTCAATTCCTTCCTTCTTGTACTCCTCTTGCTCCAGCACAAACATGTGGTGGTTGAAGAACTGTTGCAGTTTCTCATTGGTAAAATTGATGCACAGCTGCTCAAAGCTGTTAAACTGGAAATAAAATAAGAAAGACTCATATTTGCAAGATGCAGTAATAATTGCAAAACCTCATCCTTTAAAAATAAGGAATGCAGTTATGTTGGCTTCCTTGTCAAGTCTGTGCATTTCTTCAGTCTGCTTTATGTCTATATAACAAAACAGAGAAATGCATCAAATTAGCTGTCCACAAGGAATTTTTTTTCATTGAAAAAAATGTGAAGATATTTCCTATAAAATCTGAGACCAAATTACAGGGAGGAAAAAAAACAAGCTTAGGCTTATCATGATATACATGTTTTTATAATATCTTGTCTTTTATCATTTAAACCAAGGAATTCTTCTTTTTGAATCATTCTGTACTTTTGAGTTTGCACATCTTGAAATAAGACAAGTCGTTGAAAGGTCATTTTTTACTTCATGATGAAAAACAAGGCAAATAGCTGCAAATAATTATGTGATGGTATTACATCTTCTTTAAAAATATGTCTCAGAGTGATCATAATATCCAATTGTCACTTCTGAATAGCTCTCACCAAATCTTTGTTACTTACATCAAAGATCTCGAAGCCAGCAATGTCCAGGACACCAATGAAGTACTGTCTGGGCTGCTTGGTATCCAGCTGCTGGTTGATACGAACAACCATCCACAGGAACATCCTCTCATAGACAGCTTTTGCCAGGGCACCTACAGCATTGTGAACCTATAAGAAAAATAAATGCCTCAAGTTACCATACAGAGCAGAGGAGAATCAAAAGGATCTTAATTCAAAACATGTTTCCAGGTTACCACATACTTCTTACCTGCTGCGCAGTTTGACCCTTGGTCACGTATTCATTCCCAACCTTGACTCGGGGGTAGCACAGTGCCTTGAGCATGTCTGCTGAGTTCAGACCCATCAAGTAGGCAGCCTTGTCAGCAACTAAAAAGGCAGAGGAAAAGGAAGAATTTAATGTCACAAAGACTTTGAATCCTGGAGTGTTCTCTAAAGGCTGCAGGGTTCAGATTTCTGTTCTTTGAAATCTTTCAATAGATTCTCAATTTTGGTAACGTCAAAGTCATCATTATGCATTTTGAGCTTTTCTAAAAGTATTTATGTTTGAAAATCTCATTGCAGCAGGTAGAAATAATGATGTTTTCAAAAATTTTCTAGCACAAAATTGAAAGCTACCGCTTGTGTCTGAATATTTGTAGTACATGCGTAGCTCAGGAGCTTCAGTGACAACAGTCAGGTACTGATCTACATTCAGGTGATCAAAAACCCAATATTTCAGGTGGAACACAGAAAGGACATCTCTGTTCTCTTTCAGATCCAGAGTCTGCAACCCTTTATGAGCTTTGGTTTCTGATGTTCAGTAAAACTCGCTGGGTTTCATCCTTTTATCTATGGTGCTTCCCACCTTCGGCCTAGTCTTTTAGCAAGAGGAGCCAGAGAGCAGGAGACATGGGTCATAGGTCCTGCCCCAACAAAGAAGACAAATCAAATAGACCTCTCACATCAGAGTTCCCTGATCATCTGACAGGTGAGAATGAAGGGTCCCCCATCCTGTTAGAGCTGAACCACTTGGCTGTTTCACAATTCCAAGCCATGTTCCAACAAATATATGACTAATAATGTTACAGAAAGGACATCCATTGCTCCTGACTTCCTGGAAGTACATAATAGTTTAAACTATTAATTGTTCATAGCATAAAATACAAAAATCCTGAGGTCAGGTAACTTGATGTACTCGGAAGAGGAGATGGGAGATTTTTTTCTGGCTTGCAGTTTTCTTTGGGATCCTAAAGTCCAAAAAAGAGCAACTTTTGCTGTCTTCCACATCCATAGTGGCTTACAGAAGGGTTAATCATGGAGTTTGATGATACCTTCTGTGCCATCGGGCTCTGCCTGCTCCTCTCTTGGTTTCTGCTTGAACTTCAGGTTGCCATAGTGCATGACAGCCCCTGTCAGCTTGTAGATGGCTGTCTTTTCATCTGCGGTGAAGCCCAGGATGTCAATGGCACTCTGGTAACACAATCAGCAAAGTGAGATATTTGCATAATATTTGCAAATTATATTATTTGCATATGACCTGTGTCTGTTGACCTGTTTTGTAAGTTACTTACATCTGTGGCCATCAGCTCCTCCTTGTCATCAATGCTGGGAACAGTGATCTCACCTTGACTCACAAAAGGGTAGTCATATGGGTTGGTGGTGATGAGGAGCATTTCTGAAAATAAATGGGTTCATGGGTTAAACATCATTGGCTTTGTAGTGTAGTTACATGTCGCTCAGTGCTCTCCTCCAAAACGTTCGGTAATGCCTCCTACCAATTAGCTCTGGCTTCTTGTTGGAGGTGATCTGGTAGAATATGTGGTAGCTTCTTTCTGCCTTGAGCTGAAAAGTTACTCTGGACTTCTCCAGAAGATCTGGCAAGGAAGGTACAAAGAGTGAGGCACAAGACCGCATGCTGAGGTGGGAATTTTGGAAGGAATGGGATCAGGCCAGGAGAGTCTCTTACAAGTCTCAATGTCAGCAGAAGCCAGTTTGCCTGTGGCCCCAAAGTGGATTCTGATGAATTTGCCCTGTTAAGGAGAAGAGGCATTTCAGCCATACCACTAGCCCATCACTACTGTTATAATGAGGAGGGATTCTGTCCAAAGCAACAGCTTACAAAGCGTGAGGAGTTGTCATTCCTCACGGTCTTGGCGTTTCCAAAGGCCTCCAGCAGTGGGTTGGCGCTGATGATTTGATCCTCAAGCGTTCCCTGCAGGATGACAATTATTCCTGGTTATCCTTTCCAAAAATCATGTCAGGAATGGAGGAAAGCATTGATTCAAGCCAGTGTCCATTATTTTACCTGCATTTTGCCTGATTGCTCCTCCTTCTTCTTCTCCCCGCTGGCTGCAATTGTTGCAAAGTACTGGATGACACGCTTTGTGTTCACAGTCTTCCCTGCACCGGATTCTCCGCTGTCAAACCAGAGAGAGAAGCAGAGAACGTGTGGTCAGGCAGGAGGTCCCCTGGCACCGGGCAGCCCCGCAGGGACCCGAGCAGGGAGGGTACGTACGTGATCAGGATCGACTGGTTCTCGCGATCTGTGGGAGAGGCAGAATGAAAAGTAGTGTCAGCAGCTGTCCTGAGTAACACTGAACCGAATTAAACTGAATGGTAAGTAAAGCTGTAAATGGAAGCTAGGGCTTCTTCAGAAAGTCCAAGAGTACCCAGTTCCCTTCCAAGTCCTAACAGTAGTAAGTATAAGCCCAAATGGATACATAGAGGTGTCAGAGGCATGTGATCCTGAGGCATGATGTGCATCCACTTGCCCTTCACACAGTTCTTATCAAGAAATCTAACCAAACTGCCTGTCTTCAGAATAGTGGATTATATGCAATAATAACTTCTTCTGTACTGTCAGTGAGAAAAAAGTAGCAAACTGAGTCAAGTACTATTTCTGCAGTGAGAGAGTGTAGAATTTCATACAATACAGTGCAAATAATACACAGTGCTGACTCCATGCATGCTTCTGGGTCAGTTTCACTTGAAATTAATTCCTGCATAACTTGATCAAATTCTCAGTCAAACATCTCTGTGGCATTTTTATCTGGCTTGTCACATGCTCCAGTGAGATCAGGGGCCTTTTTGGTTTAGATTGCTGTGAGGGAGGTCAAGAGCTTACCAGTCAACATGAACTGATAGGCGTTGTCAGAGATGGAGAAGATGTGTGGAGGGGCCTCCTGGCGCTTCTTGCCTCGGTAGGCCAACACCACCTCCGGGTTGTACACCGGCAGCCACTTGTAGGGGTTGACAGTGACGCAGAAGAGACCCGAGTAGGTCTGCGAGGAAGGGAGACAGCACGTTGGCTTCCACTTAGCCTGGCAGAGCAGTTGCTCCCAGCTGCCCAAAGGAAGACTGCTGCTGGTACTTACGTAGATCATCCAGGCTGCATAACGCTCTTTGAGGTTGTACAGCACAGCGGGTTCATGGAGGTGGGTCATCATGGCCATGTCCTCAATTTTGTCATACTTGGGAGGGTTCATGGAAAAGACCTGATCTTCCTTTACGGTCAGGGTCTGCCAAGAAAAAGAAAAACTCATGTATGTCAGCTAAAATCTCAGAGTGGGAATCAAATGGTGTCCTTCAGCCTTGTTTTTAACTCACCTCTCCACCTTCAGTCTTGACAGTGACCTTCCCTGATTCTCTGCTCTGGATTGTCCCTTTCACAAAGGATTCTTTAGGATGGGCCACAAAGACCGATGACTTGGCATCAAAAGGCTTGTTCTGGGCTGCAATTCTTTCCTTCTCTGACTTTCGGAGGTAGGGAGCTGCCTCCCCAAAGACAGCCATCTCAGCATCTGCAGAGGCCATGTCTGCACTTCAGCGAAGGTACGTCAGCAGAGGACTCTAATGAGGAAGAACAATGTGGCACTGATTATTTACATCTGTTCTGTAAGATGGGGAAAAGTTTTGTACCTTGTGTCTCAGTTTCTCTTCATACTCTATTTGGAACATTTAACATGAGCTAACTAGAGACCTAACTTTTACGTCAACTTAAAAAATAGGAAGTTTTAGTTGATGTAGTCTAAGTCTTCAAACATTGAGAAGAGTAACTTTTAACAACCTTTGAGAACTGTGGGTTTGGTGCTTTAAGAATACTGTGACTGTAAAACAAGAGTGAATTTGCTGAGCAAGTTTCACTAAGACATCACTATTACAAATGGAAATATAGTTAGGATATTTTGTTACAAGGATGAACAGTGAACTAACATTTCTGAAAAACTGTAGTTTAGGTGATGTATAGTCTTGGAAAACATTGAAGCTGTAGGACATTTACCTATTAAATGTAATGATAAGAGAAAGGCATCAGGAAACTAATGAATTTTCCTAATGAAGTTGTCAACTGAAAGAAAAGGACAGGCTTTGTGAACTTTTAATATTCTGCCATAATTTAATTTGTTGCATGCATTTGTCATTTTTCAGTACAATATCTAAATAATTTCAGCTCCAAAGTTCTGTGTTGGAAAAAATAAAATTCAAACATTGAAACTGGAATTGCCAAGCCTGTATGAAGAACCCAAATAAATACTGAAAAAATATCTAGGAACAGATGAGTTCTCAAAACTTTAAAAAAATAAGAGTATTTCTTCAGATGTTTTATTAAACATGTAGGTGGCTAAATTTAGTCAATTGCACTTAAAAATTCTCTAGCTACATTTGTAAAATTTACTCCCTCTTTATTCATTAGGTAATTTTTTTTGTCTGGAGTAAGAAAATGGGTATCTAAGAGAGTTCTGGCATTTTACAAAGGTGATTAGAAGGTCTATATGCTCAGATGATTCACTAATTCATACGTTCTCAGGTAGAATGCAGAATATTGCACTTCTTCCAGTTCTACTCATCTTGGCCTGGTTCTGCTGCTGCCATAGCGAAGATGGGGAGCCAGTATGCCTCACCCCTTGTGAAATCAGTTAAGCAGAAATTAAAAATGTCCCCCTGGGAATTTTCTAGTCTGCCATCAGTGGTCAGAGACTTCAAACACGTACACTTGAAAATCTTGGACACTCCACCACCTTCTACTGTAGTCGCAGTAGGTTTGAATATAGGATGAAACAGTGACCTGTCCAGAAATCCCACCCAAAAGGATCTTTCTCTGCCCTCTAAGAATTAATAAATCAAACTCTTACCTCTCGTGACACCAGCTGGGTGGCTTGCAGGCTGGCAGATGGCGAGTACTGTAAAATAGAAATGGCAACTCCCTTCTTGCTGCTGCACAGAAATCCGGAGTGAAAATGTGCAGGTGTCTTGAAAGCAGATTTAAAACCTGAACTGAGAAATTCAGTGCTCTCCTGGAAATGAGCACTAAAGGCAGCAGAAATGCTGTGGCACTTAAGGGCACCATCCCCTTCCTGCAAGGCTGCGGACCCCATACACTTACCTTCAAGCTTTCCGTGGAGACAGGGCAGACTTGTCACAGGGACGTTTTATACGATCTAGTCTGCAGATGCTGCAGATGCCTACTCTTTCTTCGGTCAAAAAATTTTTGGCAAACCTTCTTTGGTAAAGCATTGTCTGGCAAACTGAACTAAGGACATAATTGTCATTTGACATGACTAGATATAATTAGAAAATTTTGATGTCTTACTGACTATATGAATACATCTCCTATAAACAATCTGACAAGGGTGTTAAGGAGGGAATCTGGACTAGTCAAGGCACTTAGAGAACTTGGATGCAGGGACTTATGGATTCTATTGCTGGCTTTCCCACCGACTCACTGTATGACCCAGGGTGGATTGCTTGGTATGTCTGCGCCACAAATACTGCAGCTGTACAATAGATAAAACAGGATGTTAAAAGACAAATTAGAATTATTAAAAGCTTTTGGCAGTTATGATGGTAAAAACCCTGACAGCAGAAGCGCGGATGTGTAACAATTCACGAGGGTTACAGGCACAGCAGGATGGTCAGCCAAACACCGCAGCAGTGAGTGACTGCGTTCTACCCGGGCTTTTAAACTGGTGCCTCTGACAGAGCTGTGAGGCAACTTCAGGGATATTAAAAAAAAAAAAACAGTGTTCATGTACACACCCACAGAGAAAGGCATGTGCATGTGTGCCTGTCTGTACACACTTCAGATTGCAAGTAAGTGGGAGATTCTCCAAGAAATGTTGTTGCGATCCTTTGCACCACCTTGTTCTATGGAAGGGGTTATACCTGCTGAGACCTCCCATCTGCAGGTCAGATGGGCCAGTGAGCAAGAGATGCTTTATTCTTATGCTGGCAACTTCTTATCTTATCCAGGTGTCCTCATGCCTATAATCCTAGGAAAGATAAATCTGATCTAGGAATGGCCCCCACATTTTTTTTTCCTACCTACAACTAACAAATATCCTCCAGTCAGCCATACCTATACAAATAATTGGACATATGCACAAACACATCACCTCAGCATGCATTCCCAGATGTTCTGCACCAGATACATCTTCTGTCTAGCACTTCCATTTCGTCACAAATATCTTGCACACTTACACATTTGCACAGTTCAAAAAAACATAGTGATACCTTTACCAGAGCATTGTGGGTGGCAGGTGTGCCTGTACAATGCTTATGGAGTGGGGGGATGGGAGATTTGCTGGTAGTCCTGAAGAGATACTGATCTACTTTTAGAAAGAGGACACTGTCATGTGAGCTGCTTTAAATCCTATCAGATTTAAACATTTTCTTCCCCTGGTCATTGGCATTTTGGTTATTGAAGAGCTCAGTGGATAACACCTGGGAAAGTTAGGAAAATGGTGCATGGATCTGATGTAAAATCCAGCATCGGGCAATGCCCTGTGCTTGTAAAGCCCATTCAAAGGAGGGCTGCAGCATGGCAGCGCCCACTTTGTTTATGCTCAAACCCAGAGTTCACGCCTGGGCTCCATGCTCAGAGCATCGGGAGGCTGATGGAAACACCCTGTACCCTGCCCAGGAGGAGCCCAGAATTAGCCAGTGGGAAATGGTGAGCACAGGGGTGCATCTGAAGTCCTGTCTCTCTGGGGAGTAGGCACCAAGCGGTGCTGGCAGGGCACCTCCTTGCCACAGGACACAGAGCACACAGTGCTCCCCAGCACGGGGCCAGCAGGCATTGCTCTGAGGGCTTCTTGCAGCTCAGTCCCCAGGATGCTGAGGTGCCACATGGTGTCCAGCAGCCCAGCGCCTATGGGTCCTGACCGAGGAGGGGACAGAAAGGTCTTGGCAGCTCAGAGTCCAGAATTAAGAAGACCATGCCAGAAGAACAAGGGATGGCTGAGGCCTCTCCCAGGGCATGAGAGCTGGGGGTTTTGTCCCCTCAGCTTAGGGAGGGAGCTCTGGCCTCCCATTCCCAGGGAAGCTATAACATCTGCACTGTAAATGCAGCAATTCTGGCAGAAGCAGGTTAAGTGTTAAATAGCTGCTGTTGCTTGTCTGTGTGGCCCAGGTCTCAGCAGTACGTAGCAAGCCTGTCTTATGCAGTGCTGTCAGGTTGGGACAAAGTGCTCTCAATATGTGCCAGGGACTATATGGAGAATCTAGTTGAGTGCGTTCGGCTAGATCACCTGACTTTGGGGACTGAAAATCTTTGACTTCCCAGCGGTCAATGACAAAGCCAATCTCCTCAGCAGAGCTCTTTGAGGTTTTGCTGTTGTGTTGTGCAGGATGTGGACCCAGCTGTGTAACAAGTAAGAGTGAGGCAAATGGCCAAGCAGTGAGCCAAGGGAAGATCTAGTCTGAAAGGGAAGCAGCCAGTAAGTTGAGATGTCTCCAGGTGTGCTTTGGCAATTGAGCTTAGTGTCAGTAGGTCTCCATAAGCCAATGTTAGAAACCTAAAGTCTTTTCTTGAAAGTGGGTCAAAACTCAGAAAAGGGTTGTGAAGCAGGGCACAGCAATGAAGGAGAAGCTTTTATGCAGATGGCTTTTGAACATCACCAAGGATGGAGTCTTCACAATGGCTCCAGGAAACCTGTGCCAGTGCTCAGTCACCCTTGCAGTGAAAAAGTGTTTCCTGATTTTCAGAGGGAACCTCCAGTGTGTCATTTTATGCCCATTGCCTCTTGTCTTGTCACTGGGCGCCACTGAAAAGAGCCTGGCTCCATCGTCTACGCACCCTCCCTTCAGGTATTTATATGCATTGATGAGATGCCCCTGAGCCTTGTCTTCTCCAGGCTGAACAGTCCCGACTCTCTCAGCCTTTCTTCATAGGAGAGATGCTCCAGTCCCTCAGTCATCTCAGTGGCCTTTTGCTGGACTCTGACCGGTAACTCTATATTTCTGTTATACTGGGGAGCCCAGAACTGGACACAGCACTCCCGGTGTGGCCTCACCAGTGCTGAGTCAAGGGGAAGGATCTCCCTCGACTTGCTGGCAACACTCCTCCTAATGCAGCCCACGATACCATTCACCTTCTTTGCGGGAAGGGCACATTGCTGGTTCGTGTTCAACTTGGTGTCTACCAGGATCCCCAGGTCCTTTTTTGCAAAGCTACTTTCCAGCTGGTCAGCACCCAACATATACATGGGGTTGTTCCCTCTCAGGTGCAGGGCTTTGCACTTCCTTTGCACTATTGGACCCAGTATTGACTTCTGGGTTTCACCTAACCAGTACCCAGTTGCACAGTATCTTTAACATAGAAAACATTCTGTGTTAAATGGGCCTTAACAATTGCAGAATCACAAAGACTTCAAGTCTTTGAACACTGCCATGTTTACCAGTATTGCTAATCGAGTTAAATAAATCATGTGTGGACTTCCAGCTAAAGACCCTTTGTGACATTAAAGCAAAGCAACTACAGTGCACCGGCACTTCTACATTCCCCCAGTAAACTCCATGCTTTGCCTACAAACAGAGTGAGATCCCTGTAGGTTCCATATAATGTCCACGAAGGCAAGAATACATATGCTGGCCTAGAGTCCAAACCATTTGCCACCTACTCCAGGGACTTGACCTTCCCCATCTCAAATATTGGACTATCCAGTTCACTGAAGCTAGTCTTTGCTTGATCCTTGGAGGAAAATCTGGATGGCAGGACTACCAGCCAGCAGGATCTGATTCTAACAGAGATTCTGGCCCAGTCTGGCAGAAGTTGGTTTTAATATTGAGCCGTAACAGTCATGTGGAAATAGGCATCCTGAAGGTGGAGGGGTAGAAGCTTGTGACCCTATTCAGTAGAATAACTATCATCATTATCTTGAAGGTGTGAATCTGGCAGTTTTCCTATCACCAGAAAGAATCACCACATTCCTTTACACAAAGAGGTGGCAGCTATACAGCTATCCCACTGAAATGGGAAGGAGCAAGTTCCCTGTCCCTGGAGTCAACAGGTAAGAAACTTTCTTCAAATCTATTCTCCTTGATCTGAAGCTACAGATCTGATGGTTCTGGTTCTCTGATGGTTCAGGCATGCTATGTTTGTGGTCACCTCCTCAGGAGGGAAAGCAACCTTGCATACACAGGAATGATACAGGATTTACACAAAAGAACTCAGAAAACTGCACAGTCATATCCTACAAGGAAGACTGGGAATGCTGCCTGATTTCCCAGGATGTAAAGGGGCTGCAGGATATGCTGTTCCACCTAACCCTGCATCAAGTGTTGGAGGAGGTCCTGCTTTGGCTGAAGGTTTCTGTGGGCATACGCAAATACGCAGTGTGAATATATATGCTGACTTCAGTCCAAAGAAGAAGAAACTATTGTCACTGTGGATCCCTAATTTACATTCCTGTGCCCATTAGAAGTATGGATCTATGTCTACATTAATCGCTCTGTATTAGTACCTCAGTACCAGTATAAACCCCAAAGTTAGCAGAATGTGACTATGAGTATGTGAGCATGTGGGAGTTTGCTTGGTATCTCGGAGTGAAATCCCTGAAAGGTGCTTGGTATTAACCACTCTGAAGTTTGAAGGATTACTGAAATCTAGACATAGATGGAGACATAGCTCTCATGCTAAGAACAATTTGCATACCGAGTTCAGCTAAAACTTACATACTTTACGTTAAATACTACTACCTCCACCATGAAGCAGCATTCATAGATGACACCAAGTGTGTCTGCTTACTTTTCTGTCAGCTGCACTGTACTACAAAAATTGTCTTGGTGGCTTAGACCCACAGGGTGAAGGGGCCTGACTGAATTCAGCATTTAAACAGCCCAGTGCTGTTCAAAGTGAATATCGAGGCTATTCTAGCAAATCCTCTGGAAGAACCAGCATTAGAAAAACTCAGACGGTCAGAACAAGAAGATAAGATGTTAAAGCATTGATTACTTTCGCTTGAAAACTCTAAATTCAGATCTATTTCCTTGTTTCTCCTTTTGCATTAACTAAATAAAACATGCAAAATAAGAACTTCTCATTCAGTGTTTTCAGTAGATAGTTTTAAAATATCTTTTGAAGGAAAATTTGAGCTAAAGCAATGGCAGCTGTAACAGCATGTATTGTGAACACAGGTAGTATATGAACTCAGTGAATGTTTCCCTGAGAACTGGACTAAGTTTGCAGAATCTGGAAGAGGAGGCAGGAGAAAGTGCAAAAAAAAAGGTTGGGAGAATAACCCAACGTTCAATGTTTTAGTTTATGACATAAAGATCATGAAAAGAAAAGTGAAGTGTTTGGCCAGCTGGCATAAGCATCCTTGAAAGAATTGCAAGCTACTGAGCACCTGCTTTGGATTTAGTCTGATTTATGAAGCTCGTCTACCCCACCCAGGTATCACTTATATGACACTGGCATAGTGGCTTCTTACAAAGCTTCCTACAAGGAAGCAGTCTCTAATCAGAAGTAGATGATCCAGATTTCTCTGTAGTTTAACTCTGTAGATCCCAGTAACTTACATCAGGGAAAACCTTGCCCTGCTTCCTACATCCAAGCATAGCAAAAGAGAGATCCGTCCAGGAAGGGGTCTGTTGAAAGCAGCGCAAGTGCCTCAATGCAAAAAGAAGAATGCCATGTTTCCTGCCAGCCATTAATATTCTGTCAATCCTATTTCCATCTCTGCAGGGCTGGATTCCACTGGGACCAGAAGCAAACCACAGCACAGTTAAAAGAGAAGAGGTGGACTGAAAGCCATCTCTGGATACAGACTGTCCTGCACAGCAATGTGGTGTCGGCAAGGCACGCATTCCCCACGGAGGAGAAAAGATTCAGTCATGCCAAAAATAGATCTTTCTTGAGACAGAGATCAGGCAGCTGCCTCCCTTTCTGCCAGCCCTTAAGATGTGTATTTTCTTCTTCTGATCTCTGTGGTTAGCTGAGAGAAAAGGAGCGAGAAGGAATTTTTTAGCTAGGCAGCACAGCCAGACTGGTGAGGGGAAGTGGAAGTGCCTACAGACTGCTGTATGTTGGCTACTGGGAACCTCCCTCTTGTGTGTGTTCAGGGTCATCAAGCTCATGACTTGGAAACATGAGAATGTTCCTGTATGGGAGGAGGTTTTGCAGTAGGAAAAGGAATCTTTTACTGTAGTTTGGTAATTCTAATCTTTCACCCTGAGAACTACTCTCAGGCTCTCTGCTTCTCTAACTAGAACCGATTGTCCTCCAAGAGAAAGGACTTTGGAGTTATGATGGATATCAATATGAGTGCTCTCACTGCAAACAGGACGAACCAAGGACCATATGGTGGCAGAAGTGTGGTTAGCTGATTGCAGGAAGCTATTATCCCTTTTGCTTGACACTGGTGAGTCTTCATCTGAAATGGTTTGCCCAGTTTTAGGCTCCCCATTTCAAAAGGGATGTGAACTAATGGGAGAGAGTCCAGCAAAAGGCTAGCAAGATGGGCAGGGGTCTAGAAAACTTGTGCTATGAAGACAGTTTGAAAGTATGTTTAGTCTGAGGAAAAAAGGGCTAATGTACATGAGAAGCAGTTACAAAGACAACATGCTGAGCTTTTTTCATGAGTAGCAGACAATGTAACAAGAAGCAACGACCACAAATTGTTGCTTGAAAGTCTCCCTTTAGACATTAGGAAAATACTTGACCATTGGGTGATGCAGAAATGGCACAGGCTACCCAGAGAGGTTGTGAGGTGTTTTCTCTGTCTGAAAAGCTTGGCTAATCAAAGCCACGACTGATCTGACCAACATCGGCAACAGACCTGCTTGAAGTGGGAGACTGAACTGAAGACCACCACGAGGTCACTCAATCGCTCCTCTCCCTCAGTGGGGTGGAGAGGAGAAAAATATCACCAAAGTCCTGAGGGTCGAGATGAGAACAGGGAGGGAGCACTCACCAATCATGGCCCCGGGCAAAACGGACTCGGTGAGGGGACAAATCAATTTAATTCGTGTGATAGTTCGATGTGTGGGAGGGGGTTGTGGTGATAGGAGAGGGGATTTGCTCCCTGTGCCACCAGATCAGATTCCCATCCCCCTCGGGGTTGAGCCAATCATCGGCGCCTCTGCGAATTGCCCTATTTAAGTTGGGACAATGGAACAGAAAAGGTGCCTTTTGCCCAGGAGCGAGGAGAAGGGAGGAGGGCACTGCCCTCGCTCCCCGGTCTCTGGCCAGGCAGCTGCCCGCGCCGGGTCAGCGCTACCCACTCAAAATGGCGGCGATGGAGCCACTTGGGGAACTCGGGGAGCACCCCGCTCCCGGGGTGCCCGCTGGGCCAAGTTCACCCAGAGAGCACTGAGATCTGAGAGAAACGGCCACACAGACACCAGGTCAGTGAAGATGGAGCGGGAGGAGGTGTGCCAGAGCTGAGTTTTCCCTTGCAACTGGTGGCGAGACGGCAGGTGGCCCCCTGCAGCCAAGATGGGCTCGGTGGAGCAGAGACCCACTCGCAGCTTGTGGAGAAACCCACGTTGGGGAAGAGATGCCTGAGCCTGAGAGAGGTCGTGGAGCATGGGATGCACGACGAGTAACTGTTAATAATGGAGCTTGGGATGCACGACGAGGTCATGAGGCATCTAGAGTCCGTGGGACGAACCACGCCGGAGCGAGTGGCCACAACTCCCTAAGAATCCAAGACTGTGATAAAGACCCCACAGGAGCAATCCAATGGGGAAGGATTGCGTCCTGCGGGTAGGACTCATGCTGGAGAAATTTGTGGCGTTTTCCTCGTGAGTAGGGGATCCACTGGAGCAAGGGAAATGGTGTAAGGACTCCTCCTCCATTAAGAAAGGAGCGGCAGTAACAACATGGATGAACTGACCTGCACTCCCCCATTCTCTGTCCCCCTGCACCGCTGAGGGGGAAGTAGAGCCGGGAACGAAAGGAAAAGGACATGGGGAGGTGTTGTTTTTAAGATCTGGCCTTGTTTTCTCTTTATCCTCTCAAGTAACAGGTTTTGTTTCCCTTTGCCCTTTTAAGCAACTGTTAATAAATCGTTTTGCTTTAAGAAAGCCAAGTCTGTTTTGCCGGGGACCGTGGTTGGTGGGTTCTCCCTCTGTTCTTGTCTCCATCCTCAGTCCTTTTATTACAAAACCACGACAATTTGTTAATGGCTCATTCAGAGAGGATAATGAGAAACAAAGCCAGATCTCAAAAACACCTTCCCCCCCATCCCTCCCTTCTTCTGGGCTCTACCTCCTCCCCAGCAGCACAGGGGACAGGGAATAGGGGGTTGCAGGTCAGTTCATCACACGCTGTTTCTGCTGCTCCTTTCTTAAAAGAGGAGGACTCCTGACACTCTTTTCCCCCTGGTCCAGTGGATCCCCTCCTCACAGGACAGTCCACAGACTTCTCCAACGTGAGTCTTTCCCACAGGATGCAATCCTTACCCATCAGACTGCTCCAGCGTGGGCTTCTTTCCCCATGGAGTCACGGCTTCTGAGGGAGCTACCACCCACTCTGGCGTGGGGTTCTCCACAGGCTTCAGATGCCTCTCTGCCTCATCATCAGTCTCCAGCAGCTCACGGAGTGCCTGACTTCCTTCAGGCACAGACATCTCTGTTCCAGCATGGGGTTCTCCAAGAGATGCGGGTGCATCTCTGCTCCACTGTTAATCTCCACAGGCTGCAGGGGGGCCGCAGGGGAATCCCAGCTCCAGTAGACCTCTTCCCATCCCATCTTCACGGTCCGTGGTGTCTGTGTGGCCATTTCTCTCAGGTCTCAGTCCTCTCGACCAGCCTCAGCAGGAGGACATCGCGGCAGGATGAACTCCTCCCAGCGTGTGCCCTGGGAGCGGGGCACTTCGGAGCTCTCCGAACTGTGCTGCTGCAGTCATCTCCAGTCAGGTAGCAGTGGCCCACCGTGGGCAGCAACCCAGCTGGGAGACCTGGGGGCAGCCCCCCGCTTCTCCTCTCTCTTCAGCATAGGTCCAGTCTCAGTTCGGGCTCCTTTGTCCCTGGCTTAAAGAGGACATTCGCAGAGGCGCTGACTGGCTCAGCCCTGGCCTGAGGGGATGGGGAGGGTCTCATCTGGCCAGAGGCCAGTCCAACTGGTTTTGGAGCCAGGGAAGCTTCTCACAGCTATTTACAGAGGCCATTTCGGCAGCTCCTCCCATAAAGCCAGCACACTTCACAACCTCTGTGTCTTTAATGTGGAGGTTCTCTCTATCCATCCAAAGCAGACAATTGCTCAAAGCTAAGCAGAGGAGATATCTGCATCTTCGTGTCTTGTGCTAAGAAACAGAAATTTTCCTGGAGTTCTGAAAAACATCTTTTCTCAAGTGGGTCACTGGGCATGAATCTTTGATCTCACTGCAATGTGGGAGACAGTTTATTCCATGCAACTTTTCAAATCATATGCCTCCAGATATTGATTCCGGAGTATTGCTTGTCAAGTATGTCATCTTGAAAACATCCTCATCAGCAGTAGGTTTTGGTGATTTTCAGACCTTGAAGAACAGCGTGACGTGCAGGGAGAATCAAAGAACTGTGAAATGAAGCTCACTGGGGCAGCAAAGTGCATCACATCACATCAGAAAGAAGTTCCACCAGGTGAGGAGCAGCAGGGAAGGCAGAGCGTGGGAGGGT